>NC_142200.1:120832131-121447846 GCF_049639895.1 Pseudopodoces humilis | reverse complement strand
AACTTTTGATAGTACAAACCTATTAACTAGGAACTTACCTGAACAAATCCTGAAGAACAATCATTCACAAGAGAAGTGAGATTGATGCATGTGGGATATACAGCCATACTGATCAACATTGAAAGGGAAAGGTATGAAAAGCTTTTTCTGCATAAAGAGGGAACTATGTGTAGGAATAACCAGAGACCAAGCTTTTCATTTGCTGTAGCAACTGAATAGGAAAGATGTAAACTGACAAATGCTTAATGGTGCAAGGAATTATTTGACTGATGGCATGTCAGCTCACAGTGGGAAGTCAGGAGGGAATGAAGAAGTGAAGAGGTTGGAAAGAGATCAGCTGTGGAGGTGACCAGTGAGTGAACCTGAATGACTACTGAGAGATGTGGCACTTTTTGTATGAGGGCAAGCCACAGTTAGCCAGGTGCATTCTGCTGGGGTTTGCTTGACCCATAAGAGCATGTAACTCAGGACCCAAAGCACTGCTGGCAGCACTGTTACAGAAGAAGAAAAATGTACTCAATGCCCTAGAGGAAGAAGAAAGTGTTGGGTAGAAAGTTCAGTTTCACAGAAGTCAGGAGACAGATTTGCTACAGACAGAATTTTTACTGCATAAAATGCCTCCGGAAATTTCTTCCAGGTCTTTCAAAATTCAAGTGCACCTTTTTCTTTTTCCCAGTCTCACTACCAAAACACCACCATATCCTGCTGTGTCTAAAACACTGGTAATGAAGAAAATAAAAAAAGCCCAAAGGTGAACACTTTCCCACTGCCTTTGTCTTCAAAAATAAGAACATATTCTGTTGCGTTTTTAAGTATCAGCATCCCAGAGCAAAACAATAGAAATTTATATTCCATTTTACCTTAATGCTTCTGAAAAGGCAGTTTTGGTTAAGAACAAAGCTCTCCTGTGGCCATGTCTCCCCATAGACTTCTACATGTTCCCCACACAGACAGTGCTACCTTATTCAGAAAGACTCATGGTCTTTGTATTAGCAGTGGCAGAGCAAGAAACAGACACAGGTGATGGTGATGTGTCTCATTCATCAGGCTCATTTTTGGTTACATGGTGAAAAATGACTTCCTACTTATATAGGTTGGGTTGTTAGACTTTCAAGTTTCTTTCTAAGAAAGAAGAAATGTAAATGCAGCAGAATGTTAAGTAAAATTCTCCTCATCTAACCAAATACTGAGTATACTGAAATATTGAAATTCTATTACATAGAGAGAAGAGCAGGAATTCTAAAGCGACAGCAATGCACAGAAGAGGGATTGTTTCAAAAGGACTGCACTTCAACAAACTTAAGCCACTGCCCATTCTCAGCAGAACAACATATATTTGAGTAAACATTAGCTACAGTAATAAGCCATATTTTAGCTGTCCCTTGGCTCTTGAGGCCTAGGACAGCTTTATGCAGTTCAGGGTTCAATGAGAGGCTCTTGGATGCAAGCTACTAACCTCTGATTACAGTGTACTGGGGTACTGTAGGCAGTGGCAGTACAGCACAGCAAATGGAACATTCAGCTGAAGTGAGGAAGCCTTTGACTTATTTTAGTCTGGTGCGTGTGAGGCAGTCAAGGAAATGCATCTGTATCTCACTTCTAACAGAGACAAAATTGGCTTTTAACGTTCAGCATTGAAACCCCTCAACCCCTAAAGTGCTAATATCCAGCTGCAATGATTTAGTATGACCCAATGTCTTGCCATTTTGACTGTAATTAAAGAAAGGAATTTTCAACAGATATATCTACTAGTTTACTCTGCTGTTAAATAGTTGCCAAGTTTGATACCTACTTTTTTGATGTTCTGAAAATTTATCACCCTGTGGGATCTGCAGAGCCATTCACACTGAAGGGCTTGGATTTTCTGCAGACCCAACATATGTCTGCATGGCTGCTTGGAACTGACACGATCACAGCTCGTAATACTTCACCCCAGCTGGAGCTAAAGGGTAGAGCTGGTACTCTCAGCACAACAAAAATGGGAATTGAAGTGGGTCATCCTCTCAGTAGATTTCCACTATTTTGCAGGTGGGTTTTTATAGCCTCTGCTCAGGTCTGCACAACCCAGAACTGACTGCTTTTCCACCTGTTTGGGGAACACTGTGCAAATAAAAGTAGCTGTACCACAGACACTCCTTCCACAAGGCAAGTATCCTTCCTTCCCTTACACACATCTACACTTCTGAAAATGCTTGTTACAAGCATAAGTGGTAGAGTGTTTACTTTCAATTATAAACTTCACGTTTGGGAATATTGCTCTCCAAAAGCCTCAGGAATGTGTATTCAAGTTTTGATGTTGTCTTTTAGGTTTTAGCTACTGCTCTGAAATACTCCACTGTTTCACTTAGGCCTCAGGAAAAAAGAAACTTGTTGCCTTCTACTTACTTCACTAAAAACTTTTTCAAGAACAGGAAACAGAAAGTAAAGATCTCACTAACAAAATAATTAAATGATCCAACTTTGACTGTGGAATTACAATATTTCTTCTTTTTCATGAACAGAGAAAACATTGGAAGTTTATCAGCCTAATTCTTCTGTGGATGTCCTTACACCTGTAAAAACAAATGTTAGAAACCACACTAGATTCTCACTTAGTGTGTATATTTGTGAATGCTCTAGAAGCACAGTTAGTTTCTTCTCTTTTGGTGGTTCTGTGAAACAGCTTTTGGTTCACAGAGCTTACAATACTAGTATTGTAATATTGTACTACTGGCTGAAGCCAACAGCTGTTCCTTCAAAGTGGATATTGAAAGTACTCTGTGAGGAACAGCTTTAATTTAGAAGTTTCACTACAATATAAAATTTCCATTTCTAGGTGCCACAAGTTGTTTCAGTGTCACCATAACTAATGCATTAAGCATTTCAGGACAAGGCAAAGCTTGTATCTACCATGTTCTGCATGTGAACTAGAGCCCTGCTGCTTTTCTTTAAGTACTTTTAAGTACTTTTGCTAGGATGACACAGAAACCTCAGCTATCAACATTTTTAATCAACCTAGAGAAGTGGGAGCTACCAGGATTCTCAAAATCTCTGCTAGCTATTTATATCCCTGTGAACTATAGCTGTGATCACAGGTTTTTAAGTACATGATACCTCCAAAGTACTATATTTCATTACCCTGATTTCTTCTTCTCTTTCCACTAAGACTTTTTCTCACATCTAGGCTGCCTGCAGGAATTACTCTCTTTAACTGAGCAGGTTTCCTGTCAGTGGCAAGTGGAGATAAAGGCTGAAACATCTGCCCACTAGCATGGCTTAGAGAGTGCTCCCAACCCTGCAGAGTATTTATTATGTCCTTCCCTGGGAAAGGCTCACGTCTGAATCTGTTAATGCCACAAGTCATCTTTGAGCAGGATAGATATGAGCTGAGGTCTTTGAGGGCAGGAAGCAGTGGTGGGGGACAGAAGTAGTGGTAGCACAAACTGAAATTTTTGTATGCCTCAGAGTCACTGGGGCATGACCAGAAAGGAAAAAAAAAAGCTTCCTCTGCCCCAAAGGCTTGATTCTGGCAACACTCTTCCAGCTTTTCCAGTTATATATAGAAAATAGCACATCTACTATCCAGCCAGAAAGTAAGCAAAGGATCTATTTTCCAGACAATCAAACCCCAGTCAAGTAGTGAAGTAGTTCTTCAGCTCTTCCATAGAAATTGCCAATCAGGCACTTGTGAGTTACATGTTTCATAGAAATAATTACTTTTAAATTTAAGGGATGAGCACAGGCAGGGAAAAAATCCCTCTTGACTTTCAACATTTAAACGTTTCATCTGGCCCAATGATGGGATAAAAAAATCCTGCAAGAGCTGTGCTCTCCTCACAGCATCAGGGTAAAGCAGAATACATCAAGGAAGCCACCCACAGAGAAAGATCAGTGTTTTAGCCACTCACAGCTCTTAAAGCCCTTGAAATTATTATTGTAATTAATATTAACAACAGACTTTGAGCACCCAAATCATCTGGATAGGTTGCAAATATGTAGGGCGGTTTTTCTGCTATTTTAGTCTAAGAATGATATGACAAAGTGATGTGGCTGACACTATGTCAGGATCCAGTCTTGAACATCCAACTGTGGAACTAAATTTCCTGTCAGTGTGCTGCCTGGATAGCGACACTTTATTTTGGACAGGTGGAGATTAAAGATGCATGAGCAAAATACGCAATGGGAGCCTTGCAGGAAATTGAACCTGATATCCAGGCATGTAAAAGGTGCCTTGGACTCCTGGTGCCCTGCTTTCAGCAAACTGAGGTGAGTGCCCAGAGAAGGATACAGGGGACACCACAATGTGCTGTGCCTTTGATGAAATGAGGTACTAGAAAAGCTTCTTTCCATGAGCATGACAGAATTCTGCCTTAACACAGTGGAAAAACATGTCAGAAAGTCTGTACTGCCAGGTGAACCTTTTTACATGGAACCACTTTGGTTTGATGTTGGTTAATTTGGATCGGGGACAAAAAAAAGCCCAACACACATACCAACCAAAAAATGAATTAACACAGTAACACACATGAAGAATTTGATTTACAAGGTTTAAATTAACTCAGGCAAGCTTTCAAAAAGTATAAACTAGCAAAAAAGATACCCCAGTTGTGTAGGGCAGGAATGGCATGGTGAAGAGGAGGGAGACATGACAATCACTTGTTCCATTTCCCTTGGAAAATATAGAGGAAGATAAATACTGAGATAGGAGCAACAATGAAAAACATGTGGCACATGAACAGCTCAACATGGAAAAAAATTAATAAAACAGGCAACAACCTATTTGGGAAAAATAATTATATTAAATATATTAGAAGAATGTAAATCCATTTGTAGAAGAATGTAAATCTGGTTATAATTAGAGGTCAGTTCAGAGAGTTAATAACTGCAAGTATGATCATTCTTCAATACATCCACAAGTTACACTTTGTTCTACTTGACTGACCACATAAGACACAAGGAGCAGGTACCAGCACAAATAGTATGTTTGATAGATTGCAATAATATTCACAGGGAAAAACTGTTACCTATTTCTTGTGTATTGATCTGTTTTGACTGAAGGACTTGTTTAATAATCCTTAACACTTTAGGAACATGGCAAAAAGAGCATCAGAGAGGGAGTCTTAATCACAGTGACAACTTCCAAGACATACTGCAGAAAGTGAACTTCTCCTTTGTTGCTTTTTATGGTAATTACAGTTCCCAAAGTTTGGTTGGATCTTTTCCCCAGAAGTGAGACATCATTGCATTTAAAACATTTGTGCCTGTGTTGTTAATAATAGTCTGAGCTGTCCGTTAAGTTACACCTGCCAATATTATAAAGTTATTTTTGACAATGTAATTTTGAAGGGAAGAAGGGAGGGGAGTTCATAAAAGTGCATTTTGTTCTCTAAAAGCCAAAAACAGCACCTCTCATTATACAGAAGACTCTCCCATTACATAACCATCACACATGCTATTGACAAGAAAAGGCCCAATTATTTCTATCAAATAGGATACGTGTTTAAATGGATAGTTTCTCTACTAATGAAGGACATTTGAGCCTCTGAACTGTACTCTCAACTACTACTCTTTAACTCCTATTCTTTACTGTTAACTGAATACTTTCACTGAAATAATATGGCAGCCATATTGACACTAAAATGGTAAAGATCCAGCAACAAAAATTAAGTCAGAGAAAGATAAACTGCCATGCAATATCAGGTCCCATTTAATGATCCATCTCTAATTACAGAAGACTGCACATTTCAGATGAAAAAGGAAGAAGCCCTAACTATGAAAATGAGGAACTGCTACTTCCAGTATAGCTAGTAGTTTTAGAACGAAAATGACAGTGATTCTGTAAAAAAAATTTTTAAAAAAAAAAAAAATTATAAATAATTAATACACTGTGTATTGTCACTGGGGATCTTCTTTTGAAGGACTTGATGGAGCAATCAAGTTCGGGAAGATTTGAAGCAACAAGTTTCCAATAAATTGCATGCCCTTATGTGTCTAAATTCAGTTTTAAATCTAGCTGCTTGACGTTCAGTCATTGAACTGTCTGTTCCTACCTGTTTAGAAGAGGGCATCTACACTTTTGGTCATTAACATTTGGTACAATAAGCAGAAAAACATGTTCAGTATCATCCACTTTTATGCAGCAATTATGGTCACTCTTCAAGAAATTTCTCTTTAAAGAAGTGTAAGAGATAATTGTTCCAGGTCTCTTCCTCCCATCCCTATATTCTTTATCCACCTTCATTCTCTTCACTGCACCACAGTATCCAGCTGTGTTTTCAGCAGCAGTTCTCCTTCTGGTAACGCACACCATTAGCCTAGATGAAGTATCTCATGGAAAGCCAATTTTCCCATCCAGGAAAACCACACTATTATATTGTGATTAATAGTATTACCCACTGGAAGCATCTTAAGGCTGTGTATCCTCTTGTCCTGGCTCCCTGAACAACACAGAAGCCATTCCTGAGGTTCTCACCAGACAGTTGGCTGATCTCCAAAATCAATCAGTGATTGATGCCACATTAGCCCAGGCATTCCTTGCTGACTTTTATCTCACATTATCTCTATTTCCCCCAAAAGCAACAGCAGAGCTCCAACTTACTTTTCCTGGCATCCCTGTCCATCAGGTTGCTACAGGCACCCTATCTTGCCGCTGGTTCCTGCTCTTCCTTCTGAGCCAGCATCACTGAGGGCAAAATTTGATAAAGCAGCTGAGGGAGTTATAATTGCTCAGGAGCAGTATGGTCTGGACTATACACTGATGAGTGCCTAATGATGCAATAAATCTATCCCACACAGCTCTATAACATCTTTCCATATCATTTGCCATGAAGAAACCTTAATGTTAATAATGTTATTTCTTCTCTGAATTTAATGTGGCAAGGGTGCAAAGAGAAAGAAGGCATAAAGCTGCTGCTTCCTTCTTTCTTATTTCTTTCCCTATCTCCACACAGGTTCACTGGCTATGACAGTGTTAGAGATTATGAGGGAATGAACACAGGACAGAAAATGAGCATGTCAGTGGCTCAAGCTCCATAATAGAAAAGACTCTCCACTCCACTCACATGCCAAAGGGCAAAAAAAAACCCCAAAACCCAAACCAACCCCTAAATTATCATAGATTTCATCCTTTTACATACAAAAAATAGTCAGTTTAGTTGCAATAAAATTTTCATTTGTCCCAAAATATCTGGCTGATATCCTGAAATAAAAGTAATGGCTGAAGAGATGTAGTCATAAATTGCTTAGAGAGCAGACTTATCAAATTCCCAAAGAGAGCCTCCCAGACACCCCTGCAGAAAATCTCCAGGACAATGATTCAGAAATGCTGTTGATTATACTCCAGCAATTCAAAATATCTGCCCAGACTTTTATTTCAATTTTTCTGTCTCAGCAAGCTTTAGTATTTTTCACCACAGTTGAAGATATTGCCTTTCCAGCAGAAGTGAAAGGCTGTAGATCAGTAACTCTAGATAGAATCACAGCATTTATACTGTATGTTATGTCCAGCTTCTCCCTTGGTCTGTCCCTATCCCCTTCCTCACTTCCAATGAAAAACAAAACAAAACAAAACAAAAACCAAACCAAACAAATAAAACAAACAAAAATAAAACCCTAAAATAAAACCCTAAACACTAAACCTAATCAAATCCACAACTCCAACCACTCTTGAATTTTTCCAAGAACTTTTACAAGCAGAAAATTAATTTTCACCAAGAAAACTGGTGAAAGAACTGGCAGCTCTTAAGCCTTGTGACAATCCTAGTGTCAATCCTTTGTTTTGCCTCACCATTCACAGACACTGAGCATGCTTGACTTTCAATTTTATACATACTAAGCAAGTTCAATACTTTATATTATTATGTCCTTGGAAAAAGCTGAAACTGTTTGATTTTACTCCCTTCCTACACAAAAAACCCCTGTGTGGCATTTATCATCTAAACCTGCCTCTATAGCCATGTGATGCTCCACTCACTAGTAAGAATAATCGTCTGGTATGCAAACTGAAACTTCTCTATAGACTATTGTCTACAATAGACAACAGAAATTACAGAAAATTGATTTGAGAGCACTAGGATATTTAAACATTGTGCAAAACCACATTAATTTCACAACTACTACCTGGAAATGAAATTTTCATGTGACCTCTGGAGCTGTTTTTTCTGACAGCCTGGCTTGCAGGAGGGGAGGATAATCTCTCCCTGCTGGAGGAAACTACCAACACTGCCCCACACATTGGCTACAGCAGATTGAAAGGAACAGACATCCATCTCAAATATCACAGGACAAATAGTCCCTACAAGTACCAGCACAAAGCCATTTCTTTTGAGATCTATGTTTCTGGGAAGCCAGAGTTCTTAGTCTAGCTGGCCTGTTTCAGTCTGATCAGTAACAGCACAGCAGACTTTGCTTTAGACAGAAATGAACCAAATACAAGGTTACAAGTGAAATAAGCTGAAATCCAGACTTCACTTACAATAGATTTTTAGTGCTTTGATTTTCCTACTTAGCAACCTGAAGGCACCTGCCATGTGTTAGCTCAGAGAATTCAGCCTATTCAGGAACACCTTCCAAATGCCAGCCCTAAAGAAAAACTTTTTTGGTCTCACCTTCATAAGTTTACTGTCCTTGCTCCATTTGTACCACAACGTGGGAGGAAGAATTCACAGCCCTTCCATAAGGTCACTGACTTTGATGATAAAAGCATTCCCTTACTCATCTCACCTCCTTGGCAGCAAGTCTTGAGTTTTACACTTTTAACTAGCTCCTACACTTCAAGATAATAAGGTTCAAAATGTGTGTTTTGTTATGTGAAATATGCAGAACCATATATGCAAAATTCCACTGTTTAGTTTTTCCTAACCAAATTTGTTATTTTGTGTTGGATTTTTTTTTTCTCCTGTATACATCAACATACACAGTACAGTGCAGTTGAAAGAGTGTTTAGGTCAATCAGCTCACTCCTACCTTTGCACACATATCTTTGCCATCACTGTCAGTGGTTCTTTGATTAAAGTGTACAAGTGTCAGGCTGTCCTAAATATCATAAACATCCTTTTAACATTTAGGTTACAAATAGCAAATCAAGCACACACCTTGATGAGCACCTTGACACATGACACCAAGTAACTTTGCTTAAGGCATTTTTCCTTGGCTGTAATGAGACAGAAGGCTCCTGTTATTTGTTTTATCTCTATCCTACAGACACATGTAATCCTGATTATGCAATTTATTTTCAGCCTCCCTCTTATGGAAATTATTCATCTATATTTCAGGTCACTGATGATGACTAGCAGATATTTGCAGAACACAAGATTCTCCAACAAAGTGTTGTCTAATACAGAAAGGGAAAGAAAAGCATAAAGTATGTCAATAGACACTCAAATTAAATATATTCTGCTTCCAAAACTTCATCTAAACTTTAATTGGGCAAATATTCTTGGAAGTGCATGGTCCAAAGGCTGACCAGCATGAAGCTGGTTTAGGTTGGCTCCTGACAGATCACCACTCAGGGTTGTATTTGTATAGGTTCCTTCATCCGTAAAAAATAGAAATATGTAAAACTTTGCTCAAAACTTGAATCATTATGATCTAAACACTTTCTATAATATAATGTTTTTCTGTTAGCTATTATACAGCTATGTCACATCCACTAGAAGTGAAAAGTGTCATACAGAAGGTCATTAATGAGAACATAAGAAGATACTTGTCTAACATGGTGCAAGTTCTAATTTTCAGAACTTCAGGAGATTTCACTCCACACCAAGAAGAAATGATGTTATGCCCCAGCAGTCTTGGTAAATGTAACTGAAGTTTGCTCTGTTGTGAAAACTGGTTCACATAATTTTATTTTACAGTGCAGATTCATCTCAAATTGCTGATTTTAGCAATATTTTAAAATGGTAACTCACTGTCTATCATCATCATTCAGTATGTTGAATCACTAGCATCCACAAAAGTAATTTCATTTTAGAGCTCTTTAGAGATTAGCATTTTAAAAAAACCCCTGACTTATAACCCATAGTCTATAAGTGAACTTTTTGCCTTTAGGAAAACAGAGTGAGCTTTTGCTGCACTTTCTGCATATTAGGAGAGACGTGATTTGTCACCTAGGAAACATTTAGGTTTTTCAGCCTCACAGACATATCTGTGCCAAGACACAGTTTTTGGCACCACAGGCATAAGAATCCAGTAAATCCTATATTGATAGTTTCAGAATCACTAAATTTTATTTATTCATATATTTCAGAGGAAATAAAACACAACAAAACAATAATCTTTTCTCTTTCTATGAAGAATCAAGGCCATAGAATTTTACCTAGCTGTTATTGTGGACAAATTTTCTGACTGTAACACTTTTTATTGAGCTTAAAAAGGTAAAAAAAAAAATCCAATTCTGAGCCTCAGAGATGGTGTTTATATTATGTTGGGGCCCAAATCAGGGTTTTCTTTTACTTTTTCATTGATATTCTGGTAGAACTAACTGGAATAGCATCCCTCTGCTAAGCTTTGTACAAATAAATAAAAAGCAGAGCATCATACCAACTAACTGATTGTTTAATGCACAAGATAAGGAGGGGTAGAGATGGAGGACAATGGAGATAGACAAGTTTCCAAATCATAAAATCATAGAATAGCTTGGGTTGGAAGGTCAAAGGTTACCTTTGAAGGTTAACTAGTCCAAACTCCAAACCAAGATGGGAAGACTAAACCACAAAGAAACTGATAACCATATTCCAATGTCTTCTACCCCTGCTGTCAGAATTGTGTAAACATGTGCTAAGTCCTTAAAAATCCATCTCCAAACAACTTGTCCCAGACCACTCAGAAAACCAGTGAATGGGAACAGGACTTGAAAGTGCCATGGGGAGAGACCTGTCACTAAGACCAAAGGAATAAAAATAATTGCATAAACATCACCAGAGCCCTTCTCTCAAGTGCTCACAGCCTGAAAAGTCAATTAACTGGAGCAAAGCAGGTATTCATATACCTCCTGGCAGGCTTTGACACTGCTATGTTTGTCTTCCCTTTACAGCTATGAGCAAAAATCAGATAGAAGTAAACTGTAGCTATGTATAACATATAGCAGAAAATTACTGATACACACACCTTACAGTGTTTCTCTCTCTCATGTCTTCATTTATCTGGTAAAATGCTGTAATAGCAGACAAACTTAGAAGTCTGATACTATATTATTGAAAAAAAAATAAAATTGCAGTGGTGGAAAACTCAACTTCCATTAAGTTCAGACTTCCAAAATATTGTCCTTCTGTTTCTGCTACCATTTATTACATGAGATGAGGAAAAGTCTAGGGGAGTTCTTACTTATCAGGGGAACACGTGAGTAGTGCACACAATGCCTTTTGCTGTGTGACTACAGAACAATCATTACTGGTTAAAATATACCAGGGATTTCCAAGGTGCAAAAAGGGCTCTTCTAAATATTTTTCTGATTAGTAGCAATTCTCTGCTCTGCCGTATTAGTATCCACTGCTCGGTGCAAGCCAGAGAGGAAAAGAGAAGAAGGGGAATGGGAAAAGGGGAATGGGAAAAGAAAAAAGAAAATAAAAGAAGATAAAAGAAGAGAGAAGAGAAGAGAAAAGAAGAGAAGAGAGAAGAGAGAAGAGAGAAGAGAGAAGAGAGAAGAGAGAAGAGAGAAGAGAGAAGAGAGAAGAGAGAAGAGAGAAGAGAGAAGAGAGAAGAAGAGAGAAGAGAGAAGAGAGAAGAGAGAAGAGAGAAGAGAGAAGAGAGAAGAGAGAAGAGAGAAGAGAGAAGAGAGAGGAGAGAGGAGAGAGGAGAGGAGAGAGGAGAGGAGAGAGGAGAGGAGAGAGGAGAGGAGAGAGGAGAGAAGAGAGGAGAGATGAGAGGAGAGAAGAGAGGAGAGAAGAGAGGAGAGAAGAGAGAGAGGAAGAGAGGAGAGAAGAGAGGAGAGAAGAGAGGAGAGAAGAGAGGAGAGGAGAGAGGAGAGGAGAGGAGAGAGGAGAGGAGGGAGGAGAGGAGAGGAGAGAGGAGAGAGAAGAGGAGAGAGGAGAGGAGAGAGGAGAGGAGAGAGGAGAGGAGAGAGGAGAGGAGAGAGAGGAGAGGAGAGAGGAGAGGAGAGAGGAGAGAAGAGAGGAGAGAAGAGAGGAGAGAAGAGAGGAGAGAAGAGAGGAGAGAAGAGAGGAGAGAAGAGAGGAGAGAAGAGAGGAGAGAAGAGAGGAGAGAAGAGGAGTCCCTGAGCAGAACAATCTGTCATTACTCATGTTTTAGACACTATCATTTCGCGCAGAGCAACAGGTAACAATTAGTGCTACAGGAATTAGGGCAGTCCTATGAATAAATTGATATTTCTTGTCTCTCTGCTGTGCCCAACCCCTCCCACCTTTACAGAGATCCTGCTAAAGCTAGAGGATCAGAATGAATCCAAGAAGGTTATCATTGCATCACAGCCTATCCTCCAGGGCTCAGAGGTCGTGCATGAGATCATGTATGAATATAAACAAACCACTTCAAAGTCTTTTCAGTTGTCCCTCCCCCAAGTTATTTCCTTTTAATTACACAGCTTAGTGTATGTAGAAAAACAGTTGATTCTCAATGTAAATACATATTCAAACTTTGGTCCCATTTAAGATCATAGGACAGAAATTAGGCTTTAGGGTTTGCTACTGGTGGGTCACAAGTTTTTCATTGACTCATGAAACTTTTGGGATTTTTTTACAGATGTAGGCTCAGGTGAGAGCTTGGGCAAGTCCTTGTCAAGCTGTTACATGAATGTTTTGCGATACAGCTTATTCAGCCAGGGAAAAGGAGATGCTTCCTTTGGCATGATCACAGGATGACTGGCACAATGGACAAGCAAGGCTGTTGGCAGTTATTAATTAGTAGGTAAAGGTGAGACCTGAAATAATATCATTATACCTAACTAGAGGTCAATGCAGATTAAAGTATAAACCAATATGCTTTAGAATAATTTAAATCAATTTAAATACTTGTGAACCCCCATTTAATGCAGGGAAATATTATATGCCTACATGGAGAGAGAGAGAGAGAGAGATTAAAGAATTAATTCAGAGCTACCAAAAATTCTAGCTGGAACAGAAGAAGGGTCAAGTCTCCCAGATCTTCAAAGTATTAGAAAAGAAATGAGATGGCATTGTGCTTGAGGCTAAGCCTGGTCTTGGGGATGCCATTAGACTGGTGGCTGGCTGTCTGGCTGCTCCAGAAAACAGCAGTCCTACATCTCCTTCACATCAACACTGGTGCTTGTCTGGTCTCACCAGGAGCTGGTCCAGGCACAATGACTCAGTGTTCTCCTGTGCTGGCCTGCAGGAAGCAGTGGCTGGGTATGAGAAAGGGGACTACCCCATTCTGCAGCATGCAGCCATTACCTTAAAATGGCTTAAATGGAGTTCAAGGAGTTACCCAAATTAAAGTGGCAGCTTTCCATCTTGCTGGTGTGCAGCAAAGAAGAACACAAAGATTTGTAAGAACTTTGAGTCTCCACTGAAGGCTGTCTTCCTCTAATAATTCAAAAAGATCCTTTCCCCATTGAGAGAGCTGAAGAAAATGGCAACATTGTCGTCTTTTTACATTTTGGACTCAAGTAATTGTCATCTAATGTATTCTTTAAATACATACCCCAAACTTATAGTTTCAGTTATTCTTTTCTGGGCAGTGGGATTCCAGAGCATTTCAGCCTGCAGTCACCCACACAGCAAGGGAGAGGCAGCATATAATACAGTTTTCAGCTAAAAGTCAGCCATCTTCTCCTTGATCAGGCTGGCTTACAAGGTGAAGTTCAGCTGCACAAGAAAAGGATTCCTACTCTTACAGTAATTAATCACTATATGCCTCCTATAAAATTCCATGTATCTCCAAACCTAAAAACTTTTCTCATCACCAAAATGAGACCAAACCAGAGCCCAAAACCTCCCTTGCCAAAAGCTATACAATTGTTTCAGTTTTCTGATGCTTTCAGTGCTTCAAAGCTCTGATTCAGCTTCACCACTGCTCCTTGGTAGGGATGTACTGCAGTAACTCCACATATCGAAGTACACCTTAGGCACTTTGAGGAAATTCTGGAGGGTGGAAAGGGAAAGTCATTGGAGAGTGACTTGACTGTTTGCTCACAAACCAAAATGACTGAGATTATTAACACTAGAGAAGACTATGAAGAACTATGGGAAAGCCTAATAAATCAGACAGCGTGAGATTAGGTTTGTTGTAGATAAGAGGTGGTCTCAAAGGAACAATTTGAAATGACTCAAACATTGATTTCTAATCTAGTTGAAATTTCTTAGAAAAGCTTAAGTATGACCTTCAGCAGTTTAAAAAAGATGTGTAGAAATGCAAATGGGATACTAATCTGTACTGAGAAGAAGATGAAAAGATGGTAAAATATTGCAGGGCTAATTGAAGCACATTTTCCATTACTATATGATATCACCTTTACTCTGGAATTCACTTTCTGAAAAAAACCCACCTATTTTCCCCTGAAATTACAGACTTGAAGGAGATGAACTGAAAATAATTCCAAAAAGAGGGCAAGAGATGAGAAGAAAAGGCTTCCATAGAAGTTAAAAAGATCTAAGGTAAAATTAGACCAAACATTTGGTGATAACAGAAGTATATGGGAAATCAGGAAAGGGATGAGATTCAATTAGCTTTTTTATCTTTCCAAATCATGTTTTATTTTCCATTGTGGGATCTGTGAGGTAAATTACAATTCTATGCAGTAGGAGAGTGACAGAAGAGCCTATAGTTCTGGACAGAACTATGCTTATTGTTTTACAAATTTTGTTACAAATATGTACCATGTTTGCGTTATAGAAATATGATGAACTACAGCTGCCACTACTTCAGAGCTCAGCTCTTCAGAAAGGAGGACATCCTCTAGAGATCATCAGATTATGTTGACCATTTGGCTGTTCTGTCCAAAAAAAGACAGTCTTTTGACTTTTACAGCAGTGTGATTTATATTTCTGCACTGTATTGGTTTTTGGTGTTTGTTCCACATATTTTGTATCCATTTTTCAAGGGTGGACTTCCCTGCAGGGACTCGTACCAAAGTTTGCAGTAGCATGAACAGATGTAGTTTCTCAAGGATCTTGAGTTAATATATCTTGAAAAATAGAGAGGAATGACATCCAAATCCAGTGATAGCGATCATCAAAGATTTTTTTTTTTTCCTTGGATACCATTCATAGAAATCTCCCACATGTAGTCCACAAAACACAAATATTGCTGGTCCAAAGGGGGAAATCACTATGATAAAGAGTTACAAAAATGTTAAATAAAAAAAAGTGTGCAATTGAGCACAATTCTCATAATCGAACCATTCTTATAATAACAGGAGAAAGACAAGGAAGTGAGACAGAACAAGAACTTAAACCAAATATTTAAATGCTAAATAAACTTTCTATTACAATACATTGCTGTGGCAAGTCCGAAGAAGGGCAAAAGAGTTGATGAAGGGGGTACAACACAAGTATTTTGAGGAACAGCTGAGGGAGCTGGTGTTGTTTAGGCTTGAGAAAAGGAGGCTCAAGGGGGACCTTATTGCTCTCTACAACTGCCTGAAAAGAAGGCTGTAGTGAGGGTCAGTCTCTTTTCCCAGCTAACAAGCAATAAGGCAAAAGGAAATGGCCTCAAGTTGTGTCAGGTAAGATTTAGATTGGATATTATGAAAAAAATCTTCACCAAAAGGGTTGTCAAGGGTTGGAACAGGCTGTGCAGAGAAGTGGTGGAGTCACCATCCCTGGAGGTATTTAAAAGATGTGTAGGTGTGGCTCTCAGGGACATGGTTTAGTGGCAGACGTGGCAGTGCTGGTGTAATGGTTGGACTTTATGTTCTTAGGGGTCTTTTCCAACCTAAGCAGTTCTTTGGTTCTATGACTCCATGTAATTAGCCTGTTGAACACTCTCCCACAGGATATTGTTGTACTGTGTAGTTTAGTGAATACAGATGTAGGTATTCCTTGTTTTTAATGTACCCGGGGCAAACACCATTCTCTGGGTTCTAACACGTCAATAACCAGCTTGAACTTGTGCTGTTAATCCTGCTGTGTCTGTCCCACCCAACACAGACACTGTGCAACTGTTTTCAGTGTATAAGTTCAGTGTCAGAGCCTTTTATATTAACTACTGTCAAATACATGATTTTGGACCAGGAAAAGTGCTGCCAGTGTGGCAATTTGCACATCCCAAGATCTACACAGTGCGAATAATTCCTTCACTTCTCTCCCTATATCAGTTACTCAGGAGGACACCTATTTATTTCCCTTTCATAATAAAGCCAGTCAAAAAGTATTCTAAGCTGTTAAAATTTTGATCTTTCTTCTTAAAAAAATACATCCGTATGAAAGAAAGAGGTATTAGCTGAGTGGGACTAACAGGTAGCAAAAGAACAAGAACTGTTTCCATTTTTGTCTTTCCCTTGAATATTTCTAATTTTAAACAGACCGGCCAGCTCTGCTTGTTATTTTTTAGCCATTAAGTCAGTTGGTTCAAGGTATGTCAGCATGATAGGTCTTGCCTCCATTTAGGCTGGAGGTATTGCCTTTGAAGGATTCTTTTAATAGAGAATGAAAATTTTAGTGTTCAGAAGTACATGTGCTCTTTAAACACTCTTTTTCTGACTTCTAATGGCTGCCTTGTTGGAAGGGAGGATTGTTAAGGGGTGTTCACCATTCTGATCTCCATCTCACAAAGCCAGAGGCCAACCCAACAGCTGCATGTGTGGAGAGTTTTATTTCATTTAGTGCTTCAATAAAACCAAACCAACCAATCAACCAGCAAGAAAACCAAACCCCACAGAGGAGCATGTGCACACACACACAGATCTACAGCAGCTCATTTCACAGAAGTAAAATACAGAGAAGGCAAGTTTAAGACCGATTAAAAATTTTAGGAGGTTCACCATTATTTGTGCTCTCAGCAAAGGTAATCACCAGCACTCAGCAAGTGCCTTTCTCCGCACATCCCAAATCACCCTAGGGTACAATATCACACAATTCAAAATGTACATAAGTTCTGCACCTTCTCCAGTAGCACCTGAACTAGAAATGGCCAAAAGATAGCATTAGGCTGATGTAATAGTACTAGGCAAAAAACTAGACTGATGTTTCAGATCCTCCAATGTATTTTAAATGTAATCAGCAAAAGACACTTGAAAGACAAAAAAGCAAACTCACCATTCTGGAAACTAAGAGCTTTTCCCTAGATCCAAACTTGGTTTTTGTTCAAGACATCAGTACTGTTGAAGGAGCACTTATTCCTGCTGTGGCTTTGAAACACTGGCGTGCTCAGGGTTCAGGTGGTGCTGGAGCACACCTGGTGAGCCTCCCTCTTTGGAGTGCTGAGCAATGCCTGCTGGAATGTGCAGTCTAGCAGGAACCTGGCACCGCTTGTTCAAACAGACAGGCGTGAACCACGGGACTACATTACCCATAATTGCCTTAAGCTGGTTTATGATTACACCTGAAACCAGGAGAGGTGGTGTGGAAGTTTCACCTCAGGGGGGAGAGAGATAAGCAGAGGAGAAGGAGGAAGCCTGGGCTCCTTGTGTGCCACTGGAACAGACTGAGGATTTTCTACTTTTACACACTATGTGGCAGATATACTGAATTGCTGGGAGGGGTTCGAAGAGTGGCCTTCTGATTAAGGTGAAGTTAGAAATAATTAGATTTACTGGCAGTGAATACAGTGACTGAAATTGCTTGAACCTGTATGACCGGTTTAGGCATCTCTGAGTATGTCAGAGAATGGATATAAGGAAGCAAGTGAAGGAGGGGTGGCAGTAGCCTAGCATATCTACAGAGGAGGGAATACAGAGACATTTGGCAGGGTGAGGAGGAAAATGTTCCTTTTTAGCCCCATGTCCTTTAGGAAATAACAAATTTTTCCCATATGTTTTATTGCAGGTGTTTTTTTTTCAGTGATTGAAGGATTTCATAGAATAAAGTTTAGAAGGACAAAGGTTACAGGAACAGAGAGACAATAAAAAACGTGACAGGAATGTCACAACTTGGAGTAGGGATGATTTGCCTATCCTTTTTTTTTTTTTTTGCTGCCTGTGTGTTTATGACACTTAGGAATCACAGCTGAAATCCCCCCTTTCATGGAAAGAGGTTTCACAGGCTTGCTAAACCTGAATCCAAAGAGCTGAAGTATAACTCAGACAGGATAAAAAAAGTTGGAGAAAGGCAGAATCCTGTCTGTTTACAAATAATGTTAATTGGTAGGCAATTTTCATCAAATAAGCAACCTGCCAAAATAAGTGGTTATGTTTGATCTGATAGCAGAGTGGGGTGAAACTCAGCAAACAGTTTCACCCTGAAAAAAATGAAGTTGAAATGGCCAACTATTTCAACTAAATGTTCAATCCATTACAGCACCATTCAGAGAACTGAACACTTTCTCTCCCACCCAATCGAGAAAACAGTCTTTTCCACCTCACCACACATGACAAAGATGAAAAAAGAGATGCCCCATCTCCAGATGATTTAAGCAACCAGATAGATTTTTAAGAGAGCATCCTGTCAGAGGCAGGATGTTAGAGCAATATAGCCTGGTTAGTCACTCTGTGCTAAAACTGCCAGTTACAGAAAACTTAGGTGATTCCTACTACCACTGCTTCTCTAAAGGCATAGTTTGGAAAATCAAGATCTGGAAATAGAAAATGTAGGACAGATAAACCCTGTCAGACACCAGGAGGTGAAGGGAAAAATTTCCAGTGACATTTAGTGGCTTACCCAGGGCTATTAAGAAAGCATTTAATTTTTGTTATATGTTTCATTTTCTGGGTTTTACGAGTTTTCTTGAGGTAGGTATTGTCTATCATGTGTGTCTGATACTAATGACAATTATAACCCAAACCAGTTGAAACTCACTGTCACACTAATATAATCTAATAATAAATTAAGATCTTGGTGACCTAAACTCTAAATTTCAATACCTTTTCTGTTATCTCAGACTACATTTTAAAATTTCGTTTAGGTAAGATACCTTTCCTAAGCTTAATTTCTCTGAATGGACCATTACCTCATAAAAGAAATGTTGGTTAAAAGTAGAAGTATTTTCAGAGCCAGATTTTTTTAACAATACATTCTTCTGAATAAAGAATAATTTAAAAATTATTAGTGGTATTTTACCATAAACAGAAAGACCTTAAGTTTAGGCTGATGATTTTAACATCCCTTTTTATAGGTATGAACCAAAACTCAATTAAAATAGTACCCCTCCCAGCTGTTTCTCAGGTAGAAAATGAGTTTAGAACCCATAAAGCTGCAGCTGGGACCCTGGTGAGTCACATAAAGCATCTACAGGATTTGAGTTGATCTCTGGGTCTCATAAAACTATGGAATTATAACATTATTTGGGCTGGACATCTTGCACTAGATCAGGTTGCTCAAAGTCCCATCCAACCTGTCCTTCAACACTTCCAGGGATGGAGCATCCACAGTTTCTCTGGGAAACTTGTTCCAGTGCCTCACCATCCTCTCAGTATGGAATTTCTTCCTAGTATCTAATCTAAACTTATTCTATTTCAATCTAAAGTCCTTTTATCTTATCCTATCCCTACATGTTCCTTTAAAAAGTCCTCCTTCAGCTTTCTTGTAGCATCCCTTTAGGCACTGGAAAACTCCTAACTACAAAAAGGCCCAAGTATTAACATAGTCTATCTGGGTTTTCCCTACAAGGGTGACCATCTATTAGCTCCCACATATTTATTAAAGTCTGCCACTTCTATCTTATTGCATAATAAAGTTTACCTTGAAGGCATCTAAACCAGGTATTTAAAAGAAGGCACTGCATAGTCTGCTGTCACTCCAGAAACAGCTCTGACCTGGTCAGCTTTCATTTCCAAACTCCTCAGAAGCCCAGAGTGCAACAGCTTTTCTTTGAACATCTTTTGATGCTCTTTTTCTGCAGTTTTTTGATGCAGTTTTCTGCAGTTTGACTCGTTTTCAGAGCAAAGTCTTCCAGAAAGAGATTTAGATTCTTAGGCCTTAGGAATGCTAAATAATATGTGGACAGTTAATAAGCACTTTCATGGGTTTAATTAACTGCCCTGGTTGTACATGCATGCTGTACACACAGACAAAACCAATCACAGATGCTCAGATGCTGACAGGCTCACCTGGCAAATTTTTATATTTTTTTTTTATTTTTAAGCTTTACCCACTTCTCAGATATATTTCTGTCACTGAAATCAGTGGAATTTAGGGAGAAATCTCTTGGAACAGAAGAGGGATGAATGAGGATAATTCCAAGAAGGGAAGTCTGGAAGCTGAAAGGACGTGTATATGGTAAACCCTGGATAAAATCCAGACACGGTGGGTCAGTCCATCTGAGCCCAGAAAAATTGCAGCAAAAGCAGTAGAGATGGTCTCCAGTAGCTGCCAACTCCAGGGCAAAAGCAACACCACAGGAAACTTTGCAAAAAAACCCCACTTTGGAGGTGGGTGAATGCCACCAAGCCACATCCTTTGGCTTTTGCAATCTTACTGGTAGTGGTGGCAGGATCCTGGAAAGTTTGGGAGCATAAACAATCACATGCTGGCTTGAGGTAACATAACATGCATGGGAAGTGGCAGCCATGCCTTCACTTCTTGTCTGATTACAGCATGTGCTTTCCCCTTCACTGATTTTGTATTTAAATAACTGCATATTTTGATGGCTAAACCTAGCAGTGACTGTAGGGTCAAAGGGCACACTTAGGTTCTGTGTGTAAACATATTTTATTTGCTTGAAGCAGATGGAATAGCTGGGGCAGAAAGTAGCATATACTCTTGGACCTGCATCTGTTTGCTGCAGTTCTTATCAGAAGAACGGGAAAAACCAAGGCCTCCTTGTACATTGTGTATCACTATAATCCCATTTGTTTCAGTTGTCCCTAAAGCTCATGAAAAAAAACCCCACAAACTCCTTGCCCCTCAAGACATTAGAAGTGGGGCACCATTAACCAAAGGCTACGTGACAGTTACCTCTATAATTATTTCCAACACAAATTAGCTGTGGTCACTACACTATGATTTATGATTGCATCTGGGAGAGGAGAAAAAGGTTCAATGTCAGGACATTCTGGATATAAAAAATCCACTCATACATGGTCAAATATATTATTCTTCCCCTGCCCCTTCACACAAATGGTACAAAAAACTTCCCTGGCAGAAACTATTCAGGTTAAAGATACTTACACGTGAGGTAGCAGCTTGGACATTCCTCCCAATAAAATAACAATTAATAACCAAGAGAAGCATGGGGGTGAAAACTGGTCTTCTGACAGGTCTATGCTGAAAAATGCTTAATAATACAGTAATGCTGGCAGAAGCAGTTCTGGCTGCTTTTACTGATTCCAGGCCTCTGAGTATATCCCATACCAGTATGAACACTCCTGCCAGTTCTGTATCACATTAGGGCTCTTGCCAGTATCAAACACTGCCAAAAATCACATTCTTAAGAGATATGATTTACACTAACATACCTAAAACAAAGCAGGCTTTACAAACTCTAATGACTACTCCACCCAGGCAGGCAAACCTACTTTTTCTGATAAATAGTGAACCAAAGGAATCGGAAAGATATTACCTGGTTTCTGAAGGGCAGGATACAGTCCTGGGCAATGTTAAACATCAAAAAAACAGCTCTCAAAGTATGTTGTACCCCCATCAGGCTGTCTCTTAGACTTTAGTCAAGGTGAAGATTCGGTTTAAAACAGTGTGTTTTAAAGTATTTTATGTGTTTTAATGTCTGTGACATCAGACTTTAATGAATACACAGAACTTGTGGCAGGAGTACCGTAGCATGGGAAACCACAGCCAAGGCACAAGTGTGTACTGAAACTGCTGAAGGCAGCAGCAGACCAAATGGAAGCAACGCTGTCCAGAAATGAAATTTGTAAGGAAGATGTTACATTAAACAGCAAATGCTATATCTGTACTTACTATATCTGCTTGCACTCTGAAAAAAAAAAAATAATAAAAATTAATCATTTCTTCATGGAAATCTGGACCAAGAACTGAAAATGTTTTGTGGGAGGTTCAGGTTTTGTTTGTTGGTTTGGGGTTTTGGTTGTGGTTTTTTTCTTTGTTTGTTTGTTTTGGGTTTTTTTTTGTTTGGTGGGGGTTTGTTTGGGTAGTTCATTTGTTTGTTTGTTTGTTTGAGGGAGAATTTTTTGTTAGATTTGGTTGTTTTGTTTTGTTTTAAAGAGCTCCCAGCTCTACAGAAAACAGAATTGTTCTGGTTTTCATATATCAACATCTCAAGGAGAATCATTATTTTCCTCTAGTATTTATCTTAATGAAGGAACGAGTATGCCATGTCTTAATGCTGATGGAACATGAAATTACATTAAAAGGAGAACATTTATTTTTATAATAAAAATTTTAAAGAGGCTCATTCAATCAATGATAAATTAGCTGGCAAACTGGACTGAGGAATATCTCAGCAGGAACATTCCTGAATGGTGAGCATATGGTTGCCAAAAGGGACTTGGAGGAAGAGCTCTGAAAGTGGTAGAGAAAGATCTCTTTCTCCCTTGAAATAACAAGTGAGTTGGAACTTGTGCCCTAGGGAAAGATTCACAAGATATCTTTTGTACCGTGAAAACATTTGTTTCCCCTCTGTAACTACAGATGCTTAGTTTGGTTAGTTGCTAGATTACTTTATGCAAAGTGTGTTCATTAAACATAGTATTTTTTTGTTTATACCATTTTCATTCTGTCACTAGCAAACTTCTCTCTCCCACAACCAAACCTGTGGCACTCTGCAGGGAAGGTTCATTTAGTCCATCCTTACAGAGAAAAGGTACAAAGAGACCTCAAAAAATGGAAACCAAGTTTGGCTTGAGCTTAAAATCCTACCACTTCAGTCAGTAAAACAAAGGCAAAGAGCCCCATGGCCCAAGCTGTGTTTTGCAGAAACAAGTCCTTAAGTCCTTGAAGTGATGCCTCCAGATCCAAAGCAGAAGCAGCAGCAGAGGGCAGGGCCACATGGCATTTCCTCCTGCAGCATTAGACTGAGCAAAACAATAACATCTTTCAGGCTGGGAAAACCCTATTTTGGTCCTAGTTGCTCATTAAATCCCACTTCATTTATATTACAGGTCATCAAGGAAGATATTCCATGTGACAGTAAATAAAGATCTGCAGGCAAAAGAACAGGGCCAAAAAGTTCATGTCTTAAACAGCAATGAGCAGGGAGGCAAGAAAAATACTGTTCTATCTCAGATTTTCTCGTATTGTATGTCTAGAAATTATTAGCACACTTGGTTAGAATACAGATGATTACTAGAGAAGGAGAGAAGATTTTTCTTGTTACTTTTAGCCTGATTTCCCCCAGAAACAGGGTCTACATGATCATGCCAATTCTATATCAGACTCTAATTGATCCTCACTGCTAGTTTGTGAATTCATGAGCCAGTTCAGCCTAATGCAGGCACAGAAAACTCAGACTGGGTAGAACACTAGATTTCGTGAAAAGGCTCATCCAAGTGAAAAAGAAAGCTGAGGATATCTGTGGAGGAAAGGTTCCTCTATTAGTAGACCTCAGAGACTCACAGAAAATTACAAATGAAAGAGGGACTGAAATCAAAGCACAAAATCCAGAGAAGGTTTCCTTCTTGAACAGGGAAAAATCCAGTTCAAAACAGAAATTCAAAAGAAATTTGAATCCCAAAGCCGCTCTTGCTCATAGGAACACGCAGACATCAAGAGCCAGAATCTAATCTCATTGTAGATCCCAAGCAGCTCTGATGAATTAAGTAGTAGGTGGCTCGCTTTGACCCTATAGGTTGTCAACATGGACCTGTTTTTCAGCAACCTGTATGTAAAGAACTTGAAAATCTGGCCATGGGTGCCTCATTCTGGAGTCAGGAGATACCAGACGCCCTTGAAAGACAAGCCTTTGTTTAGGTGCCTGTATGGAAAGCAGCTGCTTCTGAAAACCAGATTTAAGACATCAGGATGAGACCTGAAATATGCATTGTAGTGCCATTAAAAGCTTAAAGCTGATTTTCTTCATGTTAGGGGTTGAAAAATGTTATAAATAATAAGAATTTAATATTATTGATGCCATTTAAAACTGAAATTAAGTACTTACTAGCTTGGGTTTATAATTTTTGCTCCAGCTTGATAAAAATACAGTTTTGGAAAGTCATTAAATTTTTTGGGTTATACCTTCTTGCCAACTCGACCAATTATTTTCTAAATATTTATCAATTGCATCATAATTATAATTTTAACTTGCAAATCACCTATTTATCCCTTTAAAACAGATTTTATCTCCACTAACATAGGGACTAATAAGCCCTGAAAACCTAAAAAACACAAATTCATTGTTTTCTTCATTGTAAAGTGAGAGTTAGCTTTTGGGTTTTACTCCTCCTTTTGAGAACCTTTCCTCAGTTTAGCAGAAAACATTTCTCCTAAGTTTAGGCATGCCTTAGCCTGTATAAATAATAAACCCACATGCAATTGTTTTTATGAACTGTGGTCTAACGAGCAGATAGATAAGAAGTCAGCTAAGAAATTCACAATTACCTAGGCTCCTTAATTCAACAGCTTGGTGCTGCTCGCTGTGAGATATCCTTGAAATGTGATCTTGTAGAATAAGCCAGAAGAATGCATAGAGCTGCAATAGCAGAAACAATACTCTAAGGTTAAAACATTTATGACCTATCATATCCGGTACTTTACGTCTAACACCTTAAGTATTCATTAGTCATATTTACTGTGTGGTTGGCAGATAAAGAAGTGTAAAGGTTACCTTTCCAATGTTGTGTACAACTAGAAATAGGAGTTAGGCTTTCAATAATATCCGTAGTATAAAAAAAAATTATCTTTACAACTATCCTAGAATTGTATGAGATACCTGGATTGACCACATTTTATTCATCAATTACTTACACATCATTTTTGAAGATTAAAAAGGTACTGAGTTTGGTTGCATTTTCCTTAGATAATTTGGTCATACTTATTTTTATAGTGACTCTAATCAGTTAAAGACCTAATAATCCTTTGTCACATATTTGTGATACAGGATTGTGCATCCGACCTCTTATTCTTTGTGTACTCATTTCCTGGGAAAAGGCACTCTGTTTTACAGGTGCATCAAGAAAAATAATGTTATTTATAAAAATGCAAAGAAAAATCCCTATTGCTGATAAACTGTTCATCTATGTGTTCACTCAGATGTTCAATCAGGTTTTTGAGTCAGCAGAACATCAGTTAATCTTGTTGTTGGTGATGCATATTTAACAATGTATTTTGGTGGTTTGTTCTTTAGGAACAATATTATCATACTTACATTGCATATGTATGTTTTTTTCTGAGCCAGAATCTGAGCTCTGAAGTAAGAATGTTTCAGCTTCACAAGCAATCAGCACTACACTATCCTGGTAATTCTGTCTTACCTTCTAATAAACGAGATGCAATTTTCAAAAAGCTCTACAAACACCCACCTTACCTGAAAAGACTACTTCTGTAACTGGAACTTTTCTCCTATAACAAGGAATTTCTCATGCACTATGAGTACATCACAACTACTCCTAACTCAATGACCCTGCTCCTTTCAGAAAAGGCCTGGCATTGTCATCCTTGCAACTTCAAAGCAGGACCTGGCTTTAATTCCCAGGTGACCTCACAAGGTTAATCTGAAGCTCATGTAAAGGCCCAGAGACAGTCTTTAATGCTGCCTAGCAGAAGGGAAGATCATTTCTGGCTCCCTTAGGAGTAATAGGGCAGGAACCCGAGAGCATTTCAGCTGAAAAGTAACTCTGAGATCTGGCCAGCTCTGGGCAGAGCTGCTGTGCCCATGGTACTTAAAAGAGAATCTCTTATTCAGTAATACCTCCAGTTGCCTCTGATTACCATAATGACTGTAATTAATGCCTCCACCACCAGAGCAGTGTGTGCTGGTCCAGCAGCCCTCCACCCATGGCTGGCACCCCCAGCCTTTTCCTGCAGCACATGAGGCGGCGGCTGCTGAGCATTCCCTGTCTGCACTGACACTTTGTGCACTGAGCTGCTAATAAGGGAGTCATGGTAATGCAAGGAGACGGTATTCTGACTTCATCTTCCAGTAACAGCACATTTCTCTTTGTTTCTCTTCTCAGGCTTTCAAAGGTTCTGACTAAAAATGATTTTCCAACATAGAGAAAACCTACTAGGTGCAATAAACAGTAGGATTTAAGTACAGCATATGCTGAGAATGCAGTTATAAAAAAAAGCAATAATGCCAGATCTGCTATTTATCAGGACAACTCTGCTGAAGTGAAGGGAATAATTCCAGTTTGCATTTTCTGAGGATCTGATCCCTACCAAAGCTGTTAAACATGGAACATCACTTCAGTACACTAGGTGCCTGTTAACCGAAAGATGTGGAAATAGAAGCATATATGGTTTAGAGGCCTTTATGGGACCTGTTCTGGAAGGCAGGTCTCTGCAAATCGCTAAATATTTTGAGCACTGACTAGCTCGAGGGAGTGCTCGCTCAAAAATCTTGCAAGGTTCGTTTCTCTTGCCTTCATTTTGAATGCAATGACTTATCTTTGTTGACACCTACAGGAGCAGATAAGATCAAATAATGAACTGCTTTAAACTCCTTTAAATGACATGGGTGGTTTCAGTAAACACTTTCCATCAAAATAATGCAACCAATGCTTAACCTGGCATCTTCCAGTGTCACACAAAATTCTTTTTGGTTTTTAAATCCAGTGCAGTGAGGAAGCTGTGATGATCCACAGGCAATGAAATTGCAGTACTGCTGATTGTGGTGTTAACAGCTGCAACTTTGAGGACTTCAGACAACTTTTGAGTTGCGATCAGCAGTGGTGCTGCCTTGTGGTTGAAAGTTCAGGCAGGAACTGGGAATAAAAAGGTTGTAAAACTACCTCAAAATAGTAAGAAAAAAATAGCAGTATCACTTCAGTAAATGCATGCACCAAAGTTAATCAGTCTGAGATAGTTTGGGGTAACTGGATCACAGAGGATCTATGAGGATTCCCTTTGCATGCATTTCTTGCTGAAGGTGAACTTCAAAGACATACATAAATTGGACAGTGATGCTGCCATAGTTCAGCAAAGCATACAGACTACAGTAATGCAAATGCAAAAACATGTAAGAAATGCTCATAAATACTTGCACATGTAAAACCCTACATTTTTGCTTTTATATTGCTAGCTACTCATTTCACTTGGTTAAGTTAATTGGCATTTTGGACTTCATTCCTAAATATAAAAAATAATTTTTTGGAATAGGAGATCATCATCTCACGTTATTAACAGTGGACAAGTTTAATCATAGCAAAATACTGTTCAAGTATTAATCTTTCAAATATGAGGGTAAAGAAAAACTAACAAAACTGGAAAAAGGCTTAGGGACTAGTCTTCCTGATGAGTGTCTTGAAATGGATTCTTCAACATCTGCAAGCTGTAAGTGATAATTTTTTCCCCTCATAAACATGTAAAATCATATACAAGTTCAGTCATGATTGTTAAATTGTGGATCAAAGACACAGTTTGTTATGATGAAGGGAGTATTTAAATACGCCCACAAAGAGCGCTCATTACCAGTGCCACCAGGCCCGTTGTTACTGCCTTTGCTGCTTTTGAATACAGACACTGTAGCTGTTTGGTGGAACAAATATACATATTTCTGATCTGACACTAACAGTCTTGCAGCAGGTACGACCTGTCAAGCCTTGCACACTGAGAGGTCGAGGCTTGTGTGTGAATCCAGGCTCCTTGGCAGCCTGGGCCACGTCTCCTGAGCTGGCCATGCATTGCCTTCACCCTGGCTCTTTTTCCAGTGTTTATTTGCTGACCAGCTGCACACAGAACAATTAACTGCAGAATAGCAGAGCTGGACTGCCTCTTGTGACATGACTTCTTCCAGGACTCATTTCTCTGGTCAAAACAGTGCTGCATGATACCAGCCCCTTCAAGTCAAGTCTCAGTCTCACTTCCCCCTTTCCATTATCCAGAACGTTCCTCACGTACTGAATCAGACAAATCATGACCAGAAAAATACAAATAAAATTATAAAATCTGCCAATCAAAGCTGCATTTAAAGCCATTCATCCAAAGCATGTGTGCATGAGTGTTTCTATTAAGTTTATATGAATGACCAGATCTTCTGTAATTAGTGCCTCTTCTGTTCAAAGGTTGACCAACTGCTGGGCATTGGGAAATGTACTTATGAGCCAAGGAAAAAATGTCATAAAATACTTTGATGAAGTTGGGTGTCTAGTTTTGTCAGACACACTTTCCTTGGAACTTTTCTCTTCCTTGGAATCTCAGGCACCTTCAAAAATTTTTAATTTGACAATTTTTTGGTGGATTTGCCCTTGACAAGTCATTCCTGCCAAAATGTCTGTGGCAGTTCAGAAATTACACCCTTCACAGATTTTTATCCTTGCTTCTTTGCCAAAGATTCTGTAGCTGGAGCTCTTCTAGCATAACATATCAAGTGAGTGTTCCTCATAGCATACATAATCTGAAGTTGTACTTTGAAAGAACTCCTACTGCAGGCCCATTCTGCCTTTTGAATTACAAGGTGCTAAGCTTTGCTTGATATCTTACTTCTAGATTGTGGAAGTGGAGACAAATAAGATTTGTCTTCTTTTGCTGCAACTTGCATTGAAAAGATCTACCGTCGTTGGAATTTTTCCATATAACTAAGTATGAAAGAAGGTGATTTTGAAAACTCACAACACTTTGCAATCAGATCAAACAATCATTTTCAATTCTTTCTTTGTATGTGTCCAAGTTTTCCCACTGTGACTTGTTCTAGTCAGCTCAGAAATTAAAACCATTTCTCCTCCACACATATGCTATTCTTTCAGTCAAATTCCTTATATCATCATCATCGTGACTTTTTTTTTTTTTTTTCATTTGGCCTGCAAAATAACATCTCGGTTGTGTAATTTAAATTAAATTTTATAGTTTGTTAAACCTCCAAAGAGTTGTCACATAAAATAATAGTATTATTACAGTCTGAAGCTGTGCCAAATTCCAAACATGGGCATTACAATGAGCAAACAGAGCCTTTGCCATCTCCATTTTGCTACCCATGTCACCAAGCTCTCAGTAGTGTTGGAATCCTTAAAGAAATTTCCATGAGTGTTGAGCCTCAGGGCTGAATAAAATATTGGAACTTTACCACTACAACTTCTCTACCCTGAGTAATCTTTAAGACTCCTTATGAACTTGTTGTCATTATCCATTTGTCCTCCAACAAAGTCAGGTTTTTTTTCTTGGGGAAGTTTGCTCTGAGATCTACCATAACTAGATATCATTTACAAGAAACCATTGCAAGATCTTGAGATCCATGATTTCTGCTGTCTAATTTTGAGGAACTGGAACTGTACATTTGTTTTTATCCTTTTCCAGTTGTTGTAAAGTATCAGGATCACATCTGCTTGCAAAAAGTTGAAACAAGTTGTACTCAGCTTCTGAGAGACAGGCATGCCTTAAGTTGTTTAATACAGTGACCTTGCAATGAAAATATTTGTCTTACAAGATTAATACAACTTAGAATTTTGCTATGATTTGCATTTTTCATTCTTTCGTCATTGAATACTGAGAACTTATCAAGTCATTGGTATTCCTTGTGGTTGTTTGAAAATTAAGAGCTTTGGTGCCTCAAAGTTTTTTTCTGATTAGAGGACCCTTGTCAAGTAAATGTATTTAATCAGAAGTTATTCTCAATTAAAAGCTGCATGACCACAGAGATGGAGCACATGGTCACAGACTTTGAAATAAAAACCCTGAAAATATTGAAATTACAGTAAGCAGAGAAAGGGTTTCATTTCCCTGAGCTGTATGGAAGGAAAGGCTTTAGTGATCTCTGATTAAATGTTTCAGCTTGTTTTCCTGGGATCAAGTACTATTTTTATTTGTTTCAGGTGCTGATAAGTACAGGCCATTACTGCATCAAAAAGAAAAGGTTTACATTTGGTTAGAAATAGAATTCCATTTTTAATTAAAGTATTTAA
Organism: Pseudopodoces humilis; assembly: GCF_049639895.1. Lineage (NCBI taxonomy): Eukaryota > Metazoa > Chordata > Aves > Passeriformes > Paridae > Pseudopodoces > Pseudopodoces humilis. Next base: position 121,417,893 of record NC_142200.1, on the reverse strand, counting down.
AATACATACAATTTTAAATATATTTCATCTTCTCTACAGGAAAACATATTTTCTCATTATTTTGTTCAATCTCTACTTATTACATTTCTAAAAATATACAGACCTCCTGATAAATGAGACTGTCTAGCTGAACTTGGATTTATTTGTTAACTGTTGTTTATAGAGCAATCTGAAATTCAGCAGAATGTTGAAGGGAAAGTCAGAGAGTTCAGCTTGCACTTGAGGACAAAAAAAGAAAAAACAGTCACATACATTTACAGTAAACCCTTTTTTTCTTAAAGAAAGTTCTTTGAACGTCATACAAAATTCTTCTATTTGAAAATATTACCAAGAGGAATAAAGTAATTGAGCAGACATTTTGACCATAATTTTTGATTTCTTCTTCTATTTATGAATTGTTCTAAAATTACAACAGATTTTGGGAATGTGATGCAGATTTTTCAATTATAATCTAACTTTACCATAAGATCCACTCTTAAGAAGTGCCTCATATGAAGTTCCAGATTATATCGGCCAAACTTTCAATAAGTACCAGCTTGCTTGTAAATGCCACTTTATGTTGGATTTTTGAAAAGTAGAAAACCATGAAAAGAGCTATGTCTAGTAAAAAAAAAAAAACTAACAAAACTAAACCTCTTACTGTTTAATTACCTTTGGACAAATCCTGCCAAATGCTTCAGGTTAATTTTCATGACAAGCAGCAATAGTACCATAAGTGAAATAAGTCTTTGTATCTCTAAACATCAGTGAAACATTAATTAGAGAGATAGAAGTGACATAAAAATATACTGCCAAATCATAATTTCAAAAGATTTTTTGTTTGTTTCATGCTTTGTTAGATATAAATATCTATTTAATGTATTAGAGTACTAAAAAATATTTCCATTAAATAAATAATTTCTTCACTCCATCCACCCAGTGGTTCCATAAAGTAAAAAAGCCAGGTTGACATAGAAAATCTGGTTACATCCATGAACTATGAAAGGTGTATTTTTCTCCATGTCCCTTTCCTTCCCCTTCTCAATTTTTTAAAGTTTCCTTTCTTGAGTCAATATCATGAAGACCAGAAGCAGTCCACCTATAAAAAATAAAATCTTAACATTTTTCTATGAATTCTGAAGTTAACAGAAGTTTAGATTTTGATTTTGCATATTTGGATGTTACTGCCATGTTTAGCAATAAACAAAACTCTCACTTCAACATGCATAATGACTTTCTGCATACATTACAACATTCATAATATTATGAATATTTTCATTGTTACTTTTTCTCTGAAGACTTTATTCCAATTACTCATTGGTCAGTGGTACTGATAGTCTGTAATTAATTTACCATTTGAGCATAAAAGTTTTAAGTTATATATTTAACTTGAAAAGTTTTCATTTATTGATGTGTGCATTTACATGCTTTTCTGATGTCATATTTTAGCAAAAAAAAAAAGTGTTTAAATGCAACTTCTACAGTAATACACATTATTTTGTGTCACTTCTATAACAGATATTACATGGAAAGGTGAACACCATGATGTGTTCAGAGGATTTAAATCAAGAGATTCTTGAATGTGATCTGTATATAAACATTTGAAACCAGAGTGAACAGACAATTTGAAAACAAATAATACTCTAACATCTTTTACAAATGTTTCCACTGAAAAAACACCCATGAGTCATATTTTTAAAGCTTTGCAATAAAAAAGCTGCTATAACAGGGCTCTATTCCACACGCACACACAGAAATGCTTGGAAACTCACATTAGTTTGATAGTGGAATAATTCTATTCCAGAACATGTTCTTTTGCCAACTTCCTTATTTTTTTTTCTTTTTCCTATGGAAACAGCAGAGCTTTCCCCATGAAATACAAGGCTGGAAACACAGTGTACTCAATCACCAGAAAAGCATGTACATTTTCACAGAGCCTCCTTGTAACAGGATAATGCAATTAGAAATAAAAGTATATTTTCCTTTTATTGATATTTCAGTCAGTGAACTCATATTTTAAATGAAAATTTTATGCTTGTCATTATATATAAAATACATACTCTTGAAGAAGAAAACAGAAGTAAAAGAGAAGTTTATAAAGCACATGCTAAGAAACTTAGAATTTCCAAAACCTTATGAACCTTTGATTTTGTTTACATAAAATAAAAATGTAATCAATCTATCTCTGGTTCACATACTCCAAGGTATTTGTTAGACACAAGATTAAGCAAGCAAATGTAAATCAGGCATGTTTGTGCCTTCCAGAGTTTGCTCCAGGATCAGAGCTTTTTAAGAGTGCAGCAGAGATGCTGCACACTACAATTGTTTGCAGGTGATGACCTTCAGAGCACCCGGCAGTCCTGGCACCCCGCCACCCCTGATAAACCCTGCAGCCTGCTACACAGGTCTGCACTCCTGAGATTCTATCAGAAATAGTGCCAACAGGCAAGAAAGAGCCCAGAAAGTGAGGAAAGTATTCTATCAAAATATTTGCCTGGCATTTCTGCAGGAGCCTATAAAGAGCTGTAAGATAGGCCTGGGGCAGGTCCATCCAAGTCTAATCTGTTTCAGAGAAATTATGTGGAATGTTTTATCTGGGAGGGCAAAACAGATACCTCAACAGTTCATTCTAACTTTACGATCCATGAAAAATGAAAAATCCCATAAACTTCAGAAAAGTATTTGAGACAAAGATATGGCCAAGCCTGTGAAGAAAATTTATAGAGCCAAGACTGGTTTAATATACTACAGCAACAGAGAGCAAGCCAGGGACGGTTTGTAGCACTGTGCTAACACAGCTAAAATGTTTGAGAGAAAGGGATGAAAGAATTTTTAATGGAATGAAAGATGTAGAAAGGCTTCTTAGGGCCACGTGATAGCTAGCTGAGTGAGACACATCAAGAAAGGACTTTTTACGGAGACTTCTCTTGATAACGCAATTTTCATTTTTCATGCAATAATTAATAATAAGACAGCCTTTAAATTTTTTTTTCTCCTATTTAAAGAAGACCTGAGAACCCACTTTAAATCCCATTGGGCTGCAGAGAATAGTACACAGCCCTAACCAATACTTGAAGGCTGACATTTTTTGCACCAGTACTGTGCTGAACATAATTTATCACTAGGTCCCATACATATCATTCCTTACCAAACCAGGTGAACACTGTAGCTACATAGGAAAGCTTTTTATTGAAGTCATGACGTTGCCATGGGCAAAGAAGTGTGGTCCAGAGGCTTGTGGCTGAGTAACCTCACCAGTGCTAGGGGCCAACGACAACAAAGGCTGAGGCTTTACTGCCATGATACCCTCTTCCCTTGAAATGGAGATGATCCATGGATTTTGTTAATGATGTCACCCAATTACCCAAGTGAGATGTTGCTAGATGTCTTCAAGCAGAGTTTATGAATCCTTTTGCTTCTTTTTCACTCATCATCTTTGATGTTCAGACTGCACATGTTGTCTTAAGGGAAAAAGAAAACCTTTCTTCTTGTTCCAGAGCAGCTTTTCTGTGTTTTCTTTTCATAACACTGACTGAAGATAATACTCACGAGTTCACACTTAATCTCTGCCAGATACACTACAAAAAGCTGCAAGTGTCATTTCAGAAAGCCTACAAATACTTGGGGGGTGGTTACCTGTTTCAGTTCTGCATCTGTTGTCGTGTGTAATAATTATACTCCAGAAGAAACCCACCAAGGGGAAGAGAATGAGGACACTTTTGGGGTTTCCTGAAATGTTCCTCACTGCAAGACCTGTAACAGGACCTTAAGGAACTTTGAGACCTATTAATCCCATGGGTCATTAAGATCTGGAAAGAAAGTGCCTCCTGAAACAGTGGTAAAAAATTCTTTGGAATCATGTAACTGTGAACCAAAACCAACTTAGCCATGGTGCTTCCTAACTTCCGAGCCCTTGATTTTGGAACACAGATTTTCAATGGAGCAGAGAATGGCAGAGCAGTGAGCACACAAACCACCTCTCTGTGCTCTTAATTAGGTGGAGGCTACACAGCTTTAATAAGCTGTTTACCAAGCCTCTGTGGGATGTGAATTGTAGCACCTTTTCCTTGTGCTAATGATCCTTGAGAGAAAATTATAATTTTCAGGCTACAAGTTAAGGCTCAGGAAAATAGTTAAGGCGGCCTTACTGCATGTTTGGTTCTTGGATATTTTGTCTATCTCCATCACTCTGGGTTGAATAGAACTTCCAGTGCAGTGCAAGACAAGTGACTGTTATCAATCTTCAAGTTTCCCTTGGAAAATCAACACTTTCAGCACAAAAAATATGACCTCTGTATGTATTTCAGCAGTCCATAGGGATGGCTATTGGCCATCAGTAGTCTACAGCCACAGTTCTGGTATCTGTGTTTTGAAACTTCACTTGTGAAGTTAATCAGAACAGCAAAGCTTTGAAGTGTCTCTCATCATTAATTGCAGTTAAAAAAAAAATTTAAAAAAGCTTGTTTTTTATTTAAAAATAAGTGTTCTATTGTGCTTTGTGGAGACAGTTTGTCACTCAGAAATAGGAAGTATTGATCTTGAGAGGTGAAGGTAGCAAGTTAGATATACAATTAAAATGTTCTGTTTTCAGTATGATTAACCCTTGGAGACTTTCCCCACTTACAGGAAAACTATTCCAGTTCTAGTCTTCTTTTGCAGTTTTTCATCCTGCTATCTCCTTTTTTTCCAGAGGTCTCAGTGCCAAAATAGTTCCAGTTGCCAACTGGAGCTGCTAAGGGTTTTGAAGGCAGATCTCTGGTTGAAGTATAATATTACTGTTTTGCATGAGGATTCTGTGTCGCTCTCTTTATTGTTTAGAATCACACCATGGATAAAAGTAAACTTTCTATAAATCCACTTTGACTAAGATTCTTACTTTCTTTTTCAAGACCTCATTGAAGGAAATAATATACAAAAGTGTTTTTAAATTCCAGCTTACTTTTGTCACTGGAGTGCAAAACCATACAGAGTGGCTTTACCTTGGAGAGGAGGTTTTGCTTCTCATGCTCCCTAACATACAAAAGAAGAGCAGCTATTCCCAGTCACCTGTCTGGCTACTCAGCCTGCAACATGAGGCAAGAAGAAAAGTTCATTACAGTCACGAGAATACATATTAGTAATAGTTTACAGTCATGGTGTCTGTTAATTCAATGTACAATTCACAGTCTATCCCTCCAAAACACAGACCAGATACAAAATGAAAGAGGTCGCAGCCATTTTTACACTGCAGTGCACATTGTTTCTTGTGTAATTTTTAACCCTAGAAACAGTAAAAACCAAGAGACTACAGATTCTCTGCACATTAAGCTTTGTGCTTTGGCATATCATCAGTATATCAGCATCTCATACAAAAGGACTGACCTTCTGAATAGTTCATAATATTACTGTAAAAATTATTCTAGTTTTATGTCCAAGCTTTTGCATTTGCAAAACATTGAATTCAGCATTTGTGTGTACTGCTTCCTATGTTTAATTTGAATTTAAGAAAGAAAAAATGCAAAGTCAGTTGTTCTTTGTTGGTAACAGAATCAAACCCATACAATATGAAAAACAATGTCTAAGGCCCAAGGAAGCTTTGGGATGGGGGTGTTACGAAAATTTATCTTTTATCAAGTGACATGTTCAATTCTCACACAGGGTTAGAGAAAAACTGGGAAGAGATTTCTCAGTTCATTTGGAGAAAAATGTGCAATTCAAATGCGTGAGTGACAACCTGCAATAAAGAATGCTGGAACAGTGATTGTACCCTACAGCACGCATTTATTTGGCAGAATAAAAATCACTCATACAATTCTAATGACCAGTATGTAGGTGAACAGTCCTGCAACATACTACGTGCTTTCAGTTCTCAACAAAAGTAGTAGAAAGTGAATGAAGGTTCAAACCTTTATACATCAGACATCTCTTTTCCAAAAAGATATGAATCCTTTTTCTTTTTTCTTTTTTTTTTTCTCCTTTTCCCTAAAGGAAAGGAAAGGGTTGAAGTTCCTCCCCAGACCTGCAGCCACAGACGAGAGGCAGAAAGAGGGAGTGGCACCAGAGAGAGGAAAGAAAAGAAAGAACTGGCTGAATGATGAAATTAAGGATGAAATTTAAAAAATAATAAAATAATAATAAAATTTTTTAAAAAGGCAGCACAACAGAGAGGGATTTAAACAGAACAAGGGCAGAGAACGAGACACAGGGATCCAGTGGGAACCAGTGGAACTGATAGCATGATACAGCAACCAAGAATAAAAAAGGAAGACAAGTGAGGAAAAAACCCTGAAAAGAAAACACCAAAAACAACTAGGGGAAAAGGAAAACAAACAAAAAGACAAGGATGGGCAGCACAAAAGAGACAAATTAAAAAAGAACAGGGACTGAGAGCAGGACACAAGAATCTAGTGGGATACAGTCGAACAGGGAGCACCACAGACAATAAGAACATGAGTGAGGCAACAAAAAACCAAACACCATAAGGAACAAGCGCCTGGGAAGAAACCCCAAAACACCACCAGGGATCGGCAGCAGCCACAGATGGTGACTGACATTCTCGGGGAACACCCTCATCTGGGATGGGGGTCTTTGCCACGAATTTAATCCATCCACATCTGAAAGAAAGTTAAGACAAAAGTCGAAGAGCTGCAGGGTAACTCCACAGCTCCAGACATCTTGTGTCAATCTAGGAATACCATCCAGACGCCAACTACGCCCTACATTACAAATTTCAAATCACCCAATTTAAACTACCCGGGCAATTCAAGTGCCCGGAATTTGTCCTTTTACACCTACACGCAGACTAGCAAGGGCAGAGCATCTCCGGGCCAAACACATGCAGACACCCGTGACACAGGAGGTGGCAAACGAGGGGATGCAATGGGGAGAGGGAGCTCTCGGCCAGAAGAATGGGCACAAGGAGCGAGAGAACGCAGAACGACATGACCGAGGTGACAATGATGGCGAGCCCATGAGGGAGGAGGATGACGCAAACAGAAAAAAGGAAAACCCGGAACGGATTTATCCCGGAGTACGGAATGGCACCTGTAACTTGAAAAACCCGGACCGGATTTCTCCCAGAGTAGGAATGGAGCTGGTAACTTGGAAAACACAGACCGGATTTTTCCCAGAGTGCAGAATGGAGTCAGTTGGAGGGAAAACCCGGACCAGATTTCTCCCAGATACCGAGGAGGCTCACACATCCCTGGAGGAAGAAGATGCGAACAGAACGACTCAGTCCAAGAACTGCACATGTGTATGCCCGATTATCCTACGGTCACAGTCCTCCACCTATCCTTGCATTCGTACAAGTCCTGATCCGCTACAATGGATCCTTGCGGCACACAGCTGTTGACACAGCTCGGAACAAGACCTTAAAAGACATCTGAGCAGATGCTTCTAGAGAGAGATGCAATTCTGATGCCTGTGAGAGCTCCCAAGCCAAAGCTTCGATGGTGTTGGCGCCAGGCAGAGGAATGCAGAGATCAGAGATGTTAAGAGTGACGCCAGGGTTTCTGGTAAGCCCCTGGGAGGGATAAGGCAAGACACACACGACACGAGAGGCACAAAAGACACAGAAGGCACAATAGATGAGTGACACGACACATCCCAGCACTGCTCTGCCCTGCACACCTCAGCACTGTGAGCCAAAGTGAGGCTTCCCCTTGATGTGGCCTAAGGGGCCACAGCTTGGACCTCCCCATCTCCAAAGCTGACTGAAAATTCCCTTGCCATGAGTCCAGGACAAGGCACTCTGCTTTCATCCCCACTGCGGTTCAGTAATTTCTTCTAGCAGTATATTACCTAGCACATTATTCATTGTGTGGAGAACACTTGCCTGGAATATGAGACCTTACTTTGCTCCAGATTTCCAATATGACCTTGAAGAAATCAGGTTCTTTTTATTTACTTAATTATTTATTTTTTTTTTTTTAAAGAAACTAAAACCTTTTGAATGCCAGACCTTATTCTCACTTATCTATCTTCAGGACTGTTTTTTGGCACATAAAGTGGAGATAAAAAGCCTTTTCCACCTTACAGATCATAACCAAAAATAAATTTTAAAAATTTATTCAGTCAGATACTGAAGAACTTCTTTAATAAGGCTGTTAATGAAGCATTTGAGATGTAGCCTGCATATTTCTTGTTGGGAAAAAATGATGAAATTATTCAGTCTATAATTACAGACTTGTCAGTCTGTCTTTGAGAGCAAGACACTGCAAGTAAAGTAAGATACTTAGAATTTTATATATGATAACCACTAAAAGAATGAGGCTACTTTTAATTGTCATGACAAGCCTCTTTAATCAGAAAATTTTGAGAGATCTAAAATACAATATAGGTCATTGTAAATGGAAGATTGAGAATATTCAAGCAGACATAAAAGAGTTCATATAGCTCCCTGTTATCATAGTCCTAACAGAACAAAGTATTTTCTGCCAGACAGGCTATGAAAAACAGACATTTCACATGTGTGCAACTGGAATTGATTTTCCTCTGAAATTAATACATATATGGAAAAGTAAGAACTATGCAGACTTTCACATAATTATACCTGAATATAGACAAGTACACATAGGTATGTGTATCCAGTTTATATAGATTGAGGATGGACAAGAAAAAATCCCAAAAAACAAGATTTAAAAATAACAGGAGATTTAAAAATATTTACTAAGATTTATTAATTTCAGAGTTCTTGGAAAATGAGCTATGGCTTACTATTGTGAGGGTTGGAGTTTGACACTAATGACTCCGTAATAGAAATAACATCAGTAGTTCTCTGTTTCTTGGAATATTGCCTAGGACAAAATAATTATGGAATCCACAGTTTGTGGCAGTCTTTTCCCATCTTTTATAGCATAAATTTAGAATGCACTTAGAGCCTTCATAGTAAAAGAACAGGGTCATACACATACACAAACATATCACATATGTATGTATATATTTAGCAAGTGGAAGATGTGCTGCAATTGATCCCAAATTTCACAGATGTGATCTATAATGCAGATTGTTTATTGCCTTAAAACCCCATGCCAAGTGATAAAATAAGGAATCCCTGAAGGGTAAAAATATAGATTTATGATTCTAGAAAGACAAGATGCATTCTCTTACATATAAACAAAGCACTTCAGCACCTCACCAGCATCATGTGAGAAAATGAAATCCTGCTGTACCTCCCAGACTGTCAGTGCTTTAATTGTGGGCAGTGGTTTTGAGTCTCTGATACAGCAAACTCTGATGCATCTTTTTAACAAACAGGATTTACACATTTCATAAGTCTGGTTTCATAGACTGCAACCTGTAATGGCAGGCACAAATTTATTGAACAGACACAAGTGAGAAATAAGAATATCTAGAACAATCAACAGAATAAAACCAGTAGTATAATGACCTATTATGATATGAAAATTCAGATCATATCAGCTTCATGATTAGTCATTAGAGTTTAAAATACATACTCATGAATGAAGAATAATATCCCTTTACTCTGAAGCGTATCACTCATCAGGAAAACAAAACAGTTTTTCTGTTTGGACTGTAAGGAATATTTCTTCCAGTGTAACAAAGAGAACTTGCTCTAATGTGTTTGGATGTAGGAAATAAATATCAAAAAAATCTTGCTTAAATTTAGAACTCCTGTATAATTTTTCCAGGGATGCAAACTACTATGGAAGGGTACAAAGTGGAAGGATGTAGGGCAACAAAATTAATCAAGAAAAGACACTGTGATTTCTTTGGGAACATGGGAATGCTAAAGCTATGGAAGATGCAGAGAAAACAGAGCCTGTAGTGAGAGGAAGAATGTAAAAGACTTTTCAAGTGTTTCTCAATGGGAAAAATGAGAGGAGGAAGGATGAAAGCCACTAAAATACAGAGAAACTCAGGGGCTAGGGAGAAGCCACCTCAGGCTCAACTTTTCTACATACTTGACATCTTGTTTCATATTTGATTATTTTTTTACTGTCTCATATTTTCCATTAATTATCATTTTAGTTTGTGTCAGACTGTGCCTTTTTCATCTGTTGACTCAAAGGAGATATCCGTTTATCTCTGATTTCAACCTTTCTAACCTTTCAGCCTCTCTAACCAGAAGAAATATATTAATTATGTGAAACTTCAAATATTGAAAAGGTCACAAAGACCTACAGAAGAGTAAGATGTAAATTATACATCTTGAGCGTATGCATGTCAATCTATTTGGATTCACTCCAATGCCAAGCTTATTTTAGCCTTCTTCAGGCATGCACTTTACAGACTTCCACGTCACCCTTCACCACAGCTCTTTTCTGGCCATTGCTGTGTGCAGCTTCCTTTGCACCAGCTGGACTTTTCAGCCTTTCTAGGCTTTTTCTAGGCCTTTTCTAGCCTTTTTCTAGGCTATGCAGCAGGCAGTGCAATAGGGAAGGAAGCACAGCATAAAGATGCTGGAGACGATGTGAAACCTAGAAATTCCTCTGCAAGTGGGTCAACAGAAAAGACACCCCCAAGTTGTGATATGTGGGAAAGTAGGAACGGAGATGAAGGCACCCACCTACCACCCAGGATGAGGCTTGGCAGGTCTGCCCTGCTGTGTGAGTGCCAAGAGCTCTCTCCTCTTGGCTCCTGGATCAGTTTTAAGTCAGATGGGGAGTGCCACCTGCTGGGTGACCTTCTGAAACTGAGTCACGGGTTTAAGATTAAGGTAATTGTAGCAGGAATTTGTATGAGCAAAAACTCAGCAAGGGACAAAAATTGAAGAATTGACTAATCAGACTCAGTGAGAAGGACAAATTGGTTTTAAGTAGCTCCCCGACAGTTTCATGGCCAGCTTGCTGACACTTTTAGTAATCCTTTTCTTGCATGCTGCTCAAAAATCTGTAGGGTTTGCCCTCCTTTAAGTATAATAAAGCTTTTCAAAAGGCAGCATACAGACTCTACCTGCCTGCTAAATCTCTTATAGCTCTTAGGTTTGGCTCCAAGGTGTGATACCATTGTCTTTTTAAATAAAGGAAAAAGAACTGTCCATCAGCTCTTGACGAGGTCTTATACCTACACATACCGAAGCAGATAACAAAATATTCTGAGTCCTCCTAGAGATCTTGAAGGAATTTTCCACAGTTTACTCAGTATAACTGTGAAAAATCAGTGGGTGAGATGGATCAAAATCTTCTGAGCAGTGTGTTTTGTGTACACATAACACTCGCTCATCCTGACTCCAGGATTCTTAAACTGCGGAGACTTACAGCACAGACCAAGAAAGGCAGAATTCTCTCTTGGCTAGGGACACCAGAAAAGACTAATTTTATAAATTGCTTTAAGTTTTCCTATCTATTTAGTCTCTTTAATATGCCTCAGAAAGCTGGCCTAAGGAAGTTTAAGAAATAATTCAATGTCTAAAAAATATTGCAAGTGGTGTATAGAAGATGAATTTCTATTATTTTCCCTGTTATTGGAGGTTCTCTAAACTAAGGTGAAGGTATAAAAACATGGCACTCTATAACCAGATTTCAGCAGCTGTGAGACATTGGTTACAGCACAGCCTCTACCTAAGAATAACTACATTTTCCAAACAAAAATATTATGCTTGATTAGTTGATGAAGTTCACATTACACATAAAACCTTAATTGTTATCTGCTGATATTTGCGGGTAAAAGTCAAACCAAAATGCCAAAAAATACTAATACTGAAAAGAGAAATGGAAATCTGAAGATGGAACTGAAATTAAAATGTGGTAAAATCCCAGAAGGTTCATGCCTGATGGTAGATCTCAATAGGCTAGTGAAGCACAGCAAGGTCTGCAGCGAATGCCTTGGCCTCAGAATCAGAAAGGAGACTGCCCAGGAGAAGTCAGGCAGGGCCCAGGACCTGACTGGTGCCAAAATCCACACTGGAAATGGGGAGGTTATCAATTCAATTAACAACAGTGCCACCATTTCACAATCTGACTACCTCCTGACAAGAGAAAATGGTATAAAACATGGCAAAGTACTCCTGGGAGAGCTGAATGGAGTTAATTAATCAACTTCTGTCTGAAGCACAGGACACAGCAGCAAATGTGACTGTAGCAAAGAGTAAAGCAATAGAAAAATCACACATGCTGGCATTAGTTTAGGTTTTTAAGATGATGGTCAACAATCAAACACCAAAAAATATTTTGGTTCTGTGGCCAAATAAAAAGAAGGAGACTACCCTGCTGAGAGGATTTCAAAGGAACTACCTACAAAATGATGGAGTGTAATTAAGAAGGGGGAGCCAGGCTGTTCATAACAATGTGGTGGTGTTGGGATGAGGGACAATGGGCATAAACTGAAAAAGGAAAAGTCCAGACTAGATAGAAGGAAAGGCTTTCATCAGCTGAAACAGGTTGCCTGGTTATGAGGAGGGTGTGCTGTGTCCATCCTTTGTTTCCACAATAGAGTCCAGAGAAGCCTGGTCTGCCCTTATAGCTGATGTGAGCAGGAAGTTGAACTAGATGCTTCCAGAGGTTTCTTTCCATCAGAATTTCGTATGACTCTAAGATTATATTATAATGCAAAAAGCAAATAGCTGAAAAAATATTTAGTAAGTAAATTAGTACTCTACATGAGAAGAAAATGCTTTAAAATTTGATTGGCAGAAGAAGAATTAGATTTTATGATGAGAAAAACTAAAAGAACACAGTAAAATTTCATTATATAAGGCTTATACAAGCAGTCAAATACCTCTGCTCATGTATAAAGATTGCATAAGAATTTAAATACTTCAGCTGACAGGCAATGATTTTGGACAGCAGTATTAGTTTAAGTGTTAGTGGTCAGGATGGATAGAACAATAAGTTGGAAAATTAACACAACAGCAATATGCTAAATAATCTACAATGTCAAGTTAATCAGTGAACTAGATAATGATTAAGCAGGTCACAAAGCACATGTCAGATTGGTGGCCAGCAAGAAGGGCAAAAGAATGACTATTGCATAGAATGAAAATGAGATTTCTTGGGAGAGTTTGGCATAAAAGGGCAGCTATGCAGAGAAATTCTAATCACGGTCTAGGGAACCCCTTTCACAGAATAGCTGTGTGAAATGAAAGACTGCATAATGACCAAAAAAAACCCAAATTAAAAAAGGTTAAAGAAATCACAGGAAAGAACAGAAAGAACTGCAAGAAATTATGGTCAACTTGAAGATAATGAATGAGATCTGCTGGCTCCAGCACCAGAACAGTAAGACTACTTAAGTTAATGTACCTGTATAGCTCCTGAGAAAATAAAATAGTATGCAATAATAGTCTCATTAAAAATAAGAGTCAGGTATATAAATCAAGCCAGAATTTTACCCCTGGGTTTTGTTCAAAAATGCTGATAATCTTGAGATACAATCTAGGAGGTCTATATTTTTGGGAGTATTCCTGCCCTTGGTGTTGTACTAATAAATGCTATGGGGATATGTAGCTCTAGGCTGAATACAACAGATGATGGGAAAAGACCAAAGAAAACACAGATTTGAAGATGTTCCTTTTACCTGAGAACATGAATATTTTAAAAGGGCCCCACTGATGTGCTATACTGACACATTTTCTTCCACTTAACATCCAGCTTATCAGTTCTAATAATAATTATTATTTCCAGCTTGTCCATCTGCACTGAACTTTCCCTTTTTTCTTTTGTTTTCCCATCATTCTTCTCTGGTCACTTTTAAGGCAACATTTATTTTTTTTTAAGCATCATGTATCAAAATTAAATTTTGAAAGTTTATTTTTTGTTTGAAATGGCAGTTTAGGAGCTATAATTTCTTAAAAAGCAAAAACATTTCAAAGGCTGAGCTCATGTTATTGAAGGCAGATATGTTTCCCGGGCTCTTAAGTGGGTGGGTATTTGGGCAATGAGTTCCCAGGGGCTCTAAGCTTTCATATGCTGAATTGCACTGTCCTGGAAGGATAGAGCCCTTGCTAGTCAGGAAGCAGCAAGCATCTGAAGGGTCAGTTGATGAAGACTCTGGGATTTGATGTATAGATCAGCAGGCAAAGTTTAAAACCCACTTTGTGGAAAAGCAAAACAAGTATCTACAGAGATCAACATTCCCCAGGATATTTCCATTTCCAGCAGGTTAGTTTTCTTTGACAGAAAAACTGCATGCCAGAAAATAACCAGCTCTCATTCTCACCTTATTATCATTTCTGCACAATGGGCCTCTACACACAAAATACATCATTTTATCACACCTCCTGCTTCCAACTTCACAGATCATACATCGGCCTCTACTGAACACCAAAAATGCATTTAGCTTTATAGGCTGTTTGGAAGCCTATTTTATTGTAGCATACATGAAACCCTTCTGAATTCTGCAACAGAAGCTTTGGGTTTTGTGCTAATACGAGTTTTTCCTTGTCATAACATTGGGAATCATTCAGTAACCACACTGACATCTTGCTCTTCCCAAGATGTTCTTTGGGCAGGACATCAACAGTTCATGTTGCATATCACAGAAAATGGTGTCATGCCCAGTGGTGCTTGGGGGAAGATTTGCATGCATGAAATGAAAGAAAAATAAAAACCAACAATATCTTCCTCCCCTCTGTCAAAAAATAAATGCCAGCCCAAGAACAAGAAAAGAGCTGTTCAGTTTTCTTAAGTGATTACAGTATGTTTGTTCCTTAACAGTAAAGCAATGAACCTGCTCTTGGAACAGAGAAGTTATAGTCTCCTATTAAAGAACTGTGGTTTTCCCCTTGGTTTAGCCAAAATAAATAAATAAATAAATAAATAAATTATTGCTGTCAAAGTTTTGGGATGATACTGAACCTGGTTGATAAAGAAACCATAACATATCAAACTATTAAAACCTAAAAGAGACAAGAGGAAAAGGTTATAAATGAAGTAGATACAGAACAGAAAAGCTGAGGGCAAAAATGAGAGACTTCTGGGGAATGTTCTGGGGAGACCACCTGACCCATTATCAATGCTCATCTGCTGTTAGAAATATGCATAAAGTGAAAAATGTCTACTTCATTTCTTCTGATTTTCACATTCTTACACTCCCATCCAACATTTGCATCTAGGACTTCTGATTAGGAAATACCTGTTGATACATTTATTGACTTAAGTTTGATAAGTAATGGCGTGTATGGAACAATGTTTTCAGTGGCTTCAGGGTCATGCTGCTTTTATGACATAGGAACTTGTACTGCTTGAGTCAAATCTGTTCTAACACTGGGCCTCTGCCTTAAAATAATACTTCATTGTATGGCTTCAGATATTTTACAGTGGGGCTTCTTATTTTTTTTAATTAATGTTCTCATGCAAATTAAAGTGCAGAAAATAATATCTTGGGGGTTTTTTATTTGATTAAAGGATCCTGTGTTGTTTTCATCATTCCAACAAAAGCTCAGTCTTAAAGAAAAGTTATATCACTTCACTTTTTCAATGTTTTCATTATAAGCTCTACTCCTTGGGGCTCTGCAGATAGTGAATAAAAATACATTAATTTCCTGATTCTTTTGCTAACATAAAAATGTGCCATAGTCTGTTCAGAGCTTCAGTTCTTATATCTAGAAAATAGAGAGCATGTGTATTTGCCTTTATAGAATAATTGAACATCTAAACTAATCAAACTTCAACAACTTGAAGAGTAGAAGGTCCCCCATGCGATTTATTTTAATGGTAAAATCATGCTCCAGTTACATTTTTCATTTTTTTAGTTGCCTACATTTTGGTTTCCTTATTTTTATTCAATTCCATTATTCCAAGCTGAACCTAATTTGCTTGCAGTTCATTTTCAATTTCAAGTGACTTTTAAACTGTTAAACCTTAAAATTATACACATCATTTCAATTTTCCCAGTAAAAATCTGAACATCTGCACAGAACATATTTTCCTTTAGAGTATAATATGGATTACCCCAAACCAATAATTGATAACATATTTTGATGGAAATATCTAGACAAGCATTAATATCACTAGATGTCACTAAAACGTCATTTCCTTTTCAAATATTCTACATAATTGTTTTACTTTTGGTAAGACATTAATATTTCAGTAGTTTAGTTTTAATCTCCAGATATGACTTTGTCTCCTAGGGCTGCTTTGCTTATCACCTACATTGTGTGTAAACGTTTGTGCTCTACACTTCAGATTTGGGGAGCTTTTCTGGTCATTGTGCATAACAGTGCGTGGGGGCAGGTAAAGCCTTCTTGGATGTTTGTTTTTATAGAGTGCTCAGTTTTCACATACTTCAAATAACACCAGAACTTTCATTTGTGGTACCTTAATGTACTTTTTTAAACTGAAACTCTAAAAAATTTCTACTTGTTGAGAATATGTAAAGAGAGTATTCACATCCAGATTTCTGGGAAACTTGCTTTATGGTTCTCACGTACCAAACTATGTATTCTGATGAAACTTTTTAGAGGAAGCAGAAAATGAATTTGCAAGAGCAGAGAAAGGCAGCCATTTTCAACAAGTAGAACATCATTGCCTCTTACCTGCCTGTTGCTGATTCCTGGACTTCCAGTTACCTTGTTCTGTGTTGTCAATACCCAAATAACTCACTTTCATGCCATGCTTGACCACTACCAAAAAAAATTGGCATGTGCCATGTGTACACAGTGGTGCCACAGCATATTTAGAAACAATCACCTGGGTTTATGTCTTGCTTGCTGACACTGGAAGTGCATTTGTTCTGAATGCAGAAGCTCAGCTTGTCCAAGTGTAATCATTTTAATGCTCTGCCTCTGCCTGAAAAATGTATCACTTGTGCCTTGCCACCAACCTCTGATTCGATGTCTGTGTGGTGTGGAGCACACTTTCTTCATTTGATGGGATTTTAATATAGCTGTGACTCTTACCAGTTCCCAGAGGTTACGTTTTGCTATATATCTTTTTGATCTATGTTTTGTCCTGTCTGTCAGTGGCATATATATGCCTTTTTCAATAAAAGCAAAACTTTCAAACTAATTATTTTTACAAAGAATTAGCATTTTGCCTTCCTGTTTAGACTCTTAGTTTCACCTTAGTTACAGATACTTGGTTACCCTTGAAACTTCACCAAAACTTCAGTCAATTCCTCTTCCATTTTCAAGACCCAAATATTTTCTGTCCCACACATAAATTAGCCTGGTTCAGACAACACTGGGAACATTTGTATATCTTGTAAATTCAGCTTCCCCTCTAAAGAACATCCATGGGCATACATAAATTCTTTTTAAACTTGACATTACTAGTGAGAGAATTATTCAAACTCCTAAGACCCCAGCTAGGGTTTAGGTAAAGAAAAGATACAAACAATATTTCTGAACTTCTAAGGGCTTTACTATAACAATCTACTTCCAGAACTAAGGAGGTGACAGTACTTCTTAACCAGTGACCAGCTTTGGGAAAAAAAAAAAAAAAACCAACAATGTGCTCCAAAATTATTTTTTTTTAAGAAATGAAAATGCAAGAGAAACAGAGAACTCACATTCAAGCATCAAGTTTTCAAAGAACTTAAACTCATTGAAGAAGAGGTTTTCATGCATATAAAGAAGCACTCTGCATTCTGAAAGAAGCAATCTGGTGCCTACTTCCCATTTGATCAAGCACTTACTCGGAAGGGTTTCCAAATATTTAATTTCTCTAACAAGATTAATTCTGAGCACAGATACACATCTATATTAGGTGATATTTATGATGTAGAGGACTTTTTTTTTAAAAAAACAGTCATTTTCACACAATAACTTTGCTGTTGGTTACAGCTGTAGAGAAATATTTTTAATTCTATGCAAATTATTGTCAATAAAACATCCCTGAAGAGAAATCCATTTATTTTAATATCTTCCAGATGTAATATTAAGAACAGGGTATCTGTGAAGCTGATCTATCTAATTTATAGTTTGAATATTTTCTTCTTTGTGTTCACAGAATCACAGAATGGATGAGATTGGAAGGGACCACAGTGGGTCATCTGGTCCAACCTCCCTGCTCAAGCAGGGCCTTCATAGATCACAAGGCACAGGATTGGGTCCAGATGGTTCTTGAGTGTCTCCAGTGAGGGAGACTCCACAACCTCTCTGGTTAATCTGTTCCAGTGCACAGTCACCTGCACAGTAAACAAGTTCCTCCTCATGTTCAGGTGGAATTTCCTGTGCAGCAGTTTCTGCCTGGGGGCCCCTGCCCTTTGCTTGGCACCACTGAAAACAGCCTGGCTCCATCATCTTGGCACCCTCCCTTTGGGTACATGTAGAGATCTCTTGTGGTACTGCATGGCAATGCAGTGCTGTAAAAGGCCATATATACTGAATTCCACAAGCTACTTGCTAAAAATGAGAGACCTATGAAAATAATGCTTATAAAAACTTACAGGAGCTATTGCACTTTTATAAATGCAGCACTGAC
This sequence comes from Pseudopodoces humilis, assembly GCF_049639895.1. Taxonomy (NCBI): domain Eukaryota; kingdom Metazoa; phylum Chordata; class Aves; order Passeriformes; family Paridae; genus Pseudopodoces; species Pseudopodoces humilis. The sequence continues at coordinate 121,399,609 of NC_142200.1, read as the reverse complement.
CTTGGCAGGAAATTTCCATTTGGTGAATTACCGTGAAGGGGTCCTTTGATCCAAAAACTTAACAAAGATTTTTGCTTATGCCAAGTGGCAGATGCATGGGTTTCAGAGCAGAAGCACTCATCTTTTCTCCCTCAGAAGTTCCACATGGGCTCAGCATATTTTACAGCAATAAAGAAAAACGAATACATTTTTACATATTTGTTAGGAATACTAAACTCACAGCAAGCAAGATCTCTTTGAATCCGCAAAGTCTACACCACTGCTTTTTCTGTGAAGCTTTATCCAATATATTGCTGATTTACCCTTTTCTTTCAAGAGCACTTAGGTAATATCAAAAAAGTTTCTTAATTATCTTTATATAAAAAAAAAAAGTGAACAAAATGTTAGAAGAATGGCTAACCTTTCAAAAGTTAAAAGGCTTAAAAGTTGTCCTAAAACAACAACAGATCATTTAGGATTAGGAACATCTTACTGTACTTTTGATGGAGAAAACAAGGCATACCAGGACACTGTTTATACTGTTTAAGCAGTGTACTTATGCCTCAAATGATATTCCTCTGGGGAATCTATGTACATCTATATTTTGTCTTTTCTCAGGTCCATTTCCATAGCAACATCTTTGTTCTTATGGAGAGTCTGGGTGAATAATTTCTAATTGAGCCTGAAAGTTTTGAAATAAGGTTTCAGTTTTGTATAAAATTATTTGAACAAAAGTAATTTTTAAAAACTAAAAAAATAAATATAATTTTGCCATTGTTTCTTTTACCCTCCTCTAGGCATCATTAGCTCTGAACAATCCTTTGATCTCTTTCCCGTGATGTTCAGACTGGGAGCAGGCTTATCCACATGACTTCAGCAGCTGTTATAAAATCTGGTGGGGAATTTTTCATTCCAATTTCAATGGCTCACTGTATTCACTAATTATGTTGTTATATACACACACATTCCAAATTTTTACTCAGAAGCTTGGACCTACACTTAAAGGAACCCCTAATAAACCAAACTCCCATGAGAAGAGGGGGGCAAAGAACAGGGCAAGATGACTTTAACATTACTTTCAAAATAATGAAGTTCATTTTAGAGGATCTCTTTAAACTCTAGCCAGTACCACTTCCTCTTCATACTTGTCACTGTTCACTCTTTCATCTCAGGGAAAGATTTTATAGCTGAAAACAATTTATTGGTACAAGATAATAGTGCTAAAATAAGTCTTTTACAAAAAGATAACTGCTCATTAGCATTAATATTAATGAAACCCTAGTTTCTTCATTTCTTCAAATGCATGCACTCAGAGAAATAAAGTTTAAAAGCTGTTGTTTTGTTGGTTTCTTTTTAAAAGGAGGCTATTTCTATCAGAACCTGCTGGAAAATGAAATTAATTTGTAAAAAATCAAAGGAAAGAGAGCTAAGAAAAAAAATATCCCTAATTACATATTGTGGATTTTTATCATGGCTTTTCACAGAGTAGTAAGTCTCTTAAGCCTAGTTGTAAAATGACCCAGCTAGTTTTTCAGTCAAATAATTTCAGGAATTCTCTTGGAATTGCCAAATTTTCTGACCAGTTACCTTTCCTGCAATGCACAAAATAACAAGAGCAAAAACCCTGTGTGTAAACTTGCATAAAAGAAAAGACCCTTATTTTACTTGATTGGTCAGGTGGTGTCAGCCTATTGAATCCAGCTCAGATTATGCCATTCATCCAACTTAGAAAATTACTGCTGGGAAGATTGAACAATTTTGCAATATTTTGAGGCAGACCCAACATCTGCATCATCTGGAGATAATGATGCTTTCATTCTCTATGCCAGCAATTCAAGCCTTACATCTGATACTCAGAAAGTTTTCACAGATGGTCCATTCCAACCTGCTCTTTTTCTGCTTTCCCTGGGTTTGTACTTTTTTAGGCATTTCCCATCTGCCTGCTTTAAAATCTTTAAATAGGTGGAATTTCTGGTGAAAGGAATGAATACTTTTATTCTGCCTCCAAATTCTTTCCCAATGATGCCACATGCACATTAGAGCTGGCACGCCCGTACTTTGAAAAGAAGCATGAAGTTAAAAAGAAAAATATGGACCTGTTTTATATAATAGTGAGTCACTGCTGCATTTTAGTCACAGGCTACAGACAATAAAGGAGAAATGAAGTGTCAATGATTGAATTGGGAGTAATAGACAGAAGATCTGCAGAGAGCATCATCTGTTTTCAACTGAAAAAAACCCCATGATCATTTACAGGATAGGTGCCCTGCCATCAGCCAATGAAGATGGCTTTCAAAACTTACATGGCCTAAGTGAACAGGACATGCAATCATGGAAGTGGTTCCTGAATATCACTCGGAACAATATGCTTTAATCATACAAAAATAACAGAAATAGCTGCAGAGTAAAGAAAGATGTTATCAATATTTAAAAAAAAAATGTTGAAAGAAACTAATTCCTATTCCACAGTGGGGGGGAGGGGGAGGGGGGAAGTAGCAGTACCTGTAACAATTGACTGTTAATAACACAAGCCTACTTTTCTTAGTTCAGCTAGGTAAAAAAAGAACACAGAAAAGGGTGACAGCTTTGTTTGGAACTAAGCCTGGCTTTCTGTATGAAAAATGGTGTGTGCAACCATCTTCAGACTTCAGACTGCAATCCACTTGGTTTCAGTGGGAACTACAAGGAAAATCAGCTCCTGTGTAAGCTGGATATCCAAAATTATGTTGGTCACTTCCAAGGTACTCTGAATCCAGGCCATTTTTGAAAATCTAGGTTCAGTATATCACAGTCCACTCATCTTTGTAATTCAGTACTTCTGTTGGAAAGCTATATGAACACCTGCAGAAAGAAAAGGGAGCATATTCACCAGAATTGAAGGTATTGAAAACAAATTATTAATCACGCTTGAGCAGTGTTAGTTTTAGTTAGTGTTAGTTTTCTGTCCTAAATCCAAGCTGATAAATATATCCTGTGGTTTTACATCTGTGTACCATGCCACAGTGAAAGCCATGGGCATTCATCAACTAGGTGGAATATAAATTTAAAAAACAAGACAGTGAAGTACTAAAAGATGTTTCTTTGTCACATGAAGATAGGAATTAACAAGCAAGCCAGGAATAAAGCAGTGAAATGTATGAAAAAACATCAGAATCATTTCAATAAATTACAGTAAAAGCAGGGAGATACTTCAATGAGATGTTATTAAAAGGCTAGAGGCCTTTTCCCAACAAAGTAATATTTGGAGACTCCCCATCTAATAGCAAACAGTCATGGATAAATAAATTCTTCTCTCCAAACCCATGAACTGTCTCTAATGTGTGGAGCTATCATAGGAAGCCGCTGGGAATACTTTGTGTGCTTTTGATCACATAATAACAATGTGACTTTTAAGCATGGTTATTCTGGCATCTGTGTCATACTTGAGGTTGCATGAGGTTACATAGGATAAGAGTTAAACAGCTGGTGAATTGAGCAAAATAAACCAGATTACTATTTATCAGTCTTTGGGACTGCATATATTTTGTATAGTCTCATCTCACTCTAAATAAACACTACACTGTCCTCATGAAGAACACAGTGGAATGTCATGCTAGAACAGGTTCTTTCCAGAAATATCTTCCTATTAATCTTTTAAAGAAAAACAGGCTACAGAAATGTGCTTTGCACTTGTAAGATAATGGGAAAATAATTAGTGCTTTAAACCCGTAGAAGCCAATTCAACTTGTCTTTTGCATACGTAAGTTTTACCTTAAAAGAGTAAAAAGAATTTTATGGAGCCAGAATAAGAGCACAACATACTATATCATTTGTGTAAGAGACAGGTTGACATTCCCACTTATCAAAATCATAAGCCAGAAGTTAGGGCAATGTTCCAGAATTTGAAATTTGTTAATCCAGGATATGCCTTCATTACTGCATTAACTTTTCCACCTTGGGTTGGAGAAATTTTACCCAGAATGAGCTACTCAAGCCTATGTATTACCAGAGAATATTGTGGTTTCAAAAGAGGAAAAAAATTACAGTTAACTTCTTGATGGCTCTATGGAATTAAGAGCACATTACTGACTGCTAGGATAGGACCTAGCTAACAGGGGATAATACTAACAATAAGAAAAATCTTCTTGTGGAGCATCCATAAGGATTGAAAACAACTGAAATGCTAGAATATGAATCAGCCAAATGTAAATTTGCACCAATTAGCCAAATGGATGAACCCTTTAGACTCCTTAGCACTCCTTCAACTCTTCTTGGTTGGCTTTATCACAGACTTCTTCCAGGAAATATTCTTATTCAGCATTAAGTTGACAGCATGGTTCAAAGTGATGAACATTAGTTGTAACATTGACATTTCACACTAAACACAGATGCACTCATTAAAATGGAAAAAAATCCTTTATGTGCACCCTTATATACAGACAGGTAGATCTTACATGATAAACATATAAGAAGACAGACTAAAATGTGCCAACATAATCACAAAGTTACCTACTTATAAATTATGTCCCTGTCAACATTCCCTAAGGCCTGTCCATTTGATTTAGTACATCATGAATCATTCCTTCCTCCATAAATATTCTTTCTCAGCAGTTGTTCCTGAAAAGGCTTGCCTAGAAAAGTAGATATAATTTCTACTTTTTCTATTTCATCACCTCCTCTGTGGCTCTGGCCCTCTGTTGGGTTTTGTTTAGAGAGTAGGAACACTTGTGCTTTAGTGTTTCCCTCCATTTAATACTGCTGTATAGCAGGCTGAGGGTGCTGTCTAATTTGAAAGCCTTGGCCACTTAAAACGTGGCTGTCAGCAGCAGTTGCTAAGAAACTACAACTTAACTGCTTTCAAACACGGTATTGCTAAAGTGCAATTACCCACACCTGCTATTATTATTTATATGAGCTAATGTGTAATTCCTTCTTCACCATACTGGACACGTCCTCTCTTACCTCCCATTTCAATAAGCCCCTTCTTTCTGGTAACTTCTGAGATCATTCTTCATCTCATCCAAACAAACATTTCAAACCACCCCCATATCCCAAATATTCCCTGAGCAGGGAAATGCACCACAAAATATCTTAGTGTAGCTCAGAACGAGAGCACATAAAAGCCCAGCTGGTCACTGTCTCTTAGAAAACCATGATTATGAGACAGAGCCTCCAAATAAATTTTCCCCTAAGAGAGATTGCATGTTTGAATAGGAGTAGATGGGCATTTTTTACTTGAAAAAAATGTTTATGAAGTAAGAAAATATTTAACTAAATAGTTAACTAAACTTTAACTATTTAACTAAAAAGTAAGTGGATCATTTAGTAATGCTGTTTCTATTAAGTCAACCTTCAATGTTTTCATATATGAAAAAAAAAAAAATGTCAGTAATAAGGAATATATGTGCAAGAGGAGTGGGTGTCTTATGGGTGGAAAACTTTTGTCCTTACCTTTTTTATCTTGTTAACGTCTATTGGTGCCTCTTGAATAAAAATGGCATCTTTTAAAGTATTTTGGCTGTATTCCACATCAGCTCAGCCCATTCTGTTTACTAAGTAATTTCAACCATGTGAATTAAATGTCGCCTTCTTTGCTTTCTGGAGGTGAATGCAAACCTTTTGGAGCCAGTCAAGCAAAGATGTGAATGTGTGGAAGTCTGGGCCAGATAATGAGAGTGAACAATTGAAATTCAAAGAATTTGTAAAGCCTGATGCTTGCCCTTTTTCTGCAGCCTGAGGTATGCAACAATGCCTGAGAGTAAGGGGGAACAGCCTTAGGAAAAGCTTTGCACAGGTGGGAACAACTTTACTATCCTCTTTCCTTCCACTCTGCTCCCTCTCAGAGCTAACTAGACACAAACCAGAGATCAGGCTCTGCAGGGAAGCAGCTGTGTTAGCCCCAGTCCAGCTAGGCTTTATTGCAGCTGTATATCTCCTGAAGAGACCCTTGCTGGCACCTGAAAATTCAGAAATACTGGAAATCGGGCTTATGTATGTCTGCAGTCACCCACATGGGCTCACACAAAATAGAGAATATGAAAAGGAAAAAAAATGAAAAAAAGAGAGTAGGGAAAATTAAGAAAAAAATAATCTTCTTAGCTAATAAATACACTCAGGCAGACCTTACACCTTCACAAACTCCTTAAAATAAAGTAATATATTCTAATGTAAATCTTGTTAGTTGCTGAACCACTAATCATTTAAGTTAAACTACTTCATTTTTAACATCTGGTTCACAGTCAGGGTACAATTCCTTGTCTCAATGCTGTATTTAGGTATTTGTTCTGCACATATGTAGGTTTTTGGCATTGCAGTTTTGAACATTTGAGCCTCTCTGTGGGGTGGTGAGGCAATGTATCCTGCATTACACTGCAAAGGTAAACAGTATGATTTTTAGCTGCATGTGATTGTTAATTATGCAAAGAAAAACTTTGGGAACAGTACAGTAAACAAATGAGGTTATTTGTAAATCTCTCATTCTCTAGTTTTAACTTCCAAACTGCATAACACAAATGCAGTCATATTTTCCTGTATGAAAATGGAAGTAATTAAAAAAAAAAAAAAAAGGCAAGTTCTGTATCAAAGGATATCATTTTGCAGTTATTTACAAAAACAAAGATGCATTTCTTTCCCTAATGGAGGCCTTTGAGCCTATGGTCTCTTTCAGAGAATTTTATTTTCATTAAAAAAATTTTGATATCTCTAGATAACTTAAGAACACGTTGTTAGAATATATTTCAAAACATCTACTGAATAACTGCAGCAATGTAAGCTCGGCATAGTTCATTTTATGTAAAAACCAATAACCCGTCATTTTCACAAAACTCCGGTTTCGAGTGGAATGGGAATAATAAGTTGGAACAATAATTCCTGAGGATACCATTTCAATGACTACCTTTGGAGATGCACAGGAGGCATTACCTGGTGGGAGAGGAAGGGGATCAGCAGTTCCCACTGCCCTGCTGTGTTGACCATGGGGCAGAGGATGTACATGCTAAGGGACAACCAAAGGTTTCCAATCTCCACCCAGATCTGCACACAAATTTATCATTCATGCTCTGAGGAAAACATGAAGTCACTAGATTGAATGCCATTTTCTATGATAAATTTATTGATAGGAAGTAAGACATAGGGGTTTAGGGTGTGCTTCTAAGAGTTCTTTGAAAGGAACAGAGTTTGGTGGAAGGGCAACAGACTGCAGAGTCCTAGGTGTACTCCTGTACATCCAGATATATCCAGCTTTTTAAAGATTGTTTCACCTGCATTTTTATTTGTTTTACTTTTGGATGGATTAAAAATTCATTCTTCATCATATTCTGCTTTCTAACTGAGGCAGAGACCATAAAACACACTACTAATAAATGTAAGGACTCAAACTGCAGCCCTTGGCTGCCACCTAAAGGTTTGCTGTACTCCTTTAGAGAGATACCACCAGACTCCATTCCTGTGTTTGGAATGGAAAAACACTTATCTACTACCATTACAGGCAACCTCCATGGTCACTATTACTAAAAGAGATTCAGGGGAAAAAACCTTTATTCTAAAAAAAACCAAAAAACAAAAAGCCCCACCAAAACAAAAACCAAAGGAAGGAAAAATCCCACAGTAGTTCAACAATACTACAGAAAGAATGATTTCTTGTTTGTGCATGCATTTTCAATTTGAAAACACTGGAAATCTTTAAAATTAATAAAAAAAACCCCAAAACCCAAAGCATGCTGCTTGGTTTTGATAAAAGAAGACAGCCAGAACAAAGAAACAGTACAAACAGTACAGCTCAAGGGTGTTGTGCCCAGCTGTCATTTGGTCAACTCAATGAGGGCAGCAGGCAGTTTGTGTAGGTCTCACGCCTTCCACTGAGGAGAGATGGATCTTTCCAGACACTCTGGAAATTCAAGCTCCTTGAAATTAGGAGGAGCTGAGATGGAAAAGAAAATCCTGGCCAAGGCTCCTTTTAGCACCAACAGGCAGAATTCTGCCTCAATTCTCCAGCTAGGTACAACTATCTGATTGTCATCAATTAACTGAAAATCACTGTTCCTTATTCACAGTGCCTGTACTAGCTGGGCAGTACTGACTTTTTCAGAGGTTTTCTAAACCATAAAGCTTTCATTTTCAATGAGCTATGATTTTTACATAATGAAATCATTTGTTGGCATACCTTTCTTTAATGTATCTAGAATTTGTAACATTGCATGGTAAATGTTACACTTTGTTCCTTGTATGAGGGGGCTTTACTTTTTCTTTCTTTTTTTTTTTTTTTTTGGTAAACTTTAGAATATTTGGTGTGGATCTGAATGAAAATGAACACTCTTAAATGATGTGGCCACCAAGCAAAAATATAAAACTAGCAGAGAACCAGCCTACAGTTTGAAATTAATCTTTTGTATTACTAATGAACATTTTATTATTTCTGTTATATGTTCACTGTATACGTCTTACATCCTGTGGTACAAACAGCAGACAAAAGAATATATTAAGTAGAAGGTATTTCAAGATAGAAAAATACTATCATAGGCTTACAGAAATTCTGCTTTCTTTAAGCAAAAGAAAACCAAAAAACCTGTTATTTCCTATCATTTGTGTTTTGAAGTTTAGTCCTTATTTATACAGACAACTCCATTTTGACTTTCCACAGGTTCTGATCTGGGTTTTTTTTGGCTCATCCTCTCCTCTTACAGGAATGACACTTCTCATGTTCTTACAGGGATGAGGACTGACAAATTGACAATGAAGAATAAACCAAGAATCTACAGAGAACCAGTGTTTTCACCCACACACGGGAAGAAGCTTAGTGACAGTGTCATCTTGGGCTCTTGTTGTAAAACAAAAACCTGTAAGTAATCAGTAAACTTGTAACTGTGCATTTCCAAACTGTGGTCATTGTGTATTTGCAGTATTCCCGGGGGGACAGTTAATGGCTAAGGGCTAAAGATCATTCTCTTCTGTCCTTTTGAGTGGTCCCTGTGTCTATGCCACCTGTGGCACACACAGTTATATTTGAGGTTATTACCTGGATCACATCTCTTGATAACTTCCCATGGTAGTTATTAGGATAGTTTGTGTGTAGGTAAGGAGCATGTCACTGGTATCCTCACATACTGCCTATGCTGCTGGCTCCTCTATCCTTTATTTTGGTTTGGCACCTGTGTTTTTCTGTTCAGCAAGGTGAAGTTTTAGTTTAAGTTGGTGTAATGTAATCTTTACTGGTTTCAGAGTCAGGCAAGACACATCTGCAGATTAACTTTATGTTCTGTTTTCTCTTCCAAGGCCAAGTCATATAGTTTGTTAATCACCTGTAGAAGTGTGGACACTTCGAACACTGATAGAATTTAAATCAAGAAAGAATTGTAATGGTAATATTTTCTGACTGCCTGTGTTGTACAGGCTATACAACTTCACCCAGAAATTTAACATGAATGCTTCTGTTTCATCTATAGTCTGTCTCTCATACAACCATGAGTCATGAATTCAAGACTACCCAGGATGGAAAATGGTGCCAAAAAAGAAATTTTATCAGAAACATTTTTCTTCAAACACAGTTAGGATCACTAAATTACTCTGCAATTTCTATTTTCCCTCATCTTCCAGTGTTCTTTAGTGTGTCATATCACATGACGATTATTTGCTGGTACAATATAACATTAACTAAATTTTAATGGAACAAATTATTAGCGTGGCTGTTACTAAATTTTTTAGAGTATTTTCTAATTGAGATAAAAAGATATGGTCTGACAAATCCTAAGGTAGCTGTGTACTCTATTAAAGTATAGGCTAACAGTGTGGCCTTAATTTTGGTCATCAGTTCATAGTGACTTTATATACTGCTGAACAATTCAATTACTCCTGACTGCCTCAACTCAGGCTAGAACTGTATGTCCCCCAAAAGTCTCTGTTCCTTAGCAATACATTAATCCTATAGTCCCTCTCATGCCTTACTCTAACTTTAGTCACAGTTGGTACCAGATACTTCAGCAAAGGTAGATATCATCTTTAAAGGAATATGTCACGGTGTGGCTGCAGGAGAAATTCATGTGCAGCCTTAGAAAGTGGCCAGTTCTTGTTCTGAGGTACAAAAGCTTACCTTTGTTATGAACTTTTATCCTGGTTAACATACAGTTGCATACAATTCATATAAATATCTATTTTTAAATCCTACCAATTTCTTATCTACCACCAACAAATTCCAAGGGTTAATGATACGTTATTTTAAAAATAATCTTAGCTTTATTATAGCTTAAAGGATGACCAGTAAAACCAATAACTACAGTTCCACTGGATCCTAGAATTAGACAAGAGAAGACTTACTGATATGAATAAACAAAAGCTCAGAAGCAGAGATTATCTTTCAGAAGAAGGGACGAATTTGTATGAGGTGCTGCCCAAACATACATACTCTTATGCCAAAATGAAAACAGTCTGAGGATAAGCATGATGCAAGAAGTGAGTTGATATATATGCGGACACATAGTTGAAACAATTACAAAAATCAATAAGCAATGTTTTTTTACTATTCCTAAATGTCTCCATCTGCATCCATTCTTTCCTGATTTTGCACTTAAATATTTCTTGATTAATTTTAGCTGTTGTTTCAGCAGTGAGTCTTGAGTAGCAATCTGGTGAGAGACAGGAGAGAACATGCAGGTGAACACCACACAGAGAGCAACCAGGCTGTAATGTGCACACCATGTTTCAAGACTGAGGACAAGATTGGATGAAATTCTACCAGAGATGTTCAGGACAGATGTTCAATTTGGTAATTCTGGGAAACCACCCACTTCCTTCCCATTTTCCCCACCCCTCCCTCTTCTCCCCTCTGCCATACATGCACAGAGTTTGCCTGTGGGATTTTTCCACTCATCAGCCACTGCTCAATGCAGCAGCTTAGCTACGGGCAGGAGAAACTATTTGCTCTCATCAATCACTCAGTTACAAACTTCTGCTTTTGCACTGTAGGACACTTTTGAGCTTGATCCATACAGGTTACACTGAGCTAGAAATGAACTTTAATTTCTGTTAAACAGCACCAGTGCTGTTTATGAACCACTTCTTAACTCTCCCTCTCAACCTCTAATACCTAATTTCCTCAAAAATTTCTCAGGAGGAACTTTAATCTTTCAGAAGTCCCAAGAAATATTTCCTACTTACTATCTACTGTATTCTACCTACTTTCTACCAGTTCCTTGTAAAACATAACATAGGAAACCTCTGGGAAATAACAAGTGAGCTAATGGTTGTCAGGGGAAAATGTGGGAATTTTCTCTGAAAACTTCCAGAAATGTCAGGCCTACTGTACTATTACAGAATATTTCATTTGGACATTTGCTAACCCAGGAGCTTAAATTCAGGGGACAGAAAAGGGTGAAATTGCTGTGGAAGGAGGATGAGGAAGAAGATGCAATGCTGCTTGAGATAGCTGCAGCAGCAGCAATCATGACCTTGGGACTCCACTAGGGAAGTGAGAGACACAGAGAAGGAGCAGGTGGGGAAAGCAAGAGGCCTGTAAATATCTGAGGATCCATTCAATGTGACTGGGTGGAAGGAGGGGGAGAGGAAAGAATAAAATTTTTTTAATGCAGATGAGGAAAAAGGCAGAATGGGACTAGTAGTCTTCAATGGAAAAAAAAATTAAAAATAGGAAAAAAAGATTTTGAGGAAGAAGAAAATGAAAGCATCTGAGGTGGAATACAGTCATTTGATGGGCACCTATGTTGGCTCTCAGCAGTAAGTGGAGATTACATATTTTTTGCAAGTACCAGACAGAAAGGTAGGGGACAGGCAACAAGAACAGAAATAAATGGGAGGAGGTAAAGTAAAGAAATATACATGGAGTGCTAATGTTCTGTGGACAGTTTGAGCTTGCAATAATAACAAAAAAACCCAAAAAACAAAAAAAACAAACACACAAACAAAAAAAGTGTGTGACTTGCTAAACTTCACAGTCACTGTTGCTCCTCTGTAGAAACAAAAATGCTATTTGTGCATGTCACAAACTATTCTGTGAAATGTGTGTTTTCAGAGATCGGTTGACTCAGTGTCTGTGGATCTATACCTACATCTGTCAGAACGAAACCTAGTCTTCACCCATCCTCCACGGAGCTGGAAAACAACATAGCTTCAAAGATCCTGGGATTGTTTATGGCTGGGCTGTAGTCCTTTGTGAATATAAAACTAATCAAAATTATATGCTCTTCTTTCTCTGTTAATCACTGAAGGAAAAGAGGAAAATGGCACACAGATTAGTAACACTAGGTCAGGTCTTCAGCCTTTCAGGCCAAAGTCCCAAAGAAGGCTAATGAAATAACTCATCTGGCCTACTGTTCTTCTGACTGTTCCTTTCAGAAATCAAGTCATGGTGCCTGCAAGTCCAGGTAGTAGTATCTGGAAAGAATTAATGACAGCATATAGAAGAATCCCAGGTAAATTTTATACTTCGAAGACAGAAGACAGACCACAGTGGAGCTCATCTCTCTGAAGTGAGAAAGATTCTCAAAACACAACACAGTGTATTTGTTAAAAGAAAACACTTCTCTCTAAAATACCATTTCTGTCACATAAAAATGTATAGTGGAAATACCAAAAAATCTTAGTATAACACTGTTCTTTAAAACTCTTCATGCGACAACAACTGAAATGTTCTTCTTTCAGAATACATCTGTTCAACTAAATATACTACTGGGGTTTTTCAGTAATTACTTCCAGGAAGAGCTTTTTAGACCGTTTCAATAAACAACTTCAGCTTTGACCACTTGTTACAGTACATATTTTTATGGTTTTGAGCATCCTAGAGGGATTACATAGATAATTTCTTATGCTTCCTTGTCTTTAGAAAAATCATCCTATTCTTTATTAAACAGAGGACAGGGACGCCTTCACTGAGGCCCTCCCAGTGTTAATTTACAAATCAGCTGTCTGTACTACAGATGTCTTAGGAAAACAAGTGTCTGTACAGGACTTAAAGCATTGGGTTTAACCTAGTAAAACCTAACCAGAGTGATACCTTCTCACCTGTGAAGCAACTGCTGTGTCTGTCTCAACTGTTTGCTGACCATTTCTGTTGAGAACCCACCTGCACTGGCTTTTATTTTTCTTGCAATAATCTGAAATGTCTCAGGTTTGTTGTCTTGTAAAACAGTCCTCTTCAGTGGACTGAAGCACTGAAGTACACGAGATCATACTCTGGGATTTCAGGAGGATTACACACTATTTTTAATATAAAAATTTAACAATTCAGTTGGTTATATAAATAAGGAAGGAAAGTATACTAGCAAGGCATTGCAAGTAATTTTCTCAGAAAAGCAGAATGGAGAAATTTCTGCCACATAGACCAGAAAAGAAAATCATTTTATAGTTAAAGCTTTCCAAATAAATTATGAATAACAACAACATAACATTTAGATGCAGTATACATAAGTCACCAGGTTGAATATATAGAAAATAAATAGTTATATTCCACCTGTCTTTGCATGACATTGACCAAACTACTGAGAGGGTAAATGCAAAAAGGTAGTGGTTCAGATGTTGCCAGATAACCTCATGCAGGCCTACGGAAGTTGCAAACTTAAGTAAGATTTGTAAACTCACGTAAAATGTCCACCTGAAATCAGTGTAAGCCTTCACAAAAAAAAAAAAAAATTAGAGTATTGGATAATTTGGATTAGTGTTTTACCTTAAAATGGACCATTTTCTCTTTGTGCCATGTACATCAGGAAGTTCAGTAGCATGGGCTGGTAACTAAGGTAGGTATTAATGAAAAAAATAATGAAAAATACTATTTTGGGGACTAAAGATTTTTCTAGTTTGGAAACTGGCATTACCAGTTCTCACAATAACAACTGAGCCTAAAAATGAAGATCAGTGTGCATAGTTTTAATATCTTATAAGGAAATGTGTCACAACTTCTTCAGAAGTACAAAATAAAAGCACATTTTGTTAAAAAAATTGTGTACTGCATTAGGCAGCTGGAATTCTATGTAGAATTTTTCTGTGTATAATAAAGAGCATAAGTGGATTGTTCATAGTCTGCACTTCTAAGGAAGAGGCCTATGACTTCTTAGCAATTGTTTTTTGGGAATTGTCACTGATTTTGAATTGTTCCATCATTTTTAATTGCTATAAAGGATTTTCACAATACACTGACCTTTCTATATGAAATAGATGCAGTTTTAGATTCAAATGTTGTATAAAGAAATTAACCCAAGTGATAGCAAATGCAATTGTATCTGACAGGCAAGTATATGATTCTTTTAGTTAGTTATACTGAAAAAAAAAATCAAATTTGCATGTCAATGGGAACAAATGAAGCCACTAAATCCAAAACAATCACTGCACCCTTGCAGGATTCTATACTATTAAAATACAGAAGTTGGAGGAAAGTAAAATTAATTTAACAACACCAAAATGCTTTTTCTGGGGATTTTAATTGCATCTAAGGTTCCATGATAATTTAAGAAATCACAAGATTGGATAATGAACACTTTTTATTTAAAAAAAAGTTTTGATATTAGAAGTTGTAAAACACCATCAATCTTCCCTTTGCAGTCCTGGTTTGGACTCTCCCCCATGAAATGGCACATTAATGATGGTTGGAAATATTCAACCAAAAAAGGAACATGGTTTTTTTAAGAAAAGTTTTGGGCTTTTTGACCAGCTCTAGTTAATATTCATTGCAGATGCAATATTTTCAAAGCTGTTTCCTGAAAACAGAGGCTATTCACCAACAAGGTGATAGAAGATTGCATTTTGTTTCAACGAAGTAAATGTAAATACTGGAAAGAAGCCACACTTCAAGAAATTGGGCATACATGTAATATAATAACACGCTTTCCACCACAAAAATTTGTAGAATAACTTAGGTTGGAAACAGCCCCCTGAGGCCCGAGCATCCCTCTGCTCAAAAAAGGTCCAATTAGTTCAGTCTGCTTGGGAACATGTTCAGCTGAGTTTCAACTCTCTCCAAGGATGGAGATTCCACAAACACATTGCTTCAAAGATTCACAGCCCTGTGGATAGGACAATGGATTGAAAATTTAAATCCATTTAAATCCATTTCCAGGGGTGTTAAATTCCTTGTTACAAGAGTCCTGTAGATGCTACACTTCTGAGTGACATTGCATATCCCCATTTGGGCTGTGACCACTCAAGGAATGATAGTAAGATGTCTGAAATGGGGGATTTTTTCCAAAATGAAGCAAAAGAGATGATACATCATTTTAAAACTCCCATGAGTGGGACTCATCCCCATGAGTTCGGGATTGCTTCATTGCCAACTCTTCCTCAGCACTCTTGAACAAATTCACCGTGTTCAGTTTCTGACTTCTGACATTCAGATGCTAAACCATCCATAGCTCCTCAAGGCTTAGCACAGGACTGAAAAGGCTCCCGCAGCCCTTCATTCGCAAGGACAGTGAAACGGCACATTATTTACACTGGCTGCATTTGCAGGATTTAATAACGTTGTACCCTGCATAGACAGACTTGCAGAGATCCTTTTAGGACCCTGCGTGCACTCTCACCTGTTGCCGGTATCAGAAATGAAGGATGCCACGGGGCTATCCATCAGACACCCGAGGCCGGCACACCTACCCCGCAACGCAGCCGGGCGGGGGCCACCGGCGTGTGACGGGGCGAGGCGCCCAGGTGGATTTTACCTGCCGGGAAAACGCCTGCACCCACAGCTTCCCTGGGGAGCGGAGCCCTCCAGAGGAGCACAGCGACATGAGCTGCCGGGAGTGGAGCCGGGCGGGGCGGGGCGGCGGCCGGAGCTCGCACCTTGGCCCGGCGGGGCTTTCCTGGCCCGCACGGAGCGGTACTTTCCGGCACGGTTAACCTTTGCGTTACTCGCACTGCGCCCGGAGGGGTGGAAACTCCGGGCAGATATCATTCGAGGAGGGCAGTAAAGGAGGTGTTTTTAGGTGACATGAAGTGACCGAGGACGTTTCGCCGGCCCCCACCAGGGGCCGGCGCGCTGCTGCCAGCGGGACGCCCTGGGGGCAACGCCGGCGTTCGTGGGGCCCGGGGCAGCGCTGCGGGGTGCGGAGGTGGTGACGGCGGCGAGGGCCGGCCCTGCCGGCGGGGCGGGGCAGAGCGGCTGCCACGGGGCCGAAGCGGCGGGCGAGGTGCGGCGGGGGCTGGCGGCCCGGCGCTCTGCCCGAGGCCTTCGCCCGTCTCCTCGCCCGGGGACAGCGAGGGAGCCGAGCTCGGGGAGCCGCGCCGGGAGCCGCCGCCGAACAAAGGCGCGGGCGGGCGCAGTGACTTCACCGCCGGGCCCGCCCCCGCCCCCCCGCCCGCGGAACCTGCCCCGCTGCCGTCTCCTGGCAACCCGCGGGGACCCGCGGGCCCGGCGGGCCCCCTCCCTTCTGGGGCCGGACAGCGCCGCGCAGCGCCGCCGGCCGCGGTCCCCTGCTCTCCCCTCGCCGTCCTCAGCAGACCCCGTCCCCGCGGCGGCGGCTCGGCACGGCGGCGGGCAGCGCCCACCTGGCCCCGGCGAGGGCGGTCAGGGGGCGGCTGTCCCCGCCCCTCCCGGCAGCCGCCCTCTTCGCCCGAGGGAGGGGCGGGGCCGCCGCCGCCGCTCCCCGCGCCGTGCCAGGAGCCTCCCCGCGCCCCCCGGGCAGGGCGGGCGGCGAGGCGCCCCTGGCGCGCCGGGCTGGAGGCGGATGGAGGGAGCCAAGCTCCGCGCTCGGCCGGGGCCCCGCTGCTGCCGCGGGGGGGCCGGCCCTGGCGGGGCGCGGGGGCGCGGCAGGCGCTGCCCTCGAGATGGGGCGGCCCCCACCCGCCCCGCCGAGCGCCCTACCTGTGCCGGGCCCGCCGCCGCCCCTCCCCCGGCCCCGCCGCCGCCGCCCCCGCGGGGGCCGGGACTGATCGCGCCGCGGCGTCGAGACACGGCCCCGAGAAGAGGGCGAGAGAGCGGGAGCGGTGCCGGCCGCGGCGCATGATGTGGGTGCCGCTGCTGGCGTGCCTCACCGCGGGGATCGTCTCTGTGCCCAGGTGCCAGCGCGGCCCCGGAGCCTTCCTCGGGGCGGCCCGGCTGCTGGCGGCCGTGCCGGGACTCTGCCAGCGCTGTAAGTGTCCGAGCGCCTGGGGCTGCTCGCCGTGCCCCGGCTGCTTGGGGTTGTGGCTGGGTTTGATTGTGACGCGGGGTCGTGCGTGGGCGGGGGGCTTGCCCGGGCCCGGCGGCTGCCTTGGGGCAGAGCACTGGCAGCCGGGACCGCCCGGCGCCACCGGCACTCGCCGACCGGGCGGGCCGAGCCGGCGGGCGGACGGTACCTGCAGGGAGAGCCGGGCTGGAGCGGCCGGCCTCTGCCCAAACCCTACACCACCAGGGCCAGCTTGTGGTTTAAATGTCCACACCGGGGGCGTCCCGCCTTTAGGGAGCACAGGTAGCGCCCGGGGAGCCGGAGGGAGTATCGCGCTCCAGGGTGCTGCGGCTCCTGAAGTGCACCCTCTGCAGCACGCCGTGAAGCGGACCCGCCCGGGGGACCCAGACTAGGGATGGACAGGTCTTGAGGATGATTACACTCTGTTTTACGTCGTTTATATGGCATGCAGTGGCAGGGTTAAATAGGGATAGAGCTACAAGAATATCTTCTGTTTACCTTGCATGTTGACAGTTCCCCGGGAGCTACGGTCCTCGGGTGAAAAAGGCTCTGGTAAATGTGGATAACCCCTCGCGTTGTGGAATTGCTACCCAAAGCCTCGGGCATCAGTTTTAATGTGTGCAGGCTGAGAGGAGTTTGTGCAGAGGTACCTTAGGTAGTGCAGCAGTTGACAGAGCAAGCAGGTTAGTCAAGTATTTCATAAAGGATCTTACTTAGCTAGCAGTGGACATGAAAACAGATCTGGTTGTCAGTCATCTTTCTGTATTTTTTTCTGCTTGTGGAATAATTGGCCTTTCCCAACTTAAGCCTGGAGCTGATTTAAAATGTTAACATGTAACCTCTAAACTAAGATTTACAATGGGAACAATGTATTAGTCTTAAGTTCTTTATTGCATATGTGACAAATGCATGCCTAATTCAGTAGGATTTGCCCAGTGCTATTAAAAACAATGGAATAATTTTTTAACTTTCATAGGATAATTTATTTTGCGTTTTTGGCTTTGTATTTTGAATTCAGAACAAAACTAAATGTCAATAGGAAAAATAAAATATATTATTAAATTTCTTATGAAACATGACATCTTGTATGTAGTATCCTGGATTCTTTTTTATGCAGTGCAATTGAGTTGAAAGGCTAATTGAAACTTTATGAAGAGGACAGTTCTGTGCCTGAATGCAGTGTTGTGCTTGCTCATGAGTGTAGTTCCTGGTTACACACTAGTGCAAATAATGCATCAGAACAGAATGCCACAGGGGGGAGGTTGTGCATGGGGCTTTTGTGCCAAAGGATGCTTGCTGTCTTTGTTGTGCTTCATAGTGAAAATATATATGGGCAATGCGTCATGGGTTATGTGTTTATTGTGACAACAGCTCTCAGATGGGGCAGACTGTAACTCAGATAGACCTTGTTTTTTCCTTTTCGTTTGAAATCTCTGCTAATTCATGAAAGCTGAAAGGCACACTGAATTCTTTCCTTCATACATAATCACTTTACAGCTACAGCCACAGCTGAAGCAAGAAGAGTGTTCTGTTTTGTTTTTCTGTGAATGAACATGTGAATTATTTTTTTTCTTGTTAATGTTGTTTGTGATTTTTACATTTGGTTGAGATATCCAGTGCAGCACCACCTGGATTCTTTGAATGTCTGCAGGCTGCTTTGAGAGAGACTGGGCAGCAGCTCCATGTACAGATATTTGGCAGCATGGCTTTGTTCAAGCAGCCACTCCTCTTTTCTTCTGCATCGACAGTGCTGGGCATGGAGAAAAGCATCGTGCTGTTCCCGTGCCATCAGCAAGTCCAATTTATTTATGTGCAGAGTTGGCAGAACCTGCATATCTGTTGCACTGAATCTCCAGTTCTAAAAGAGACTGGAAATAATACGAAATGTACATGGAACTTAAATTTATTTCATTCTTCTTGGAGCTTTTGTAGCTCTTCTAATTGAAAAATGGAGAGCTTGATACTACCTGAGGTATTTGTTCTGCAAACTGCAGTTTGAGGTGTGAGTCATTGCTTGGGGATAAGTAAAGGTAAAATTTGGCCCAGCGTTTGAAGTTATAAGGAATGCAAAAGGAAATCTCACAATGCTGTAATTTGCAATTCCCAAATTACAGGTTCTGTAAGCTCAGATAAAAAGAGTAGTGTTGCTGCCTTTTACAAAGAGTCCCTTGTTCAATAAGTCTCACCAAAAGGAAATTTGCAGTTCAGTAAGCCAACTATAACAAATACCTGATATAAGAATCAAGCTAGTTCTGTAGGGATTTCTACAGATCCCTACATTTATGTTTGAACATTAAAACCCAACAAACTCCTAAAGATGTAAACCAGTGAACTGAATAAATTGGATTCTACAGCAGGAGCATGTGTATGCATTGTGCTAACCAGTTGTGTAAGTGCTCACTTCAGTGAAGACAGTTCCCTTGCCCTGTTCAGAAAGCAACTGCTGAAACTTTTTACCAGCTGTTATAAGCACATGGGTTATGGGGGCTTATGTGCTGAGGAATGACTGATTGGTCAGGGTTAACACAGGACATTGGTTCAAATCTCATCAGTGTCCCCAAACCAGTTATAATTAATATTAAAATCTGAAAACTATTTTGCGCTTTCCAAAGCACCTAGGGAGTTATTCCTCTATGAAGCTGAAGTAAGTAGAGTGTACTTGTGATGGAATGAAAGTCTTTAACTCTGATTTAAAAGGTGGAGAACAGTCACACAATAATTCGCTTAGGTAGTTGTGATTGATGTGTTTCTTTAAATACCAACTTCAAAAATTTGGAATTTCAGTCTTCTTGAGAGTGTCATTTGGAAAGACCACTGGGGAAAGTGGGGGATCTGTGATCATGAAGGGGTCAGTTACTAATTGATTTATACCAATAGTATGGCTTTTAATTCATTATTTTTTCCCATCAAGGTCTTTGGTGCTTCACCAGTCTTATGACATCAGATTTCCATGTGTTCCTGCTAGTAAAAAAAAAGTTATTAACCATTTCTGTGTTACTTCTCAAAGGAATAAGAAAAGCTATTCAAACCACCCATGGGAGTTTTTGAAGAGAGGTGCTGAGGAAATGTCCCATGGCACACACACAAAAAAGTCTGAAATAAAAGATACATCATGATAGCTTTAATTGGTGTTTGTCTCTTAATTCTTTTGTGTACACATGTGGTCCATTTTCTTTTGAGATTCAGTGTAGGAAGCTAAATTGTATGGAATGCCCAACACTGAGCCAGTTAAAAACGATGCAAGAAGAAGAGAAAACCCATTTTTCATTTTCTGAGTCTGCGTGGGTGATCTGCTTCCTAGGGGTAATGGACCATATTTGGGAAAGCCAACCTTTTGGCATCCTTAGGGAACCAGCCTTTGGGAAGAACAACCTGGGTGTTTGAGAGGGCTGTAAGTTGTAGTTCAGAGGAATAGTAAGGGGGAGGTTTATTTATGTGCATGTTGCTCATATTTTGCCAGTAATATGCATACATTTGCTTTGCAAATTGTACACTTTTCAATCTGTTGCAATTTCATGTCTCTTCAGGGGGTTTATGTGGTAAGTTGTTTTTTTTTTATTTTATGGTTTTTACAAGTTGAATGAAACTTGTAGTTGCATGTGTACTATTTACAATGTTTTCATGCTACAGATACTTGAGATGAGACTGGGAAAAGAGGAGAAGGGCAGTTTATGAACTAGAAGAGCAAGCATACTGTTGATGCTCTGGGAGGGTTGTTTCTGTCATTTTGGATATGCTGTTGCTGAGGAAAGTGGGCAAGGCAGAATGCATGCAGCAGAAGTACTCTCTACAGTTTGAAGAGGCAGTTGCTTCTTTTTCGGCCTTTAAACTTTCAAGGATTGGAACAACTGAGAGAGCAAAAATTACTTAATTTTTAATTTTAATTAATTACCCCAGTAATTAATAAGAGGTCTGAATGAATAAATTCGTTTTTTCATTAAAGTACAGTCTGAGTTTAATTTACTTCCCTAGACCATCAGAAAGATGTCAGAATACGAATTTCATGGAAGCCAAAGAAAGTTTCATGAAATGACCCCCCATTCCACAAGCGGACATTAAAATGTCAGATTATAACCTCCTGTGTACTTTATAGAGCACATAAATATTTTTCAAATCCCTATGAAGAATTTGTGATGACTTGTCCATGTTGTGTCTTGAGTTTGGGACCATTAAAACTAATTACTGCAGGAGAAGAAAAGTTGCAGATATTTTATTTACAAATTGCATAAGTTGACATGGACTGCTGATATTTATCAAGACTTTTTCAGAAAGTCAATCATCATTATTTTTGTAAGTTCTTACTTAGAAACTAGGGACCTCACATTTCTAGGTGCCTTCTCCCAAGGAACAAGTTGTAGGATGAGAGTAAATAGCATCAAGTTGTGCCAGGGAAGGTTTAGATTGGATATCAAGAAAAATTTCTTCACTGAAAGGGCTTTCAAGCCATGGAACAGGCTTCTTGGGAAGTGGTAGAGCCATCATCCCTGGAGAGATTTAAAAGACACTTAGATATGGTACTTAGGAACATGTTTTAGTGGTGGGCTTGTGCTGGGTTAACAGTTGGACTACATGATTTAAAGGGTCTTTTCCAGCCTAAATGATCCCATGATTCAAGGAGGTACCTGTGCCTTTCTTATCCTCATCTCTGAAAAGTTCCACCACTTTTATGAAGATGGAATCATTCGGGGCAAAAAAACTTGAAGAACAGAAGCCTCAAATAGATGCATATAAATACAAGTTTTTCATGTAAATATATATCAGTGTAGAGGATTAGTGGTGGACTTGGCTTTATTGGGTTAAGTGCTGGGCTACGTGACCTTAGCCGTCCTTTCCAACCTAAATTACTCTTGATTCTATCCTATGATTCTATTAATAGATCTGATGTAAGAAACATTAATGTACAAATTAAATTTCATTAGCTACATGATTTTTTTTTCAACAATGTATATTTTAAAAACTGCATATAGAAAAACTACTTTTTAAGATCAGGATAGCTGTATCTTAGGCAGTGATTAGGATTTAATGAGTTCTGTCAGGGTAAGAAGGACAAGTGGAATAGCTTGGTGTTCTGACCTTTAAAGTTTGCTCAGTGTTCTTAAAATATATTAATGACACTACAGATATATGTTATATTTTTGAAACTTATATATGTGAACTATTTAGTGCTTTTACTGTAACTGGTAATCCAGACATATTGGTATAAATTTGACCTTTCATGATGAATTTACTGAAAACAGAAAACCAGAGAAGAATATTGTTTCCTTTTTGTTAATAAACTTCCTGTGGTTTTTTGATTGTTTTTTTCTTTTTAATTCTTAAGGCCTAGGTGTTTCTCATTCTACTTGCACCCTCCTTTTCAGTAAAATCTTGTTTTCAAAATTCCTGTATCTCCACTACTAATTGCTGACTTCTGTCAAACCAGTGGAAAGATGTAATAATTCTTTCTCATCTGCTTAAGCAAACATAATTTTTGATGGACAAAGTAGGATATGGTCTATTATTCCTAAGTACTTGAACTTTATTAATATTTTTCCTTTTGGCAGTTTACATAAATGGACTTGGGCTATTTAGTTTAACTTTTGGGAAGGAAGTGGGGCTCTAATGAATTAGTTCACTGTACACTGTAATGGAACCTTTCTCCAAGAAGAAAAGTAAGCTTCTTGCCAGCCATTCAGGATTCCCCTTGTTCTGGTGGCAGAACAAGAATAACCCCTTGAGCAAAATGTAAGTGTTTCAGGATGACTGGAATTTACAGCATTAGAAAGCTGCCAAAAAAGCAACTTCTAACTGAGGCTAAATTGGCCTAAATTGAAAACTTTGCAAAGCTCATAATTGAATTTTTTCTTTATATGTTTCTCTGCTTCCCATGACTTCACTGTCATATGCCTGTGGTGATTTCTTGGTATTTACCCATGGTGACAATAATAATGAGTCTGAAGTATTTATGGTCATCAAAAGATACTGAGACAAGTAATTTAACTATGATTATTGGAGGAGGACATTTCTGTAGCTTCAGGCAGGTAGAATGATGTTCCTGGTTGTTTTATTTTTATTTTACTTCAGGCCTCTTCTCTGCCCACTGATTTGGGAGTTGGGTTGTTAGCAGCAGTAGTTCATTGGGCTCAGATATTGAAAACCTTTGTAATTTTGGTGTTTTGCAGTTTTAGCAGTGTTATGGATACAGCTGCATGATGTATAGTGGCATCACAAAAGTAGTCCAAGTCTGATTAAACCAGTAGCTGCCCTTTCCAAAATAAATTCTGTTCCTTCCTGATGTTCAAGGGAATTAGGCTAAGTGAATTCTATTTGTTTGATATTTAAGAGTACAATTTATTTCCATCTTGTCTTTGCAGGGTGGAAAGGGTTAGTAGCGTGCTGAGGACAACTTGCCTCTCAGATGGGAGCTTCTTCCTGGAAACAACTAAGTCCCCATCCTTTTGTTCAGATAAGACTACCAGGAAATGAGAAAACTTGTAGCAACTTAAACGCTGGCACAAATGGCACAAAATAGCTAAATAAAACTAATGATATCAGCAAGCAGGCGCTTCCAATTTAAGCAAAATTTTTGGTGTGCATTTTGCTGTTAAAAATGTTGTGGCATTGCTTCAGAACATTAAATAAACCACTACCTGTTTAAAACCTAGAATTTGCACGTTTGAAGCCTGTCCCTTAGAGAGCATTTGAGCTGCACCTGCAGACCATACACATATGTGAATACTTCCTTGAAGGAGCAGAAGCAGAAGCTTGCATTCAAACAGTCTGTGTGCACCTGTAGTTTAGTTATAGTTAGTATGTGAGCTGCAGTCACTGTGTAATCTTTGCCCCCAGATTATAAAAATTTAACAAGCTAAACATAAAGTAGAGTTTGGTCAGTGTCTGTTCCTAGACAGCTGGGTTGGGTTTTGACGTTTTTAATTATGAAAAAAACCCATAAAGTTTTTTTACCAATTTGTCTCAGGGACAATAACCATCTATGGAGATTGAAAATCCTATTGAAAAGCAAATTACCAAAATAACAAATACCAAAGATTTGGTATTCTAGAAAACAGTAACATTTTTTACGTAGCCCTCTTGAATAAATGCTCCTCCCAATCTTACAAATCCTTAGGGAGTGGTAGTTATCCTCTCTGATACCAGTCTTCATTTTTATTTAATATTCTCGAGGTTTTCTCGTTGTGAGTGTAAAGTATGTATTATGTGTTCAATGTTTTAACTCTGACCTGTCTGCCTAACTCACACGTGCACAGCTTTCCGTTTGGGTGTTTTGGTTTGTTTCAGGAAAATCTTCTGTAAAAGCACAGTTCAGTTTATCATTTTGTGTTCATAACTGAGGGACTTGTCCCCCTAGGTTGTCAGCTTTGGGAATTTCAATCTAAAATGCAGACTAGATTTGTTCCAAACCACCATGTATGCAGATAATACAGAGTGAAGTAAGCTCTTTGCATTGCTGTGGACTAAGAACCTATCAGGTGGTCTTTGGTGATGCTGTGTGGGAATAAATAGCTCTGAGCTATTCTTAGCAGTTGTCGATCCTCTGCACTGCTGCTGGGTATGTGAATGAAGACACAGTGCCAGGATGAGGTCATGCTCATAGGGGGCAGAAAGCAACAGTTTGGTGATGATTAGATATGCAAAGAAAAGTTACATTAGAGAAACAATTGGGGGTTGAAGGCCTGGTTTGAGGAGGTAGAGCTATTGAAGATGGTGGGAGATAAAGTTTGGGCTTGTCTTTTATTCAAGGTTGAACTTAAACAGGCCAAAAGTAGTCATTTTTATCTACCTTTACAACCATCATGACCTCCTAATTAGGTAAGACTTTATAGAATACACAGGAATATACCAACCGTTCAGGGCTGTTGATGGTCTACTTGCTAGCAGTGCTTATTAATACACAAGAAATTAAATTAGCAATGATATTTGGCAGTAGCCTTTCCAAGCTTTGCTTGAGCAGCATGACTATATTCAAGCTGGTCAACTCTTTGGAAGCTTCTAGCAGCTGTAGATGACTGGAGTACAGTGATTCCTTTGCCCAGGTTCCATCCTAGGAAACAATTAGCACAACTCCACACATCCTGAAGTTTCTTTGAAATGAGGGGACTTAATTAAAAAATCCCTTGAAAGGGATTTAGTAGAAAAAACCATTTTCAGCTCTCTGATTCCATATGCTTTGCATTTTTTTGGTATAAAGCTGTGCAAACAGGACCATCAAACGTGTGCTATAAAAGCATTATCTTTTATGGCTGTGGGAAGTGTGTCTCTTCTAATGATTTAATCCTACTAAATTTTCCTGTATGTTTTTATTCGCAAGAGACAAGATAGGTTAGTTTTTGAAGCCAAGCAGTCTTTGACTCATTGATTGCAGACATGAATTGCATCAACAAAACGTAACTGTCTCCCAGAAAAGCAGGAAGTTTCATAGAAAGGACAAGCTACAAGCAAAGTTGGCCAAGAAACAAAAATTGTGTTGTGAAAAATTTCAAGGTTGCATTGCTTGTTTTCATTCTGTATTGTGGCTTAGGAACAAAGACTGGAGTTGTTAATAACTCTGTCTCTCATAGTCAAGGCCATGTCTGAGGCTGTGGTTTGAACATTGTGTTTTTGAGTCCTGTGATATCAGTAGCTACTATGGGTAGTACCTTTTCTAAAATGCTGTTGTATACATCTTTCTGGAAAAAAAAAACTTCAAAATTCATATATATATATATATATATATATATATACATGAAAAACTCAGGATGCTATGCATCTGTCTGAGGCTTATGTTCCCCAAGTCTTCATCTTGAATGATGTGCAGCCTTCATGTAAGTGCTGGAGCTTTTCAGAGAGATGAGGATAAGAAAGACATATATAGGCTCAGAGAATGTCAGGAGTATCTTCTTGAATCATAGCATCATTTAGGGTGGAAAAGACCCTTAAGATTCTCAAGTCCAACTGTCAGCCCAGCACAAGCCCACCACTAAAACATGTTCCTGGGCATCATGTTAAGAATGTCTTTTAAATTCCTCTGGAATTTACCACCACTGGATGGTGACTCTACCACTTCCCAGGGCAGCCTGTTCCAAGGCTTAACAACCCTTTCAGTGAAGATATTTTTCTTGATATCCAATCTAAACTTTCCCTGGCACAACTTCAGGCCATTTCCTTTTGTCTTACTGCTTGTTTGCTGGGAGAGGAGGCCAACTCCCACCTTGCTGCAACATTCTTTTCAGGTAATTGTAGAGTGTGATAAGGCCCCCTCTGAGCCTTCTTTTCTCCCATCCCTACCCTGGCTTCCTCAGCTACTCCTCATAAGACTTGTGCCAGACCCTTCCCCAGCTCCGTTGCCCTTCTCTGGAAGCTATTCAGAACCTCAATGTCTTTTCTGCTAGCAGATTCCCACCCCCTTTTCCCCACAGCCTGTAGCACCACATGGGGTTGCTCTGACTGAAATGCTGAACCTGGCACTTCCCCTTATTGAACCTTATATACTTGGTTTAAAGCCTTTATGAGTATCGTTCTCTAAGTACAGAAGTGTCCATATACTTGGTGAGAACTCCATGTCTACGTGCCATTACAGAGCAGACTTACGATGCATTTTGTGTCCTCCAGCATCAGCTATGACTGTCATTTTCTGCCAGGGCTTTCCTAATTCTGTGTTGACAGAGGTGTCCTCCCCTTTTGTCTGCGCTGTTCAGCTGAAATCCAG
Organism: Pseudopodoces humilis; assembly: GCF_049639895.1. NCBI lineage: Eukaryota > Metazoa > Chordata > Aves > Passeriformes > Paridae > Pseudopodoces > Pseudopodoces humilis. Next base: position 121,372,870 of record NC_142200.1, on the reverse strand, counting down.
CGTCAGCTCTCTCCAGTGGCGTCACTCAGACCTTGCACAATGTGCAAAAAAGGAAGATCTTGGCACTTTTTCCTGCGTGCTTTGCAAAGGCACAAACTCACACAGGGCAGACTGCTGCATTGCTTTGCATTTTAATGGATTTTAAATCACCTGTGTAGCTCTCAGTAATGACCCTCATGTTTAAAAGGTACTGTGTTCATACAGTAATGCAAATTAATGTGGGAACCCCAAAACTCTTGGGGTGGGGATGGAGGGTGGTATATTGGCAGAGTTAGGAATGGAAAGTCCCTATCAGTTATCAGGACTTATTCACAGTTCTTTTCACTGCATTTATTTAGATGTGCAAAGAATTCTTACTCAATTCTCACCTCTACCTCTTACCATTTCTGTAACCACATTATGTTTTATCTCTTCCAATTCCATTTTTCTTTTTAGGAACATTGTAACTGTTGATTTATCACGTTGGTGGGGTCGCTTGTTTTTTTGTTTGTCTGGAAAGGTGTTTTTACTCACTTGCCAGGTTTACAGAAGTATTTTTTAAAAGCTCAGAATTTAACAGTGTTTTGCACCTTTCTTTTACGCATCTTTATTTTCTTAGCAAAAATATGTCTCTGCCATGCAGAATTTTAGTTTACTGCTTCTTCTGTTGCTGGCAAAAAAAAACATTTTAAAATCAGTGTGTGGCTTAGCTTCTTTCTGTCTAAATAGTGAAACTAAAGTGCCCAACCATTAATGGGGAAGTGAAACAAATTAACAAATCCCATATGTAATAGAAAAAAAGGGAGAGGAAAGAAAAGTTGTTTGGTATTCTTCTCAATAAAATCTTAGGATTTTATTATAAAGCATAAAAAGTGTACAGTATTCAAGCTGAAATATTTCCTAGACAAGGTTGAGTACCTCTTAAACCTGATTTTGAGGCATGCCTTGTAATCTTGGAAAATCTTGTGATGACATAGTGTGTTTTTCTAAAGCGTGGCATAAAAGGCAGAGAGAATTATTTCTTGTTTGGAAGGAAAAAAAGGGGAAAACTCCCTAATTCCAGGACTGGGTTTTAGGATTGGCAGTTAAAGCACAGACACTCGTTTTTTTCCCTGTAATCTGAGCAAGTAACTGTCCAACAAAGTAATCATGGAAAAATAATCCCTCCTCTGTAGCATTTTTCTAATGCTTTTCATTGTACCTGCACGCTTGGCCAAAGTGAATTGGGAAGCCGTGTGTTAGGTGGGACTGCCACTGTCTGTTCCCTCTGCAGGGTCTTGTTGCTCTGCTCTGAAGACAGAAAAGTGAAGGTAACTGCAGTATACTGCATAGCTTTCCTCAGAAATTAGGCTATACGTGAGTTACTGAAGGCCTCATTCATTATCTGTGCAGAGGGATAGCCTGGCTGATTGCTGCCCTAGAACAAGATTAGTTGCACAGCTGATAAAAAACTGGCTCATAAAAGCTGGATAATTTCCTATCTTCTTGCCTTAATGAGCGTTTACCAGTCTGAAGGCCACGATCAGGGAATATAAACTGCAAGCTATATTTTGGCTTTCTCTTTTAAGAAAGTGGTACACCCTCCAAAACCAGCACATGCATGTACCAACTGTGAAGATGATACAAATCCAAATTCTTGGCTGTACTTGAACAAAGTTCTGTCTGTTTGAAAACCTGTTTAACATCCCCTCTGAGACACCAGAGTGCTTTATTACTGTTTCATCTCTGAGATAAATACCCTGATTGTGATAAGGTTACTTTCATAATAAGGAGGCAGGATGTAATTATAACATATATGATATTTCTCTTGCCTTGATCCCTCTTGTTGCAGAGAGTTTAGACTTGCCACACCTGTGATTACTGTAAATAGCTGCAGTTGTTGGAGCGAGCATGGTTGTAATTTTGTGAAGTAGGCTGGAAAAGTGTAGTTTAACCTGATGCACTTTTTATTATATGCATATGCCTGTGCAGTTCCCAGCACAGAATTTGGCCTTTGTTGAAAATACCTTTTGGCATACATCAGTTCAAACTAAGCCAGTAGAAACTAGCCCTTAGTTTTGGCTGAACAGTAACTCAGTCTTGTCTGGACTCGGTTTTTGGTGAAGTGGCAGGAAAAATCTCAGTTCTTTTTTAAGTCAACTCATAAAAAAATATTTCTTGCTTTACAGTGATTTTTTTAAAGCAACTGAAAAGTTTATACTAAAACAGTTACGGTTTTAGAGTACAACTAAATAATAAATATTTGATGAATGAAAGCATGTCCATAAATGTTACTGCTATAACAGACTATGTATTTGGGAACCAGAGTAGTGATGTAGACAGAATAATAAATAAAGAATTTAATTCAACTTTTTCAAGTTTCTCTTTATTAAAAACAAAAAAATTCAGCCTTTTGCTCCAGTGGTACCAAGCTTGTCTATTGAGAATCTGTGACTTCATGTTGTGAAAATGGAGCTCTTGAGACTGGAGTGTTATCAGCAAAGAAATCTGCATACAGCAGTACTGTATATCTCATTTGTTTAAGTGTTTTATCTGTCGTAATCACACTGAAATTGGATTTTAAGGTATTTTTTTCTGTCTTAGCAGTCTGCAAAGGCACACAGACCCCCCTGTATTTTATTTGACAGGCTGTATTAATAAACTAAATCGAGTTTCAATAGATTCAATAAACTAACCATACGGAAAAAAAAGGGACAGTTATTTTTCAGTCAGTTTTCCAATGCATCTGGAAAATGGCACATAGACACATATTGTTGGGTGTTTTAGTAAGTGTATTAAAAAAAAAGGTGTTAATATTTTGTTATGTGGTCAATGGCATTTAAATTAAAGTATGTATTTTAGAGATAGGATTATATGTATTAAGAAAGAAGTCTCAGATATTATTGCAGGAAATTAATTAGGCCATAGTTATTATTTGGCTTCCTCGGTTTACTGATTGCAGTGACAAGGAATTAATCTTCTTTATTCCTTATCTGAATAGCTAGAAATACAGGTTTCTCATTTTTTTATGTCAGCTATTTATTCTTATAAGAACAGCTCTGTCTCTTAAAATGGATATCAACTTGAATGGGTAATCCAAAGTTCATGTAATTTTCTTCCTATTTTGCTCCATGGTGGTCTTAAAACCACTATTATGCTGCAGATCAGCAACTTATATTTTTCCTTGCCCTTTGACACTTTTACTGAATCTATCACTCTCTTTTCTTGTAACACCTTTCATCTCTGCTGTCTTTGATAGCCAGCTGAAGATGGGAAGGGTGTTTGTGTGCCAAGAACAATTACATTCCTTTTATTTTTACTCCTTCAACAACATTTCATTCTGAGTCTTTGCACTTTATGAGTACTGTCTAGAAAAGGATCTGTGGCAAGGTCTACTACCCTGTGCATGTCAGTACCTACCCAAAATCTTCATACCTTTTTCCTCCCCTGCAGTATATGGTCATATTTTCTATGGCCTCCAGGTTTGCTCTTTCAGATTGCAGAACATAAAGTGCAGTTTCTATCTTCTTATAAATGCAAAAAAAGTTTTATTGTGTTAGTGCTGAATGAGCTTGCTCTCATTTCACATCCAAGTAAAACTTGCTGTGTTTATTTTTATAACAAAAAAAGACCAAACAAAAACCTTTCTGATTTTGTCTTGTTCTTTTCTCTCTCCTTAGGAACTCCTCCTTTATTTATGCCTACCAACCTCTCCCACCCTTTAATCAGTTTTCCCTGTGTTCCAGCATCTTCCTGGGCTGCTTTTCAACTTACTGTTTATATCATACCTGTAGCTCTCCTTTTCATTTATTTTTTTTTTCTCACATTGCTTTCATGGCAAAAATTGCCAGCAGCAGTTGATATTAAACAGAAATATCGGTCTGACCTAAATTATTTAAATTGCCACTAACCTACATAATGTCAGTATAATGCTGCAATTGTGCTGCACTAGGCTTGTTAATACTGACAATGGTATATGTGTTGTTGATACTAATAATGTGCAGACTGTGACTAGTGCCTTGCATCAGCCATCATTCTAAGTGACCTGCTGAAAAGCAGCTGTTCATATGATACAGGATCTCATCTTAGAATCCATAGCTGAAACCAGAAAAAAAAATTAAAAGAAAGGTATTTTAGTACATATTTTCCTAATACAGCGGTTCACTGTGAGAGGTTTGTCTCATTACCTAAAAAGAGAGATGGTTTGTATTATTATTGCTGCTTGGAAAGAAATAATCTGAGAGACAGTACATGTAGCCAAAACTTACAAATGAAAACCAAACCTTTCATCAAACTGTTTTGATATGATGATGCATGCTATCACAATGGACCAGTTAACATATGTAGCCTTTTGTTGTATGCAGAAATTAAATTTATTTTGTTCCCTGTGTATTTTCCAATATGGCATGCTGAATATGCCATACAGCAGTGTTCTTAAACAGCACTACTACAAAGGTGTGCATTTTGTGCCCTCCATATAACTCTGAGCAGGTGACTTCTGTGTTGTTTAGAGGTGCACTGTACTGCAAGAGACTTGTGCTCAACATGCTGAAAGGATACACTAATGCTGGCATTCAAGCTGAGCTGGCCCAGTCCCTTGAAAAGACTCTTCTTCTCAATACCAACTGCCAAACTTTCATAGGAATGAGTAGTAACTTAAGCAATAATCTATAAAACAAAGATGTGAAAAGGATATAAAGGACTTTGCTGGTAGACATGTAAGTAGGCACAATTTTTGCAGTTGGTACAGAATGATGTGCCTTCAATCTGTGACACATGTAGTGTTGGATACATTTCTAGTTGCTTCTGGAAAAGAAAATCTTCCTCTTCTGGGAAACTATTCATTGCAAAAATGAATATGCAGAGGGGGAATATTTATAGAAGGTGAGAAAATACTTTGGGTTTCATGAGGAGTGAATAATGAATAATTCAGTCAAGTGTAAATGACTTAAACGGAAAATGTCTGTGAAAAGATAAGCTACCTAGTAAATTTTTTTTTTTAGGCAGTAAATCAGCAAGATACGTGCCAAAGATAAACTTGCACTTCAAAATTATTCTAAATCAGGATCTTAAAAATTTAGCCTTGTGAATTGTGAATAGAGTTTATTTATTCAATCTGTGCATATAGTTGTAGACTGTAGATAAAAGAAAATTGTATTCACTCACCACAATACCTTTGTTCTGTTTTACTTCTGTTTTAATACATTGTCATCACTCTTAATATGGAGAAGTAATTTTTGAAATCTTGGTTTAAAATTAGGTATTTTACAATTTCACAAATCGTCATAAATCATTAATGTTTGGGTTTGTATTTCATTGCAGCGGAAAACAGATGTGCCACTTCAAATGCAGTAGCATGCACAAAGTGTCTTGCTTTGGGTCCAGAGTGTGGATGGTGTGCTCAAGAGGTATGGCATTTTTGCTTAATTACATTTGACTTTATATTTTAGCTGCTTCTGATCTTTATGAAGATAAAGACTTTTAAACTTAGAAAATTATAGTGAGAAATAGCAAGAAAATCTTTAAATGATCCCTAGAGACAGAACCTGAGAAGTCATGTGAAATATATTTTGTTTCCAAAGGAGAAAATGCAATCTTTATTTGGAAAATTGCAGTAATTTTAAATAAAGTGAGACCTTTTTAATGCATTCCATCTGCTTTGTAGACAGCTTTGGCAGACTTACAGTAGCTTTGAGAGTTTAACAGTTTTTGGCTTCAAAATCAAAATTACTTATCAGTACTTTATATTAAGTCTTCATCATATATGAAAACAAGTCTATACATGTATGTCTACTGCATTTAGCAAAAGGTTGTACTAACAGTAGAGCTGACTTTGATTTCACCCTATATTATGATCCTATCACAAATGGAAAAAGTGATGCTTTTCTCATTTTGACACTTGAAACTATCAGTTCTGAGACTTAGCACAGAAGATAAGTCTTAGGTAGAATGAATTATTCTGAAATTATTATTACTTTGCAATCTGTAAGAATACGGGTATTTCTGGTTTTGTTTGACAGGAAAAAAAAAAAAGATAACCTTGTTGATAGCATGATTTTGAGTAATCATTTCAGAGGAGCAAGGTTTTGAAGAATATCATTGACAATCACAAGCTCGTATGCTTTTTAAACTCACACAGAAATTACCAGTAGTAGCTTTCAGGTTAGCAGAGAAGGTAGATAAATTCCTGGGGTGTGTCTGACAGAGATCAGGAGTGTAAGGCACTGGCAATATCTGAGATATTATGTCTTGGAATCATTAACTTAGTCTGCTAAAGGTACAAGGATAAGTAATGCAAGGATGGGTAGAGGCATGCAGGGCTTGTTTTCCCAGAGGAAGCCTAGCATGTGTAGATGGCACAATGGATTACAGTGTGGAGGGGTTCAGTATTCTGGCCCCATGTCCTGTCTTAGAACGGGGAAAGCTTTATCGTCCTCCATCTGCATTTATCACAGAGCAGCATTTGCTAACTTTCCAGTGCAAAACTTTCCTTCTGAATAGGCACACGGACTTGGCCTGTTTCACTTCTGCTCTGCTTGTCCTGTTTCACTTCTCAAGTCAATCCTGAGAGCTGTTCACCAGGGCTTTGTCAAACCCTCTTAAATAGCTGGTTCACCTACACACCATCCATGGTTATGGAATGGCAAAACCCATATTATTGCAGATGGAAATATTGCAGTGCACCTTAGCCCACCTGCTTCATGAGAACAATATTTTTAATAAGATAATCAGCCCTGAGGAACTCTCGAGATGCTTCAAATTTATACCCACACACAGTGGACCTCAGAAAAAACTACAAATCTATTATTCATTACTGGCAACAAGAGTAGCTAAATTCTTTATACATTTAAAAATCTAGCTTTTTGAAAAGTATACACAAAAAAGAATATATAAAGAGCAGTAACTTAAAAAGTAGTCTCTGTTGTTTTTAAGAAAGGTTATAGAAAAAATAGATTTGAGCTAGACTACAAAACTAAGCTGGAATTTGAAAAACAAGAACTGACATATTTAATTCTTCATGGGCTTTCTCTAGTCTTTTCAGGGTCTGGATGACTGTTGATTATCTAATACACAGTTGACTGTATTTTAGATGGCTTATTTTCCGCATTTGCATCTGAAAGATCAGAAATTGTCCTTTGTTTGGTTGGTTTCCAGCTTTGACTCAGATGCACCAATAGTTTGAAAGACTACAAAAGATCTTGTCTTGTTTTTTTTTTCTTTTTTTCTTTTTTTCCTTGCATGTTCAGAATAGTATTAATCATCAGATTAGTGGTCAGGAAGGAATTTTGCATTGGATCATTTTGATGCAATTTTTGACAACTTTTCTCTTTCAATGCAGCAAAGGATGGGCTGCTTCTGACATCATCCTTCTACTAATCACTTTTCTGTTGCTACAATGGCTTTTTTATGTTGGTGGCATCTAAACTGTCCACTCCTGTAATAATACATGGTTTCCTCTTTCCGGGAATTGAAATTATGTAGTTCAGCAGGTCTTTGGATTTTGTGTAGTGGGATAGACAAATTCAGGTTGGCTAAATCTAGAGCTGACCTCTGGTGTTCCTACTAAATATCAGCCTGAGTAGCATTACCACTGGATTCTTCTGAAAACTAACCTGTTTTGGTGCTGAGGGAATGATGCTTTTTTGCTAAAACAAGCTCATAGCATGACACAGAACTTTTTTTAGTGACATAATAACAGTGTGTAATTTCCTTTTTCTCCAAAGTCAGCTTGTTCTGATTGTGCAAGATCCTATTTCTCGGTAAAAAAACTTTCTGTTTTTGGTCAGTGTGGCAATTAGGTTTAACTTCTAATTTAAATATTGCCTTATTGCCATTATTAAAAATATATGGCTTCATGATCTTGTTCTATAATTTATGCAATTATATAGTAGCATATTTTATTGTTTCAAAGACTATTATTTTGGTTTTCTTCATCCTTTGAAGGTGGTACAGAGTTTTTTTCAGCTCAGATTGTTTTGCTCTTTTTGTTTCTTCTTTAACAGGATTTCATGGCTGGCACAACACAGAAGGGACGCTGTGACACTGTTTTCAACTTAATGAAAAGAGGCTGCCAATCAGATTTGGTTGAAAACCCCATGGTTCATGTCACAATACCTAGCGACCATGAAACAAATACACAAGTGACACCAGGAAAAGTTTCAGTCCAACTGCATCCAGGTTGGGTCATCTCTGACACATTGATGTTATAATAAATTTAAAATAAAAGCAGTACTTCTACGTACAGATATTTTGTGAAGAGCCATCTGGAATAATTATTTGGAAGAATAATGCTATAACATTGTATTGTAGAACTGATATGGTGTTGCTCCAATATTGAAGTATCATCTTCACCAAGAATTGTTTCTGTCAAACACAGCTGAAGGTTGGAATAATGGGAGTAATAAGTGAAAAGGGAATTTTAGGTAGTCTTTCCTGTTTTCTTATGTGGTTTCTTGATTATTTAGCCCCTTAAACTAACAGTTTTGCCTTACATGTGTATAAGCTATTCCTCCTGAAAGTAAATAGAGTTATAATTCCTAAATTCATAATTTGATAAACTTCTTGGTTATTTATTTTCAAGTGCATTGACTAGACAACTAGAAAATACCAAAACCATTATATAAGGAAAGAGTAAATTCCTAAAGAAGACTTAGGTGTTCACTGCCTGAATTTTTTTATAATTAGTATATCTCCGTTTGCCCTCAGCTGAAATCTAGTTAAATAAGTGTTCATCCTCTGTCTCTAAAAAAGCTGTAGCCAACAACAGAAGTGAAGGTGATATAAAGGGATCCATGGTTATATTTCACTCAATAAAATTTAATTTATTTCTTTCTTTCACAAAGAATAATTGGAGAAAGAAATATGTGAGAGGGATCAGTCTTTGTCAGGAAAACATTAAGTGTTCAGGAGAAGAATTTTGCTGATCTTCACTGTTGAAATGATAATTTTCTGTCAATTACAAGGGAAAATTGAAGAATCTGCATGAATGTAAAGCACAAAGGAGATGTTTTTCACTCTTTATAATAATGAAACAGTCAAGGTAACATCAGCACTTCTCCTTTCCCCACTCTTCTTCCAAAGAAGTGACTGATAATCTGCTTTGTACTGAGAAATGGTTTCAGGAACTGAGCTACCTCTAAGCTCTGTCTGTAATCACATTTATTTCCAAAGGCATACTGGATTCATAGGAAAAACAGTTAGCTTTCTAAATTGGTTTTCATTAACCTTTTTTCTAGTAAAAATGAAATTAAGTTTGGAGTACTTTATGCTTTACAGAAGTTTTTGCATCAGGGAGGCAAAAGAATGAAATATCAAGGACTCCAGAAGAAAAACTTTTTATATATAGATATTTTGCCTATATTTTCTGCCTCAGGGAAACACACAGATATATGACTATAGTTTTTCCTCAAAACAGATATTTGATACATTATAATCACGCAGACAAAAATACTTTTGTTTTGATACTGGGGAGTTTTGTCACTGTTTACATATACTCATAATTTAGGATTTATGGAGAAAATAAAAGCTGCACTCAGTATCTCACTATATGCAAACCAGAGACCTGCAAGAGTCATTTACAAAAAGTAATTCAATTTACATTGGCAAAGAGGAAACATAAATGGCAGCACACTAAAATTGTTTTCCTCATGCAAGACCTAATACAGACAAATCCTGAAATTTTCAGATGGATTATGTTCAAAGGACATTGGAAAAAAGTTCTTTGCATATTTAAATTTTCTGAGTCAGATGTTTGTACTGGATGTGCCTTTTTGATAGTTTTTATTAAAAATCTACATAGTTCTATAACATCTAACTTCCTTTGCTGTATCTTCATTGCACAATACTGGATTAGATTCTCCACTTGTCGCATGAAGATCCTAAACTCATTTTGCTGTGAGCTTACACTTTGAGTGGCATAAAATGATGGCTAATTTGAAACCATGCATTACTGTACCTGCTCTGCCCATACAAATCACTTTGCTCGTTTTGCTGACATTACAGAATATTGGACAAGCAAAAATGTGAGGACTAGTTTTAGCAGCTTCCAAAGTATTAATGTATTTATTACATATGAGAATATGTTGTGGTTCTGCAGGAGTCCCAGACATCTATCATCCTCAAATAAGAGTTCTGTTTTGTATATGCCAAAAGAGGGAATATTTTTAAAATTAAAACCTTTTTTTTTTAAAAAAAAGATATATTTTGATCCTACAGAATTTTCTCATCAAATCTTTGGAAGCAGTTTGGGATAAACTTGTATCATTATTTACGTGACTTTTTCAGGCTGTGCTGTCCTTGTGGTTTGTATGTAGTTTTAGATTCTGTCATATGACAAACTATTTGCAGGATACATTTACATACTTTGAAGTGACAACCTTGAAGTGACTGACCCCAATTTGTATGCAGATCTGTGTCCTTTGTGGGCCACAACTGCTTTTTGTTATAATGCCAAAGAGATTGCATAACCATGAATTTAAAACAAAATGGGGAGAAGTAAGATTTTACAATAAATTGCACACTGCTTCTGCAAGGAAAAAAAAAACCAAAATGTTCTACAAAACATCCCTTTATGGCTTATTTTTGAATGCTTCTTCAAGGTTTCATTTACTCTTGGGAAATTTTCTTGTTTGTTTGTTTTTCTCTTTGCTGACACAAACAACTTTGTGCTGAGGTTGCTACAAAAATAAATGTATTTTTAAGCATGTCCATTCAAAAAAGTAGTAAATAAGCATATTTGTTTCTTTTTTTTAATCAGGAAGTGAAGTAAACTTTATGTTAAAAGTTCGTCCTTTAGAGAAATACCCTGTGGATCTTTACTATTTAGTTGATGTCTCAGCCTCTATGCACAACAATATAGAAAAGTTAAATTCTGTTGGACTTGCTTTATCTAAAAAGATGGAGAATATTTCTCTTGATTTTCGACTTGGATTTGGATCCTATGTGGATAAAACTGTGTCACCCTATATTAGCATTCATCCAGGTAGAATCCATAACCAGTGCAGGTATGTAGTCTTTTTACATTTACTGTAGCACTGAGACCTGTATTTAATTAGAGAAATATGCATTATACATTTATGTTCAGAATCTGTCTTTGTTTCCTTTTACTGTGGTTCTTTAAAAAGTTCCTAAGGAAATGCTGAAAATTGTTTTGTATTGATTACTTCTGCAGTACCTGGTGAGTGATTTCAGAAAAACTGTTTCTTTATCAGAAAAAATGCATTGTTTTTTCTTTAGCAAAACAAGCCAAAACCCATGCTGCTTTGGAATATTTGGTTATGCTTTGTATTTCATTTTAAAGTCAACTGCTGTGGTTTTGGTTATTTTGGATATGTTACCTAGATTCATCACAAATTTTTTACTTTCTGACCTATATATTTTCTGGTGTATGGTCATGTATTCATTAACTCTTTCCTGACAATTCTACTTTTGTCAACATGATGTGGTTTCTTTCAGCTCATTTAATAAACATAAGCAATCCTCTGATCTACTGTTTTAATATGAGGGAACTCCTCTTTTAAACAGAAAAGGTGTTCTGACCTGCATTTCTTTTTTCATGCCATGTTTTATATACCTTGGTCTCAACACTTACATGAAGTGAGGGATCACTTCCAACACTCCCTGGAGAACAAGATTATTCACAACAAATTCAGAGCGGTATAAATGATAGTAGTTGGAAAAGTGAATATTAATTCTTCATACTTTCTTGCTTGCCTTTCCTGAGAGGTCATGATCCAAAGTTCTGTGAAGTCCCTAAGTGCCTTTTGTGATTTCAGTGGGTTTTGAATTGGTTCCTAGTGGTGGAATTCATTTTAGAGATGTGACTATCTATGGATAAAGCAGTCATCTAGACCATCTATATATAGTGAGTCATAATCAATATAGGATATTGATTAGCATTTCTAGGTCATGATGCATTTTGCCTAAGAGGAGACAACTGCAGAGGTATTAATCCTTTCAATGCCAGTTTCTCTTCTTTGACTGTAACTTGATTTGGAGGAGGGCAGGTTACAGTCCGGATGCAGTAGAAGTTAAGAGAGTAGAAACCTGCTCAGCATCTGAAATGAATGAGCACTTCAACTTGTGCCATAAATCATGGCTGTGAATGGGTCCCAGATCAATGACCTGTGTAAGTGCTGTTTCACTAGCTTAGTTATGACAAAAATCAGACTTTCTCCCTTATGTATAATTTGAAAAGGTATCCTGACGTTAGTGAAAATGAATTTGCTTATCTCTTTGATGACATAATTATTATTAATACCAATATTGATGTTATGTGCAGTAATGTAACACTAGTGGATGATAGAAGATAGGAACTTAGATTTTTTTATAGTTTGATCCAGTAGTCTGTGTAGCAACCTATTAAAAGATCTTACTGTTGCAGTGTGATAGTCCTTTCTCAGCATAATGAGAAGCAAAGCTATACCACGCTGTTGATATTCCAGAAGGGTTTATATATACCCTGAGATCATACCATCCCTCCTGTTGCATTTTTGTTCTTTATGAAACACTACATATATTGTTAAAATATTGAGTAAGTTATTATAAGCACAATTCCATAAAATAGAAGATAATATATATTTTTTGTAGTTAATTATAACTATCTCCCACTGAACTTAATTTAGCATGGAATTGCTCTTTTTTCTGTAAGTCTTTTCTGTAAGTTTTCTTATTCTGTGCTACCTATATCTTCATTGGTATCAGGATTTTATGGGTTAATGGGGATGCAATATTTTCATCTCCTTCAAAGGAAAAATAAGGATTTTATTTGTTTTGTTTTTTTACAGTGATTACAATTTAGATTGTATGCCTCCTCATGGCTATATTCATGTGCTATCCCTGACTGACAATATAGCAGAATTCAGAAATGCAGTGAATAAACAAAAAATTTCTGGAAATATTGATACTCCTGAAGGGGGCTTTGATGCAATGCTCCAGGCAGCTGTGTGCCAGGTAAGGAAGGAAAAGAAATGGTGATTTAGGCACTAGATAGATAGATAGATAGATAGATAGATAGATAGATAGATAGATAGATAGATAGATAGATGTGTAGGTACACTGGTGGTCAGTGTTCCTGAATTCAAAATCCAGTGCTATACTGATTTTTTTCCTCCTTTTCCATTATTTTCCCCTTAACTATATATTTCCAATTGAAGCTGAAAACTAGAGCAGGAGGGAACATCTTTCAGTATCGATTATGGATCTTTAATTTCTGGCTTTAATCAGCCTGGCCAGCATAGGATGGATGATGAAAGCAACTGTTTCTTGTTTGAACAGACACATGCATTAATTTCAGTCAATTACATAATTAGTTTCAAAAATCATTAAAGCACTGCTTGTGTTCCTCAATGAAGGCATACCATTTGAAATTTCTTCTCCTTAAAAACTTGAAAATTGAATGAGAATTTTTATATATATGCTTGTGTAGGTAAGGAAAACAGAACTTCTATGTTCTCAGCTTGCAAAGTTTGAAACAGTACTAATCAACAAAAAATTAACTTTTGTATTTTGATAAAATTTCATCAGAGTCTCATGCAGGAAAGTGTGGAAAAGATCTGCATCAGTAAGTCTCAAGCTATAAGCATATTAGATAAAGAGAGTTTGTTTTACTCTAGAGAGCTATTTTGGTTGTTGTTTTTCTTCTTATGCATATTAATGCAATACAGATTTTGAAATTTGGCTGATTCATGGGTTTGGTACTGCTCTATAAAATATTCAGCTCCTATTCAAATCATAGGCTTGGCCTGTTTCTCATCTGTTAGAATGATGTCAGGACAATTGTTTTATCTTGTCTGTCTTCACACTATTTTTCTGAGAAATAAAATATCTCAAGGACAAAAGTAATCCAAGTTACATTAAAAATTAATAGTTTGGTCCAGTTTTATTTTCAAATTGTGATTAACAGGTAAGTAAAAAACACTCTCCATAAACACTGTGATTGAAGCTGTTACAAAAAATTATTCTGGAACTTTGGAAAAATTCCTAAAAATTCAGTGTTTCTCACTGGACACATTCCACACTTATGACATGTGAGTTGTAGAATAATATATGCTTCCAAGAACAATAGAATGGAAATATTCATAAGAATGTGGAGGCTTTCCTGTTAGGTGAATTGTGAACTGAAATGGACGGGAAGAATGTGCAATTCATAATGACCATCATGAACCATAAATTATAGTAATGTGCACTCATTTTGCCTACAATAGACCTTTATAACTTGCTCCATCTTGCTTTAACCTATATATCATAGTTACAAGAGGTAGCAGCTTAGGACACGGAGCTATTTTAAAATTTTGATTGCTGTGACGTATGTAGGTAGGAATCATAGAAACACAGAACATCTCAAGTCAGAAGGGATCCATAAGGATCATCATGTCCAACTCTCTGCTCCTCACAGGATTACTTAAAACTAAACAAGTCTCAAGGTGACAAAGTCAAATGCTGGAGTCAGGAGAAGAGTGCTGGAGGAGAATTTGGAATTATTTAAGACAAAACCTGTTTACAAATAAAATACTCCTTCTTTAGAGGAATGCTGTTTAGGAGTGTCTGAGGGAGACTGAAGTATAAGTTGGAAAAGACATGACACCCCTCTGTACTTGTTATTGTTACTTGTTTATTGTTACTTGTTATTGTACTTGTTATTCTTGCTGGCTTGAGATACTTAATCCCCATTCAGAGATAGTAGAGAGTGAGCCTGAGAAGGCAGCTAAATCCCTCTCCATGAAGAAAGGAAGGCAGAGAGTAAGTCACAAAGTGTGGCTGAGTACATGGACTGTATTGCAGGCACATGTTCCACATGAGAATGGTAGAGATTCTGTGTCATAGGAAGGAGATAAAATGGAAGCAGTGAAAAAGAAGATGGAATTAGCAAGAGAAGGAATAATGAAAAAGCATATGATGTGTTTCCTGTGTGCCTCAGAAATTTTATTATAATCACGGAGATTAATGTTTTGAAAATACAAATTGTCATCTAAACCAATTTAGATGTAAGCTTACCTTGCTGCATCCCTGAATTCTTGAAAGACATTCAATTCACCCTTGAGGCTGCCACTTTGCTATCAGTCCCTTAAGATGGTAGATAAATGTAGCATTTTGCTGCATAATAAGGAATTCCTCAATTTGTAATTGCATGAAGACCTTCAAACTTTAGTTTATTGATTTGTGATTGCATATTAATGTACTTGCCCAAAAATTTTGTAGGAAAAGGAAATTATAGTGTGTCAAGAATATAAAGTAATTAAAGTAAAAATAGAACAGAGTGCTAAGTGTCAATATGGATGAATTCATATTTACTGGTTGTAATGCTTCCTTGGACCCCAGAGGTTTTTACAAACTGTATGCTTTGTATTTGTATGTAACAGTGACACACACAATGTGGCAGCTGTTATCAAGCCCACTATATAAAGCATAACTGGCATGTATAGTGGGACATCTTTCTTTAAAAAGCAAAGGAAATGGTAAATGGAAAAAAACAAAGAAATTGGTAGATTTCAGATGTAGTACATTATGTCTATTTCCACACAAAATGCTTTAAATAGCCCAGTTTAATGCAGTGCTGCCAGGCAGTGTAATATCTGAAAGTGGTCTTTCATGTTAGTTTTTCATTTTGTTGTAGGTTATTTTAGAAAATAGGTAGCTACTGCTTTCTTATACCTAATTTTGTTTTCTTTATAGAGCCATATTGGATGGCGGAAAGAAGCAAAGCGACTGCTTCTTGTGATGACAGATCAAACTTCCCATCTGGCTCTTGATAGTAAATTAGCAGGAATTGTAATTCCCCATGATGGAAACTGTCACTTGAAAGATAATGTGTACATCAAAGCTACGAGTATGGTAAGGTATATGTCATAGATTTTGCCTTGAGAGAGGCAATGCAAAACTGTGTAAAGGAGGTTTTTAGACTTCTCTGAAAGCATTGTTTTTATTTCAGTTATTAGAACAGTATTTTTCCAGGTAGGCAAGTTGTGAAATGAAGAACTGGTCACCTGGCATGTTGGCATTCTTTTTGTGTCGACTAAACTGTTTTGGAGTCTGAAAAAAACAGTACACAGCAAAGGAGGATATGTTATTATTTTGGTGTGGGTTTTTATTAGCATCTCATAAGAATCTCACACATTTTGTATAAAATATAAGTAGGAAGTGTGTGGTGTGATACTTTGTACAAGTAGAAGCTGGGAATAGGAGAGTTGTACAATCATGCTCACAAGACAGAGACAGTGGCTATGATTTATGGTCAGAGCATGCACAGGAGCATTGGTTGAAAAGGCTTGGTAAGACTAAACCAGAGGGCATGCAGCATCAATGAGCTACTTCAGATGAATGGAGTAGCATTAAATGCATTCAGATTTCACAGTAGAAAGCCAATGTGTGGTAATACACACCTCTGCAAAAAGTTGCATCAAATCTGCTGTAGCAAAATAAGGTGCCTTCAACATATTTTTTTAGCTTTCAAAATATTTTCTTCAGTAATAAAGTAGTCACAAATAACTGAAGAAAGGAATTTTTGCTTAAGAGTTGTTGGTTTCAACTTTTGTGGGTATTTTCTTAAATAAATTTGAATTGTTTATTTAAGAAACATGCATCACTTCTTAATTGCGATGTAATCCCCAGAAAGCAGAAGTATGAGCTGTGGTACAATTTGAGCACAGCGTGTACAGCCTGTGTTCAGCCAGAGCCAGAAATGTGCAAGTGAAGTCAGTGAGGGCTGGTGTAAATGAGGTTAGACCTGAATGTAATCCCAGCAACTGTTATTTACGAGGATAGTGAAGGAGCAGGAAGAGGCTCCTGGCTGTTGTGTGATCATGAAATACGAGCGGTTTCTGGGAAGCAGTGAGTGTTTGGGACCTTGCTGAGTGGAGGAGGGAGATCAGTGTGTGCTTACAGGAAGGTTATTTAGATTTCCGATTATCTGACGTTCTTGCATTCATATACTCCCTCTGTCACCTCTTGGATATTTCCTCACAGTTGTCAGAATTTTTTTTTCCATTCTAATCAGTCCATTCAATTTATTCTACTTTGAGCAAATAATCCTGAAACTTTTCTTTACCAAAGCAGAACATTCTCTGTTTTTCTCTCTTTTTAGTTTCCTAGTTGCAGTGTTATAAATCAGGGGATGTTTGCTCTGCTTATTAAATAATTTCTAAAGGTACAAATATTTTTCTGGTGTTCAGGATTCCTTTAATAATAAAGATATTGTCTATTTCTGAAAAAACCAAACAAACAAAAAAAAAACACTGTATTTATTTATTTTCTGTCCAACTTCAGAAATTAATTTCTGTTGCAACTGGAGAAACTCACCAGTGGAAAATATAGAAAAAATTAATATCTTTCTAAGCAGCTGTGCTGACTGAAAAAAGGTGTTTTAACTGATATTCTGCATCCTGGTTTGAAAGATCATGATTTTATTGTCCCATATGGAAAAAGAAATCTCCATGATGACTACTATTGATGCATTTTATGAAATTAGTTTTTTTAGCCACCCAAATAAAATTACCTTGAAAAATGCTTAGATCTGTGGTGGCACATTTAGATCCATGTGTCTTCTGGCTGCTAACTCTTTTTTTTTTTTTTAATATGGGCTAATTTTTGCATGCCCACATGTTTACAGTAGGCATGCACTTAGTACTAGGAATTGCATTTTCTGGAGCAGATGTGATGACAACACAAAAGTGTCTGTGCTGGTTTCTCACTTTTTTCTTCTTATCCATGGTACATGTGATTATTTTACTTATAGATATCCATAATGAGACTTCAAATGAATGAGTAAAATCAGGGGGCTGGGAAGACTATTTCATATTTAAATGAAATATCATGAAAATCTGTCAGTCTTTTAGGAAACAATATGAAACACAGTTTTAGATTTTGTTCATATCAATACAATTTTGTTTGGCTGTGTTAAATTAGAGAGACTTCTGTAATCATATTGTTTTCCTGCTTTGATTCTTAGCTTTGGGTAGTCATGAGAAGATTGTATTTTGGCATATTTTTATTTCTTACTTGTGCCAGTTAAGAGAACTTTGCTTTGTTTGTTTGAATAAGCTTGGCCTTTACATCAGAAATGTTTCCACTTAGACATTTTTCTGCATGTTTCTTTTTAACTTTTCCTAAGCAGTCAGAGAGAGGTCAGCAAAAAAAAATCATGATAGGAAAGAAATCTAGTCTCTTTTAATTAGATCTGTGCTTGGTTAACTCCCTTTCTGAAATATTTAACATTTGTATTAGTTATCTTCTCAGCTTAACACAGGAGGTTAAAATAATAAAATGAATGATGTAATTAAAACAAGAAAGATGATCTAAAATTAAACTACGTATATCTGAGCAGTAGTGGGAAGAGATAATATAAAAACACATGAAGTACATCAAGGTTGTCGCAGCAAGCAAAGTGAGGCTCCATGAGTGACCACTGGTACCTTATGTCATCTCTATACATGCTTAAAATTAAAAAGCTAGTGTGGGTCTGTTGATGTTTTTGGCTTTGGTTTTGGTTTGTTTTTTTTTAAACTCAATTCTAATAAAAAGAAACAGGAAGCTGGACACTCTAGACAGTTATTGATGACGAGTATATGGAAGTTCAGCCTTCCTTGTGAGCAGAGGTAGCCTGGGGATCCTGTCCCTGCAGCTCTTACATGTCTATGGGTGTCATCTCATGACTTCAGTAAGCTCCATCTGAATTAGTTTTTTGTTTTATGAAGGCTTGGAAAGCTATTTCTGATACTGCCGATTCCAGAGTTCAGCTAGTAGTTGCAGAGTTGTTGAGGGGCCGCTCTGCTGGAATTCAGACAGGTCTAGTATCATGTACTAATCAAGAAGACTGACTTATTTTGCCACCATCTCATGATCCCTTGATACTGCCCCTGTCATTCCCATATTTATGGTGCAGTAGGTATTTGCAGAAGATCTGTCTCCACTCGTGTCCTGGGACCACTTGTTGTGCTGTGATCTGCCAATTGCACGTGGCCTGTAGGGTTGTGTAGCACAGTGGAGGCCCTACCACTGTGCTCTGTGCCATGGAGAAGGAAGGAGGGCTTAGCACTGTGCTGTAGGCTACTTTCTCCATCTGGAATTGTAAGAAGGCCTGTTTAATATTGTGTTATCTACCTTTTGTCAGTTATCTATTATATCTATTATATTATCTATATCATCTTTTACCAAAGTGTTGAAACATTGGGAGAGTCATATACTCTGACTGTGCCAAGAAACTCTTTTGTTCTCTCTGTACAAGGCTCTTTATAATGGTGCAATATGATGGAAAATGGATTTTTACTCCCCTGCATTACTTTGTCTCAGTTGTGTTGCTATTCAGATTATTGCTAGCAGAGCTGTTGACTTGCAGGGTGCCTTAAGTAACAAGGGACAATCTGAGGAGAAGGGGAACCGTTCAGTGTAGTAGACTATGTTTGTGCAAGAGAGAGGCAATATAGGACAAATTGTGAAAAATACCAGGAAAAGAAAGACAAAAAAAATAAAATGTGGGGGATAAAGGTTGAAGTACCTGACAAGTGGAGGTGTCCAGATGAAACCTCTTTGTAAGTGTTGAATTTACTTCTTCAAAATTATTCACTTAAGGCTGGTTAGTAAGTGGTGTTTTTGAGATACAGTTTGGTTTAGAGTACTGGAGCTGAAGGGATCTCACATAACCCAGGTGTACAAAGCCCACTGGGATCACAAAGACCCCTTGAACTTCGCCAGATCTTGGATGGAAAGATAGCAACACAGCTCTTGTTCTCAAATCCGTGTCAGATCCCCTCAATGAGAAGTGTAGAAAAGCAGGCCATTGGCACAGGACACACTGTTGTAGGTACTCCACCAAATAGAGCAATGTATTACTGAGGACAAGCATAGCTGTGGTTAAGAAAGTGTAGCAGGTAATCATGGTGAGGACTGGAGTCATAAGTCCTTAGGTAGGTCTTGAACGCAGAGGAGAGTGCTGTCAGTCGTGAGATAAGCATAGAATACTGACAATGCCAGAACCTGATCCAGTGGCTGCACTTGATACCAAAATATATGTCTGAGAATCAAACATTTTTAATTACCCTCCTTGCTTTTCCCAAAAGCACACCTTATCTCAGTGCTTCATGTTGGACTTTCTCCCTGACTTTTGCACAAGAGCCCACCTCTCATTCCCTGTTCTTCTAAATGGACCATGGACCACATCATACCCATATTTCTTAAGCATCACACTCAAACCAACAAAACAGTACTGTAGAGTAAGTCCTCCCACTGTGCAGCAGATCTTCATAGTTGGCAACAGATGAGCCTGGCTGATGCCCTGATGACTTTTTTTTTTATTATTTTTTATTCAAATGGCTTCATCCTGGTTTTGATGTTGGTCTAGCATTCTCTGTACATTTAGAAGTTAAGATTGAATTGGTTTTGGAAATCTATAATGTGTCATATATGAAACATAAGATGTTTCCCTACTAATCTGCAATCTTCTCTTTACTGTTGTATTTTTCAGGAGCATCCATCTCTTGGGCAGCTCTCTGAAAAACTGATTGACAATAACATCAATGTTATTTTTGCTGTTCAAGGAAGCCAGTTTCATTGGTATAAAGTAGGTTAGAAACTTGATTTTTTTTTTTCAATTTTGAGGGTGAAATATTTATCCTTAAAATTAAAACTGCATAAATTATTGTCTTTTTCATAGGATCTGTTACCTCTGTTGCCTGGTACTGTCGCAAGGCAAATAGAATCACAAGCAGCAAATCTCAATGATTTGGTGGTAGAAGCCTATCAGGTATGATGAGAGTGGCAATGTTGTATGTAATATTTGTACATTTTTCATCTTTCATAGTCTGAAGTTTTAATTTCCAGGATCTTTTCTTCCATCTGAAGTGCACAAGGATACATTCCCTACTTTTCCTAATGTCCAGGTGGATAGGTGATACTATCTTGTGATAGCTCTCAAAGTCCCAGGCTGTCAGGGTCTCAAAGGCAAGAGCTACTGTTCTTTAATTTCTAAGGGTGATTCTAAATATTCTGTTTTATTCTCTGCACCTGTTTCTATGTCACTTCAAAAGATGGTTTATTTATTTGAATTTTGGCACCTCAGATCTTTAGTTATAGACCAGACAACGCTGTCTAGGCACTATATAAATTCAGAGCAAAAACCCAATGCAGTATCTGGAGAGTTTTGCACAATAATTTATGGGAATTTTCAAGGAGGTAATTTGAGAACGGTGGATATAGTGAAAAGCAGCATCTATACTGTAAAAAGCGGTATAATAACTTGGGGGTTTGAGGCATGGAAGTGAAGAAGAGTTTTGATAGAGGTTTGGGAGAGAACAATGGAAATGGCTTTGTGAACTCTTGCTTGGAGTCATCAATTGAATGTAATAGTTTGGGAAAGAGACAGCGATAGTATGGGAAATAGCATAAAGTCATTTTCCACACATGATTGACACAGAATGGCAGTTTGAAAGTGAAATAGGCATGTAGTTAGTGAAGGAAAGAGGGTATAAACAGCTTTGAAAATGAAGCCAAGAAACAGACATTTGAGGTACTAGAGCATGGGGAGCCCATAGAGCAGCATCTAAATGAATGTGATGGGTTGCATGGTTGAATGCTGTAAAGCTATGCAGCTACTCACAAACATTCCATTTCAGAAAGCTGAAAACTCAGGTGTCACTTTTTTTTTTCATTAGTTGGATTTGGGAGGCCAGAACTATCCATTTTCCTTGCTTAACCACAGAATCAAGAAATTTGCTTACAGCAAATTTGCTATAATGAAGAGCCAGCCCCCGTGACTGTTCCTAGTCTATAGAGTGCTTTTGCACACATTTTTCTCACTGTCACATTAGAGACACTGGGAAAAAGGCAAACATATTCAAAAGCAGAAGAGTTTAGGAATAGTCAAATTGCAGACAAATTCTCACTGGTATTTTACTTCCTCATAAAGTCGAGAGATCTCATTTTGAATATGGAGGTTTGCAAGAAGTTGCTGGCATAAAATTTTGAAAATTGTAATCCTTTTGTATGACAGCTTTACACTGTCCATCCTAAATGGAAACACAATTCCTACCCAGTGCAGGGCAAACATTCAAAGGGAGGAAATGAAATTTTATGAAACAATAATTTAGTTCAATAAGAGATTTAGTGGGACTTTCCTGGTCCAGCCACCCCCAGTTTGTTTTTGCTTTATTTTCATTTTTTAGACAGTCTTTCTTCCCATCATAGCCTTGAGATTTTTATCATAGTGTTAGGGGCTTTTTAATATATAAACACATGGTGAACGTGTCTTGAATGTGTTGCACTCTAGAAAAAAATAAAGGACTTAGGTAAGAAAATAAATTCAGTGTTGATATTCAGTGACAGTGGGCCTCTTGCAGTCTTGTTCCAGGCAGGGAAACCTTAGGCTTAGCTATGGAAAACCCTGGCTGAAAATCCCTGGCTAAAAAGCCAAAGATGAGTCACTAATTTTCAAAAAGTTACTCAGATAAACATGTGTTAAGATTTATATAATTGCATTTCCATTTGTAGCAGTAAAAATAACCCACTAAACTCATTTTTTAATAGTAATATGACAGGAATTCTGAAAATCCCTCTGTGCAATTTTCAGCTCATAAGTTTGTACAGAGCTTTAATAAATTTTTAAATGGTCAAGGAGCAATATTTCTTCCTTGGAGGAAGCAGGATTTTAGATCATGTAGTAAATACAAGTTACAAAGTAGTTGCTTTTTCATTATTTTTTATTGCAAAAATGCCCTGATGGGATGTGCCAATTGTTGGCTTATACAGTCTTAGCTGACCCAGAAAAATCAGTAAGAATAATCCCAATAGCCTTTAGGTCACCCTAAGGTTTGTTCAGAGAAAACTTTTCCAAGACAGATGCAAAATATCAGAACTTTTTAAAGTCAATTAGGAAACTTTTCTGCTGGATAACAGTGGTCATACGTGTGTTTACTGTTGTATTTTAGGTGTGTGGCTAAAAGGCAGCGTCGACTCAAACAATGAACAGTTTTTGTTGCTCATCGTTGTTCAAATTGTGAAAAATGCAGTCTCAAAACCATGTTATCAAAGCTGAAAACATTTTTATCTGGAAAACCTAATCCTCTTTATCAGAATTACCAGTTCACTGGTTGTGTATATTTGGAATGTAATTGGGTCTCTACATGGAAACAATGCTTTAATTCATTCCTTTATTCACACAGACAAGCTTTCTTCATTTTTCGTCAGACACAGGAGCTGTACTTGCTGTTAGTCACTAATGTACATTACATATTTTGAGATGCAATGCAATTAAAACTTGTTTTCTGGTTACAGAAACTAATCTCTGAAGTGAAAATTCAAGTGGATAACCAGATCCAAGGTCTTCATTTCAATATCACTGCAATCTGTCCTGATGGAAGTAAAAAAACTGGCATGGAAGGATGTAAAAATGTGGGATATAATAAAGAAGTATGTTGATAGTTCTCATTCTTCAAGAAACTGGGATACTTATTTTTCTGTTTGGTTGGGTTTCAATGGTGTGAAATCTTCTAGGGATTTACTTAAACTGAAAATGGATTTATGTGATTAATGATCACAGGCTTTCTATTATTCTCTGGGTTTATTTTTCCCGAATCTTATTTTAATTCTCACTAATCCTGTGGAACTAAGGCTCAAAGCCTTTCCTGAAAGCTAACGTCCATTAAAACTTTCCTTCTTTGTCCTCCACTGGGCACAACCACCACATCCATTGTGATGAAATCTGTACGTAAAGAGGTTGAAAGATAATCACCCAGTGGAAAAAAATAACTGGAATTTGTGTTCCTTGATCTGTACTAGATGTCACCTTTCTCTCTTCTTGCTTTAGTAGTCTTCCTGCACAATCAGGGTTGTGGATGATTAGTTTATTTTATAAATCAAATTAATAAAATAATTTATTCTCATTTGAATTGGTGCCACTTACTGAATGAAACAGAGCATCATGCACCATGAAAATGCAGGGGAAGATGTCTGGCTGATGTAAAGAACATGTTTTTTTTCCCAGAAAAACTTCTCTGTGCCTTGATATATTTATTTACTTGCTTGGACTACTGGAGTAATTCTTTTTGCTTGCCAGGAAGAGATCTGTGTTTCTAGAGAGCAGGGTCAAGGAGTTCTTTCCTGCTTGACATGTACATATGTCTCAGCTAGTGTGAGAAGTAGCTTGTGTCTCTGTGTAGAAATAGCAAAACAAATTAAATACGTGAGTTGTAATGTAAGTTTGAATGCATTTTATGATCTTCTGAATTTTGTCTGGATGCTGCTGATTGTAGCTTCTACAGTTTACAGGAGATTTGCTGGTTTTATTCTTAATGCATCTTTTCTCTGCTGTTGGAGAAACTTGCTCCCTGGGCATGTCATAAGAAACAGGACTGGAATTTGTTCTGTTTAATGAAAAGAAAAATATTTACATCTGTTTCCTTTTAATAAAAAGCCAAGCCAGTTGATTGTAACAGATTGCATGTGGTCCTAAACCTCTACGGCTGTTGAAAATGAGCCATCCTTAAGAGATTAATTTATTTTAACCGTAAATCCTTCCTTCAGTATTTGTTTACAGACAAAATGCTTTTCCTTAATTCTCACATTCCTTTCATTGTCTAATCCTTCTTCCTTCCTTTTCTTACCAAAACACAAAGTGGATTAAATTCTGGAAGAATCCTGTGGCCTCTTCAGGGTGCAAAACTAACTTTGGCTATTAGCAAGTGTCATGGTGGTGTAATTATTTAGTCACCACAGGTTTAATCTATCTGCTGCTGTGTTCAGAATCAAATTTCACGACTCATATGCACAACATGATTTTCCTTTCCCTCCCATTTCCCTGCCATTCTTCCAGTACTGTTCTGTACCTGAAGATGATTTTTATTGGCAGGGCTCTGTGTTGAAGAGCACATTCCCTAGCTGCAGCCTGTCCTCCCCACGTGATACGCACCTGCTGTATGAATCCATTTCTCTATAGCCACACTTTTGCCCTGCAACCCAAGGGAAGAAAGCTCAGTGCAGGGGGAGTGTGGGCGGCTGAGGGGTTATGTGTGTAGTGGCACATTTGAGAAATGAGAAGAAAAGCAAAGGGTGAGACAAAGCCTGTGTGCCCCCTCAATATGACATTAAGTGCATGTTTCTGCACATCATTCTTCTCCTGTTGTCCGTGTAGGCAGCCGCAGCCCCACTCGCCACAAAGCCACCATTGTCCCCAAGGGCTGGGTTGTTCTCGTGTGGGGGCGCAGCGGGAGGGAGAGACAGTGATGAGAGATGAATGGCCTTAGTATTTGTGGATAGTTTCAACCTCATATGTAATCAGTTTCTCGGGGTTTCTCCTTTTTTTATTTGGAAGTCTTTATTTCTTGGTAGTAAAGATTAAAGATACTTGCTTCTTTTACGTTCTTTTCTCACTTTTTCCTCCTGGTTACATTTTCTTTGTGAGGAGACAAGAGTTGCTGTATATCAGGAAGCTGAAAAAATTCAAAACCTTAGAGAGAATACCCTGTCAGAAGAACACTGGTGAAAATTAAAAAGCCAAAAACCAATTGTGAAATATCGGATTGATATCTAGCGTGTCACACATGTCAGAGCTGTCAAAAACTTTTAGAAGTGTTTGATGGAAACTCTATGGCAATCACCTAACCACCAAAATGGTTGTTAGTCCTGTGCCAGGATTACAAAAAACTGTGGGAGCTGCTGCTGTAGATGCTGTCATTGCTGAGATGGTGGAGGATGGTGGTGATGTGCATGACATGGCCTGGAGTTAGGCACTGGGTCCACAGAATTGGGAAAAGTAACTGCTAACGTGTGAGCCATTTCTGTGTTTTGGTAGGAGTAGCCAGGGCCATCCAAAAACCTCTGTGGTTTCTATGTGCATGACCAATTCTGCAGCAGGACATTCATTATGATTCTTTTTATGAAGAGTATCTCTGTTTCTGTTAGTGTATTGTCTTGCTCAATCTAGTCCCAATTCTTACCTGAGTATTCCTGTGATATAACAGAATATACATATTAAATAATAGCAGGATGATGATGATATTTCTATTTCCATTTAATTTGTGTTAAAGTTTTCTCTTTTGCAACTATGCTTTCTTAACTTGAAAAGTAGACTTCTATCAATCCCCTATCATTAGGATTTTAACTGTATTTGTGATGCCTATTGTTACTAATATATCATGTTTGACAAGTGACCACTGTGTGTTTTGCTATTATCAGCTCATGTGCCTTCATATACAATATAAGATTCTGCTGTATTTATGTGTTAAAAATTATAAGCAAATGTAAGCAAGAAAATAATAATGTTAAATCCTTTTTTATTTCTTCTTAGGTGCTTTTCAATGTATCAATTACAATGAAAGGATGCTATACAGCTGGAGGGAGAAAATATGCCATACTTAAGCCTATTGGTTTCAATGAAACTGCCATTGTCAATGTGCAGCAAAGCTGTGCCTGCCAGTATGGAGACAGCACAGGGCACAAAAGAGTGTGGGCTGATGAAACTTCTGACAGCAAACAGTCCCCTTGCAGTGACAATAACTGTAGCTCTAACAGAGACACACTCCCCTCAGAGAAGTGCAGGCAACACCAGGGCCAGCCCATCTGCAGTGGTCAAGGAAATTGCATAGAGGGAAAATGTTTCTGCCACAAAAACAAGCTAGGCAAGGTGTATGGCAAGTACTGTGAAATGGATGATTTTTCCTGCCCGTATCACCAGGGAAACTTATGTTCTGGTAAGTTGCAGCATTTATATCTGTATTTTCTTGGTTTGTTTTGTTCTCTGAGGCTACTGTACATGATGGAGCTGAAAACAATGATATAAGGCTGTCAATAACAAGAATTGTTTGTGCAGAATTAGTGTGGGAAATGTCCTGAACATCCTGTTAGGAATTCACAGTCCTGGGCTCTCTTCACCCCAGGCATACACACTGTCTTCTAAATTTCACCACCATTTTCTAGGGGATACATTGATATTTTTTCTAAGTTTACCTATTTTAATATTTAAATCTCAAAATTCTTAATAAGTAATGATACTGATTTCTCAAACAAAAAAATAATATTATTCCAGGAAGTTAGTTGATGGATTTCAGTCTAATGGGAATATGAGATACCGAGAGATTAGGAAGGGATCATAACTTCCAGGTGAGGTTCTGATTTTCTACCACCCTAAATCAGTCCTGTGAGAGATACAGTTGCACTTGATTTCAAATACTGGTATTAAAATGAATGCTGTAGGGAATACTTGCTTCAGAGAAGAGACTCTAAGTGAAACAGAGTTGTTAGAAATTCTTATGTTTTGTAGTCTGCTTTATGGTAGGGAAGACGGAAAAAAAGAAAATAAAAAAGGAAAAGGAGAAAAAAGGAAATGGAAATGGAAATGAAATTGAAAATGAAAAATGAAAATGGAAAGGAAGGAAAGAACCTGGCCTGTGCACATAGACTTTTTGTCTTTCTTCCACTGAATCTTGCTGTTTACTTGAATGGAATGTTTTCTTGCTAAAGAGAAGTTTGTTTACTTTGCCTGAAGACTATTTTCCTGGTCATTGTGTAATTCCCAATCTCCATTGTTTTGATCCAAAGCAAAAGAGAAAAATTTAGTAAAAGGTTTTAGAGTGACATCATAATAGCAACTTCTGCTCAGCTCAACAATGAACAGCAGCCTTCAGTATTGATCATGCCAGTAAATTCAGTCCAAGCTGTTAACTTAAAAGCTAATTAGAAAGTCCAGGTCTAAATCTGTTCTGTTTAACGTAAAGCACAAGCAATACAAATGTATCCATCTAAACTTTTTTTTCTATGTTTTCATGGAAGCATATGACTCCAGACTCTCTGTGTTGTAGGTAATGGTGAATGTGAAGGTGGTAAATGCAAATGCTTTGCTGGCTGGGAAGGTGATCGTTGCGAGTGCTCATCACAATCAGCAAAGCACTGCCTGAATTCAAAGGGCCAGATTTGCAGTGGAAGAGGAAAATGTGTATGTGGAAAGTGTGAGTGCACAGATCCAAGAAGCTTTGGCCGTTTCTGTGAATATTGCCCTACTTGTAACAAAGGCTGTGAAGAAAACTGGTATGTTTCTTGTGCTAGATTTGACTTTTTCACTCCCTAGTGTTGGAACATGAAGAAATATTTTTGCTTGGCTAGATGCTATATTTCTTACCTATTTAGACTGTAGGAAAACGGTACAATTCATGCTTGATACTCCTGTGTGTAGTTGGGTTCACACTGGCAACTAAGAGAAATGCATGTCAGCATCTGTTTTAACTTCTTCATATGAGATCTCCTGGATAGGAAATAAAACCATAAATTTGTATTTTTAAAAATGGAAAATAAATCCTACTTTTGAATGTTATCAAGTCCAGTAACACTTTCCACATTTGTTTTTGCACACTCCTTGTGCTTCTCAGCTGAAAGAAAGAGGAGTGGAACTAGAGCAGTACTTGTGCATTGTCACTGCCATTGATCAGCAGAGCAGAGCGGGTCTTACCCAGAGAACAACTTTCTTCATTGTTCAGTTTCAAAACACTTAGTCTTTTCCATCCTAGTCTCAAAGCATGTAATTTTTCCTTACTCATGTAAAGGAAGGGACAGAGTGCAGGTGGAAATGAGCAAGCCCAGGAGGAGAAAAGCTAGACCAGGCTCTCACTGATGCACTGTGTGGTCCGGGCACAGGGAGCAAATGAAGCCCTTTCCTCAGACATGGCTCTTCTGCACCCTCTCCTCACACATGTCATGTTCTGCATTTCACTGTAGCCTAGCGGGTGAAAGGTCAGCCTTTCATTGGAAAGGTCATTGTGCTCAAAACAGAATCATTGTTTGTTTGTATTTATCTCAATTATAGCTCATCTGGTGAATATGCTGGAGAGCCAAGCTTGGCCACAGCTGAAAAAGTTGCTGCTAAGATTCCACTAGATAAAATGCTTTCTGGCTTACACTTGTTCAAAGTCACTGTGAAGTGTGTGCCTTTAAAAAAATTCACAAGATGTCATATCTTCATTAAAAATTCAATTAGGGTTTTTCTGGGGGATCTCTTGTGACATCTGTCTCCTTCAGGGCTATATAGTGAAGATGGTAAAACTGAGAGCATTGCCTCCCACTTACAGTGCTCTCTCTAAACTGCCCAGCAGTGCAGACTTACTTAGCTTTGTCTTAGCATAGCAAAAATTATTGACAAAGCTGTGTTTCCTCTACTTACCTCTACCCTTCAGTTCCAGTCTGCATCTGAATGAGACTGATTGGTAAGGAAAGACTAGACAGGAACTGGAGGCTGAAAGCTGAAGAAAGCTGGACATTAGCTGCACCCTGTGACAAACTCACATCACAAAAGGCAGAGCAGGGATTGGATGAAGGTGGCTCAAAGCCAAAGACATGTTTTAGTTTGCAACTTCAGACTATCTGGTTCAGAGTAGCATCAGAGGGATAAAATGCTGAGAGAGGCATCACATTTCAGAAAAAAAATAAATAAATGTCGTAATGTTTTTACCAACAACAGGAAAGCATTACGTGCAAGCAATACATCAGCCTGTTGATACAATCTCTTAAAAGGCTGTGCAGAGAAAGACATAGGTTCTTGATTATAATTTTTATTTTACAGGAACTGTGTTCAATGCTATCATTCTAACAATGTATCTCAAGTAATACTTGACCAGTGCACAACCTCATGCTCTTACCTACTGCATTATATTGATAATACTTCAGGTAAGTAGCATTTTCTAGATAATTTTAGTAAGAGATTAAAATCTGTTGTGACTAGTAATTGAATTTGCCAATGTTAGAATGCCTTTCAGAAGTATATCACATTATTACAATAACAAAGAAAGAAAGCAGGAAAAAGAAAAAAAATCATTCATAGCTTTAGGGAAAGTAAAAGATAAATAATAACAGGAAATAAGATTGCCAAGTATTGCTAAGTTCAGTTTTCCCAGCTCCTTGAGAAATCATGTCTAATAATGATGAATCCTGCCTGAGCAATGCTTAAAGAAATATTTATAAAAATTTGTTATGGCATCTGTATGTTTTATTACTTTGGACATGCTTATGTTATTTGACATTACCAGAAACAAGAAAGAAAGAAATACAATACTTACTTCAAAATCAGTAATGTTTGAATGTTCCTTTCAAGTATAAAATACTGCAGTTATGAGGGCTGTGGAAGAATAAATCTTTTTTAATAAAATCTCATAAAGTTTAATCACTCTGTGCAGCAATAAAAATGCAGGTAAATGGTTACTTTTGTCACTTAACATTTATATAAATCTTTTATATTACAGTTCATAAATGAGGAAACTAATTGTGAATACTTTTTTCATAACTTTAGTATTAAGGAAAGCTTAATAGTTAAATGTGTTGGTCTACCAGTAAGGAGAGCACTGGACAAGGATTCAGTAAAACACATTTCTTTCAAATTTTACCAGTGATCTTCACTGTTGTCTTGTGAAGATTAAATTCTCTCTGCCCCAAACTTCTCTAATATTTCATCCTCTCTACTTCAGCTATAAACTCACTCATCTACAAAGAATTTATGGTGGGCAATACAAAGCCTGAGTCTTGGTTCTGTAGATTAAAGTAATAACAGTTACACTATTTTTCTACAATGGATCTTGATCTGAATTGTCTTTCTTGATATACTCAACTATAAAAACTCACATATGACAACTTTTCCTCTTAATTTCCCTTAATTTAATTTCCCTTCATTTTTATCAGGCTTGTATTACACTTATGTGACATTACTAAGCAGTGGTGGATATGCCTGTTCCGTACATTAGGCTTTACTTTTGTGTTTTCCTTTCATTGTAGATTGTTTCTCTGGACGAAACTACTTTAGAGTCTTTTCCATAATCTTTATAGTTACCTTTCTGATCGGGTTGCTTGTTGTCCTCATCATCAGACAGATAATTCTTCAAGGGAGTAGCAATAAAATTAAATCTTCATCAGATTACAGAGTATCTACAACAAAGAAGGTAATTGATTTCAGAGCCATCATCTTCAGTAATCTTTTTCTTGCATATAAAAGTTAGCTAATTGCTGATAAAAATTGTATCTTCTCCTTCAAGGATAAGATGTTTTTGCCTACAGTTTGTACAAGAACAGTAACGTACAGACGTGACAAACCAGAGGAAATAAATATCGACATCAGCAAGTTGCGATTAAACGAAACTTTCAAGTGTGAATTCTGAAGACTGCAAATGTCTATTTCCATCATGCTCAACTTTTAAAAAATTACCTTTTATACTCTATGGGAGTCTTGACTGTTGCCATATGGTTTTGTGTTGTGCATTTTGTTGAATACTGTAACAAAGTGACATGTAAACATATTCACATTATGTGATTATGTTTGGAATATAGCTGCTGTATTTTTTTAAATTTTGTTTGAAAGAGAAATGTGCATTACTACTGTTCAGAAACATTAGTGTTGATGTAGCACTTTAGCATATTCTAATTTATTTAGTTATGGCCTAGAATGTAGATACAAACCGGTCTGACAAAGCACTGATCTCACTCTACATGTAGCTAGTACTGATGTGCTCTGTGGGAATGGACAAAAGCTGTGACTGAAATATTAACATTGCTGTATATTATAGCAATAGATGAAACTATTAAAATGCTCTTAAATAGAGTAAATGGTACTTTTATAGTTCTCTCAGTTGACAGATTCCACTGATTTGTCTGCTCATGCCTCTAATCTTTTCCTCATAAAAACAATGGGATTGAATGAGTGTTTAGTTCCTGGTATGGGAGCATGTTGTGTATACACACACATATGCATGCACACACAGGTAAATTATATATATATAGGTTTTTTTGTATGAATGATGTCACTTAAGGATAATTTATTTCTGATAAAGAGTAATTTTTAGCTTTTTTACTTGTTTAAATATAAACGCTCCATTTTATACAAAATTTAAGGTGTTTGGAAACTGAGTGGCTACAGAAAGTGAGAGTTCCTCTATCCAACAGCATAGTCTACATGATGATCACTGCCAGCAGACTACACCTTTAGAATAAGCAGCATCAATTCCATTGCAAATAGATAAGTTACACCAGAGCTGTGTTTGGTTTGCTAGCTACATGTCAGTGTTTTGCCAAATGAGGACTTGGATCTTTTGGTATGATGTCAGGCATAAGTCTGATTTTACATGTGCTTTTTTCCTCTATGTAAATTAGTTGATGAGATTAGGTTTTCTAAGTTTTTTTGTAACCACTTCAGTTTTTTGTGACTGTGCATTGAGAAATGTGTCCAGTGTGTGATGGAGAAAAGAACCTGCAATTTAGAAGAAAGTGAGAAAATAGGAGTCTTTTTCTCAAGAGAAGACATTAATTGACTTTATAAATATGGATCAGATTCTGCCTTCAGAAATGTGCAAAACTCTTCCAAACATAGTGGGACCAACATAAGCTGATCTGAGAGCAGAATGTGAGCTACAAAGTCAAGCAGAAGCATATTTTTATTTTTTTTAATCCCTGAAACCAGCTAGAGTGGTAGAAGACAAGTTGTTATATGCTCGTTGGAAGTGTCAGTCTGATTTAGTAATTTATGCTGCTGAAACCCTATGGAAATCTGATCAACCTCTAATGCACTAAAACCTTGCTGGTAGAAAGAAAAATCATCTCAGAAGACAGTGTATCATTTTAACAGCATTTATTGCTAATACTAAATATTGTCACTATTTGTCATAGATAAGAGTTACAGAAACCAAGCAGGATGTCCTTATGTGCAGTCTTTAGAAATTATTTGTATTTCCTATTCTGTATTTCTTCTGTAAATTCCCACTGAAACCTGAGGACTGTGAGGATTGAAAGGAAGGCAGGATGTAGAAAAATGATGAGTGTTTTATGAGTGTTAAGTTTCTTGGGTAATGGATCAAGTGGGATTGAAAAAAACAATATACAGACAGTGGGCCTTTCATTAGTCATAAAAGCTCTAGACCTTAGGGGTTGTTTTTTTAAAAAACCCTGTAAATTGTACTAATAAGTGTTTTTAAAGCAGTCTCCAAAATAGGTCCTGAGCTTTCTACCACACAGGTAAAAGTGTCTCATTTAACAAAAAGAGTGTTTCTTTACACTGACCCTGACTTTTGTGATAGCTTAATTGTAGAAACTTAGTTATAGATTAATTCTGTAATTTATCAAGTACACCCTAAACTCTGATTTTCTTTTCAAGTATATAGGACTGTTTTCCTTCTGTGTAAATTAAATTTTTCCAAACAATTTGTTTTGGTGGGATAAAGATATAAGATTGATATCACAATTGATGGCTATTTGTGAGTGGGAAACAATCTCTGGGTGTCTATTTTAACTTAAATGAAGGAAAAAATACTTAGTGGAGTATATCTAAGTATATAAAAAAGAGGCTAATTATGTTCTTAAAACAGTGTGATAAACCCTTTGGAAAAAAAAAAAAAAAGATGCCTCAGAATGTATTTTCACCCCATAATGGCCTTTAAAGCATGTACTAAAGCATTTACTGAACTGATAATTATCCTTTTTTTCATTAGCAATTACTTTTCACTGTTAGAGGGAGTTCAGTTTTGTGGGTGAGGGATAATGGAACTGGGTTCTTGGTGGAAGAAAGACTTGAGCTGTAAGACTTGAGACATCTTCCAGACACATCACATCACACTGCTACTGCTTTTCTTCTGTAGCACTTGGCATGGGAGTGCTGCCTGTGAAGGGGCACGGCCAGTATTTCCTTATCAGACACCTGCCTGAATGTTTAAAATTCTCTGGTCAAATAGAGCAGACTCACAGGACAAATTGCACTGTAAGCTGCTTGCTGTCCTGAGACTTAAAAATGTACATAAATTCTAAAAAAAAAAATAAAAAATTGAAAAAAAAAATTTGGAAGAAAAAAAGAAAAAAAGTTTTTTTGCATCTCCCTCATGGTTTTGCTGTATTGTGGAAGAGGCTGGTGAAAGAGAATAAGCTGCTGCTAATGTGACAGGTCAAGGCTTTTAGAAGGCCCGTGGGGAGCTTATACAGAGCAGGATTCTTGGGAGGAGGCTTTGTTTCTAGGGATGGAATCTATCCATGAGAAACTCTGGCTTTGCTTGGTACTTGTTTCCCTCTGCCTTTGACCATGTTTTTCAGAAGAGCTGCTGCAGGAGATGAATAGCTCAACAAAAGCCTCACTATTTAGGGAGCTGTGTTCCCTCAGCACATGACCTTAAATGAGAAAGCAGCCTTTAATTCACAAGGAATTTCTTCAGTGATTGCAGAGGGACTGTGCTTCCTATAGTACTTAATGTGGGAGATATTAAAGACAAATTAGTTCATATTGGTTTTCAATGTATTGTGCATCAAAGATGCTCATAAAAATACGAGAAAAAATAACTAACCTCAGAATAGAATGTTCCAAAGTTCTCAAATAACGCTTCTTATACTTCATTTCTTCAAAAAAATTTTTGAAAGAAGTCAAATAATTTTACTGCATGCTTATGTCCAAAAATATACCAGCAGATACTGCCGCATCTCATCATTGGTTTGGGGAATTGTTTTTAGATTCAGTCCCACAAATGGAACATGTGCATGACTTTTCACAGCATATTTCTTACTGTTAAAATCCATATGTATGTTTTCAAATTCTAGTCCCCTTTTTTGGGGGACTTTGACTCATTATTCGCCTGGAACTTCAGAAATTGCGTATTTATGTAATTAAAAAGTATGTCTTTTACTTCAGATTTCTTTGAGTATTATGAAATGAAGAAATGCTATGAAATAGTTATTTCCAAGCATCATGACTACACTAATAAGATTGCTGCAGAAGTGTGTGGGAAAATAGTTGTTTCATCCAGAAACCGTGCGCATGGTATGCAAGGAATTTTCATTGTGCCCAGCTGAAATTCCCTTACATTTGCAAGGACGTTAAAAATGAACCTTAAAAAGGAAGGATGTTCATATGGGCATAGTTTACATTTTAGCTATTATTTACAACTGGATTTATTTTTTCCTCTCTATAATGTCATGAAAACCTGCTATGTAAAGCATTCTTCAGACTGCAGTGGAAAAATATTATTTTCCCAGTCTGATCGTATATAATATTTATTTCCTGCTTAGTGCATGTTTTGCAAAGCATGGGAGTAAACGTGTGAAACAGCTTCAAGCACCCCTCCATCCTAAAATAGACATAGGGTCTATGGTGGTGACCAGGGCAGAGATTTGGAAGAGCATGGCTGCCTGTGAGGAGACTTCAGGAGGAACTGGGGCCTGTGGCTCCCCACAGCATCCCTGCAGAAATGGTGCTCTGAAATCTCACTTCGCCTTTTGTCAGGGCAGGAAACCTCTTCAAAGTAGGTTGGCTTGGCGGCTGTGGTGCCCTAGGTTTGCATGGCAGGCACTTGGCCCCGCACTGGGACTGCATTGTGTGCAGTTTGAGCGCTAATGCTGCGGGCTTTTCGCATCTTTACTCATCAAAAATGTCTGCACACAACCCAGCAAGGGACAGCCTGTAATCGTGGATGCTGCAGACCTTCATTAAAGCTCCAGGGGAGCGTTTGGGCCCCTGCCCATTGACTTCCCACCAGCCCTTGGATCTCCACCAGCCAACCTTAAGGAATGTAAGCAGTAGCTGTAAAGGGCACTTCTCACAGGGGCATTTGTGCTGAGCCAGTGCTGGGTGACTCCTACTCTGCCCCGAGTGCGAGTGATGCGTGGTGACAATGTCCTGGCTCACATTTTGCAGCAGAGGAGGAAGCAGAAATGAAGCAATACTTAAGAAAAACACTAATTTTTAATTCTGATCTTGAGACTGCTGTGATGCACAGGTATCTGTTGGCTCTTACGGAGAATTGAAATTTATGGAGAGGGGGGAAAAAGGTTAACGTTAACCAGCAGGAATGCATCTTTATAGCAAGCCAAATCAGCGGGGTTTCACTGAGATCCAGCCAGCCCAGAATGGTTGGCCTGTCTGGGCAGGGGGTGGTGGGGGAAAGTAAAAACCTAAAATTTCTGGATTCTTAAGCTTTAGAAATGCTGTTCTGAATTGCATGTTCTCTTTATTTCCTTTTCTGAACATGTTTAAAAAAGGTACCTATGAAAAAAAAAATTAAAATATTTGGCATTTTTAAAATAATGACTTCTGTCCAAATTCTAACATTTTATCCTGATACCTATATTGTATTTGGGCTGTTTCAGTTATATTTTGAAGGGAGATGTTGAAAAATGAGTCTTGCAGAGGCATTAGTGTTGGATGAATTCACTGTGCTGGCATCTTCACTCTTACCTACTACTGCTTCAAAATTTACTTTAAAGTGTCTTACTTAGTGATTGTGTGACAGCTATTAATAATACTACAGTTTTAAACTTTCTGTTTTACATATACTACCTTTTGTAAAAAATAAATATAGAGAGATAAATAATGTGTCTCTAGATTTTATGCATAGAGAATGTTAGTAAGGGAAGAGGTTTTAAATTTGATAACTTCTTACTGCTCATTTTACATTTGAAATGATACTTTTAAATCACTACTTTTGTTCATCTGGAAATATACTGAATATTTTATTATTTAAAATAGTATACTTTTATAGCTATTTTATTAATTTCAGTTGACTACTAACTTCTATTGTGATATTTATTAATGAGTTACACTGTAGCATATTGAGATGTTTATTTTTCTATCAGAGCTGTAACAACTATGACATAGCATTATTTTGATGCAACATCATTGTACTTGCTCTTTAAAAAATAAAATCAATATTTAATCCATATCTATTTTTCATATTTTTAATGTTTTATAACATATAAAATATAACATATTTTAAATATGTCTGTGACAAGGAAGAGATGTTCATCTCCTTTTAAAAGTATAAAGCACATACACTGAGGTTCACTGATATCCACAAAGGGAAGAATATGATTGTGAGTATTTAAAAATTGAATACTGTGTCCAGAGAGATAAAACACAAAGAATACCTTGTCTATCAGATATAAGCAAATAGGCAGATGCATATTCGAGATGAACTTTGAGAAGATGGGAAGGAACAAAACACTATGAGTTTGGAGGTGCAGCTGGTTTTCCTTTCCCAACCAATCTGAAACCTGAATGCACCAGAAGGTGCCAGTACTTGGTAGAAGACAAGAACATTCTTCCTGTGTAAATACAATCTCTAGAACAAGTGGTTGTGATAGCTTCTCTTCTTCCTCACTCTGTTGGGTGGTAGAGGAGCTGGATTTCTGGGAATGGGTAAATCTCTGCAGATGCCTCATCTGTGCCACTCACTGCACAGTTGGGTCACTTCATGAGTACTGGTGAAAACATGCCACTGGTGGGGAAGGTGACATATTCTGTCCTTGTGCAGAATCAGTCATAGCATTTGCTTTGCACAGTGGCATAAAATTGCTCTTGAAAAGGACTTTAGACATCCCTTATATGATGACATGTAAAATTTGCTGTGATGCCTCAGTAAGAGACATCTGGGGCCTAAAGACACCTGCCAGACTGGTAAAGCTACCTGTCCATGCTGCTAACATGATCCAGTTTTTGTTTTAGGAGTGAGAGACCTAGGATCAAGTGACAACAGATGTGTTCTCAATCATCATGTAACTTAGTGACCAGGACTTAACAGTAAAAGAGAAACACTAAGAAAAAGTCAAAACTGGAAGGAAAAAAATAAGTGAGTATCAAAGGGAAAATCTGTAAATCTTTGTTGCTTCTTGTATCAAAGTAAGGAACATCATCTTAATGTGTGCGTGGTGAGACTGAGAAATTTCCTTTTACAGATGCAGTAACCAACCTTCACTGACACCCAGAGCAAGAGAGGCAACAAGCCCTATAAACAGAAATACACATTTTCCTTGAAAGCTCTTTATTGAGAAAACATTACTGTTGTCATTACTCAGAGTAAACATAAACCTAGATCTGAAGTTCAGCTGTAGAATCAAGCGTATAACGAGCCAGAGCTATAGGCCTCTATTTTGCCATTTGGCAGTACCCGTGAAACTGAGGTTTTGTTAACACTGAAGTCTCCCATAGCCATATCTTATGAAGTGATGGTAAGTGCTCTATATAAAATCAATGTTTCTCACTTCTTTCCTATGTTCTGTAATCCAGTATCTAATTCATGCCCACATACCATTAAATATCCAGGTAATGACAGGGTTTTTGACACTGGAATTGTATTTGGCCAATTTTTACCCAGATATATATACAGTTGTCAGCAAGGGTACAACAAATGTGTCTCTAACATAACGCAACTGCTATTTTGTTGCAGATGCCATTGCCAAGGAAAAAGCTTGCTGCCCAGACTCTCCAAAGAGAAAAGAAAGCTAAATTACAGCCTCTAAAACCAGAGCAGGAAAGAGATCCTGATTTCAACCACTTTTGACACCAGTCATGTAGGTGTATGCTATTACAGAATTTCTCTGCCTGCATGATTCTTTTTGTGGTGGCTACAGAATTTGATCCAATATTCAGAGAGAATGGCATTAGGGAGAGCTGGTTTGAGTGAGAATCTGAATATGCCTGATGGCAGCCAAAAGATGATTATTAGAATTAAGAATAAAAACTTTGTTAACGGACTGATTTTGACTAGTAAGGAGTTAATCTGAAAAGTAGGTGGTTTCTTTTGCTTTCAGCTCTGCAACAAAGACAAGAACCTTGGAAATGCATTCCTGCTATCCTGGGTTTAAAACCAAGCAGTTTAATGTATTTTATAAAGTAAATAAGAATCTAGTTTTACAGAAACTCAGGGGGTCTGAAGCTGTGATTAGAACACAGGGGCTGTCAGTTCTTCTGGCTGCTCATCTGCTTGGGAGTCTTGGAGGGGTCCACGTTGGGTTGGACTGCACAGAATTCATATAAAGTAGATGTAGGCTGCCAGGCTGATTTATTAGTACTCAAGAGGCCTCAACATTATCATCTGGTTCCTCATTCCAGGGAAAGTGTGGTGGGTGGCAGAAAGCAAAATTTTCCTTATTTTTTGCAAATCATACCATCTCCTCAGCACAGAGCATAGCATGGTCTCTGATTATTTTCTTGGCCTTGAACTGCATGATTCATGAAGGACAGTTACTGTTTAATAAAGATGATGTGTATGCAAGCAGATAAAACAAAATTATTAACCACAAAAGCATAATAATGCCAAGTTATGTCACATATGCTTACTGAAGTCAGTACATGTGATGTATTTCTTTCAGCTCTGTAGGTTGCCAAGTCCCCCTTTTGGGGCTCTAAGCCTCATCCTAAGCCTCTTGTTTATGTCTGAGCAATCTGGAGAGCCCAGGACCTGTTTCTGAGTGGTGTTCCTCTGCTCTTAAAACTGCTCACAGGAGAAGCCTTTCTCACAAACCCCCTTCTGACATTTTGGGCTTTTCCCATAGCCTTACCACAGGCATTCTGAAAGCATCACTGAGGCTGTAAGATGTGTGGCCAGCTAAGGAGACTGGGGGTGTGACAATGGAGGGGTTTTTCACAAAATGTTTAGACACACTTTTGCTTTACTCTGCTGTAGACAAAGCAGGAATTTCAGAGACTTATAGGACTTAATCGTGGTGTTCCTGTCTTCAGGACAAGAACATCATTGTCCTTGTCTTCAGGAGTGTTTATGGTTGGCTTCTTTCCTTGAATCATTTTGCAGCCGCACCCAGGCTCCTGTGGAAAAAAAAAGCCAACAAAAAATCCAACAGCTAAAATAAATACTTCCTGTCTTTCTCAGCTTCTTTTCTCCTCTTCTTGTGCACCTCTCTGTATCTAAATTGAGCTCTACCTGTGTCTTTGAAAATTACAGACACAGGATCAGAGAGCTTCATCATGAAACAGCTGATGAGGTAAGCTTTTTTACTTTTGGGAAAAAAAGAGCAAATTAAAGTCTGTAGTGCAAAGCTAAACAGATCATCTCTGAACTTGGTCAGGTGCAGTCCCATTCCTCTGCTCCTTTCCAGAGTTAAGAAGTCTGGGCTATTTCTTGGCATGCTAGCCAGCCTTCAGATACCCACAGGAATTCTCCTGCTGTAAGCTTTAAATCACAACTTCTGCAAGGTGCATGCAACATACAAACCCCAGGGACATACTTCTCCTTTAATATCCCCATCCTGATGACAATTTTTTTCATTTGTAAATATTTCTTTCTGTACAAGTTCAAGTGTGTGTGTTTATGTGTGTGTGTGTGTGTATTCCATCCAAATTAACTTTTCCTCACCATCAAGAAGTCCATCTCTGCTTGCTAAGCAGCCTGTCAGTCTATATGCAGACATAGTCTCACACACCTTTTTTTGTATATGCTTAAAATGGGACTCCTCCCCTAATTTCTTATGCATAGCAGGATCTTCCCTATAAAATTCCTGTTTCTCTTAATGGCTAGGCTGCTATCATGCTGAAACTGTGACTTGAAGTGTCCCCCGGTGTCTTTTTTTATTGTTTGTGCTTTTATCCTTTTTGGCTGCTGCCTAGCACATTAAACCTAAAACGTAGAAGACAGACACAGCACCTTACCCAGGGATTTTTGGTTCACAGATAGGTCCTAATCACAATGTCAAAAATAATAAATGAATGTTTCCTTAGCCAGTTTTTATCGCATGCCTTTGAGAGCAGAAGTTTTTTCCTCATGCCTTTGACTTTTTTAAAAAGAAAGAATCATTTGGCCCAAAGAAAGAAAAGATAATGTGTCAGATCATTTTGCAAATCCAAAAAGTGTCATTCCTGGAAGGAAGATTTATTATTGTGTGACAGCCTGAAAGTGTTTCATGCTGTCTAAAATGAAAACCAAGTAGATTAATTTCCAGACCCAAAACCAAACAAACTCTGGTTTCAACAATTGTGTCCAAGGTTCATATCTGTGAAATTGCTGTGCCCTTGTGGTTCAGTTGAAGTCTGTGTTAGAAGTGAATACACTGAGCATCTTTAAATATCAAATCCATAAGATCCCCTTTAATAACAGATATATAACAATTTAGGAATGTTAATGTAATATGTTATATTTTTTCTTTTAAAAAAACACAACATTTACAGAACTTGTTTGGTAATCCAAAACATAAGAAGCTTTATTTATTGTCTTAGCTGACATTCTCTTTGGATCACAAAGAATTTCTGCTAGCAAATATTGTGGAGTATTCTTGCAATTTTTCTGTTTGTCCACCAAAAAAAAAATTAGTTTTGATTTAAACTATCTGAAAATAATGCAATGCATAATTTACTGTAATTTCCTGTACTAACCAAGAACTTTGCTTTTCTAATTAGCTGGCTTTTTGTCAAGTGTGTTATTGTACTCAGTTACTCTTTTCTCCTTCTTTTCCTGTTTTTTTAATGTGTGGAAGGAAAATTTAACAAATGTCTGTCAGTATCACTTGAAATGTCTTGAAGAAAAGTGTATTACCTAGTCTAATTGCTATTATTTAAGTGATTTGATACATTTGGTGCTCTGATTCCTATGGAATTCAGGTGTTTTTACCTTTCCAAATTTTACTCCCTTACTTGGTCAGTGCTTGGTTCCTGCTTTTTCCTTAGGTCAGTGCAAGTGCTTGCCAGCAAAGTCTGCAATTGTCCTTTGAACTCATATAATAAGGGAATTGCTATACTTCAGCAATCTTTGGCAAAGAGAACAGTATTGTAACTTTTATATGATTACAACACCTGGATTATTGAGGTTTTATTGGATATAAAATGTATAGTCAATTTATATACAGCTGCCCTGAAGTCAGGAGTATAACATACCTGAAATTTCACTAATTCTTAGGGTTCTGATGTGAGGGACTTTCTTGAAGAACTTTTGTTTTATTCAAGTATTTTTAAGATCCCCCTTGGAATTTTATTTTTAGATACTTTATTTCCCTCTGGTGCCTCCCTAGAAGTCATTAAAATAGGATTTAATTAACAGTATTCACAAGGAAGAAGAACAATGCTGTGCCCTCCTTTCCTTAGAGACACAAAAGTGACAAGTGCTCTCACAGCACCAGAACCATGCTCCAACAAGGGTCCTTACTTTTTGTATCAGTATCCCATGAGAATAGACAGGTTTTCTTCAAACCTGGAGTCCATCTAGCATGGTGCATCTGTCTCCAGCCCTGAGGACAAGCTGCCATGGGAAGCATTAGCACACTCCAATTGTATATTACTTCCATGAAGTCCTCTAACCTCAAGATGTTTTTCAGCATGGGGAACTTCCTACCTCTAATTACTTTGGTAAATCAGTAACCTTCACTTTCAGGTATGTGCCATTGAGCTTACCTTTATAAAGAAAAAAGTCAGCCACCAAGTTTGGAGCTGCTGCATGAAGAGGAGCTTCCTCTGGTTTTGAATGCAGGAGCTTTGGGCAACCAAGCAAACAGAGTAGACACTGAACCCCAGGCACTCTTTTCTGGAAAAGTTGTCATGTGTCCCCAGGTCACTTTTCCCAGACTGTGAAGTCCAAGAATACAGTCATTTATACCAAAGCCTGTCCTTATACTTGATCATCTTTGCAGCACTTTTCAGATCCTTTCCTATTGCTGACATTCTCCTTTTCTTCATTAAGGACGAAAGAGCAGAGATGT
The DNA here is from genome assembly GCF_049639895.1 of Pseudopodoces humilis. NCBI lineage: Eukaryota > Metazoa > Chordata > Aves > Passeriformes > Paridae > Pseudopodoces > Pseudopodoces humilis. Next base: position 121,330,516 of record NC_142200.1, on the reverse strand, counting down.
TTTCAAAATTCAGAACGTGCACAACCCACCTGTTTACTGGGCACATACTAATGTTTCTTCCTTTTCATTTTATAATGCTTCCTAACATTTTTATCACTACATTTGATACAGAATTTTCATGTCTTTCTCCTTAACAGAGGTCATACACTGAATTATAGCATACCTTCCTGTTTAGCTCTGAAAGCATTGAATGAAGGAAAGATGATTCCTCACAGCTCTCTTGCATACAAGTGCTAGAAATTCAGTTCCATTTTGGCTCAGGAATAATCCCTGTCTCTTTCTTTCCCTCCCTCTCTTTCTCTTTTTCTCTCTTCTTCATAGCTTCTGTTTTCTCTGTGCATATCATCGTTCCTGGTGAAGGAGAAATCTCTGCCAGGTACCTCCCTTCAGTGCTACAGCTCTGCCTCTACTTCTGTCTCCAGTTCTGCACAGGCTATAATAAAGGCTTCACAGAAAGTTCACACCAAAGTCCTGGTCTCCAGCCTCTTTTATCGGCATGAAAAATTTTTCCGTCCAGAATTTCCTATCTTCTCTCTCCTATATGTGATTGATGGTTACCTGAATACTACCCACTGCATCTAAGGCTAAGCAGCTTTGCACTTAGTAGGCAAACTGTGTGTTTGCCTGTATGTCTGAACTTTGAGCTGTGTCAGAGCGTTTTGCTCCTCTTCCCTCCCTGCTGGCCATCTTAATTCCAGAAGGGCATTTGCATTAAGACAGGGTGCATACAATCCAGTTAAGAGAAACCTATTACTGGTGTCATGTTTCCTTTCACTTGCCAGTATGATATTCCTGGTTATCTCTTCTCCCAGCCTAGGTCTTAGCAGAAGTAAACAGCTTTTTTTAAGACAAAATATTCAGCAACTGCAGTGTGCCCTCAACGAATGTCCCCATGATCCCACTTCCTCTGGACCAGCTGTATGATATCCATACACACATATGCTGGCTTTTCCACAGAGGCAAAACTTATATCAGTCTCCCTCTCTCCCTGCAGGAAAGGTGCTTCTAATGTTCCTTCTTTTTGCCTTTTTGGACAGCTACAACATCAGTTCCTGAGGAAGTTTGTTGCCAGCTGCTCCTTTTTCATTAGCCTCCCACAGTGCCCTGGCAGCCGGGAGCAGCACGCATGTCCCGGGGTGCATCAGGCCCAGCATCACCAGGAAGGGATTGTCCCTCTCTGCCCTGCACTGGGGAGGCCTCACCTCAAGCCCTGTGGGCAGTTTTGGGTGCCACAGTGTCACATGGTCATGAAGCTGTTAGAGTGTCCGAAGGAAGGCCATGAGGATGGTGAGGGTTCTGGAGGAGAAGCTTCTCATATGAGGAGCAGTTGAGGTCATTTGATGTTTTCAGCCTGGAGGAGATCGAGGGGAGACCTCATTGCAGTTACAGCTTCATGAGGGGAAGAGGAGGAGCAGACACTGCTCTCTTCTCACTGGTGATCGGTGACAGGACTCGAGGAAATGGCCTGAAGCTGGGTCAGGGGAGGTTTAGGATATCAGGAAATGGTTCTTCATTCAGAGGGTGGTTGGGCACTGGAACAGCTCCTACAGGGAAGTGGTCACAGCACCAGCCTGTCTGAGTTCGAGAAGAGTTTGGAAAATGCTCTCAAGCACATGATGTGATTCTTGGTGCCTGCGCAAGACACATAGAAGATGAAAATGTTATATATGGGCCCTAAACAGTCCTGCTATAAATGATAACTGATATTTGATACCTGATAACTGATACCTGATAACTAGATCATTTGGAAAGCAAGTCTCCCTGAATTATAAACTGAATTTTTAATTAGATACAACTATGAATTATAAACGGAAATTTTTATTAGATACAGCTAGGGCAATGGAAAGGATTGTTTCTTAGATGGCATTTAAAATGAGACAGAAACAAGAGTGCATGTGAAAAAAGTTAAGGATTAAAGTCTTCTACTATAGTGACTATCATCTCAAAAATAGTCCCTTGGCGGGGGGTGGTAAATCACTGTTTCACTCCTAGGTTTTGTTCAAAGACTAAGGTTTTGAACTTCAAAATTCTGGCAGAGATTCCTCCAAATTTTGGCACAGCACAGTCCCAAATGCACTCCTACATTTGTTGAATCACAAGAAGTGGAAAATTAAAAACAAGAAAAGACTACTGGGATAAATCTGAAAATAAGAGTCATCATGACTGAAATCTTTTACGGTATTTTCCGCAGTATGAATATCTACTGCTTCTCCACATGGGGTGTGTATTTAGGTAAACGTAGACGTCTTGACAGGCTGAAACAAGGGACTGACAGGAGTCTTGTGACACTCAGCAAGAGCAAATGTCCTGCACCTGGGACAGACTAACCCCTTGCACCAATCTAGACCAGGATTTTCCTGTTGTGGGGGCAGCTCTGCTGGGAAGGATCTGTGAATCTTGGTGGTTGCAAGATGAATGTGTGACAGCAAAGAGTCCTGGCACCAAAGCATGCCAACAGCACCATCTTGGGTTGTATTTTTGAAAGCATAGCAAGTGAAATGATGGAAGAAATTGTCCCCATTTTACTTGGCACTCGTTAGTACTCGTTACTCATTAGTTAGTACAGCACCTAAATACCGAATGCACTTTTGGGTTTCAGTACAAGAAAGGCATTGAGGACCTTGAGCAACTTTAGCAAGGGGGTATGGAGATGGTCAGGGTTGCAGCACTTGCTAAGTGAGGTCAAGGGATATGGTCTTCTTCAGCCTCAATAAGAGGTGGCTCCAGGGCACCAAAGAGCAGCCTGCCGGTACCTATGGGTAGCTGGTAGGTGATCAAGACAATGGAATCAGCCTCTTCACCAAGATTCATGGTAAGATAATGAACTTAGGTTGAAATGGGAGTTTGAGACTGGATATCCAGAAAAATGTTCATTCTGAGGGTAATTAAGCATTCTAACAGATTGCTCAGAGAAGCTGTGGGGTCTTTGTTCTTTAGCGTTTTTTAAATCTAGCTGGACAATGTCTTGATCAAACTTTTCCAATGCAACATTGCTCTCCTTTCAACGGGAGGTTGGGCCAGAGACCTCTCAAGGTCCATTCTGAACTGAATAGGTCTGTGAGTTGTGAGATATGTGGAGCCTGGCTAATCCCTAAGCACACATCATTGTTCCCCTCTGTGTTAGCTGCATTCGTTTCAAGAGGCTTGCTGTATGCAGGTGGTCAGTGGTACAGCTCACGACATTTTGCTAAGGATCTGCTAGGAAAGAGAAGCTGCGATCATCACACTCCTTTACAAAGCAGACAGATGCTCTACATTGAAGAAATAGCTATATAAAGAAACTCAATTCAGTGACATTTATAGCATACATTGACTTTGAATGTGTATTCCTTATCTGGCCATGGAAGATTTTTTGCCATCTGAAGCAAAGAACCATACTCTGCTCCAAGGCATATACAAATCCCTTTAGCTTCAGTGGGAATAGCATGCACATAGCTGAGGGCATGGCTTGGCCCATGGTCAATAGCCTTCTGAAAGCATTTTTTCCTACATTTTTTTTTTCTTGTAATATTCATCTTTTTCCTTTCCAAAGGTTCCGATGTCATTCCTGTTGCTGAAGTTACAGGGCTCAATTTAGCAGGAACATCTTTGAAGTTTAATTAGATTTCTTGAGAAAGACCATGGGTAATCTGAAATACAAATTCACAAGACTGCTTCAGGCCAAAAGTGTCATGCAGCAATATTAGACCAAATATTATGCAATTGTTCTGTAATTCATGCTCTCTTCCCACTCATGAGTTGGGTTTGAAAAGCTTGTGGAATATATATGACATATCAGAGAAGTGCCAAGTGTTCCTTATATAGTCCATTCTCATATTTCCTATGGAAAATGTTCCTTCTCACAATCTTCCCTTTCCCACATTAAGCTGAAGTTTGTCCATTACACCAGGGTAACATCATCCATGTCCACAATAATTCAAGGAAAGCCTCACATGTCCACAACATCTGTTCCAATGGCAACATCCAAGGTCAGGTACAGACTACATCCACAGAGCTAGCAAGATGAAATATTATATAATAGACACAGCTGCCATCTATGCCCTTCTTCTAGAAATGCTTAAGTGATTATGCAGAATTATCCACATATTACTATAAAAACTTGAAAATTGAACCTTATAGCTGTTCTGAACTAGTCCTGGCATTATCCGTCAGCTACAGCAGTGGGTGTGAAATCAGCTCTGTTTTACCTTTGGTGGCAGGGGCAGAGACCCCGGAGAGCAGGGTATGAGATTACACACACACACACACTCCTGTGCTTTACTCAGGTGGTCCCTCACAAGGCACACTGGCAAGAAAGGGGAGTGGGGAGAGAGATGCTGTATCCCACCGTCTGGCCTCTCAGCACTTCCCTCATCCCCAAAAGGCAAGCACATCTTCTTGGCAGCACAGAAGTTGGGCTACAGGAGAACAGCATCTTGTTCACAGCTGCAATATTTCCAGCACAGAAGACCCTGAAGTGTGTTTACAAACTCTAAGTTAAAATTTACTCTTAGTACCTTACTGTCCAACCATTTCTCTCTTCAGTGTAACACTGACAGCAAAGCTGGTGTCACCTTGTCCAGACACGACTGCCTCCAAGGGCTGACCCAAAATAAGTCACCAGGCTCAACCTAATACTGCTCCTCGTTTGGTCTCTTTGCAAGTACTCCTGGTAATGGGTCAATATGTGATTCCTTGGGCAGAGTGTGCAAGGGCAGGACTAACAGCTGACCAGAGGCACACATCTTTGTCAGCAGGTCATGGTGATGACAAACCACATGGTTGCAGTCCATGATATTTCTGTCCTTCTTTTAATGAATATGGGGAAGTTTAAGATCCCAGAAGATAAGATCCCACACGGAGGTGGGGTGATATTGCCTTAACCCCACTTTGAACAGACTTCATACATGGAGTTACTTGGACCTATTGAATCCTTAGGCAAAAATCAGCATTTTTTTGTATCACTGAAATGAAAGTTTTGTGGATAAAAATCTTCCATTCTGTACATTCAGTGCTCAATTTTTAGAGAAGAAATTAAAGCAATCATCAAGAGAACAGAGCACAAAGAACTTTACTGATGTTGCAACCCACCAACAGCAAGAGATCCCTTTGTGTGAAATAAAATTTATATTTAGTTACAGCCTTCATTTTACAGCACATAGCTTTGATATCTGATTCATTATGGCAGAACTCCAGTTTTATAAATGGCATTTAGAGTAACATTAGACTGATGTTGAGATGAATCTGCCTTTTAATATTTTAATAGTTTGTTGTTCTTTAACTGTCAGAGATATGTCTTGAAAAAGTAATTTATATGTTGAAAAAGTAACAGTTGAATGTAATTTTCACAGCCGTGAGTCCACTAAAGTGCCCACAGGTCTCCAACTGTTGCCTATGGACTGAGAATTAAATATGTTATAAAACTGAAGTTTTGGGCAATATATTTGGGATAGTTAATATTTTTCATGGTGTGTAAATCTGCCATGTGAAGGCTTGAACACATGATAGCTTTGTGGGATCCATAGGAGGTTCATGAGTACTGGCATGTTTGTGTCTCTAAATGTCATGTTTTGCTCTGAAACTGTGCTCTGCAGGTCACCCAAACAGAACATGACAACCTGAAAGAAGCCACCCAGCCCAAAGCCCCACAACTGGACCTCACTGATCTGTCATGCTTTCCTCAACACTTTTTCTAGCAGCCAATTTATAAACCAGAAGAAGGATGAGAACAGTACAACAGAGCTGTGGGGCTGGAGCCAGCAGGGGCCAGCTCAGGAGGAGCCCCAGGGGGAAATCCCACCCCAGCTCATGATTTGGGCCCTGCAAACAGCACCTTATTCTCACAGGCCCTCTGCCCAGTGCAGCAGTGCCCACACAAGTCAGCAGCTGCAGTCTCTGTTAATGTAACACACTCTTTTTTGCCCCTTTTCCTCATCTTAAAGTCTGAGGAAAAAGAATTAGGATCCTCATAGGCCTTCTATAAGAGCACTGACTTGTGTGTTACAGACTGGTGGTGTGCCAGGACTTCTCCTTACAGAAAAATGAGTTCTTCCTCTATGATCATGTTTTGGGTTTGTGTAGGAGTGTTTGGTAATATTAAGTACATGCTTTTTTCAGTTTCATCCAGTGGGTTTAGGTCTCAGGAGTACTACTCCTTTCCCTCTTCAAGGGGATCCCTCCTCCACAGATGAACTGGTCAGCTATTCATACAAATGCTGTTTATTCTTCTGGTTTTGAATTATGCCTATTAAAGAATTTGCTTTGCTGTGAGAGAGGCGTCCCTGGGATTTGGGACTGGCCACGTGCCATGCTTTCCACATGTAAACCCTTGGAGCTACTCTCAGCCTTTCCATTGTGGCTTTGTGCTTTGACAGCCTTCAAGGGTAATATTACTTATTTATTTATTTATTTATTTTATGTGTGTCTGAAACTAGGTATCTGATTGTGCCTTTCAGACTTTAAAACAAGTTTAAAAAGCATGAGTTGTGGTTATGATGAAATCTGGTCTCTCTTCACGTACCAGAAGTCATCACTTCTTTTCCTGATAACCCCAGCAAAACTCCTTCATGTCCCTGTTCATTTGGTTGGCAAAGTGTGCATATGCCCATTGGCAGGTTGGTGTGCCAACAGGCCAGGAACAGCCAACCTTTGGAATGGGTACACAACTGTTCCCTTATCTTGTGTCCCAAGGTACCATTTTATCCAAACACCAAACTGAGAGAAATTTCTACATTTAAGAACTGTAGGCTGCTTTCATCTTTCAGAAGTTATGAATGGCAAGTGGCCAATTGAAAATTAAGTGATCATGCAAATCTCTCTTTCTCCTGCTTTTATTTTTTTTATTGTTGTTTTTTAGGAAACCACAAGAGTTAAATCAGCAGTTCTTAAGCTTTTTTCCTGTGGTTGATTTGGGCAAACAATGGTGCCCACCCACTTTGCAGTTCGTTCTCGCTGTGTTTATATTTCCTCATGAGAAACCAGCCAAAAACTCTGTGCTGAAGATGGAGTTGGGAAGGAGGGGTCCCATATGAGAAACAGGCTGCCAGAAAAGTCTATCAAAAGGATGCTTCTGCTGTTGCTGTGTATTATTACTGTACTTCCAAGGTTGAATATCAGTCTTACATGACTGATTTTTTCTTGAAATTCTATTTGGGTAAATAGGAACATATCCCACAGGAGGCAAAATTCTTATGTCATTGCCTTCCATGGTATGAATTATTGACATCTCACCTTTTCTCCAGGGAGGAAAAAAGGTGTGGATCCAAGGACTATCAGCAAGAAAAAGCATCAAGCAATTTCAGTAGACCAGTAGACCCAACACCATGAAACAGGCCTTGAAACAGAGTAACCTCTTTTTGAGGTTCCAAAAAGATCAATGGGGAAATTAGGGGCACTTCCAAAATATCAGTGTTTAGGCCTATTAATTATATTTATTTTTAAAACAATAAGTTTTTGATCTAGAAGCCTAATTTCATCTGATAGAACCTTCTACTTTACATTTTCAGTCATTTTACTGATTTTTTTTTTCTTTTTATTCACAAATTTTATGACACTGAAGCTGCTTAAACAACACACAAAACAAAGCTCAGTACTGGGAAAATTGTTCATATGGTTGTTTTGGTTGGTTGATCTTTTAAAGTAGTGGTGTTAACAGAACATCTTAAATTGCACAGTAGTAATCTGTACTTCCTCCTTGGAGTATGATGGTTTTCCGGTTTGGTTTATTACACTGTAAATAACTCCCTTGCAGCTGGGTTGATTTGTTTATTCAATTAAATCTGAAGGAAAAACAACCCAGTTTTGCAAAAGTTAAATAAAGCAATTGTGCCATCCAGTGGCTAGCTAGGCTAACTCATGTTTTCTTCCACATGATTGTTTGGTGTTTCTTTTTTCTTACTCAAAATAATATGTAATTCTTGCAATATGCAATGTTCCATGGCTGCACCCTGTTTATATATGTAATAAAATTTTAATTCTATTCAAACTTCTTTTTTCTACACTATTTAAACTGAAGGCCCAAAAGAGGAATAAGATGTTCCATATATCCTCCTTGAGGTAAGTTATAGGTTATTACACATCCTATTATCAAATATCAAGGACCATTGGTAACAATGAGCAAATAAAAACATAGCATTTATCTACTGTGACCATGGAGCACAGCAGAACCTTTAGTGAAGTGTTCCAAATGTAACTTTTTGTTATAATAACTTTGACTCTGTGACTGTTTGAAAGAAAAAGTCGGAGGGGGCAGACAATATGAAAAAATAATCCTATGGTATGATTACATTGTTAAATGTCACACTCATCTCTTGAGGATAACTTCTAAGGCAGTTCTCTGGAGCCTAATGTGAGATCTGGCCCTTGATGCTTGAGTCTGTACTCAAGATTAGGAAATGTGGCCACAAGACACAACTTGAAAATATGTCATTTCCAAACCAAAATTCACTGTGATCACTTCCAAGGCAGAAGAGCCTCCCTGATTATAACATTTTGTTGGTGATCCACAGGCCTGTTTTGGGGAAAGTTTCATTGGGCAAATTAACTTATGGCATCCATGTGAAGCCTGCAGTTTGGACAAACACAACAGTGCATGCATGGGTGTGGAGGACCAGGCATATGCATGCAGGTGTATTTTGTCTCAAATATTCTGACTGTTGTGACAGGAAAGTTGTGATCAGAAGAGAGGGTCCCGCAGAGGTGGGGAAGCACTTTGCTGAGCCAACTTCTTCTTCCAGTTTGAGACTAACTCCTACCCTCCCCGACTCCCTTCCTGGAGGGCTCAGAAGGGCTGACTGCACAGATGCAAATAGTGTGGCTGAGTTTGTGTGATGAAATGGGATGAAAAATCAGTTTTACATAAGAGGCTTGCACCAGAAAAACTATATAAGGAAGTGTGTCAGTCCCACTCACTCTTTCTCTTTTTCCTCTTTTTCTTAGTCTCACTACTCCAGATCCAGACTATCCACATATCAGGGCCACCTCAGGATCTAAGGACTGATGATCTTGCTTCTCTTTCTCTTTTCCACCTTTATTTCTCTCCTCTCTTGCTTGTTAAATTGCAGCTATCATATTCTAGGCTGTACTTTGCACTCAAGTCTGTTGCAGAAGTTGGGAGCTTGTTAAAGTGTGTTGTAAAAGTTAAGGGCTTGATAGAAAACACTTTTGAGACTAGAGAGTGGGCTAGTTGCCAGAGATAAGACAATTATACAGTAAAGCCAAAGAGAGTTCCCTGACAAGTGGCATGGTGTCTTTGTTCAGCCTAATGGGAATTTATAAACATTGTTCTCCCTACCAAGTTGGTTGTGTCAGTGGGAAAGAAAAAAAATAAGCAGCAGCTCGGTGGAGGCAAAATGCAAGCAAAGAATCTCAAATGTGTGGTGCTACACATAGTGCTACATTGTGTAAGAGAAACAGATTCTTATGGACTATTCAGGTTTCTTTTCTTACTCAAGTGGTTTGCCATTGCCTTAATACCTTAACCTTGTGCACAGGAGTTGCACATCCTGGAAACTGTCTCCAGGAGAAAAAGTGCACCATTAAAATAGAGTGGGAGCCTCATGTGGGTACAACTCATGAACAGACACATCACAGTGACAGCTTGCTATTTGTATGAGAGCCCTGTGTTCTCCCAACTGTGGCAACATACTCTTAGCAGATAGACTGGCCATTCATTTTCACTTGGGTTTAATTGCAGGTTTTTGGCTCTTGGGCTCTTCATGTAGTCCAGCTGTGTAGTCCTTCCAGGAGCAGCACAAACACATGTGATTCCATGCAAAGCTCTCTCTGTCAAGTACAGCTGCCAAACCATCTCCCATTCTGGCACGTCCTCCCCACTGTCCTTCACGTTGCTAGCAGAGGTGTGACTCACTGCATCTCAAACTTATCTGTCAAGTATTAAGCCATTCCCAACACACTTTATTTGAATGCAAGCAGAAATTCCCCTATGCCAGGAGTTCCAAAGAAATCTCCCTGCAATGCTTCCCTGCCCCTCAGGGACACAAATTACCACACATCAGTGCCATATGCACTTCATCATGATGAGATATGAGAGAATAGTTAACAAGGTGACAATCCCTTTGCTCCAGGGACACAGGAAGGTTCTCCCACAAGGAAAAGCTTGGGTCTGAGCCTTGACCTGAAGTTTAGAAGGTGTCTACAGATTTAGGGTGTCTTTTGAGAGGGCCAGTCCAAGAGGAACTTAAAACAACTGGCAAGAATCCAGCATTTTTTAGGCTTCTTAAAAATGAGGCAGCAAAATCCCTGGTCATTTTTGAAAATGTTGCTGGAGATGCTTTGTTCCTTATGAATACAAGTTCACATTTACAAAACAGTGTTTATTCACATTGTGCCTCCACACCTGGAAATGAAATTCATACTATTGCTTTTATTTTAGATATCACTATCTCTTCATAATGAGAGAATTATTATTATTATTATTATTATTATTATTATTATTGCTGTTGTTGTTGTTGTTTCTGTTATTATTATTACTGTTACTGTATAACCTATATTAAATATATAGATACTAGAATACATAATATATACATATAAACTATAATAAATATAATACATAGTGGATTTCTGCTATGTTATATAGTATACATTCCATTGTATTACATCATATAATTTCTAGTATATACAGATCTACTATCAGAGTATAACAGCAGATGTTCTCTGCTGGTTGTTTGTTGGTTTTGTCTTTTCTAAATTGTTACAAAAAGCTAATGTTCAAAAAATGAAACAAACAAACAAAAAACCACAAAGCCCACTATCAAAATGCCAGGAGGCATTTCATGAAGAACCAAGACCTCCTCAAGCCAAATTTTTCTCAGCTTCTCAGCTGAAAAACTCTAAAAAGACTAAATGACAATTTTGAATGCTTGTGCTGGAGAAAAACAAAATCTTCCTCAAGCACAAGACGCAGCCTTCCAAGTCAGATAAAAATTCACAGCTCTGCAGCCCTTTGAAGAAGGGAAGTGTTGATAGTTGTCAGTATTTCACTCCCACTGAGTGTGTGTCTGCTGGGCAGACCTCTTCCACCCTTCCTGTATGAATTCCAGTCATCAAATCCAGCTAAAGTTTGGACCAGGTGCAGATACAGAATTGTGGATGAAATCAGCATTTCTGTGATAAGCCATGGTTCAGATCAAAGGAGAAAAAAATTTTGAGCTGTCTTGAAGAAACATTAATGAATTTCTAGTGAATATTTTTTATTGGACAGAGGACTTAAGGTAGTGTATAAACAACAATCCTCATGTTTAGCACCAAGAGAAAAAACATTAGTGTTTTAGCATGGCAAATAGCCTAGCCATGTATTTAATAATCAACCAAATGAAAGGAAGATATGGTAGGGATATTTTTTGATTTTCACCTTCTTGCTAGAAGTGTTGGCACAGTCAAATCTTGGTAAGGAGAAGATAAGACTGTGATTATTAGCCCTCTGACTCCTCACCCCACCCTGCTAAAGCAAAGTTAGAGCTAGGCTGGACCTGCAAACAAAGAGGCATTCACTGGGCTGAGCTTTAATTCCACCAGAGTATGTGTAGCTTGAGGGATCTCACTGCGTTCAGATTCAGATTCCTGTGTCCTTGATTTTCATGGTTCTGTAGTTAAGTCATTCCACTCCTTTCTCATTCATTTTTGACTCCTTAAGCTTGGCTGCCTATGTCACTTGTTCTTGGGGTGCTCTTGGCCCTACAGGCATGAACTCCTGTCACAGTTAAAGCTAATCTCTGATAGTTCTGATATGCCTGGGCCACCTTCCGGAGTCTGCTATGTCAATGCACAAAAACAATGATGAGGCAGGCTCACCTTTTTGAGGATTTTACATTTGTCCCACCTATGGCTTATCTATTACAGGATATAACAGCCATGCCTGACCTCTCCTGAGCACATTTTATTGGCAGTGTGCAATGGTCATTTCCACTTATCACGAAGAGCAATTGCCATATTATCAAGTTCATCAGGGAACTTTGTCAAAGGCAATCAGAGATGATTCTCTGTCTCCTTTCAGCTATGAATTCTTCTGCAGCAGTAGTATTTGTGAGCTACTCTGACACAAATAATTCTCAATAATTGATTTCTCTCACAGCAGTCATCACCCAAGGGAAGATGCCAAATCCCTTTTTGTTCTGTCTCATTAGTCACAAGTAATGAGCATGTCTGCAAATTGCAGCTCTGATTCCTAAAAATTCAGGCAGGGAGGCAGCATCAGAAATGAGCTACCAGAACTCAGCAACAAGTTTACTTTTGGACACACTGTTTCATGCTCATATCCAGATCTACATCTATTTGGTAACCTCTGCTCACTCATCTTTTCTCACCATCTACAGTTAAAGTAAACAGGCTTTTTCCCCATTGGTAGTGTCATCCCACATATCATTTTCCTCCTGTGTTTTCCAGTCGGCTTTTCTAAGATTCATTTTCACTTTTAGAGAAATTAAGGTTTTACTGTAAAACATTTCAGTAATAAGTTGGCTTAAAGATCAGGACCCAATCAGCAATTACTACCTGCTTTCAGTACTGATGCAGTGCCTTGGAGGTGCAACAGTTCTCCAAATTCTTTCTAGTATTTCTGTTCTTTTATAAATATTTCTGTTGTTGTGATCACTGATTAATATTCTATACTATACTTAATATACTATACATACTATACTATACTATACTATACCATAATATAATATAATATAATATAATATAATATAATATAATATAATATAATATAATATAATATAATATAATATAATATAATACTGTGAAGAGAAACAGGCTACCTTTAGGATAGTCCTAGCTTGTAAGAAGTTCCCTGCCTTAAATCTTTCATGAAGCTGGTTCCAGAGCTTCACGTTCACTTGGTGCCTTCTTGCATATCTGCGCATTGCTAAAATTTTTGGAAAGGAAGCAGACCTATTACATAGACAAGCTAAGGACTGTTAAAACATTAACTGTGTTCAAATGTACAAACTTTTGCCCACCATGTCTGGTGCTGGCCTTCTTATGGCAAGGGAAGGAGATTTATAAATGGTTTTCCCAAAATCATTCTTCTGATCCTTGCAACTTCTTGTGTGTGTGTAAGTGTTGGTTCAAGGTCTGGTTTTTATACATACTTAATCACAATGGGTCATAAATGCACATTGTGTGCATTTATAGTATTATAGTATTAGAGCCACTAATAGGATAAATTACTATAAATGGTTAATAAAGACATAAAATCTTATTGAAAGAGATAATCCTCAGTCAATGTTGATAGCACTGCTGTGACTTTCACAGCTTCTAAGAAAGTTTCTCCTGTTGAAATCTCCCAGTCTTCATTCCTGTCCAGTTTTGGCTGATTTGATGAAAAGCTATTGACTTTGCTGGGTCTGACTTTTCTTTTGGTTTTAGGGAGTTTGACACTATTTTCCTGATTCTGGCCAAGACAGGCTAAATTGTTTGCCATAACCAGGAGCAGCATGACCAGGCCAGAGAGGTTATTCTGTAACACCTCATGTCACTGTGGGGAGTGAGGGAAGGGGTCCATTCCAGGTCATGAAGCATTGTACAGTGCTATACTGTGGGGGTTCGCATGTGGTGAGCATTCACGTGTGAGTCATTCGCCTCTTGTGCTCTCTGGTATCAATATTGTCACTCTTTTCTTTCATTGCTGTTTCCAGTAAATTGTTCATATCTCAACCAGTAATAACCTTTTATGCCCCCAATTCTCCCCTCTATCTCACTGCAAGGGAGGAAGAGGGGAGACAGGGGATTGAGTGAGTGGCCCATGGGTTGGTGTGCTTTGGTGGGAACACTAAATTGGGGAATACCACTCCTAAATCACAACAGCCTTATTTGGATTGGGTAAGGTGATATGGTGGACAATGGCTGAAATACAAATATGGTGAGGCTTGGCAGATTGATGATACCAAACTCACACAAATCCACCAAGGCAGTGCTGGGAGCTTGGTAGAAGCAACCACTGGATGGCTGGAGATGCACCCCAAGCCTCACACCGCCACCTGGAACACCATCCTGGCCTTGGAAAAGCAAGTTCTCTGGCAACATGGCATGTCCAAAAGAGCTGAGTCAGACACCAGGACTCATTGTAAGAACAGCCTCATAAACACCTGGGCCAGAGAGCACCTGGGCCAGGTTTAGAGTGGGTATATCATATTGCCTACCATGCACCAGCCCTGGGAAAATTGAATGGTGCAACGGACTGTTAAAAATGACATTAAAAGCAATGAGGACTGCACCTTCAAACACTGGGATCTACATTTAGTGAGGGCCACTGGGTCTCCACCAATTGAACTGGCCCTGCCCAATGAAAGCCTCCACATACCACAGAATGGAGTGATGTCCCTGTAGTGCATACAAGGAATGTGTTAAGGGATCAGTCCTGCCTCAAAGACAAACACATCTGTGGGATTGTTTTTGTTGAAGGACCTGGGTGCTTTTGGTGGGTAATGCAGAAGGAAAGGGAAATATGATGTTTACTTCAAAGGGATTTGATTTTTTGGGTAAAAAAAATTTGTAATGTTGAATTGTATAATACTGGCTGCTGAATGACACTGGCACAGTATGCCATAACCACCAAGGACAGAAAGTATGGACTGCTCCAGATACACCAGCCATGAAGTCCTTATGCAGCTTGCTACCTGCAAACCACCTGACAGCACACCAGCACTCCTGCAGATGAAGACAGCTAGGATGGATAGAGTCCACAGTTAGAGGACTAAATGAACTCAACAGTCATCTTGGAGGGACAGACATTGGCTGTGGAAATTATATCTGTGCTGAAATATAGATAGATAGATAGATAGATAGATAGATAGATAGATAGATAGATAGATAGATAGATAGATAGATACATGGGAGGTGTAGGATCTGGGCAAGATGTAAATGGTCTAGAATAGGGGATGGTAATGTGAGTGAGCAGAATGTGGTGTGGAGTGGCTTGGCAGGAGCACTAAATTGGGGAATACCATTCCTAAACCAGAATGCCATTCCATACAGCTTTTATGAGAAGGGATTATGGAAATGAAAGCTCACCACAAGGTCTCCACACTCAAATGAGTAATGTGAGGGCAGGGCTGCTGTGGTCATCCAGGAAGAGTCCAGCTGTGAGCCAGATGTGTGCCAGCACATGCAGCTGTGCCAGCCAGCAGGGAGGAGAGACCCTGCACCCTACAAACTGTGTCATTCCACATACAGAATGCTAAGGCTGTGTCAAGGCAGTGGCAGAGCAATTTGAAAACTAGGCCTTTCTGTGTAGGTATGCTTAAAGACACCAGAGTGCTTTATTTTGGATTAGCACAAAACACTGAGTGTCATACAATTATGCAATGTGAAGACAAAGGGCAAAAAGATGAAGTTTTTCTGATGATCTCTACAGAAGAGAAAGGGAAACAGGGCACAAAGGAGAAAGTTAATGCAAATTTTAGCACACCTGTGTTAGCACACCTCACTGTACGAATTCCTAAGTGAATTAATTTTTACCAAGAATCAAGTGAATTTAAAAAATGTTTTGAATAAAAGTATGCATATAGTTTTGAATAAATGTTTTGAAAAAGATAAAGTATTGAATGAAAGACAGACATAGCCATCACACAGGTATGCGGTTCTCTCTCATACAATTCCCTTAAAAATTGTTGGGAGCTCATCTGCCCAGATAGATATTTCACCCTGATACTGTAAATTCTAACTGGTCTCAGTAAATTCTCTGACCATCATAACATCAGTGCAGAGCATGATGACGTGAGGGCAGAGTAGCATTATTGGCTCAGTTTGTCTATGGTCTCTTGGACCTGCTGTCATTTCACTAGCAAAGAATGCATGTGCAGAAACAGGCCAAACAAAAGTTTGCTCCCTGTAAATTTTGACTGTGCAAGTTCTGAGGGAGGTTTTAATTCAAAGTTCCTTTTGTTAGATAGAATAGGTATAGAACCCTTGTCAGATTTTTCTGAAACACTTGTGGGACTTGTGGTGATGTAATTGGTTATTCATTTACTTTTTCATTATCTTTTAATGTGTGGTGTTAAATTCTTTCTAAAAACTAGAGCAAAGGTTTTTGCTGAGTGTTTGTTGGCAGGATCTGGGAACCAGCAGCATCAGACTGAATGCTGTTCCTCACAGTTTTCTTTTGCTGGGAACAACGGAATTGTGTTACTGAATTTTCATTCCTTCTATTAAAGAGACACAAAGATGCTCTGACCAGCAAACAGATTTTCATGGTAGATGCAGGGTAGGGAAAGGAAGTGACTAATTTTAGGGAGAGAAAATAAGGAAATTAGAGTGAGACAGCCATGGAGTTGTGAGAGGCAAAGCCCAGGAACAGGCACTTGTTTAAGAGCAGTTGTGGGGCTGTGGCTTTGTTGGCAGTGAGTAGATATGTGCCTGCCTCAGGATGGATTAAATGCTGAGAGCAAGCAGATGTGCAGCTTATTCTCATGTCATTTCTACCTCTTATTCCAGATATTTCCACAGCTGAAGGTAGGTTGCTTTGTAGCAGGCCTGGAAGACCTGCTCTGCAAGAAGCTCTCCTTCCCTGCTGTCACTGAATTTCTGAGCACTAAAGAAAAATCCAGGCATTTATACCAGACAGTACAGTCTGCTGTTCCTGTACAAAATGCACTTGAAGGCACCGGAGACAGTGTTTAAAATGTGTCTGCTCCCAAGTACAAGGTGACATTTTAAAATGTTCACCACCCAGAAGCCATTGGTCGATGGGCACTTGGGAAAAAATCCCTAAATACAGCAATCTATTCTCATTAAGAGTTCTCCTTACTTACCAGGTGCCTTATTCAACAATGAATTGGTTCCCAGCCTTGCTCTCCAGAATGAGTGAACAGGTTTTTGATAAGCTTTTATAGACTGAATGCCAGTGATGGGACTCCTTATTTCCATTTGAACATCTTTGATCAGAAGTAGGTGTAAGATTTGATAAAAACCTGCAGATTGGTTTGGTCAGCAGGAAGCTGTATTTTTCCATGCAGTAGAAGGATTGTTTTCAATTTGGAAACCCACTCTCCATTGTGGGAGCTGCCCTAGCCACCCCTGCAAATAAGGGAGTGTGTGAACTCCACCTCACTGCTCCTGTCCAGTACCAGTACCTCCAGCTGTGCCCTGCCAGTACAGGAGGGCACAGTCCTACAGACCATCCTTTGCTTCCAACACCTGCATTTGCATTTTTAAGTTCAATCAGCAGAAAAGAGTCCAGAGCAGCAATCAGGTTTCCAGACCTCAGTGATCTGCAGCTAGAGTCCAAACCTCAGAGAGACAGAATAAGATTTGGTCCTCTGGCTGTTCAGTTGCACAATTTGCTTTCTAACCAGTTTCATCAAAGAGAACAAGTCCTATCATCGGTTTGGAGGAGCTTAAAGGCTTTGGGAAAATTCCAAGCTTCAAATACTGGCCACAGATATTTATTCAAGACAGAAGTATAAGTCATCACGATGAGTGATAAATTTGATTTTGTAATCCCATTCATATTTTCAGTTCAGTTTCTCTTTATTGCAATGGGCTTATCCGTACAGTACTAGAAATTCTGATTGGAAATGTGTTTGTTTTCTATACTTCCCCCAATATTTGGACAATTTCTCCCTCTTAGAGCTGCCACTTTTTTTTCCATTTTACTTATCCAGCAAAAGCTAGGGTATTTATACTATTTCTGTACTCTTTTTATGTTCATTACTTTATCAGTTTTTACAGGCCAGAATTCAATCAATGCAAAAACTAGTTACTTCTGCACATTACTTATTACTTATTACTGCACATTACTAATTACTTCACATTACTTATATTACACAGTTACTTAATATTTCTTCTGCCCATCTGGAGTTCTTAACTCAACATGGAAAGATAAGGCTTCTATTATGGCAAACCTTCTTTCTCCCCTTGTACTTCTGGGGATACCCTGTGGGCATTTGAGTTGATATTAGACAAACTGACAAATGATAGCTTCTTTATTTACATACTTTCATACTGTAATGCCTAATTAAAAGCTGGCTGTACTTTTTTCTTTCTCATTTAGCGTTGATCAGATCAGATAGCATGGAGTAAATATCATCTCAAGCTAAGCAAGGTATGAAAGCCATCAGATATTGGTTTTGGTGGTTTGAGGTTCTTTTGTAATTTTAATGGACTTTCAAAAGTGTAACAAAAAAAATCTATGAAGTGTGTATTTGGAACTGCTCAACTTACACAAAGGTGAAGTGAAGCATCCCAAGAATTCTTCGTCTGCAACGCGAAATGCAAAACCTGACCAAACTACTCATCTGAAAAGGCAGCCCCAAGGGAGCTGCACACACTGACCACCAGCTCTGCAGGTGGACCACTGACCCTTGAGGCTCTGCAGCTCTTCTCTCTGCATGCCAGCAGAGCTCCACTTCTCTTTCCTTCAGCTGTAATGCCCACCTGTTCCTGGTACAAGCTTTAGAGAGGATTTCTGGATTATGTGGTTTGCCTTTTTAAAAACAGCCCCAAAAAAATCATTTACAGAAGTGTCAGTCCAAATATGACAAAGTAATTGTGAAATTTTCAAGTATGCTCATTACCTAATAGAATTAAAAAATTCCAGCCCTATTAATTAATTAATTAATTAATTAATACCTCAACTTCTGTCATCTGGACCACTCTGCAGGTGCAAGTAGGTTCAACAGTTTTTCTCTCCTGTATTGTAGAAGACATTGGTATTTGGCTGAAATGTACTGTTCAATGGACTTTAGAATACTGGATCATTTAATTTATAAAGGGAGACCTTCTTCTTTTTCTTAAGAATATTCTATATTTTTCTGTTCCACTTCAATTAATGCTGTCATAAGGAAAAATATCTCTGAAATAATATTATTACCAAAATTTACCCTGAGCTGTGCTGAATGCTGGAAAGCACTTGTAAATGGGCAACATCAGGTTGAGAAGAGAGGCTACACTTCTCCAAAATAATCCTCCTTCAGAAAGTTAACTCTGCTCAGTGATTTAGAAATACTTAAAGCAAAATTTTTCCAACATTTTTTTGGCTTTTTTACTAGCAGTCCCAGCTGGGTCCTTCAGATTTGAGATAAGCAGATACAAAAAAGAAGCTTTGCTAAAAACAGAGCCAACCTGAGCAAACCTCCTTAGTATCCAAAAATACTGGATACTAAGTTTGGGGTAAACCCAAACACTTTCTTTTGTGTCATCCATTTCAATTATCTAACATTATGCATCAGGAGGAAATAATTTCTGTAAAGGCAACAGCAGTAAAGAGCTTACTTTCAGGAAAAACACTATCTGCTTTAACATTCCTTGGCCATTGGTTTTGATTTGTTTGGGGTTGGGTTTTTTCCCATTCCTTGAATATGAACGTTTTAATTAGTTTCCTGAAAATATCCAGTGTGTCTTCAAGTTCTCTTGCAGAGATCTTTGGCCATCTTCCCATCTCATGACTTACACCATGGAGTCTGTTTTCCATATTTTTTATCTTCTTTCAGGTATTAAACATATAATAAATACAAAGTTAGAGAGCCTTATGATTTTTGCACTGCCAGTGAGGTCTCATGTGATTAACCTGCTGAGTAGAGCATGAAATACTAAGAAACAAATGTTCCACAAGACAGGAACTGCACACAGTAAATGAAGCAAATCATGGCTTAATTCTTTATATGAATGTTTGTTTCTGCTTTGTTTCCCTGAGGGTAAATTAATATTTTATTATTTTTGATTGATTCATTGTAACAGATAAATACACTAATGCTGATTACTGATTACAGCTTATGGACAAAAATTAAGTAAACAACATATGTGGGAAAGAAAAAGCCATACCGTCCTGCTCTTCTTGAAGTCAACTACATGAGTTTGAAGCTTACCTAAAAAGCTGGGCCATTGTGTTTAATTTACATATTAAAGCCACCTCCATTAATGCAGTAAACTGGATCAGGAGGTGATTGAATTTCTACGTAGCACTTATGTTCAGATCTGTCAGAGTGCACCCCATAACTTCTGCTACAAGTTACAGCTGAAGTCACAGTTATCTGTAAGAATTAAGTTGTCTGTAAGAATTTTGCTTTGGAGCATAAGGTCCGTCTGGAAAAGGATCTGGAAGCACAAGAAAGTTTCTGACCATCAGTGAAACATTCACCCAGCCTTCATGTGATGAAAAGTCAGCTTTGTGTTATCAGTTTGCAAACCTGCTCTGTTTGCAGGATAACAGTTTTGGGGAGCAGCCTCCTCCACAAAGCAAAACAGTTCCTGGAGGAAATTTTCACTTCACATTAGACTTTTTTCCTTTGGACAAAAATTTGTACTGACCCCTTGTGCTTGGCCAGTGTTTGCTTCATAATATTTCTGCAAACTTGCTTCAGCTTTATTTGCATTGTGTAGTAAGCAAGTGCATCAAGGAATGGTAGGCACATTGGAATTAATACATCTCTCTCACATAACAGACCAGTGGTCTAATCAATAAAAGTAATTAATTTCAGAAAGATCTCATTGCATTTTCTTCTGCTTTTCCTTTGTCAAAGTATTTGTTGTATTTAAGGTTCATGTAACTTCGCAGTAAAATTTGGTTCTAACAAACATTTTTCTGTGAGACCTGTGAAAACTCCTTAGTCTTCAGCTGTCTTCCTCTTCTTTATGCCTTTCATCATTACATGTCGTATAAAAAGCAGTTATTAAAGGACTGGTTCTTGAATGCCTCTGAAGAAAGACCTGAAATACATGTAATAGAATAATTGAGATAATATATATATATATACATAATATGAAATGGAATAAAGGATATATCAGTGGCTCATAGATGTCTTTTTGAAAACGTCAGAATTCTATCAGGTGAAAATAATAAACTTATCCTTGTTGATATTAATTCCTTTTTAGGAAGTTGCATGAATTTCAGAAATCCTATGTCTAGAAGCCCTGTCATTTTAAAGTTGTTTTAAAACTAAAGTAAACCTTACTGCCTTAGAGGTAAGATCTTGCCAGCCCAGATACTGGAAATATCAAGTAAATTAGCCATGGTGATAATTTGGTATAGGAATATGAAAAATGTAAATGTCCTTTGGAAAATTCCAGATGAAGTACTACTCTGATAGGAAAAATATTTCAAGTGCTATAAAGCAGATATCTTATTTGACTGAAATATTGTTCAGAGAAGATAGGTCAGAAGGACAAGTGAGAACTGATTTTTTCATTTTTTTCCTTTTCTTTTCTTTTTTTCTTTTTTAAGCATGATTTGTGGACCTCTTCTAGGGTAACATGAAACAGTTCCTGTTTTCCTGGACATTGTTTTCCCAGGTGCTGGTGGAAGTGATAGAAAAAGCATTTTTATTATGTGTTTGAGATTCTGATTTCTAAAACATAGACATGTCAGAAAATCAGTAAGACTTGATAATAAAGAAGTAAACAATAATTCTTTACCTCACAGATAGTATATTATACAACAAAAACTTAAATTCTGTGTCAAGTCTTTTTATCAGAAATTAATTTCCAATCTTCATTACATTTCTGCCCATAAAACACTCACACACTATCACTAAAGCTGGAAATATTCCATATTGTACAGATTTATTTATTTTTTTTGTATGAAATGGTTGGCAACATTCTAGTATCACTCATGACCTTCCTGAAAAAAATATGATTTTGGTAAGAAAAAACCCCATCCTTATTCACTGGTAGCTTTAGAGTTTTTGTTTTATTTTTGACAAGTTATATCAAAAAGTTAGAACTGAACTGTTGATCTTCCCAGCTACCAAAGCATGTCTCTTTGCCTTGTTTCTGGACAAGACTATGTCTGTGACAGCTAAAACTTTGGGCTCTGATGGGCAAAAATTTAGAAAAGTTTCTAAAAGTTATTGGAAAGAAAACAACTGAGACAGTAGAAAAACATGCAGCTGTAAATTTCTCCTATCCCTTTTGCATCCTTACATGCCCCTGTTGTGATGTTACAGACTCCCTTCTGCTCACAAGGCGGTAACTGGACTTTCCCCAGGCTGACTTACCACACAAAAAAACCCAGCACAATGTGGAGATTGTTCTTTGAGCTCTCTGCCTGCTGCCATACACTAACCTGCTACAATAAAAGGTCTACTGAGCTGTGCCCAGCAAAGATTGGTTTCTAAATATTGATCTTTTGCACCAGGGCAACTCTTGCCTTCTGCACAGCAAAGTGGCTGAGCAGATTGCCTTCTGCCAGTGATGTCTGCTTGAATTAACTAGTTAACAGGAGAAAGAGGGGTGTCCTACCCATCACGGTGATGTGCACGGTGAGAGACGGCTCTTCTATACCAAAAGGTAAGCTGAAATGAACCTCACTCCCTTTCTGTCACCTTGCATGAACATCAGGGCCAGGTTCCTGGTTCATAACCTCTTATCTCTTTGAAAATATTACACATAAACCACCCTCTGATAAGCAGTGATAGTGCATTTTGTAAAGGAGCTGTAAAACAGATAAGGCAGTTAAGAAACTTGACTTACATTTTCCCCTCTGGCTCAAGGGAATTTCCTTCTCCCTGCATACAAAATCAGACTGTGAGGGAGAGAACAACAGTAACCAACTGAAGGTGTGAGGGGTACTACAGCTCTTGAATAATTACAAATCATAAGTGATAAGGAGTAACAGAAACTGGTGTTTTTATGTCAACATTTTCTGACCCATCCAACAAATCAGTAGTGCTTCCTGTCTATTTATGGACCCTTTGGTGAGTGAAGGCATTTTATCTCTCTCTGATTGTGGTTATATTCTGTTATCTGCTTCCCACTGCATAAATCTCTGGTCTATTTCCTAGTCATTTGTTACCAAAAGTTTTAAGAGTAATTTAGTTCTGATAACCATCACATTCAATGGATACGAGATTTAGTAGCAAAGTTCAAACTAAAAATTGGTTGAACTGATCACTGATTTTATCTCTTCTACAACACTCACAAGGGCCTCATGGTGGGAGGGACATCATGTCCCAACATCTCATTTGTCTCTTAGGAATTATGTTTCTACCACAATGTTACAGATTTTAATGCCTGGTTTTGTACTGGAGCTCAGTGCTAGCAGTCAGCCTGTCTGGGCTAGGTTTACTTTGCTATGATTAACTTAACTGATCATTTAGTCAGATAAAGGTTTTTTTTGTTTGTTTGGTGGGGTTTTTTTTTGTTTTGTTTTGTTTTTGGTGGGGTTTGTTTTGTTTGGTTTGGTTTTTTTAAATAAAAGATAGGAGAGATAAAAGGTCTTGTTTTTTCACTAGGTAGCTCAATACAGTCAATACTGTAATATTGTTGCAAAACACCCTTAGTCTCAGATGACAGTCGCTATCAAACTCCAGATATTACTGATTTAGGGATGTTAAGTAATAACTGCTCCAAGAATAAAATTGTTCCTTCTGTGGCAGGTGGTAATGGGGGAATCCTAAGCATGACCAGAATTGCTTAGGATTGATATATTTCCCTCCCAGAGATGGGAGGGAAACATCTGGATTTTCCTTTGGTGCCCAGGGATTCTTCATTTTGTTCTGCAAGCTCTTACAGAGCCAGGACAGGGAGTTCAGTGCCTTTTCTGGCTGGCAGCAGCAGGGCTCCTGTTCTTGATGACCTTTGGGAGGCACTTGGCAGGGACAAGCACAGCTCAGCCAGGCCAGGAGTGCCCGGGAGGGCTGCTGAGGCCAGAGGTGAGGAAAGCAGGAGTTATTTAAGGTCGAGAACAGAGGGCAGAAAGAACAGCCCTGGGAATTAGAGCAGGAGGTATCCTGTTTGCCACAGTGCCTTTCTATAGGGTTGTTTATTACTGCGTAGCATGCAACAGAGGGCACGTTTTTTACAGTGGGAGGTAAACAGGAATGGCCTCAGCACAGCATTTCAAGTTTTAAATTAGATTGCCCTTCACTTTTTTATCACGTGCTTCAGCAAGAGCCCAGCCTGCGAATGCTGGCTGAGCAGGCTTGTACATGTGCATGACCCTGCATACTGATAATTCACCAGCTTCTTCAGCTTTTTCTCACGATCACTGGTGTGTCCTTATTGTTTGGGTTGTTACCGAGCTAAGAAACAGCTTCAGCTGCTGAGATATTTTTCCTCTCTTTTAAATAAATCGTGTGGGAGAGTAAATGAAAGATAGAAGGTGATGTTTTCATAAAATGCAGTAGTATTTTATGTACTGTCTTCTGCAGTTTACAGCCCACACAATGCTTTACAAAATATCTGCGCTTTGAACAGAAGGTATGTTCTGCTTTGGCCTTCCAGATTTGCAAGATTTCCTGGGCAGCCTGGTACAGTTCTGTTCTTCCTTAAGAAAGGTCAACAGTTTCTTTCACACACCATAACATTAAGCAAAATCTGAACAGGTGTGACTCATATTAATAAGTTCTTCTGCAAAACTGAAACCTAGTCTTTAACATGTCTGCTAACACCACAGAAATTCTAGCTCCTCTTTTGTGGGCAAATGCCCTTCCCAATTGAAAACTTGCATTTCTGAGCTCTAGCCCACACAGTTCATCCTCTCACTAGGAAATAAAATTTTATTCGCTTTTGCTTTTCCCCTGCTGACTGATGTTTAGTACTATTTACATATAGATTTGACTTTTCTGTCTGTAGGATTTGGGCTTTTCACCCTTTCTTTGTATTCTCAGAACAATTCACTGGATCAGGAAAGGTGTATTTCATAAGTTACATTCCATAAATATATAAATAATTTAAAACTTCAGTAAAATCTCTCCCTTTTTTTAAGTAAATAGGAGAAAATTATCGGCCCAAGATCACACAAGTTAGAGGTTGAAGAGCTAAAAAAGCAAACAAATCACCACTTTCTGGATTATGTGATGTCTAATAGTTATTTTCCTAAATATTTATAGCAAAGTTCTTATTTTTAGACACCACAGAGAGTTATTTCACTACAGGAATAAGGGATATAACATAAGGAATATTTTGTGTGGAGTTCCAGTTTAACTCCTCACATTAGTATTCTTGAATCAAGGTTTAATCAACCACTTCAATGTCTGATTTACCTCTCCCGTGAACCTTCTGTCTTCATGGTGAAAGAACTTTAATTCTGGATATGCACATAAAAGCAGATGGTTGGTAATAAAATATCACTTCTGAATTTGCATGTTCACATATCCTCAGTACCTAAAGTTTAAAATACTATCTCAAGGAAGCTACTTTAAATCTTTGTTTTACAATATTTTTAGGAAAGCTTTTTGGATGGGGTAACTTGAAGAGCATAAAAAATATCTAGCCACTTGGGAAATATTATTTTTTTTAAAAAATATTGCCTTTTGTAGCTATATAAAAAATTAATTTGCCCACAAAATTTTGAAAATTTCCCTGAATTCTGCATTTAGTGCAAGGTGTCCTTTTGACCAAAATCCATAGGAAGAGATTCCTCCTTCAGAAGGTGACACCCATCAGAAAATAACCTGAACACTATTCTCCACCATAGAAATATTGACTTTGTCATCACAGCATCATTTTAGACACACTTCTTGGATTCTCACTCCTACAGTTCACCTGTATGGAATTTTAAAGTTACATCATGCTTTATATTGTCCCTGTGATACTTAGAAAAAATATTCCACTCTCCTTGACTGTCTACTCAACTAACTCCTTCTTGGCAGTTACAGTGGAAAGATTATGCTATATTGGTGTAGATAAACTTCATTGCTTTATTTCTTGTATTAAGTCTACCTTAATGGGTAGGATAAGTCTTGACTGTAATAGTGCAGTCTTTCTTTTTCAATTAGGATATTTTATTGAAGACAGCAAATTTTATCCAAAACAGTAAAATTTATGGCTTTTTATAAAAGAGGCCATCAAAGCAGGCAATTTAATGTATTTTTTTTTAACTGTGGATTTAGCTAATATCTTTTCATGGCTATGACTACTTCCACAACAAGCCACATGATTTTTCTGCATGTAAATATTCAAATCACTAAATGTGAGTCCATAATATTTACCAATGCCACAAGCCTTTTTCAATGTTTTTGGTTACTTGAAACTCACATTATTTTCAAAACACATGTTGGCACATAAAATGAAAATCATCGGAAGAAAACACCCATAAGCACAGCTTTATATAATGGAAGGTTTAACCAGGTCAGATGTTCTCTTTTTTCTGAAGGAGTGAGCCTTATGTACTAGGTCTCAGACAGCAAGAGGCAGTTATCCTAAGCTCAACTTAATTTTTTTTCTCCAAGAGAATGACAACTAAGACTAGTGTGGTTCCTCCAGACTAACATTTCAAGGGGATAGTAGAGCAGAATGGATTATGGACTTGGTTTATTTAAACAAAAAAACATGCTTACTGAAAGTTTTGACCATCCTGAACCAGCTTTCCCCTGGGAAAAAAATGCGCTAACCTTTGCAAAACCACAGTGATGTTTGCTTTCATTCAACATGGGGCACGATTCCCACCTTCAGACACATCAGTTTAGATGTCTGCTTGTTGAGGTGTCCTACTCCCAGAGCCACACTCGTGACCCACACCCAGCAGAGCAGCAATTTAAATGTTGTTCATCCCACAGGTTGCTGAGCTGCTGGTGGATAAGAGCTTCTTGTCCTCATTCTTGATTGTTTTCAGCACTTCAGTAATTTTTGGCTTTGTCTTGTTCCATGGATGAACTTTTATGTGCTTTTGGCGAGAGAGGGATTATTCCCTGTTGGATTCCGGTTAAAGCTATGATAGGTTATTCTGGGGGTCTTTGGATGGAAAAGACACAGTAATAATTTTCTTGATTAAAAAATACATACATCTCCAAGTTCTCAGGAGGAATAGTTGGGTTCTGAGCTTATTCATTTTTATCAAGTCCATAGCCAGGGAAACATTGCAGAGTGTTGTATTCCACAGCATTATAGTACGAATTCCTTGGAAGTGTAAAAGTGATGAATGCTCAGATTGTGTCTTCTTATTGGTAATAGGATAGCATCCAATATACACAGAAAAAAAAAAAAAATCAAGTGCTTTTACAGTGTTACTGGCTGAAAGTTCCTCCTGATTACTTTCTTAGACATATGGTAAGAATTTACTTGCAGTTCATTAAAAGCTTTTCTGAATGACATTAAAAAGGGAAATACAGTGCATATTGACTTTGAGGATATTTGGTAATGAGTAGTGGGTACTGCTGGGATCTTCTAATTATTTCCATAAGTATCAGCTCATCAGAAAAGTACAGCTGGGTCATAGTGAATGACACAGGTTATAAGGAGGAACAAGAGGGGAAAATATTTTTTAATTTTTTTTTTTTAAACAAATTTGTGTCCCTTAATAAATCAAAGCAGTATTTGAGTAACAACTCAATATTAAATATCAAATATTAAATCAATATCATAATGATATTTAATATCATATTGATATTTATCATATTGATATTTAATATCAAATATTAAAACTCAATTTCTTACTGTACTTTGAGTTTACTTTTGGTGACACTGATTCCAAATAGTTTATTTTTAGAATGTCTACTTTACTATCATTATGGAATGCAACTGAAGATCCCTTAAAATGAAGTATTACTTCCCCGAATGTAGTTATTTTATGAGCCAGTTAATTGATGCACTACCTGAATTTATTCCTGTACTGAGACATTCATTAGACAACGGTGAGACTATTCAGGATCTTCAAATAGCTTTTGGTAGTACTGCAGAGATAATTGGCATCCTTTTGAAAAGAATAAAGAGGAATTAAAACCAGTTACCATTATTTTTCAGTGTTCCTATCCTTTCCCTTATAATCATAAGCACTTAAAGGAAGATTGATATATTTCAAAATCTAGTCTCTGGTAGCCAAATCTTTCTTGGGACACTGTTGCTAATTTGAAAAAGCTAACAATTTCCCAAATCTTTAAGAGCTATTCAGACATGTCCTTGTGCATACCTTGGAAGCATCAAATTCTACTTAAAATGAAATGTCTTTCATCAGACATTTTTGTCACGTATGTTCATTTCCACAGAAATTAACTTCAAGCCAGAAGTTCTTTAAAGTTCTTGTAGTCTGTTTAGAAAGTGGCACAACAGAAGGAAAGTTTGGTGAGAGCCCAGGCATGACTGTGCAGTGATGCATACAAAAATGTACACTTACGTAACAAGTTTAATATTGTAAACACATTTAGAGCTAAAAGTTCAGCCCTGCATGAATACAGAACAGAGTCATGATCTAGAGTTTATATCACAACAAAAACCAGGATCTGTATCTCACTAGCCCCTTTAGTAACCTGAGGACTCCTCAGGCCTTGTAAAGGGCTTCCTTCACTCTTGGGAGTATAAATTGTTAAAAGATTACACTGGACAAAACATGCTCCTAAACCTTGTTCACCTGTCAGCTGAAGGACTGGGCTGGGAACTTATGGGAAACAGATGTTGTTCTAGACCCCAGAGTATGCAGATAACCAAGGTCAGCAAACACAGTTACTTCTCAAAGTGGAAGGGGGAAGAAGTAGCAAAGGGAGATTGTAGTGAGACCTGAGAGCAGGAACCACCAGCTGGCAGGAATCCTACTGCTTTTTTTTTGAAATGCCAAAATATTTTTCCTCAGAAGAGAATGAGGCTAAGTACAAATGAATGGTCTGTCATGGGAAAAAACCTAACTACCCCAAGACAAAACAATGTTGTGACCACTTTATGAGCAGAAGCAATTTCTCTAACTTAAGAGATTTAACCCAAGTCTATAATTAGGTGATCAACTGTAATTTGCATGCAAGTATACAAGGCAGCTGCTTTCAGAAATTTTCCCCATCTCCTCTGTTCTGAGACAATTTCTTATCAATCCTTGGATGCTTTTCCCATTCATGTCCTCAGGGACCATATACCTTGGAGGTATATTATGAGATGCAATGCTAGGGGATAACTAAGATTTTCAACACCTAAGGCATGCAAAAAGAAAAAGAAACTTGTAAAAAAAGGAAAAATGTGAGCTTGAAATGAGGGAAGTGGCAATACCAGCTGCACAGACAGGTGCTGTGTCTCTCAGAAGAGAGGACAGCTAGGTTGCAGACTGGGTAGGGGAGCAGATAGGAAAAACTATGAATTAGGGAAACTATGCTCCCAATCAACACCAGCTCAGAGCCACTCTCTCCGTCAGGACTTGTCCATATACGTTATTTAAATACAAAACCCACAGTTATTTGTCTTAAGAGCTTTATTTTAGGTAGGGTTAAATGTTTTATATGTATGCCTATCACTCTTTTTCTGCCTCTGCATTTTAACTTCCTTTTTCCTAGATTAAATAGTATCAGTGGAAGGACACCCTCTGCACACATCTTTAAAATTATTTTTTAAACCTTAATTTTTATCATGGCCTGTCCTGGCAAGGGAAAGATTCAGTGACATTCTCATGAGTCGTGAGAAGCATGCTCAGAGAGAAGAGATGTTTACATTGATTCCTTTAGATGAAAATTACCACATTTGCTGACTCTTGGGAGCATATAAATATTTAACCAGAACATCTTCCAGTAGTAAATACATGCTATATGTATGAAGAACACCCATTTGATTTAATCATGTTATTTAAATTATATACATGTACGAAATGCTCTATTATTGGAGGGTGAAATGGTAAAGTAGAAGAGAGAGGGCCTTGCCCTTAAGATTTGGCATTATTTTGAGAACTACAAATATTTAAAAGAAAGTAATTGTCTCTTGGTTATTCCCTTCGAGAGTCTGAGACTAAAAAGTGAACTTTCTCTGTGCTGCTCACATCTTGTCCAGCATTGTGCAACACATTCAAAATGCTGTTCAGTTCAAAGACAGGAACTTGGTTGGTAGCATCCTTGTAGTAAAGATATCTGATATTTTCTCCACATTTTTGTGTTGTGAACTGTTGATAATTCACTCTCACCTACCATTATTATGTGAATGGTATAGAGTGCTTGAACAAGACCTCTCGGACACAGAAAATCTTTATTTCACACAGCTTTGTTCATCCCAGGATTATATTCGTGAAACACTATGAAATTGTACCAGTGAAAAAATTGTGTCAGGAGTTATGTCTACACTGCTGAAAATATATCTGTTACCTGCAGAAGAGGTCCATGGACTTGTTTTTAAAAGCGTTTATCCATTTTGCTCAGAAATAGTCCCTCTGGATGGCCACATTTCTGTGGAATACCACTTAGCCTGAGTTTCCTTGGCATCTTGGAAGTGATATGGAAAGAAAAATCACAGAGAAACATCTTTGTAGGTCGAAGCTAAGGATATGCATTGCATTCTCTAGAATGTATCGTGTCAGGGTAGAAACAAAGCCACAGGGACAATGTTCCAGGACAGCAAAAGATGGAAAGAACCAAAAGTGTTCTATAGAAATAAGCTCTTGGGAGTAAACTAAGAAATAAACTATTCCCAAAACCAAACCCCACTTTCATCTGTAAGTGAAATAACTGATGCACTCCAAAAAGACGCCTGAAAATTTATATTAACTTCAATGGGCCATGTCAATGACCCACTCCAGTACAGACTGCATTGTGAAATCACCACCATTTGTCCACTTTCCCATCTTTCACCAATGGAAACTTTCACCAAAACTGTTACCAGCTGTTCCACAGACTCAGATTATTGCTAAACTCTTAATGTCTTTAATCACAATACAAATTGTTTGGGATTAAACCACTTTCATTTTGTTTTACCCTTCACTATATTTACCAGCACAACAGAGAAAACAGAGCTCATTAAGACCTCAGAAGACAATTTCATCTTTTCCTAATCTTCAAGGCAAAATCATTTTATCAATCTTTTCCTTGTAGACAAATTTGCTTCACTTTAAAAGGAAAAAAAAAAATTAATCAAAAGTCTAGACACCAAGAGTTTCATCATCTATTTGGCCCAGTGCATTCTGTTTCTTTCTTTTGTACTGTAATCCAGTAACACATTAAATATGGAAGATACTGGATTATATTGGTTTTGCAACAGTCTTTCAGATTTTTCTAGAACTGATTGCATATTTTCCACTAAACCAAACCCAATTCCATCTGTCTTTCCTCAAGGGACACATCTTTTATATGTCTTCAGTTTCACTTTCTTCCTTAATTCCTAGCACCCACATCTGTCTTGAAACAACCAAAATTAGGCACAGCACTCCAGCTCAGGACTTGACAGTGCTCACAGAGGAAAGACTACTCCATATGTTTCACATGTGGCTCTTCTGTGCTTTTGTGAATTTTGCTTTTTTCATCCCAGATTGACGGCATTGGCTTCTATCCAGTTTTCCTTCCAGTACATCTCCCAGATGCTATTTTGCAGAAAAGCTGCCTGTAAAGTCCTTCCCAGCTTCTGCTTAGTGATAGATTATTCCTACACAAGAATCTCATGCTTCTGCATGAAATGTTCTTATTTGTGTTTCAAGCCCATAAGGAGTTTCTAATAATTACCACCTTTTTTATCCCTTTTGCCCTTAGACTGTCTTTCCATGAGTAGCAATAATCCTATTGAGTAAAAATGATCATATATTCAAGCTTTCATTTATTCTGCTATCATCTCTCTCTTTTTGCTAAATAATCATGAACTACAGAATATCACCATCTCTTTTATGCAAACCTCCTTCCTTGATCTCCTGCCATTTCTCAGGATGAAATGTAGAAAAGCTCACCTCGAGTTACTGCTTTTAACTCTTGAAAGAAAATTCTGTTCCTTCCACTTTCCAAGAATTTAAGGCACATTTTTTACCTCTCATCTCTCTTGCCCACTTACTACTCCTGAACCGATAGCTGAAAACTCATTGTTCTATCTTTCTCCTGATACAGGACAGAAGGCCCTAGAATTAATGACTTGCTTACATAAGACAGTTCCTCCTCCCTTTTCCTTTCTTTCCTCCCTGTATTTCTGAAATATGTGTATAACAACATTCAATCCCCTGAACTATCTCTATTAATCTTTACTGGCTTAAGTCACCATTTTCATAATGTATGAAATTTTCTTGTTCAAGGCAGACAAAGTTTTCAGCAGAATGACTGCCTTCTTGGCTTGATATGATCTTATTACTTATCTCTATTACTTAGACAGAAAAAAGAATAAAAAAATCTCTATTTTATAAAAAACAATGAATCACAATGGTTTGACTCTTCTTTTCCTTTTTCTTCTTTTTCTTTTTCTTTTTCTTTTTCTTTTTCTTTTTCTTTTTCTTTTTCTTTTTCTTTTTCTTTTTCTTTTTCTTTTTTCTTTTTCTTTTTCTTTTTCTTTTTCTTTTTCTTTTTCTTTTTCTTTTTCTTTTTCTTTTTCTTTTTCTTTTTCTTTTTTTTCTTTTTTTCCATTTTCTTTTTTCTCTTTTCTTCTTTGTTCTTTTTTGTTTTTTAAGGCAAGAAGAATTATAATAATTCTGCCAGATTCTTCACATTTATCACTTAAGTGTCTCCCAAAACAGTCCTGATAACTTCACAGGTGAGAATAAAACACATTTCCTTGTTCTTTATTCTTTGAAAAAATGTGTTCTACAGAGAACTTGTAAAGCTATTTCAGCATTAATGAATTCTTTCAAGTTGCTCTGTTTAGAAACTGTTATAAATAAATAGTTATCTTTGATGATACTGTTTAGTTAAGAGAATCAGATGTGTTCCTGCTCTGCAGTTTCTGGGAAACCACAAATAATGGTTTTGCTTGGTTACAGCATTAGGACTTTTGGACAACATAGTTCAGTCTTTCTCAGAAAGTTCAAGTGTTGGGACATATTTCTTTATCTGATTTTTCATTCTTCCAACATTCACCTCTACTCAGACCTTCTCCCTCCACTACATCAAATCTCCACTAGTTCAGCAGTTGCCAATGTTACAGCAGAATAACTATAACATTGTTTCAGTTTGGAGAACTACTACATTTACATGGCTGCCTCCTTTGTTAAACCACTCCATTTATGCCCACCAAAATCCAGTCTCCTAATTCCAAGTACTGTGCCATGACTACAGCTACTCCCAGTGATTCAGTGATTACTAATAGTTTTTCTTTGAGTTTCAGTACAGTACATATGTCACTGTACTGCTGTGGATATGTGGGAGGGGATTATAACCAATGGCCCCCAAACCCCACAATAGCAGTTTTCCATTTTTAGTCTGATTGCCAACAAAAAAAAAGACAAAAAATAAAAAAAGACAAAAAAAAAAGACAAAAAAAAAAAACCAGGACTTTCTTATCTTAAAGTGATTCTGTCAAGTCCTTTCTGGCAGAATCTCAGGTCACATAAGCAAAAGTCACAAAGCAACAAAAATCAAAGTGCAACATGATCTTTTATAGGTTCTCCCTCTGAATTACAAGCCAGCATGAAATATGAAGATGATCAGCTGTAATTAAGGTAGTGGGTCAAATACTAGGCCTGACTTCCTACATATGGTTCTGTGTGCAGAGAGGTGTCTTGTTGGGGTTCTTCTGGTCTGTTGGAGAAATCAAAAAGTGGTAAGGAGCTATAATGCCTGCATAATACAGTACACCTTCTTTGTATTTGACTGTCATTTTGAGGAAATGTTTCAGTAAAGCTGGGTGCCACCTGGTCTTGCATACCATGCTTTGCATTATTTTCAGGGTTAATGGTTTTCTTGGGGAAACAAGTCCTCATTTTCAGTTTGTGTAACAGGGGATTTTTGGTGGGGTGTTTTGTTTTCTTGTTTTTAATAATGTGCTTAAGGATAATAGTTTTTTTTAAGTAGATACATTTTCTAGTCAGTTATGGCTCGTGTTAAATAATGACATTTGATTGTGTTTAATGTTGTTCTTCCTGTCAGTGACAACATTTGGACAGATGAACCAAACACATGGAGATACGGGTGTATGTTGGCTGTTTGGAATAGAATAGTTTTCAGATGCATACAGTATTTTCCAAATATAGATTCCAAATATTTTTGGATAAAGGAAGAATAGTATTTCTTCTCCAAATGGCATTATGATATTTTTGTCACAATGTGTTCATCCCAAAATTACAAAGGTAAAATTGTAAACTACAATTTTTTGTGTTGCTCCTCTCCCTTCTATTGATGGGAGTCTTCTCTGTTTTACATGTTATTTTAGTCCAGAATTTTTGCTTCTGCAAAAATATCAGAATATGATTATTTATTTTTTACTTAAGCATACAGTGGTTAGCTGTAACTAGACTATGAGCCCATGTTTCTCAGGAGGTTTGATGGGGAATATCTTTCCAGGAGACCATTTCTTTTTCCCTCTTTTGTTCATTTTCTATTTAATCTCTTTGTTTATAGCTTGGGTGGGCTTTTTCCCCCTTTGAAGATGTTCATTAACTTGCATTGAGCATAGCATCCCTTCCAAAGGAAGAAATGGGGAAAGAAGGGAGAGAGAAGGAAACAAATTCCTGCTCAACACCCTGTGATTCTTTTTTCTGCATGATCGGTTCTTTGCCCTGCTCTTCTCTCACACCCTTTTTGAACCAACTTTTCTATGCAGGGGAACTCAGGCTCTTCCTTGACAGGCCTGTGGAGTGTAGAGCAATGGATCTGAAATGTGACTGACACTTCAGTGTTACTGTGTGTGAATAACTGATACTGAAGCTTTGAAAAATTAACATTTTGGACGTATTAAACACTCCCTAACTGCCAGTGATGCTGAGTATGATGTGTGGGTATTTCACAGCTCTGAAATAGAGTCATAGTGACTTTTTTGGGTTCATGCTACCTCCATGCTTCTTCTTTGCTATCTATGTGTTCTCAGTCCTACACAAGGAGTTTGCTTTCCAGGTGAGATGTCCCTCTGTCTACAATTTTATATGCAAAGATAGTTTCTTCTGAAAATAATAGTTTATGAACAGTTTAAACAAAAAACTGATATTCGGTAAGGAGATGTTCTCACTCTCATTGAGATGAGTAGGAAGAAAACCTGTTACCTTTGGTGAAGGAAATACTCCATAAAATTGTGAAGCCTGAGGCTGGAATAGTGAAGTAATTTCATCTTGCTGTTCTGTCTCTTCCAAAAGTCTGTAAATTTATATTCTTCATGGCAGCAGAAGCCAAAATCCTTCTTAATTTTTTGAGACAGAGAGCAGATGTGTATGTGCATAATGCAAGCTTAACACTGAGGCATAGAATCATAGAACCATTTAGGTTTGAAAACACCTAAAGACCTCCAAGATCATTGAGCACTGTCAAGTCCACCACTCAGCCATGTCCCTATGTGCCACAGCTGCACATGTCTTAAATGTCTTCAGGGGTGGTGACAAAACAACTTCCCTGGGCAGCCTATTCCAATGCTTGACAACATTGGTGAAGATATTTTTTCATAATATCAAAACTAAACCTCCTCTGGCACAACTGAAGGACACTTCCTCATCCTGTCACTTGTTATCCGGGAAAAGAGGCAGATGCACACCTTGCCACAACTTCCTTTCAGGTAGTTGTAGAGAAAGAGAAGGCTCCCCTCTGCTTCCTTTTCTCCAGGCTAATATAAATTACATATATATCTTCATATAAGTAATATAAAATATAAGTAAGCAATATAAATCCTAGGTAATGCTGATGAGATTAAAGAGTATAAAAAAGTCACAGGTCTGACATGCAGGAGTTTGACTCTACCTGAACATACAGGGCTCCAGTGGGCAGGAGACAATAATACCCAATAATGCATTTTCTTCTGAGCTTCTTTCAGAGCATCATGACCAATGAGCGCAACATAAATATAATCTGAATACTGAGTGGGAGGTGAACAAGGGAAGCTTAAATTAGGCCATGTCTTGAACTTGTTACTTGAGAAAAATTTCAGCTGAGTAACTCATTTAAATATCTGGGGGTCTTCTTTGGGATACCAACAAAGTATTCAGAGTGGATGGAAGAACAGCTAGGAGTTATATATCATAAACCCTATGCATTACTGAAAGTAAATTATATAAATTAAAATATGTACCATTGGGCAAGCTGAATAACTGTTATTTTTAAGCTTGTTCAGAAAACCTGATTTGTTTACCTGATTTCTTCAGGCAGTGGAGAAAAACAACCATATCAACAAAACCAACCACCACCCTCTCAACTAACCCAAAAAAAGAATCAGTCTTATTTCTGAAAAAAATTAAAAAAAAAAAATCCCACACAAATTGTGGGGAAGAGGTGAGAACCAAATGAGCAAAACCTGTTGCTTAGCTTCTCTAAAAACAATTTTGAATTTAGCTGGGTTCATGAGTTAGTTGTCATGTTATTTAGAAGTGGAATGGAAAAGCCTTTATTTAATAACATTAATAACATTTCTTAGCTGAAGTTCACCAGCATATCTTCAGTCTTATTTGAAATTCTCCAAGTGCAGTGATGCAATTTACCCAAATGTGGCAGGACCTTGCAGATAACTTTCCCAAATCTGAATGTTTCCCTGGACAGGTGACTCTTCAAATACCCATTCATCTCTGCTTAGCAGCTGAGTTTTCTTGATTTAAATTCATCTGGTTTTAGTAATGGTGAGACTCCATGTCCAGCTCTAGGCTTCTCAGTACGAGAGAGACACGGAGCTTCTGGAGCAGGTCCAGTGTGAGACTCTGAGGATGAGGGTTCTGGAGCACCTCACTTATGAGGAAAGGCTGAGGGAGCTGGTCCTGTCTAGCCTGAGTGATCTCATCTATGCCTGTGACTATCTGGTGCCAAGAGGGCAGAGTGTCTCTTCTCAATGCCAGGCAATAGTGCAAGGGGCAACAAGCAGAAACAGGTACACAGAAAGTTCCACCCCAACATGTGGAAGAATTTCCTTGTTGTGCAGGTGTCCAAGCACTCTAACAGGTTTTCCAGAGAGGCTGTGGAGTCCTCTTTTGCTGGGACTATTCGAAATACACCTCTACGGATCAATCCTAAATTATGTGCTCTAGATAACTCTGCCGGAGCAGGGAGGTTGGGCCGGATGACATCCAGTGTTGCCCTTCTAATATTAGCGGTTGGGTGAGCCTCGGGAAGGAGGCGATGCTCCGGCAAGGGGCTGATGGGCTCTCCGTGCGCGCTTTGCAGCTCGGAGACCTACGGGCGGCAGAGGGCAGGAGCCGGCCGGCATCCCTCTGCAGGCCCCTCACCCTGGGCGGCTCCTCCCGGCTGCGGCACCGACCTTCACCTGCAACCCGAGCCGGGCGGAGCCGGCGCTATAAAGGCCAGGGCGGGCAGTGGGACCGCGCTCCGCAGGGACCGGCCGTCGGGGCTGCAGCCATCCCTCCAGGCGTGCCAGAGTCTGCGTGGGCTGTGGAGGTGAGCTGAAATAACCAGAGGAGAAAAACACAGTTAGAAATCGGACAGGGTGCCCGTTGGTTTTGTTTGGGTTTTGGGTTTTTTTTGTTGTTTTTTTTTTGTTTGTTTGTTTTTTTTATCTGAGGCTGATTAGGCGTTTTCTCGTCCATGTTGTTTTAGGTTTCATCAGATTCATGTGCGGCTTTTTGCTTGGGATTTTGTTGTTGTTTTCCTTGTTTGGTTTTTTAACCAGTATGTTTGATAGATCAAGAAGAAAAGTCTCGGCAGACTTAGAGCATCAGTCATTTACTGCCTCTAAATGCATCCTAGTACCACATGACAGAATGAGTGCATGTCTTTATCATTGCACTCCCAACCACGTTATTTAGTTCTGTTCATTTAGTTCTAATCAAACTTGAGGCAATGAGGGAAATTATCTGGTCTGTAATAGAGAATTTACAACAACCTTTATATGAGTGATTTAGCATAAAAGATGACTAAGACAGCCTACTAAGTTGCCCAGTAATAGTGTGTATTGTTCTTAATGTCTCATTAATAGTAGTTCTTTTTTTTTCATGCTGTTACTTATTTTATTTTCTTTTTAGTCCTTCTGTTTAAGTAGAATAATGTTGAGACCAAAATGTGATATGTCATAGAAAAACTTACAGATGTGAACTCTTTCAATATTTACTAAATCAAAGTGTTTTCCTGGGGGGGTTTATTGCAGATTCTAATTAATGTGACTCTCTCATAACAAAAAGAACAATGAAGGACTATTCTGCAAATTCCACAGAACAGGACCTCTCTGATCCTGGTAAGAGGGAGCTCTGCATGTGTGTTTGAAAAATATGTTCCACAGGTTTGAATCTAAAGAACATTATAAAGCTCTCCTGATTGTCATAGTTGTTTTGTAGGAGATAACATGAGTTTCCTACATATCAGTGAATTAAAGCCACGCCTATAAAACATTTTTCTGCATGAATCATTCCATCAAGTTCAACAAAATTAATTTACATTGGTAAAACTGCTCAAGAGGGTCCTAGCCTGAGCATGAAAATTCTCCTGAGGTAAGCTGTGGAAGCTGGAATAACATTATTGCTGTCAAAAGGTTGTCTAAAACAACTGTTGTAGACCAGCTATCAGTAAAATAGTATGTAGAAAACTCTTCATTGTGAGTTAGCAACTAAAGTTAAGGTAAATTGGGAGTGGCTGGTATGGGGAGCAGCTTTTCTCCTCTTGTTTTTTGAGCTGGCTCCCCACTCTGGCTACTCCTCTGTTTCTTTATATATTTATTGCATCTCATTTTATGCATTCAGCTTCCTGGGTAGGATTATGCTTTCATATATCTTTCTGAAGCACCCAGCACAAAGGAAATGGAGCATGCAACAGATACTGCAAGAGAATAGTGAAGATGGTTATTAGAGACAAGGACATGATTAGTTAACTACCATCTAGTCTGTGTTAGCTACAGCAATTATAACCCCCACTATAAGCAATTCCACTCATTCCATAAAGACTTCTAATTTGCATTTAATTGTTTGAAGGAAGAATTAACTTTTTCTTTTAGTCTTTGATAATCTTTCTGTATAAATATATTTTAATTTAAAAAATGAAGTTGTTTCCATCTCAGAAATGGACATGTAAGCTTTTTCTGGGAATAAAGATGAACTGAAGAGAAAAAGCCTGGTGAATTTTTCTTGAAACTTCCTCCCAAGAACATGAGGAAAAACTAGTCTAGAAAAAAACTAGAAAGACACAAGAAAGCATAATAATCCATCAATTGTATTACTAAAAAAAGCGGTTTTATTCACAGAATCTGGAAGCAAGGTGTGTGATGATACTTCTTTACCGCATGAAGAACATGTAGAACAAATTGACCAGTCAAAGCCCAAAAAGAAAATGTAGGTATTTTTTTTTTAACTTAGTGTTAACTGGGTGTATGGGAAAGTCAGAGGGGCAGGGGAGGGAGGAGAAAAGTTTAATACAGGTTTGCTAAAAAATCCCTTATCTTAATTAGTCTTTTGTACTTTAGGAAGGAAGATGAGAAGCCAGAGAAACGAATTGTTGGCATTCTTGAATTGGTTAGTGATCTATTTAATGGTCTGCTTTAGATTTTTTTATTTGGTATTGTGAGCTGTTTATGACTTACAATTCATAGGCAATCAAAAACTGGAGAAGAAGCCTGAAGACTATTGATTCTGGACCTGCTCTCTAAGAACCAGTAAACACCAGTTTTGTGTCAGTTTTGTATAGGACAGCTATTCTCAAACAAAAATAGCTCTTGCATGTGGACTTTTTTACTCTGAAACAAAAAAAGATTTATTCTTCTCTGTTTTATTCTGTGTGTATTTATGCTTTGAGATGGTTAGGCCAGTCAGGAATAAAATGCTCCAGTTTCAGATTAACCACATCCCAGGATATCTATAGCAGTTTAAATTCACATCCTTCTTTAAACAAAACCAAGCTTCAGGGATAGACAAATTTCAAGATACGATCTATCTCCGCTGAAAACGTTTTCTACTGGTAGGTGTAAGTCAGGTGCTGGTCAATAACTCACTCTTGTTTACATTATAGAGGCATTATCTTAGTAAATATGCAACTCAATGGAACACACAATATATTCTACAAAGATTGTTATCACTTGCAAATTTGTAATTTTTTTCCTGACTGGGAATCTGTGTCCTGCCAGTATTCTCTTAGCAGCCTGAGTGCTGATTTAAGAATATGTTGGACTACTACAGAATCTTTATGTACCGAGTTTACCTTCAGCTGGAGTGTTGCTACTTAGAATATGTGGCTGAAGCATGTTCTGTAAGTCCACTGTACTGCAGCAAATGCATGAACTGTCAGGTGTAATGTCCCTTTTTTCTCTTTTTTTGTTTTTCTTTTTAATGCTTACGTAGTTTTGCTATGCTGATTGGGTGGATGTCCTGTTGATGATAGTTGGTTTGGTCGCAGCGGCTGCAAATGGTACTGGAATGCCACTTATGATCATTGTCTTTGGAGAGATGACAAACAGCTTTGTGCTAAGTGGCATGCAATCCAATGGTAAAAAGTTTAAATTAAATTTCTCTGCATATTGATTGTGTTTTGCTACTGAGGCTAAGATTCTTTTATTCCCCCAGATTATACACTGGTACATATCTAAGGCAATGTATTATGAGCAACACTTATCCTGCTGGAAATAACCCAGTCATTTCAATCCATCTTTAATGGCTAGACCAGGGCAAAACCAAAGCATTGGATGTGCACTTTGTGAATGGACTTTGACCTTGCTGAGATAGTAGGGAGTATGGCCACCCTCAGTTATCAGGCATTAATTGCTTAAAAATAAATGTTTTTTTGCCAAATAATTTTGTATTTAAGTTTGTATTGCAGACCCCACTTGCAAAATACAAAATATTCCCAAACTGAAAACCCCATATTGCCATGAATCAACAGCTCTATATAACACTTCCACAAATATTCCTACTTTTAATTTCCCCTTCACAGATACTTCAGTAAACACTTCCAGCTGCCCATCAAATCCAGGAGTGGATATAGAAGGTGAAATGACAAAGTAAGGATCTGTAGTTATATATGCCTTCCCAATAATGCATCACAGGCTTCAGTATTTACTTTGGTGTGATTGACTAGTTGCTTCTCTGTGTGTCTAACTTTTCTCATTAGATAGAGTGGGGTCATGTGGGCTTTTTTTTCTTTATCCCAGGTTTGCTTACTACTTTGTGGCAATTGGCTTTGCTGTGTTTATCCTGAGCATGATCCAAGTGTGGACATTTTTGGTTGCTGCTGCAAGGCAAACTGCAAGGATCCGGAAGATGTTCTTTTTTGCAGTGCTCCATCAGGAGATGGCTTGGTTTGATACTACCCAGATAGGAACACTGAACACCAGACTGACAGAGTGAGGGCTCTGGTTTTTTTTTTTCTTTTACACACAGACACACACCCCCAAGTAAGGCATTTAAAAAAACCTGACATTTATCTCAACAGAATAGCCTAAAGAGAGTTAAAAAAAAAAATCCACCGCACCTAAAGTGTGAAATATTACAGTTCAAAATGAGGAATTCATTATCCTTTTTCAGCTATGTGCATTGGAAGGGGTTTTTTCATTAAATGTCTGACACTGGCTTTCTGAAGCCCATGAAGTACATGTCAGCCACTGCTAAACAAACTGTCTCCACCTAGTTTATAAATGCCAAAAGCTGGCACTGAATTGAATGGAAATGAGCTTATACTTGCACCCAGTCAGAACTCAGGCAGTATTCTATTTAGCCAGTTAAAGTCTTTGTAATTTTTCCATAAACTTAAATAGATTTTGGGGTGAGGACTGTAATGGCCATGTACTATGGAATTATATATAGAAACACTATTTTTAAAATTATTTTTCTGGATTTTATAGTATCTTTGGACAATTATCTGTCCTGGAAAGTGTACAAGAAGCTTAAATGAAAGCTCTCCACTCTAATATCTGTATGTTCTGTGAAGAAAAAATAAGGAAGAAAATTTGTATGAAAAATGGAGCTTATTCCAAATAATGGTATGATGGAATGGAGGTAGCTCTTCATCTGAGTCAGTAGCTGAAATCATGAACATAAAATGCATCAGAGAGCTGAGCAGAAAAAATTATTAGGGATTGGTCATGTTGGATGAAGAGGTTGCTTGATTGTTTCCTTATTGCTCCATTTGGATGCCAGATGAGGAAGCTAGGTCATTGGTGTCCTAGTGTCATGGCATAGAAACATCAGAGAATGTTGAGAATACAGAAAATGAGTCCTTAAAAATAGGTTTCTGCTGTGTTTAGGCCACAGAAGAACCCAATGGTACAGTTCAGTAGCCATGGTTAAAAATTTTCTTTTGCTGGTTAGGAAGTGACAAAGCTCCTGACATGAGGCCACACAGCATGTAAAGAAGTGGGGGAGGGAGTCACAATGTGAGGCATTCTGAACTAACAAATTTTTTTATTATTATTGTTATTTAAAGTGACATCAACACCATCCGTGAAGGAATCGGAGACAAGATCAGTATATTTCTGCAGTTTTTTTCCACGTTTGTGTCAGGGCTTATTATAGGATTCATCTATGGCTGGAAGCTGGCACTGGTGGTTACGTCAGTCAGCCCACTTCTT
The DNA here is from genome assembly GCF_049639895.1 of Pseudopodoces humilis. Lineage (NCBI taxonomy): Eukaryota > Metazoa > Chordata > Aves > Passeriformes > Paridae > Pseudopodoces > Pseudopodoces humilis. The sequence continues at coordinate 121,288,381 of NC_142200.1, read as the reverse complement.
GCTGCATCAACAGCAATTTGGTCAACTGTAAGTGTGTGGGGATTTATAAATAAACCAGACAAACCTTACAGCACTTATGCACAGAAGAGGGGGGAGAATGGGAGAAACCTAGTGTGATTTCTAAGTTCGCAGGTTGGCCCCACTCTTACTTTGAGTTCTGTTCCTCCTGTAGCCTTTCTCTGGGTTCCCAAGCACACTTGTAAGGTGTGTTCCTTCTCTCTGCATAGTCTGTCCTCATGCCATGTTGCAGGAGGATAATCTGCATCTGAGCATCATTCTGGCACAGCAGTTTCCTCATGGCAAGCACCAGGGAAACCCTCGCTTTTCCCTCCTACCATAAGGACCTTTCAGCCTCTTTCCATCTGCACATGAATGTACCACGGCTCTTGCAAATAATTTACCAAGTTTCATGCAGTGTATGGACTAGATCTATACAGCTATGCAGATACATACAGCTGCTGAAAACTGAAGTGCTACAAATCAGTGAAACAGCTGGAGAGGTTTCCCTTTCAGATAGGAAAACTTTGTCCCCCTATGCAGTGTTTAGCCACATTAATGTTGATGGCTCATACTGTTGAGTAGCTATTTATACGATTTTATGGGGTTTTTCCTACATGAAGCATTACAAAAAAGCTAAGAAATAGAATGTTAGAGGTTGTAATGTGATTGACTTGCTTACTTCAATGTCTGCTGGTGCTCTAGTGTGTGAACACCTCAGAAACTCAGCGCAGCTAGGGTACCTCCTCTTTCACTCTTCCTAGTGTAGTCTGTAGGCTGTCCTCAGCTTGGGAGGAAAGTGGATTAGTGTCTTGGTTTAGGGTAAATTTTGGAGAGAACCTCCAAATGGAGTCCCCTCAGAAAGCAAATCTAAGCGGCCCCTACCCCCAACTGGTTCAGGAAAGGAGGTTTCTTTGGAGAGAAGTGGAAAAAAACTGTTTATTTAACAGAAATTGAATAATATTAAACAATAAAACCTCTCACTGTTCGATGAAACAGCAAATCAAGGAAGAAAAGTCCTTTTCATGTGGAGTAGCTTGGCTTGCTCAGGTTCTTATCAGTCCCTCCGGTGCCGGAAAGTGCCGAGGCCCAGGCCCCAGTGGGCCACAGGCGTGGGCTTCCGGGCTTTGTTTGGGATTTTTCAGCCCAGAGCAGGTTTGAACAGATCTAAGGAGAAACAAAAAAGTCCAGGGAACTCTTCTGCCTCAGCTAGCTAGAACTAACTGTAAAAGAGAAGCTCTGTCCCGGTGTCCATCCGTGCTGCAGACACCACAGTCCAGGGGCAGGATGTGGGGGAGTGATGTTTTCTTTCAACACAAACTGAGGCTTCTTCTTCCCCCCCTTCTCTCTCAGAGCCAGTCTGAAAGGTGCAGAACTCAATATGTAACATAAACCAGGCAACTGGGGATACAAACATCATAAAGCCACCCCAGGACAATTGGGAAGGAAGATCACCTGATATTTGTGTAGCCTTTGCTTGTAATGAAGAGACAATGATAAATTGAACTCTGAGGGAAATTCAGGGTATAGGGAGGAGCTGATCCCCCATAGATTGCTAACATCTGATCTTGTGCACCTTGTGTGATTGTTCTTATTCACCAAGACAGTGTGCATGTTATTTCAGAAGGTTGCAATAACAGCCGTTTTTAAACTTTTCAGCTCCTGGCATCCCTTACTGCTAAAGAGCTGTCTGCTTACGCCAAAGCAGGAGCTGTGGCCGAAGAAATTTTGACAGCAATCAGGACTGTTGTGGCTTTCAATGGACAGCAGAAGGCATTAGAAAAGTAAGTTTTTAAATTAGTTATTATATTTAAAATATGGAAGGAAATTTAGTTGTGGAATTGGTTTGTGGGGTTGGTTTTTTTTTTTTTGGAGGGGCAGAGGGATGACACTCCTTAGTGTCATTTTGTCTTTCTATAAGTGGCAAATCACCTGAAAACAAAGGTGTGCAAATAGATCTAGTCAGTGAATAAAGGCTATTTGGTGTTGTCACTGAAGCATAGATGCAAATTTTTCCTTTGGTTGAGATCTGGAGTTGAACTGAATGTGAAAGTGGTGGGAAGGTTACCTTTACCTAGGAGTCAGATGCAACAAAGCATGCAATCTGCTTATCTTCTAGGGCATTTGTGCTACTGCTCTGATCTTTGATTACTGAGCTTATTTTTAAACTACGCTGGATAACAGCCTTGGGTAAAATCACATTGGTGGTTTTTGCAGTGATTTGCAAATAACATGTGTAGCTGCCCAGTGTTGGCCCTAGTCACACATACAAGGTGAAATGATTGTGGCTGATCACAAACTTATTGACATGCATATCAGATAACTCAACAAGCATAAGCAATAAATTTTTTCATACAAATACAAGGCATCACTGATTCCATGCAGCTGGGAAAGGCAAGGCAGATGACCTGATCCATATGCCTCATGAAACTCTTCTACCTTTTTCAACTCACATTAGCCCTCATCTTGTGCAAAATTTACAAGGTGGTGTCAACCCTAGCTTAGGATCCTACAGCCTGTTCCTGCATTTGCTTCCAGGGACTGAGCTCTGACTCTTACAGCCCTGTCTTCTGCTTACTGGAATTTCTTTTTAAAATGCAACAGCATTAAGACTGTTCCTGCTTGCACAGTAAAAGAAAAAAAAGCCCTAGATGACCTAGATAAGTTGTCCTCCTCCTTCTCATATCCTTCAATTACCAGTGTCTGAAAGTTAAATTCCAGGAGCTGTCAATATTCATTCACAATACTTTGTCTAAAGACAAAATAACTGATACCTGAGTCAAGAAAGACTTCCTTTTTATGATTGACTAGTCAGCCTCTTCCACAGCTCTACCTCCATTTAATCTAAAAACTCCAAACATCTAAAAACCCCTAGGATCATCTTCTGCTACTGACAAACTCCTACCAGGGAGTGCATTTTTCAGATAGTAGATTGTGACTCCTACACAGCTCTTGAATGTTGACCTCAGAGTTAAGAAAAGCACCCTTTCACTGCACAGTGCCTCCACTGACCAGAAAAGTTTACTCTTGCAAGGGATCTTCAGTCACCTTTAGTTTCTGGCAGTGGCTTGGCCTTTCCTCAGTATTTGAGTGATCACATGTATTTATCACGCTATTTAAATGCTTTACCCATTTCCCTGGAAGACTGATGATGCTGCTGATTCAAACATAGGGCCTGGTTTTAAGAGCCCAATCAGGTCAAAATATTTCAATATGTTTGACTAACGAAAACAGCGTTGCTGGCGTCTTAGAAATTTACATGAACAAAATAAATGCAGTTTAAGGTTGCTTCCCAGCTGAATGGATTGCATGTCTTCCTAAAATGGAGTTGTACTTTATTGAAAATACATTTTGGGAAAAGAGTGCAAGCTACTGACCATGCTGATTGCAAGTAGAAAGTTACACTATTCCTAGGCTACACTTTGCATAATGAGCTTGAGTAAATGAAAGCTATAGATGAGTGGATGAATTTGAACCATTCTTAGAAGAAATAATTTTCTAGTTGAACTTGCTATATACTTCTTTATACAGATCTTCTGTGTTCACTGGTTATATATGTAATATATGTATATATTATATATATTACATATAGTGCATATATATATTATGTATATATCAGTAAAGTGACCTAAGGGAAAGATATTTCACATACCAAAATGGCTAATAAGAGAACAACTTTGCCATCAGAGGGAGCTCTCATTTATCTCTTTCCCTATTGCCTAGGATTGTTGGAGGATTTTATTTTTATTTTGCTTGTTTTAAGTGTGGAAGACTAGCCTTTATCTCTGTGGTAAACAAGGTTGCTAAAACTTTTGCTAGGTTTCCTTAAAGAATTAATGGAAAAAATGAGTTCAAGAGTGCTATTGTCTTCCATTATGATAACAAAGTTGTGATACTTAATTGTTTTCTGATTGTCTTCTCTAACAGTACGCCAGTATTGTCGGCATACATCAGAGCAGATTTATTCAAATTAATTACCTCCCAAATAGTCCTCCTTTAAAAAAAAAGAAGAAAGAAAAAAGCCTCTATTCTCTTGGAGATTCTAGTTGATTTTCTTACATAAATCCTTTTAATTAAGAAAAGGGCACTGGGAAATATCAACCAGGATGGCATGTGGTACCTGTCAAATTAATGGTTTCCTTACCCACTTTCAGATACAATGCTAACTTAGAGACGGCTAAACGTGTTGGAATGAAAAAATCCATTACCACTAACACATGTCTGGGTCTTTCACAATTTTTTATCTTTGGATCCTATGCCCTTGCATTTTGGTATGGAACCAAACTCACTGCTGAGGATCCACATTATGACATCAGCCGTGTGTTAATTGTAAGTACAGCAATGCAACTTTGAAAAATGTTCTGTATCTTCAGGGAAAGTTATGCAAATGGTGTCTCTGTTTTCTGCCACCTGCTTGCTAAATTAGGTGTTAGAGACTCACTTAGTATAAAAGAACTGGAAGTTATCCATCTTTCCTAGCTTTTAATATAATAAGTTTGATTGTCTTGGACTCTATTTCTAAAGTGGGATGAATAACCTAGAGCTGGCACTTAAGTCTTTCTAGCACCCATGTGGGCACTGTAATCATTAATTGAAATACTCCTCTCCATCTGCCACAGGTGTTCTTCTCTGTGCTTATTGGAGCTTTCTCCCTGGGCCAGGCGGCTCCTAACCTGGAGACTGTGGCCAGTGCACGTGGGGCTGCCTATGAAGTATATAAGATTATCAATAAGGTAAACACCTAACTGCATAGAATAGAAGCTTTTCAACCAACTTAGCTTCCCTTCCCTCTTGTTTTTGTTTTTTCCCCTTGAGAAATGTAACAAAAGCGCTCTAAAGCCCCAAATCAACAACTCTATAGATGTTTACTACAGAAACCCATAATATTTTCATTGATCTAAGAAAATGCAGCCTCTTTGTCACAGTGACAGCTGGAAAACCTGGCATGTTTGTCTGAGATATATGGTTGAGGTCTTTCTCTAATATTAGACTTTCAGCTCCAGAAGGGTACTATGGCATACACTAATTTATAAGAAAGCATGTATGCACCAATTCAGCTGAGATGGGGTGTACTGGGGAGGGGGAATTGGTCTGGAGGGGATTAATATCACTATTGAAAGTTATTACAATAATAATCTGTAATGCTGATGTTGCCATAAAAAAGGTTTTCCATATCATAATCTTGGTCTTGCTGTGCTATGCAGCAACAGCGTAATTGTGTATATAAAATAAAGTAGGACTAAAAACTTCTTGGAGAAAAGGCTACATTGTTCTTTGTGATGTGCGTATTAAACCCTCTTGATTACTGGGGCCCATGTTTTGGTTGCAAGAAAATGCAGCTAATCCTGCAATTAGAGATTTTTTGCTACAGATTTTGTTGCTTTTGAAAAGGTACTGTATTTGTCAAAGTAGAATCCACAATTTGATGTTTCCCCCATATTCAGCATTCTGCTGGTAAAATGCAGCAGTTCTGCAGCGATGTACTGCAGTGTCAACCAGCATCTGAGAAAATAAGGAACAATGCATGTAGCAGAAATAACAGTTCCAAAAGTGAAATAACCACCAATTTATTTCACAAACCTCTTTCCAGAAACGGCTCATAGATAGCAGTTCTAAGGAAGGCTACAAGCCAGACAAACTCGTAGGAGAAATTGAATTCCGAAACATCCATTTCAGTTACCCTTCCAGACCGGATGTTAAAGTAAGTGTTCTGTTTCCATTACTGTACTGAAATTCCTCAGCTTATGTCCATACTGTTTGTCTAGTTTTGTTCCTGTTTTGGGGGATGTGGCATAATTTCCCCCCCCAATGATGCACAAAGACAAAGCTCTAGATTTACTGTCACTATGTATCTCATGCTCTTCTGCAGGACAAATCTGTGCTGCCCCTAGTCTGTCTCTATGGACAAGAGCTTTGATAAATCAAATAAAACTTTTCAAAATCTTTCATTAAATCTTCCAGACTTGAAGCAGTTAAACCAGAAAGTTAACTTTTTTCCAGTCTCTTGGCTCTTTGGAGTTATGATATCCCATGTGAAAAATTATTTGAGATAGACTTTACAACAATATGCTATCAAACATACTGAAACATCATCCTAAATGTACTTTTGGAAGTCAAACATTGTTTTGGGCATATGTAAAAATTGCTGTTCAAGAACCTGTTGTCCTTGTTCTTTGCTAGTTAAGTTTCCATTAGTGATCTGTGTGTACATCATGTTGTTGTGATTACTTTCATGGTGACACAGTTGGTTTGACCTCTGTGATATTTGTCTATAATCTTTTGAACACCTTGATGAAGGTGAAAGGAAAAGGAATTTGCTGCTGTTGATTCTTCCTTGATGAAGAAAAAGGTAAAAATATGTTGGAGTCTGAGACACAGAGTGTGTGCCCTTGTTTCTGATACTTAGCTCTAAGATCCAGAAAAACACTGAATTTCATATAATATGAAATTCATAAGCATGTTTTCATGGTGATGAAACATATGAAAACAACTGTAAAAGTTAGAAAAATCTAAAAGTGTGAGAGTGTAGATTAGAGAATTTTCTTAAATCACTGAGTGAAAAAGTTAGTTTATATTTTTAGTTAATTTAGAAAGCAGAAGGCAAGATGGAGGATTTAGAATGTTGTTTTCATTCTTCTTTCTTCGTGTTCTTCTAGAGGTTTCTGGGTAATAGTAAGTGATTGGTTAGAAAATGCCGCAGTGCAGCACACAGGTGATGGATTGTTAAGAAAAATAATATATGTGTCTATTGTTAATTGGATAAGAATGAGTATAAAGATAAAAGCAGTGCATAGTTCAGGGCCTCTTTCTGCTTTCAAAGCCAAAGTGAGCCACAAAGTGAGCCACAAGGCCATTCTGTGTCATCAGAAGAAAATAAGTCAGATTGCAGTGAACTGAATTTGTGCAGTTAGTCTGGACAGACCTGCCAAGTTTTGTAATGACCTTCTAATAAACACTAGAAACAAGACTCTAACGAGCTCGGGAGTTTTCTTCAAACCAGAGAATAGAGATAAGCAGGGCTCCCCATGAGGGAGGATCCCAAAGGAGCTCAGCTCACAGGAGACTGAGAAATCCAGGAGGAGAAAGAAAAATACAGAAGTGCAGCAGAATCAGAGAAAGAGAAAAAAGAAACAAAAAAGAATTTTATAGAGAAAAGTTAGAGAAATAGAGATTTCAAATGTCAACAATTAAAAGCTTGACGTGCTGATTTAGTGGTGAGAATGGGAAGGTTTGTACCCCTGCGGCTGTTTCTTCAGGTGGCTTTTCCCAACAAGGTCACCTGAGGTCTGTCCCATTGTGCATCAAATCTGTTTCCAGGACTTTGGGATGGCTGGAGCACAGATTCAGAGCTACGCTTTCTCCTTAACTGAATTTTATACAATGCATCTTCCATCCCTCTCGGTTCAGAAATCTGGAAAGAGCAGAGTCTTCACCTTTCTTCCTAAAAATTCTATTCAGGTTGCTGAGCTATGTTGTGAGCACACTAAATGGGAGGGAAATAAGAAATATTTCTCATCCTTCCCAAATCTCAGTCAGCAGCTCTCCCTACTCTAAGAGCATCAATGTTATTTAGTAGAGCCAAAAAGAATCAGAAAAGCTGTGTAGAAATTACCCCCAATCTCGCAAACATTTGATGCAACACAGTATAATCTTCCCTGTCCAGGTTAAACCAAATCAAAGAGATCTAAGGAGTACAGTTGTTATTATTGGTTTTAATCTTGGAAATACGTTGCCTGATGAAAGAGGGTTAGGACTAGCCTAGTATGTGGTAGTGATTGTTTGCATCTGGTGATATTATGGTATTTAGAATAAGGTTCTTGATAATGCAGGCACCAGGATATCAGCTTCCTGGAGATATAAAATTGGATGGATGTATACAGGGAGAGGAGAGGACTATTGCAACTATTTTAATCTCTCATTGTAAAAACATGTGTAGGCAAACTTATATATCTGCCTGGCATAAACAAGAGTTCCCATAGCAGCCAAATATTTTGGTAACTACACAGCATTACTTGTAATAACATGGACATCTTTTGAGGTAAAATGTTCTCTAAATGTGAAAATAGCAAAAATTATATCATTAATCTGTAACTGCTCCCCAGGTTTCTGAGACTGTTAACAATAAGGAATGGGATTTATTAAGGGCCTCCCAGAAATTACTTCATCAAAACAACCTTTTATATTTTAAGAATAGAAGAAAGCAAGCTTGGTTTACAGTGATACTTTTTAGCACCTGAAAATAATTTTCTGTGAGATTCAAAATTTTGCTCTGGAAAATGGAGGACAGCAGGAGAATTTAAGATCCCAAACCTGCTACCACATCACACAAACTGGAGAAACTGAGTCGTGAAATTCAGAGTAGTGTGGCTGTGTCTATATTAGTTTAAGTGTGCTAGGGAATTTTCCCAGGCAATGGAATGCAACAGTCCATGCAAGGAAACTCTTAAAATATTTCTTGGTATGAGCTTGGCCTGTTCCAGTTATCCATCTTCTCAAAAAATTCCCAGGCTTGCTTTGGTAACCAGAAGGATCTAGGGGCCATTGCCAAAAGGCAGGTTGCATGCAGCCATCCTGCTTTGAAGGCTAATACTTTTCACAAGCATAGGTGAAGAATTTTTCTTATCAGTGCTCCAGGATATTCCCAGGTACAATTAACTTATTAATGTTGCTGTTCCTTCAGACTATGGCCTTCACTACTGCCTTGATAGCAACAGCTACAGTTACCTTGACAGACTGTTCTCCAATCAAACTTGTTAAACTAAGACATATTTTTTTTTATTATTATTTCCAGATCCTCAAAGGTCTAAATTTGAAAGTTCAGACTGGGAAGACCATTGCTTTAGTTGGTGCCAGTGGCTGTGGAAAAAGCACTACTGTTCAGTTACTGCAAAGATTCTATGATCCTGACCAGGGAGAAGTGAGTGTCTGCAGAAGAATTGTAAAAACTCAGAGCTGTTAGGACATGCATGAATTTCCCATATTGATTGAACCTTGTTTTCTATTTTGACTGAATTTGACCATATTATCTGCATAGTTCATATTTCTACAATTTTAATTTCAAATTAACTATCTTCTCTTGTTGGCTTGACTTCATTATTCTGATCCTTCTTACAGTACTATGTCATAAATAGTAAATGCCACAAGTCTTGGAATAGACTTGCAAGATCTGAATTTAAAGTAATTGTTATCAACTGTTCATTTTTAAAATTCCCTAAACTTTTTTAAGTGAAACATAATGGAACAGAGTCCTGCTGTAGTTTGCTTCCTTTTCATTGAATGCAAGCTAAAACCTGGAGACAGTTTTCTTATTTTAAATGGTTGTTTTCTTGGCTTGTTTTTCACTATCTGCTAACCCACAGCAGAAGATTCCATCATTACACATTGTGTGTGTTTTACCACACACAATTTACCACAGTTGGTAAATGGTAAATACTTCCCACAAGAAATTTACAAAGGGAAAAAATGAGAGAAACGAAACAATGCATTTTTAAGAAAATTTGGTTTTTATTCTTGGTATTTGAAGGATGCTACTCGATATTTGCTACTGTTAGCTGAAAGTAGGTAAACATTTCAAATATGAAAAACTGAACTATCAGTATATAAGGTATCAAGGCAGGTGTTTTCAACACAGTTCTTTCTTAAACTTAGTTCTCCTGTGGCTGTTCATTTCTGCCCCCACCCCTCATTTTGCTGTGTCAATGTCGATGTTCATATCGCCACGCTGCAAATGACCTGGGTTAAAAATAACTTTCCCTTTCCTTTTAGTCAGCTTGAAGTCTCTTTGATCTGGTGTAAACAGCTACTGAGGTGATTGTGTAGCTCCAACCGTGAGGAAATCAAACTGGCACAGCAGCTTAAGAATCATGTAAAAAGTATGCAAGGAAGCTGTAAAATTCTTAAGCCAACTTAGGATGGTTATTGTGGGAAAACAGACCAGGGGGGAAAAAAGGCGCCCCTTTTCTCTTTATGCCTTTCATCATAATTTTCAAGCTTGTGCAATGGATGGAAAAACTGCAGTTGTAGATTCTCCCTCAAAAAGGTTTTCTATTAATGACAATATTTTTTTTTCCCTTGACCTTCTGGCTGATACTTCATTCAAGTAAGAGTAATTCATTGCTTTATTGTGAGTAGAGTACATTTCCTTGACTTCTTTTTCACACTTTTTCTCTCAGATTACCTTAGATGGTCGGGATATTCGGACCCTTAATACAAAGTGGCTACGAGAAAATATTGGCATTGTGAGCCAAGAGCCTGTTTTGTTTGCAGCCACAATAGCTGAGAACATTCGCTATGGTAGAGAAGACATTTCTGATTCTGAAATTGAGCAAGCAGCCAAGGAAGCCAATGCTTTTGACTTTATATCTAGACTGCCGGATGTAAGTTCATTAACTTATTTTGAGTGTAAGAACAAAAGGTCCATTTAGGCTGGTGTCCTGTTTCAGAGCATGGGAATCCAAGTTATTCTACAGCTTCTCAAAACATACTTATTGCCTCCAGCAGCTTTCAGTTTAGAAAGTTTTTCAAATAGATAGTGCCTCTCGCTCTTCAAAGAACTTGTGCTGGAGTCTGGGAAAAGATGACAGCGCCTTTACTCAGGAGAAAGGAAGTTCCCCAGCTGTATTGCCATCCCTACCCATCTCATGAGGCACAGGAGAGCTGGCTTTTAAAAAGAAGAACCAGAAATCCAAAGCCTTTTGACAGGAACTGTCTGTACATTCACAGGAAATGGGGGGAGTGGGTGGAAATAAATAAGTGAACCAAGACCCTTTTAGTAGCTCCAAACTTAAGTTCTCTCTCTGCCTGAGATTCAGAGCTTTGAGCCCTCTCTTAGCAGTAGGTGCCTTACTCCTTTCAGGATGGAGCTGAGAAACAAGGTCAAGCATTCTAAACACATCCTCATAAACAGATAATGTCCTTCCCTTTGCTCCTGAAGTTAAAAAATGTGGGAAAAGTGTCCACCTGGGATTTGATTTCAAATCTTTTTATTATTTTAGAGAACTTTGCCCCTGTGCCATTTCAAGCATGTCAATCTGTTCCAAGGTTCCTTTTTCTCAGGAAGAGTGATTTGATCATATTTACACTTAAACAGCTATATAATAAAAAAACTACAGCGGACTTTGAGACTTGTCACTTTGCAGTCAGTAGGAACCAAACAATGACTCCAAGAGGGGGTGTCTCAGATTCATAGCAGGCACACTCTTGGTGTGTCCTTATAATTCCAACCCTTTTGGAAAGGTAGAGAATCTTCAGAAAATATGGAGATCCCTTTTACAGGCTTGTCTTGAAAAACCCCAGGGTTTGGAGCACTGGATGAGCAATAAAGATCTTTAAAGAACTGTAAATTCAAAGTTAGGCAGACACAACATGTAGGGGCAATTAACATGTAGGGGTTTGGTTAAGGGCCAGTAGGATGGATGTCCTTCCATGTTTGCTCTGCCTGTGCTCAAGTAAGATGGAAGAAGCCCCATCTTCTACAAGATGAGTACTTGAGGTTGCACTGAGAAGTGAGGGTTTGGGATGTCTGACAACTTCTGTTCTGTTCTCTCATTTGTCAGAAATTTAACACCATGGTGGGTGAAAGAGGGGCTCAGCTGAGTGGAGGACAGAAGCAACGAATAGCTATTGCCCGTGCCCTAGCAAGAAATCCCAAGATTCTTCTTCTGGATGAAGCTACATCTGCATTAGATACTCAGAGTGAATCCATAGTGCAAGCAGCTCTTGATAAGGTAGGACTCACTGAAGCTAGCAGCTGCCACAAAAAAGTGCAAAAATTAAATGTACAATTTTCTGTGCAGGCTTCCACCAGAATTAAGAACATTGGAAAATAAAATTTGGAAGGATGCTCAACTTCGGTGATTTAACAGGGAGTTTGAACTATCAAAAATTTAATTGAAAATTTGGTTTGTTTTTTTAGGGGTTTTGTTTTTGTTTTTGCATTATTACTAATTATGAAGACAGCCATGTGGAACAGCAGCTTAGGTCTCCTGCACACCCTTTCTCAAGTCATAATTGTTCATTTGCTGGTCAAATATTGATGACATCAAGGCAAGGTATGAGGACAGAATGGCCTTTTTTAGGTGGATTAATAGAAAAGTGTATGTTACTGATACCCCTAGTATTTTCTCTTTATTGAAGAGTTGCTTCATAAGTTTCAGAACGCTATTGGGATTTAGTCTTTTCCTGCTTTTAGCAGCCCCACAGCTCTAGGGTGGGTACTGCTGCAGAGGAGAGCTGTCAGATCTTGAACCCATGCCTCTGATCAGCACACAATACCTTCCTCACAGCCCACCTTCATCAGCAGTTTCCATCAGCATACAGCAGAACCCATAGGCTTTGACTGAAAAAATCTTCTTGGTTTGGCTTGAATGTTTTTTTTGTCTAATATTTATTTTAATGTATTTTTTTAAATGAAGTGAAAAACCCTGCCTTTCTTTTCAGTAATTATGCAGAAAGATATGAATTACCAGTATGGCTCAAGGGAAATGCAGAATGTGTCATCTTCACTCGCTAGTCAGTTTAAAACTGAGGTAAAATGCAGCTGTTATATTCATGCCATTCCAGTGACATTAACATTGAGGTAACATATAGATGAAAAAATAATATTCATATAATATTCTGCGTGGGTTTTTTTTAAATTTTGTAATCAAGTACTTAGCTTTTCCAGAAGCTTATTGCTTCATTTAGTGCATAACAGAGGGAGGTCACTCAATTAAGTGGACTCTTTCTCATCCTTCTTCATGTTCTCAGAATGTGCCAAAATGAGCGTTTGGTGCTGCTATTCATTATTTTTACAGCTGAGAGGCAGAGATACTAACCTCATGAACACTCACTGTTTCTGGACATTCAGCTCCTTGTAGCTAGCTGTTTTTCAGTTAACTTTGCATCTTATAAAGTGATTTGCTAGTTCTGATCACAGCTCCCAGCTCCAGTGGTGAAGGCTTTGTGCATTAGGCCACACTGCAGCAGATTTCCTGGGGGTGGCTTGCATCAGGTCCATTAGGATGGCAGATGTAGGGGGAAGAATTCAAATCTCCATGGAAGCAGTCCTCTACTGCAGATGGCCTCATCTTCTTCATGCCCTTATTCCTCTGCCCGTATGATGTATAAATTCTGAAGCAAGAAACTTCCAGCAGGTCCCAGGACCACAGAACATACCTGTTGCACGAGGTTCCCTTGGACCTCTCCTCCTGCCAAGCTGCCACCTGCTCCAGGCATCAGGGTGGGGGGAAGGCAGCCTCTGCAGCAATCACAAGGTGTCCCGTGCCCATTTGCTGCATGAGGGCTGTGTGTGCCACTGGTCTGTGTGAGGGAGCTGGAGAGGGCTGGAACACGGAACCTGCTGACTGAGACTTCAGCAGCTCCTCCTGCCAAACCCCAGTAGAATTATTGTCAAATAAGTTTGTTTCAGAAGGGAGTGGCTCAAATCCATTTTTGATTCAGGTTTGTTCCTCTATGCTTTCCTGCGAAGTCTTGTCAGAAATTATGCTGATTTTGTACTTCCAAAAATTTGCAGGGACAATATATAAAGAAAATATCTGCTTTTTATATATTTGCTGTCCTAGCTATGTTTTCAGAAAGATCTTAACTATTCTCGTGGCATTTTCCCATCATGCTTACATGCACATGAAAACACTTTGTGAGCAACTTTGGCTCGAACAGTTCAAGTGTTATAAAAAGTCAAATAATAAATAAACTTCAATTATGGTCTTTAATAGTTGTTGCCTGTCTAAAAACATTAATGTGGCTTTACCTAAATTAGTCACGCAAAACTGTCCTTGGACTGCTAAACAAGGGCATGAAACTGGGAAAAAATAATAATCTTTGCTTTTAAAAGAAATAAAAGTATTTTTAAAGTTTTGATTTACTATATATTACAGGTGACTAAAGCAACTTCACCTCTGTGCTATTTTCTTGCACATTTTAACTGTAACTGGGTTTTGTGTGTTTCTGTAAGGCTCGGGCTGGACGTACCACCATTGTGATTGCACACAGACTGTCTACCATCAGGACTGCTGACACTATTGCTGGATTTGAGAAAGGAATCGTGGTTGAACAAGGGACACACAGTGAACTGATGCTGCAGAAAGGAGTCTACTATTCCCTTGTAATGCAGCAGGTAAAGGCAAATTTATTTACTTTCTTCATTTCACAGAGTGGTCAAATGGTGGGTGGAGCCATTTTCTCTCTCTAGCTCCTGCATGTTGTCCAGCTGGCAGCTGCTCAGTTATTCTAGTCTGGGCACAGACACAGGCCTGGAATTCTTGGGGGTTTTACCCGTAAGTGTTTCATATTTGTGCAATCCAATGTGTCAAAAATGTAAGTGAGTTTAAAGCACAGACTGTATAATTATGGCATAACCACAGAGGTGTTAGATTCCAGGTGGATTCCATAGACTGCTTTAAAGGAAAAGAGGGGGGAAAAAATGAGAATCAAATAGTCTGCTGCTCTGCAATTGCAGACTGAAGTATATGTGGCCTATAGACAACTGCAGTTATACTATTGAAACAGCAGTATTCATGAGGGAAAAAAAAACCCCACTTTCTACTCAAAATGCCTTGTAACTGTATATCCTGAACTAGGGTTGTGGCAGTGATATTCAAGATGATGGTACCTCAGAAGATAGTGAAGGCACAGGAGCTGAGGAATATGAGGAAAACATAAATCCTGTGGAAGAACTGATTCTTCAAGATGATTTTGAAACATCTGTGATACCAGGGAGAGGCAGCATTCGAAGAAGATCCAGCAGATATAAGAGGAAGAGGCGTTCATCTAAAAATCCCTTTGGAAAAAAGAAGGAAAAAGAGGAGGTGGAGGTTGGTATTAGAACTTCAGCTTAAAATTTTAATTATAAGATGTAAGCAAGAAAAAAAAGCACATAACTTGGATGACTTTTAGAGAGCTGGCTTTCATGCAACCTTTTCTCTGGTGCTATTGCAGTTGTTACTCACTAGACTGAGTATCTGAGGACAATTTGTCTCAACAAAGATCTTAATTTTAACACTACTGAGTTCATGAGGAAATACTATTGATTTGTCACATTGTATTGTACAATTTAAGAGTATTATTTCAGTGGTACAGATATTCTAATTCTGTATTTTAATACAGATATTTTAATTATTTTAATTAATATTATTATTATTATTAATTATTTTAATTAAAAATAGTTATGGGATTTCATTTGCAAGATTCTTTACTCCCTGGTACTTACTGTTGCAAATACTGCTGGGTAATATAATCCCAGAATTGGAGGCACTTTGGAGTATCATACTACATTTAGGTAAATAAAAAAAAAAAGAATATAAAAGTCCTGCCATTTTGAAGAATATTTCCATTAAAAGATCTGTTACTCTCTGTGTTTTAGTATATGCTGCAGTTTTACAGATAAAACAACTTAGCTGGCATATGTCATACATTGATAAATGTCACATAGGAAGTTTGGGGTTAAGAAAAACTTTGTTTCATGGTAGTTGAATAAAACTTACTCATAGCATCAAAAAGAGAAGATTTCTAGTGCATTCTGGATCAGACTTGGCATGCACCACTCAACAGGAATTTGATTTTGTTTTCTATTTTGTAGTACTTTTTTTCATTAAACATATTATAAGAATGGTTTAGTATATTAAGTTTGCGTGAGTTTATTAGTTTTGGGGGTTTTGCCTCATTTCAAGACCTTTGAAGTCAAGAACTAAAATATAAATTCCAAAGTAAAATTATTAATTCTTCCAAGTTTGTGGAAGTTAGAATCTCATCTGAAATAAATATTTAAAATAGTTAGGAAATCCTTAGTATAGTTTAATCTATAGATTTTCCTCCTCCCTAAAATATATCTTCCAGGTAATGAATATTTCAAATAGTGAGAACAAGCTGGACCCATTCCCACCATCATATAAAAAGTCATGTAACTTCAAAAGATCATTTTGGCTTTATATTAATACTGCTTAAGACCTTAGAGGTGGGTGTTCATGCTCAAGAATACAATGTTTATCACATTCAGAAAGCAAAGTCAAACATCCAGCAGTTGTAATTATTTCAGAAAAATCAGCCCAGTTTTATAGTTGAGGCTTAGCCACCCTCATTCAGCATCTAAAACACAGGATAAAATAACCAGGAAGCAAGAGCAACTTGCTTATAATCCTGATTAATATTTTGTCTCATTTCTGATGTTTTCATTACTTGCTTTTCCGAAAATATCCCTTTGGAGGCATAGACACTTAAATAAGGTGTTAAATCAAGACAGAAAATTTGCTGTGTTTTCAAAGCACAAACAGGCTAACTGACTCTAACATATGCCTCTCTCCTGGTTTTGGTAATTCATTGGATATAGTTTGTCAAAGAGACAAATTACCTCTCTACCCAGTTGTTCTACTGCCAGCCCACTGGCATTTAGCTGAACTGGAGGGATCTCTTCTGTCCTCTGAACTGTGAGACTTTTCAGTTCTTTGATTGAAATGTTGTCTGCCATTCATGGTGACCACTCCTATCTGACTTTCAGTGGGCGGTCCTGGCCCTTCTCCCCTCATGGGTTCGCCTTTTTTTAGGTTTTTTTGCCTCCTTGCCTCCAAATTTTTGCAGTGCAGTTGATGTTCTAGGACATGAAACAGCAAAGCAGCAAATCTCCAGCATGTTTGTTTGATCTGAGTGCAGAGAGGGTTTTCAGCACTTTACCAAGACAGCTCACTGCTCAAGGCCTGATGAACACCCACTGTCTGGGGAATTTTATGCTCTGAAACTTTCCAAGGAAAACTTACAGCTTTTTCTTGTAGGAAGAAAATCTCCCTGCTGTGCCTTACTTAAAAATCCTGGCTCTGAACAAATCTGAGTGGTTCTATGTACTGCTGGGAATGATTGCTGCTGCTGTCATAGGTGCAGTCAATCCAACATTTGCTGTTATATTTGGAAAAATCATTGGGGTAAGCTTTTTAGGGGTTTTATTAATTTTTTCCTTTTTTTTTGTCAGGGGGTTGTTTTTAGGTTTGTTTGTGGGTTTTGTTTCTTTGGGGGTTTTGGTGGTGTGGGGGAAGTTTTTGATTTTTTTTTTGTGTGTGTTTTTTTATTTTTTGCAACTGGAAGTTGCAGTCCTGAGCTTCCCACATGTTCAACCACTCTGTTTTTCCCATGTAAGTCTCTGAGAGGAATTAACTTGTATAAATACATCTACTGAGAAATGTTCAAGGGAATCTCTAGAAGCAGAGGATAGTGGAACTGCATCTGACTAGCAGAGGAAAGGAGGAACATTGATGGATCTGGGAGAACAAATTAGTGTGATGTAGGTTAAACAGAAAGCTGGACTCTCTACTGGGTCCTCAACAGAAGGTTGACTGCAGACTGACTTTAGGATCCAGGATACTTGCTAAAAGAAATTAAAGTAGACAAGCTTCTTGAGGTGAAGGCTGAATAATGTAATGTGTGCTTGTCTACGTACTCATTTTTGTGGATTTTTTTTTCCTTTCACAGGCTTTTCAAGAAAGAGATCCAGAAAAAAGGAGTAAAAACACTGTGCTGCTTTCTTTAATCTTTCTTTTACTTGGTGTGGTTATCTTCGCAGCATACATAATCCAAGTAAGTGTCACTACACTGAAATTTTAAAAGCTCTGAACTCTCCAGCAGGCTGCAGGTATAACTCATATCTATCAACACAATCTAAGAAGTTAAACAACAAGCAGAGCTTACAAAAATATGCACAAGTGCCAGGGTCTTCCTGAGATGCGTAGGTTTAATGTTTATGTTTACCTTAACAAACATTATGTCTATGTTTGCTCTTGGTTTAAAAAATCCACTGAAGGCAATGTTAATTCAGCGTGATTGAAATCAAAGTTGAGGGTCTGGCCTTAAAAGTCAAAGTTAATACTGATATTTCTCACTGAGTAGTCTATAGATTCTTGCCAAAGTAGAAAGCAGACTTGCTCTTTCCATTGCAGATGGTTCTTTTCACACCATTAAATAAATTCCATCATTTGCTGTACTCTTAGGACTACTTTAAAGCTTGCAGGAGATGTTTCATGCCCACTGATGTCTATATCGTAAAAATCCATTGGTATGACTGCTGTGAGTGGGTGTCTCTGGTCGCAGCCAGGATAGGGAGGCAAATCAGCAGACAGGTTTATTTATCTTGTAGTGCTGCTGTCTGTGTGTGCAAGGTTGACCAGAAAAGTTTAATCTCCCTTTGCTTGAGTGGTTGTGATACAAATATGTAATATATAGATGCCTTCTTTGCTATGTTGCTTTCTTTCTGTGAGAAAATCAAGTTTCAGGTTCAGGAATGTGAATGATGCTTTTCCCAGGACATATATATTCACGGGGGTTTGAAGGTGTGATTCCTTATTTTTTGCAGATTTATAAACAGATTTACAGCACCAGATGAGAAAATGTGACTCTTTTTCCTCCCCCAGGGATTCATGTTTGGGAAGTCTGGGGAAGCCCTAACCATGAGACTGCGCTCTTTGTCCTTCAAAGCATTACTTCAGCAGGTATGAAGTAGGCAGGTAGGGTATTGAGAGAGCAGTGGCTGTGGACAAGAACCTGTGTGTCCATAGAAACATCTGAAAGGGACCAGAAGACAGTAAATTGGTGGCTGGAAAAAAAAAAGAACCCTACCATAACCTTGGCAAATAAAAAAAAGCTTCCTTTCTGTATGTACAAATCCTTGTGGGACCCTTCCAACTCAGGATATTCTATGATTCTATAGCTAGATGGGATAGGTAATTTGTAAGAAAACAGTTAGGCATCCCTTGGTCCTGAAGAGGTTATGTAAATGGGGGTTATAATAAAAGTTTCTAAATGGGCATGTTCAGGAAACCATCACAGCCAAGAACACTTTGATTATGAACAATTAGATGTCCACAAAAAATGTTTTTTAAGCTTTTTCTTTTTCTTTACTTGGAAATACTGACTATGCAAAGAGAATATTCAGTTAGCCATCCTGTTTTGTATCTTCCTGTAATTTTTTGAAACAAAAATCCATATCTTTTCTTGCAGGAGATTGGATGGTATGATGACCAGAAAAATGCTGTAGGTGTTCTGCTAACTCGTCTTGCTACAGATGCTTCCCAAGTTAAAGGCGTATGTTTATTCTTTTGTGTGTATTTTTTAAATATCTTTTTCCTTACAAATATTAATTACAATTGGCAAAGAATTCAAAGATTTTTTTCAGAAAACAAAAGAGAAGACCCCACAGACTGGCAGATGCATTTACATTGCATGCTACAGACACATTGGAAATGGTTTCCCAGCTGATAATTACCAACAACTATCAAAAACCTGGATGTTTGGGTACCTTTCATGTTACCTCCCTGCAAGTTTTTAAGTTAAATATATCATAATTTTAGACCATTTCACCATGCAAAGTGAAATTGCATATATGCTTGGACCACAGACACTGGACCCCAGGATTTTGCACCCTGTTATGGGTGTCACGTGAATGCCACAAAGAGGTACCATTTGCAGAGGATACAAGGATACAGAGACCTCAGTGAAGAGAATTCTTCCCATTGCCACAAAATGTGCTTTGCAAACAATAAGAAATAGACCAGCATAATTAAAAAGCACCACAGAAGGGCAATCGGGGGAGGTGGTCACTGGACACTGGCGAGAGGATATGGCAAATTCTGCACAGTTCCTTCAACTGCTCACCTCTTCAGCAGAACCTGACAATATGCCAAACATTTCTGTTTCTTCCTGTCTCTTTGCAGGGGAAAACAAAATCACTGCAGGACTTGGGGAAAAGTTTTCTGGTATCTTTTTTTTCCCTTCATATTTGAACATCACTAATCCTTTAATCCCCACATTTTTCAGTCTCCATTGGATTTTGTTTCTCTCCAATCATTCTTCATTGTGAGCTTGCAAGGATAAAACAGTGTTTGACAAAATTTAGTCATTTTCATCTTTTAAGGTTATGCAGAAGTTATCACCCTGTCAGGGCAATAAAAAGGAGGGGTGCACGCAGTTCCCTAAAAAAACAAAGGGCATGAATGGGTCTCCAGACCCTACTGTGTTTCCTGGAGTGCCAGATGTCAGTAAGTCAATACCATGCCTCATGCTGCACTGGTTGAAGTTTTCAAATCCATCTTTATGTTCAACCTCTAGAACGTATGGCAACAATTCATCTTGGCATTGGTTTAGTTGTTAATATTTTAAATTTATTGAACAGGAAAAGTCTTTTCAGGTCAGGAAAGCCTTTGGCAAAAGAAAGAATATTTGCTTCCCACACAAGGGTTTTTGTTTTTTTACCATCACGCCAAGCTCTAAGGAAGAGTTCTAAGGAAGATGAACTATTTCCACAGGGTTATTTGCAGAAGTTCTTTCTTCAGATCAGAGCCCACCCAGATGCTGGATACTAATCAACTCTCATTTTGAAAAGATTTTGATGAAAAGGTTATACAGGCAAGGAGGAGGTGGGAATTCTTCAGTTGGAGTTAATCTTTCCTACTCATTATCCCAGTGAGATAAAGCATTTCTGCAGGGTGGCCAAATTCAGATTTCCTTTCTCTAGCTAGAACACAACTCAAGTGCAGCAATGTAAGAAGCTGAGGATGCATATCTCTCACCACTGTTAGTATGGAGGGTCTCAGTGGATGGCTGTTAGAACCAAGCCCCTCTTGCCTAATGCTGGACATCTCACTGCCAACTCGCCTACTGTCACAGCGGTCACAATTTTCTCTTCCTTGAGTAGTGTGCGAAGTCCCAGATACATTTCATTGAACAACTGTCACATCCAGCTCTCTAGACTACATTAACATCTCCTGAAGGCCTGAATGTTGGCAGGTGTGAGGAATCTCTAGGAATGGTTGCATAAGTTGATGCATAATGTCCACAGGTGTGATTGCACATGGTTTCATTTTCCAGCCAAAACTTTGGCCTTGACTACAGCATTTTGAAGTGGTAATTTAAGCAATGAAAAGAAAAATCTAATGACATATATTTGTGGGGTTTCTGGGGTTTTCTTAGGCAACTGGAAGCCGACTTGCACTGATGACTATGACTGCTGTTTCCCTTGCCACTGCCATCATTATTGCATTTGTATATAGCTGGCAGCTAACTTTGCTTGTCCTGGCCTGCGTTCCTTTTGTTGTTGGTGCAAATGCTGTGAATGCCAGCTCTATGTCTGGTCATGCTGCAGAAGATCAAAAAGCTTTGGAAGAGGCTGGAAGAGTAAGTTTTTCAATTTTAACTACAGCGTTCTGGTGTGAGATCACTTTTAAGGACAATATTGTAGTTATATTTTAGCTGACTCAGTCCTCCAAGATAAATGAAGGGTGTTAAGGGGAATTTTTAAATACCTTCAAGAAAAGCAAAACACAGATAACACAAACCATCTGCAAATTAGAATATAAAAATGGATTTGAAAGCCTCCATAGTGGATTTCTGGGCAGTGGCCGCTGCAGCAGACACAGCCCCAGCACTGATGCCACCTTGTGTCTAGGGTGAGCAATGGGGCTCTGCACTGCCCTGCTGCAGTCAGAAGTGTTGCAATACTGATACCTTTTTATTCTGTCACAAAGTCAAGCCATTAGTGTGCTCAAGAGTTCCAAGGTACTGTCTTTATTCACCTGGTAGTGCTCTTCCAGGAGGCAGAAGTAGTCCATGCAAAAGAGCAAGCTTTGTACAGATTACTACTGCTGATCCCCATTTTCTTACATTGGGTTTAATTTATGAGGGCCACAATCCGTGGGTTAGGGAAGACACTGCTGATGAATAATTTCATTGCTCAGTACTTTCCTTCACCTCGATCCCTACTCTTAAGCAAGCAGGTTCTGATCTAAAATAATAAATGAGAGCAAAAATCAAGTGTTCAGAAGCTATCTTGTAGATTGCAATTGTAAGAGATTACCTCTTGTTTAATCTGTTTGTTTAGATTTCAACAGAATCAGTTGAAAACATAAGAACTGTAGCTTCACTGACCAAGGAAGAAGCATTTTATGAAAGATATGTTGCTAGTTTGAATCATACATATAGGTGGGTTTTTGTCTTTACAGTACACTTTAGTCTTTCAAGTTTACTCTAAATGCTTTTCTTGTAATCAATACCTAATCAATATCCAAAAGACTGGGAAGAATATCAATATTCTTCCCAGAAGAATATTGCTGTTCAAATAGTTTTGAAATGTGTGTAATCTCTATATTTTAATATACATTAAGTGCAAATTGAAAAAAATATTTAAGGATTTGTCTTTATTATGCAAACACTTTATAAACTGCATTCTCTGTGTATGTGTTACAGAATATTGTGTTTGCCTACAATATAGGGTATATGTTCACTCCAAGTCACTGTATTGCACTGATACTACTTAACTTAGGAACTGACAGTTCCACCACACCCTTTATAACATAAACCAGTTTTATTCCCCTCATATGACTTTGAAACCTTGAAAATAAGTTCATACATTTCCCTGTTTGATCCACTACTGACCTTTCTCCACTGAAATGCATTTGAATCACTGCAATTGCCAGATTTTCCTAGCTCCATTTTTTTTAAATAAAATAACCCAAAATCTAAATTGCTTCTAATGTAAAAGAGGGAATTGAAAATTATGTATTGCACAATTTGTCCTCAGCCAAAATAGTGTTAAAATTTAATGTCTGATGAACTGTTAAAAGCACAGATTTGGTCTGGATGCTTGCTTGGGCTGTCACAGGTCTGATTTACAGCTCAGACTTGAAAAGATGTTTCCTCTTCCTAAGAGAGCATCTTAAACAATGAGGACAGAGTTCCCCAGATTCTTATTTGGTGTGAGTTCAGTTAGCTATACAAACTGAAACCTTTCCAGAGGGATAGATTGAGAAATGATGGCATAGTCTGAATTCCTTTGGGGATTCCCAGCAATGCGCCTCTGCTCCACTCAGATGGGATGAGATGGTGGAAGCCTGGCGGCAGTCCTTAGGCCAGGCTGGAGCCTGCTTGTTTTCTTAATAAAATGAGTCATATGGGGTAGTTATAAACTTATTTCATTTTAACTAGCTGCTCTAGTGACCTGCCCTGCTATAAAAGATTCAATTTAACATAACTGAGGATCAAGGATTTCATTGCTTTCTGTCCTAAGGGCATTTCTGTGTCATGAAGCCAGAGGCTTTTAGGGTCTGGCAAGGATTGCTCGTGAGTGTGTGTGTTGTGGGCTGATTTGTTGTGTTTTTGGGGATGACCTAGATTGCTTGAAAACTTAATTCCAGAAGTCTGGCTATCCCCCTGCCATGTCTGTTGTTTCTCTTTTACAAGTAATTTATGGAAAGTCTTGTCTTTTATCAGAAAATCTCTGAAAAAAGCCCCTTTGTATGGATTTACCTATGGAATAGCTCAGTGTTCAGAATACTTGATTCATGCAGCAGCCTTCAGATTTGGAGCATGGCTCATTGCTAATTGTCTGACCAACTTTGAAAATGTATTTATGTGAGTATACTTTATAAAATATAAAAATGATCAAAATCAGTACACAGTTTATATAGTTTAGTGTAGTGATTTCAATGCATGCAAGTTATTTTTTCAAATTACAGAGGTAATGGGGCATGGGAATCCAGAAATTCAGTCCGGTTGGGAGTGTTCTTTTGGGCATAAGGGAAGTATTGGGGAAAGGTACTCTGCATATTGGGCAGTGAAACAGCAAGAGTGAGCAGCAAGCTTAGCACACCTACTCTGGAGAAGCCTTTGCCCTTTGATGTCCCATCCAGGCAGAGGGTGTTAAAAAAAGAAGTGATATGATACCACTGTTCAGCTGTAAAGTAGCTATGGGAACAAGCTCACCTTCCTAATACTGGGTGACATCTTGGAGTGTGAAAAGCTCCAGAATTATTATAACCTAAAGATGCTAAAAAACATTATTCTGGAGGTATGTTTTACGCAGTTGGAAAAGAATGCATTGTTCTACCTGGAATGAATCATGCCTTGTCCTTTGCTTTTTAGAGTCTTCTCTGCTGTCGTGTTTGCAGCTATGAATGTTGGTCAGTCTTCTTCCATGGCACCAGACTATGGCAAAGCTCGAATATCAGCTCAAAGAATCTTTCAACTTCTGGGCAGAAAACCTGTAATTGACAGTTACAGTGAACAAGGTGAAAAATTGGTAAGGGTTGGTGTTATTTTGTATGGGGGTTTGGGGGGGATATTGGAGATCTGTTTCTTTGAGCTTCTGGTGTATTTTTTTTGGAAGGAGTGTTCTTTTTTTCACAGGAAAAAAATGTAACAAACTAAATTAGTAATTATCTATTATCAGCAAGTGTATTCAGGTGTCCATTTCTTAGGGTGTCAGAAAAGGATGCTGAGTTAGGATGAGCTAATGAAGGGAGCCTACAAGAAGGATGGAGAGGGACTTGTTACAAGAGCATGTAGTGACAGAACAAGGGGGAATGGATTCAAACCAAGATACTATAATATCTTAGATGAGACACTAGAAAAAGAATTTGTAACTGTGATGGTGGAACAGGTTGCCCAGAGAAGCTGTGGATATCCCATCCCTGGAGGTGTTCAAGGCCAGGTTAGATGGATCTCTGGGCAACCTGGTCCAGTGAAGGGTGTCCCTGCCCATGGCAGGGACTAGAGGTTCTTTAAGGCCCCTTCCAACCCAAACCATTCTGTGGTTCTGTCAAAAGACTGATGCTATATAAGTAGTGGTACTGACTTATTTAGGGACCATATTATTTCTGGGTTTCAGACAAAAGTGTATGGCCTTTAAGGTAAAAGATTTTTAAAAAATACTTTTCATTCTACTGACTCACAGTGTAAATGGCTTCAGAAAAACACAGATAATGACAGTTCCAATAAATGTTTTGTTGTTTCTTTAAGGGTTTATAGGAGAAATAAAATACTAATGCATTTTTCTAATTATTTTATAAATGAGAGATTAGTTCCTTTACAGTCAGATGCTTTGCCAAAAGCCATCCTATTCCATTTATGGAAACTTTTACCATTAAAAATGTGCTCTTGTGAAGTCAAAACAACCTTAATGAATAATTTAGTTTATTCTAAAGTTGTGGGATGAAAAACACAACAAGCAAAAAACAATAAAAAGTGAAATCAAAAACCACCCAAATGTTCCCCAGAGCCTTGCTTCTAAACCAAAATTGTCATTGAGGAGGCTGACCTCAGCACTTGTCAAATTTCTGCGTATAATTCTTTCAATTTACATGTTCTAGAAGGATTACAGTGGCACATCCAGGTTCATCTAAATTTAAAATTATCTTCTCATGTAGGCTTAGATGATAGCTCCTACTCGGGAAGCCATAATCCAATTTTCTATAAATTCAAGCTCATATACAGGATTTTCAGCCTTTAAAGTTCTGATCATACTTGCATATTTTCTTGAACCAGGGTTCTCTGGCACAGACATTGAAAGACTTGGCAGAAGGTCTCCAGTAAAATGAGATTTAAGTGAAAACATTTTTAGTATAGACTGGACTTAACTGCCAGTGATGCCTGTGACTAAGCAAAGCTTTGAGTCCATCAAATTACGTTATTACCTGCCATGAGAGCATGTATTAGTGGTGCTGCTGTTATGTACAGGGGGCTGGCTCATATCCCAGAGAACAAGACAGGCAGTAGCTTTGGCATGTTGCCCCTTTTCTTCCACTTGTGCTTGAATATCAGCCTGGCTAGGATGACTAATTAATAATTATCACTGCTTTTTAAAACACAGTTTGTCCTTTGTGTCCATAAATAACCTACTGAAGAATTTAGCTCTGCTATCTCTGATTTTGACCTTGTGTTACATCTGTTCAAATTCTGCTACCTGCAGGGTAAGATGGGGAAAGCAAATGATACACTTTATCTCACAAGTAGAAGTGTCTCAATTAAATGTATTAGAAATGAAAAATCTGGATATTGTCTATTTTATTTAAGAGGGTGGTTGGGCACTGGAACAGGCTCCCCAGGGAAGTGGTCACAGCACCAAGCCTGACAGAGTTCAAGAAGTGTTTGGACAATGTTGTCAAGCACACGATGTGATTCTTGGGGATGGTGCTGTGCAGACCCAGGAGCTGGACTCTGATCCTGGAGGGTCCCTTCCACCTCAGCTTACTCTGTGCTTCTGTGATATTCTTTTCAAAGTTGAAGTGAAAAATAGGCACAAGAGATGCATAAAACTTCTCCAAAAGGATGTTGTGACTTACAGATCATCCTATAACAAGTGATACTATGATCAGTCCAATATTTCATTTGAAAGAATTTTGAAAACGCTTTTGAAGACACCTCCCCAAACTTTCTTGGATCTCTCACTTTAATAACCAAGTCTTAATGAGTGTTATAGTTAAGGCTAACAAATGTTAATATGAGCATGTAAACTCTCTACTGCTTTTCAGAGCCATTTTGAAGGCAACATTGAATTCAGAAACATCCATTTTGTATATCCAACAAGGCCGGAAGTTCAGGTTTTGCAAGGACTCAGTGTGAAGGTTAACAAAGGACAGACTCTGGCATTAGTAGGAAGCAGTGGCTGTGGCAAAAGCACATCCATTCAGCTCTTGGAGAGATTTTATGACCCTGTGGAAGGACAAGTGGTAAGAATAGACTTGTGTGGCTATTAATAGTAATTAAATCTACAGAACTCTTTATCTGCTAATGTTTCAGAGGCTTTTGTCAAGCCTGGCAGTCCCTCTGTTGAGATGCTTTTTTCAGAGGTGTGAGTTACTGAGGCTGTGCCTCCAGTGGATCTGTAGGCAGTCCCCAATCCCTGTCACTGCCCACCCTGTGTGTTTGCCCACACGTACCAACAGTGGCACCCATGCTGGCACAGTGTGCCTCCTCAGGTCACAGCTCTTGCCTGGGAAAGGAATGGCCATGTCCAACTGCATTTCCTCCCCAAGGCTCCCCATGCCCCGGTCAGACAGGGGCATAACACCAATGTATCATGCTTGTCAGTGTCTGTTTTCTTGCTGATGTGAATTAACATATTAGGGACACAGATAACTTCAGCTTCAGATAACACAAATGTAATCTCACACAGATGTTTTTGTGCCACCAGGAGACAATTATTGCGTCAGGAGGTCCCAATGGGCTTTTTGATGCAACCCCTGTTAAAGAGTATAAAAAGCTGAAAGAAACCTCCTTTGGAGGGTGTACAATCAAAAGGCCTACAGCTGAGAATATTTATTGTTGTGTTCAGCTTAAGGGACAGGCTTTCCCATGAGCATCCTGGTGCTTCTTGTGGTCAGTAGGGCTGGAAGAACCACAAGAACAACCTGTTTACTTGCATGTTGTTTCTGCCTGCTGGCAAATGGAAGTAAAAACACAAAATTAAAACTAATGCAGGAAAATATTTCATCTATTCTGCTGGTTCTTTCCATTTACCATGCAAAAAATTTACTTAATTGCATCTGGTAAAATAACACATAATGGGCTTTGTCTTAGAATTGTTTCCTGTTTACAGCAGGTATGTGTGGATGAGCTCAGGAGCCAGCTTGGCATCATGTTTCTGTTGTTTTTTCTAGCTAGCAGATGGATTTGATACCAAATCTCTGCATTTACAATGGCTGAGATCCAGGCTGGGCCTGGTGTCACAGGAGCCCATTTTGTTTGACTGCAGCATTGCTGAAAATATCCAGTATGGAGACAACAGTAGAGTGGTTAGTCAGGAGGAAATTGAAGCAGCAGCTAAAGCAGCCAATATTCATGCCTTCATTGAAAAACTGCCAGAGGTAAGAGACAGTGATGTTCACAGTGAGATCATATATTTGGGATGATATAGAGAAATCAAGGTAGTGCTCACTTGCATAGATCAAATTAAAAAAAACGCTTTTGTTTCCCCTAATGTAACCTTTATTATTTTGAAATATCAATGTGTTTCAAGCTTTAAATCCTTTTCAGTTTGTTAAAAAAAGGCATGTTTCCATTTTTACAGTTATTCCATTATTATGCAATTATTCCATTATTACAGTGGTAAACAACTCAGAATATTTGGGGGGTGAGGGGGAGGTGGGGAGAGGAAAGTGATAGAATGTTCTATGTATGAGTAAGTGCTCACAATAATTTCTTTATATATTTTTTCCTTTGACAGCAGAACCTCTTCAGGTTACTCAGATAAAGACATTTTATTTTTCTAAAAAAATTTAGTAAAACAAAGTCTACTTCTAATTGAATGGATATGCAGAGGGAGTGTTCCTTAATAAATACAAAGGGGCAGTAAATCAAAAGTGAATGGCATGACATTTGACCTTCATGCCTGGCAAGAATTTGGTTCTAACAAGGAAAAATGCCTTGATAGTTTGTTTTCACTGTAGTTCTGTGTACCTGAAACTGAGGTAATGATGCTACCAATTACTACTAATAATGTTTGAGATTCTTAATTCAGAAGCAGTGCAGCATCAAGTTCTTTGTGTATATGTCAGTAAGCATTAAATTGTCAGTTAATCTTATTATCATACGCTCTGTGGATGCCTCACTGCTGGCACCTTTCAAGACCTATTCCAGCCTTTGAGGGAGTTAATTTTCAGACTAGGTATGAATATGTGTGGCTGTACACATAGCTGCTTGTACGAGAGATGTTTATAAAGCCCTAGCTTTCTTAAAACCACTTGCACTATTCTTTCTTTCAAGATGAAATTGCTTAACTTTTGTAGCCATGAATAAATTTTACTTTTCTAGTCTTCCTTCTCTGAGAGTATTCACTGGTGATTTTTTAAATGTTTTAACATCCAGAAATATAATACCCGGGTGGGTGAGAAAGGAACACAACTTTCTGGAGGTCAAAAACAAAGAATAGCAATTGCCCGTGCTCTGGTTCGTAATCCTGCTGTTCTGCTTCTGGATGAAGCTACCTCTGCTCTTGACACAGAAAGTGAAAAGGTGAATAATGATTGTTATGTGAAATACTTATGCCTATGTACATGGTTAGTTGCTTTCTGTAGAATAAAATTAAAGCAAACATGCTACAAATGCTCAATTGTGAAACAAGTCAGGTGTATCACAGTAGCTTTTTTACCTGAAAGGCTTGAATTGAACTATATTAGAAAGCTGTTTATATAAACTCAAAAAAAAAGTAGAAGAAAATCTGAAATTTTAAGTATAAAACTCCACATTGATGTGATACTTCTCAGTTGTCATCCTATCTATCAGATGTTATTTGTGTTAAATACTAAATTTGTGTTCTGACTCAAGCTGGATGCCCAAGAACCCACTTCTCCACGTCTCACATTTGTTTGATCAGGCTCACTGACCTCAGTGAGAAATCCTGTTGAGTAAAGGTGTCTTGTGTGCATTGACTTGTGTATCTGTGGGACATGTATTCAGCTCATAAGAGAGTGAGAAACCAAATGTAGTTCCTGGGACAAGGGAAGCTCTTTCAGGTGCTAACAGTATTGTCATGTTATCTGTGTGTACAGATTGTCCAGAAAGCTCTGGATAACGCGCGGCAAGGTCGGACCTGCATCGTCATTGCTCATCGCCTGTCCACCGTGCAGACAGCCGACATCATCGTGGTGATCCAGAACGGCAGGGTGGTCGAGCAGGGCACCCACAGCCAGCTGCTGGCAAAGGAGGGACACTACTATGCCCTTGTAAATGCACAAGTCTCTAATTAGTACCACTTGCTGAGCTGGTTTTTTGTTTTTTGGGTTTCTTTGGGTTTTTTTTTGTTTTTTTCTGGGAAGACATGAAAAGCTCTACGGAAGATTCCAGCTGGCTGTGCTGACCAAGCAGGAACTGTGTTGCAGCCTGGTTGCTGTATCCAGCACAGCCCTTGCCCCACATACCCATGGGGATGAGCACAGTGCTGGGTCACAGAAGGTGCACAGAGGAGTCCTAGGGACTGAATGTGTCACATTTGGTGTGTGTCACATGCTCTGGAGGGTGTCAGACCTGGTGTAGTCTCACCCACAGCTCAGGTGGGTACCCTGCTCTCCCTGTCCTCCCAAACCTTGGCCCAGAGCAGCTGCCATAGACCAAGGTGGTAACACAGGGTATGACAGCAGTGGTGTCAACAACAAGCTGGTGCTTGTAATTGCTTTTTGGGTTTCTTCATCAGCCAGATGAAGTCATAAAGCGTTCTTTAGTTAAAGGTGATTATCAATTCTTACTGAAAATTGAGGTTCCATGAAAAAAGATTTTGTTAAAGATAAGGATGTTGATACATCAGTTTAATTTTTTTCATTACTTTATGCCACATTTCTCATATTACTGTGCTTCACACATTTCTTGGATAACCAATACTCTATTTCAGACAATAATTATAATAGTTACCTCTCCATATCAAGATAAACTGCATAAAAGATACCATTGTTTTGTTTAGTATTTTCCAAATGTTGATCTAACAGAATTTATTTGTTCTTTGTATTCATCAAGATAATTTCAGAAGTTTTGTGGGATGGCATCTATTGGAGTGGACTCCTGTCAGCCATTTAAACAGCTCTTCTTTAAATAAAGAAAAAAGGAAAAATTGTTTTCAATATAAGTTCCTTTCTTTTTAATAGACATGATACTTAGGGTCATGGTTTAGTAGTGGACTCGATAATGTTAAGTTAACATTTGGACTTGATAATTTAAAGGGTCTTTGCCATTCTAAATGATTCTATTATTCTATGAATAATTTCAGAGATTTTTTTTGTTAGTGTTAGCAAAGCTTGTTTATAGATGTGCTTTAACAATTTGTTATTCCTCTGATATATTCTTCAGGGTGCTGCACTACATCCTTTCATCCTTTTTTCCTGTTGAAGAATATGTACTGTGTAGTCAGAGTGACTCAGCAGCTGAGGGTTTTTGCCTGGTTAAACCCAACTGAAGCATTTCAATTTTCCAAGGCTTTGCACGTGGCTTTGGATTAGGATTAATAGCCTGGAGCAACCTGCAATACTTTATAATTTCCAGATTGTAGCAGACAAACTTACAGTAATTACCATCTCCTTTGCTCATTTCAATTATTTTCCAGCATCTGAATCTGCAAGGGGAATAAAACACAAAACAAACTCTGATCTTGGGTTTGCCAAAATAAATACAGTTGTTCTCCCTCAAAGCTTTTCTCAGAGACTGTTTCAAGAGGATTTTTTTACTCATTCAGGCACCCCTCTTGTGTGATCTCTTCATTTTCTTGTGATAGCAGTTCCATAGTATGTGCCTGCCCTTATTATATTCCCACTTATCTAATGTGAGGTCAAATTAATTCCCTTCTCCCTGCTTTGTTTCTGCACCGGAGTTAAAATTACAAGCACTAGATTTTGATTCTCAATTTGGAAAATAAAAAAGGGAAGTTAGTTCAGCATGTACTGTATCCACTACTTAGCAGTGGGTAATTTTTGCCCAGTTCCCTTTCCCATCACCAGTCTCCATTTTTTTGGAGCTTTCCAGTGATGGAGGTTGGAAACAGCTCCCCACTCTGAGGCTCTTGCCAGGCCTCAACCTCTGTGTGTAACAGCCAGCTTGACCCTCAGAGATCCAAGAGAGGATGCTGTATCCGTGGTCGAGGTGCAGAGGAGGTGTAAACTGCTTTGATAATTCTCTTGTTCTGCCTCGGGGCCACCACAGCAGAGAACACCCTTGGTGCCATGAAAAGGACCTCTCTCCCTGCGGCAGGAGCAGTGCAGAGACCTGGGCCCTCGACACTGCTGTGCCTGCCTACTTGCACACAGGCTGAGCTGGATGACTTTACTGACTCCATGAGATATAAAGAGATGAATATATTCATCTTGTAGGCATTAATAGTAAACTCTGTGCTCTGATAGTTTATTTCAGACCATCCACCTCACCTTCCTGGCTGGGTATGCCCATAGAGCTTGCAAGCTGGCTATGCTCTGATTAAAAGCAGACCTAAATTAAGAGAGAAATGTATGTCAAAAACACCTATTTCAGCACCAAGCCCTATGTGCTACACAGATCAAAAGAATCAACCCTGACAGAGGATTTGTTTGCTCTACCAAGTAAATGCTCAATTTTTCCTTCAAAATGCCTTCTCTGAAGTCTTCACCCTCTTTTCTGGGAAGTCATATCTTAAAAATTCCAAAGGAGACTTAGATCAGTGCTGGCATTAAGCAAGTGTCTGAGCTAAGTGCTCCTCTCCTAGTCGTGAATGAGGCCTTTGGTGTTCCTTGACAAGCACAGGCCAATGTTTTCCCTTCACCCCTATCCTTGTGGCAGTCATTTTAGGGGTGAGGTCCCCTCCCCAGTGATGCCAGCTGTGACTCAACATCTTGTGGGCACGTTTGGAGAACACCAGCACTTGTGCAGGGTTAGGGGAGATTTTAACTCTGATACCTGGGATATAAAGCAGCACACGACAAACATTTCAGGAAAAAAAATGTAATTATAAACATGTCCTGGTTCTGGCCAGGACAGGGTTAGTTTTTGCAGTAGCCAGGAGGGAGCCTGACCAGGACCTGAAGGTTTTTCTATACCACCTTCTCTTTGCCAGGGGTGGGTCAAACGGAGTCTCTTCTGGGAAGAGGGTTTTTTTGGGGTTGAGTAAGTTTGGTTTTATGAGAGCAATGCTCCAGCTTGGCCCCTATTTAGGGCTTATCTTCTGCCTGCAATCATGGCCACTCCGCCCAGGGAACTCGACTTTTCCAAGGAGAAACAAACATCTTACCTAAGGGAGACAGACAAGAAAGCTGGAGAGGGACATTTTACTAGGACAGGCCATGGGGTGATGGCTTTAAACTGAGAGAGTAGATAAAGAGCAGACATAGGAAGACGTTCATTACCATGGGGGTGGTAATGCACTGACATGAGCTGCCCAGAGAAGAGTGGATGCCCCACCCCTGGAAGTGCTCAAGGCCAAGATGGATGGGGCTGTGAACAAAGTGGTCTGTGGAAGGTGTTCCTGCTCGTGGTGGGGAGGCTGGGACTAGGTGATCTTCCATGTCCCTTCCAACTCAAACCAACCTGTGATTCCATGGAGAGCAGAAAAATTCATACCGTTTATCTGGAGATGTGGCTGTGTCTTGCTGAAGCAGGAAATGCAGTGGCAGCTTTTCTAAGGTATTACCAAACTTCTGTTTCTTAATGAATTTGGATAGAGGAATGTGCTCTGGCAGTCACTAGAACAGTATCGAAACTGTGAATAAACTGGACAAAACACCGGATGAAAGCCTGTACTTTACCTCTTTCTGTGTATCCCTGCTGCTGTGTGTAGACAAACCAGATTTCTGTACAACACATCTTCCCCACGTCTGCGACATTAAAGTGTTTCTAAAATCATCAATGTAGTAAAGAAGAGTAACAGCTGGGTAACAAGGTCACAAACAGCATCTGTATAGTTTCTTCTTGCAAAATGCACTTGAAGGGCTTGTTTTGTTTAGTCCTGATCCTTAGGTACTAGTAAATGACTGGTAGTTTTAGATGCAAAGGTAGAAAAACCCAGTTGCCTTATCATTCATAACTTTCCAGCTGCCCTTTATATCAGCTTCACCACAGATTGCCCATTTCTCTGACATTTTCCAGGGTTATGGCTCTCCCTGACTGTTCTCTTCCAGTTGCCTGGGCTGCTTTTCCTCCTCAAGCACCTTGCCTAGCACATACAACAGATGCTGCATTGTGTGATCTGGTGCCAAACGCAGGCAGAGATGAGAGGGGACGTGGAAAAAACAACAGCAAAGCTAAATAATTACTTTCTAAAATCAGCACAAATTTCTCAGCAGAATACTGGTCACTGCATTCATTAAATTAATAATTTACACTGGATTACTTTCATCTGCCTCTGTGCTGTGCTTTGTTATCCAGAGTGCAGGCAGCTCCTATCTACTTGAAACCCTAGCAATTATCTCATTTTAGTATTTTATTACCTACCTGGTTCACCAGCATTTAAGTCCAGAAACTATTTCCTGAAGCATGCCATTTGGAATTAATAATTTGTTGTTCCCTTAGGGAAGCTCAGACATCCGCTGGAGTTATCCCCAGCCTGCACAGTGACATCAGTACCACAAGCTCCAAAGCAAACTTGCTAAGCCTTCCTGTAATTCTCCTGAAGATGCCAGTCTGTACTGAATGCTTTCACAGAAAGATGTTTTAAGGTCATGTTAGCTCAACAAATAGTTTTTGTGGCCTTGCTTAAATTGACCGATATACTTTTCATTGCACTGCACTTTCCATGGGAGTAACATTCTCATTTCTTTCTAATCCTTATGAACAGAATGTATTTTTACTGCCCTCTCTCCTGTGTTGTCCAAAGCAAAACTACTTTGCAGTCAATCACCACTGGAATAGTTCCTTTTGTTATGGTCCTTGAAGTCTGAAAGAACGACTGTATGAATATGTCTATTGTTGTGGAAATAATTGTTCAAGTTCAACCCAGCAAAAAAAGAAGTTCCCAGTATTTGATCCACTGCAAGCAGCATTCCTGGAGAATGCACATGTTATTCTACCAGGAGGGTAACAAGGGGGTAGAGGCACTGCTGTGGGGCACTTATCACTTAATTGCAGACATTTGGGTCTGAAGCAATCAATCAGATTGCATTTAAAGTACTTTAGGGCATGATTCTTCTGCTTCCAAATGTCTGCATTTGGAACAGGCAGTGAACTACATCAGGGAAGTGCCTATTTCTTACCATAAATTGAAATTATAGTATCAGTTTTTAGTCAGAGTATATATTTGCATTTACATTTACATCAGGTGAAGGGATTCAACTCCGAATGTTTCATGTTTCTTAAAGAGATCACTAGTTTAGTTTATCAGTCCCACAAATAATTCTTGGAGATTTTTACCTGGGATCTCCAGGCATCTCCAGATAGGCACTGGGGAGCCCAGTCTTGCAGCCAAGTGCTTCAAGAAAGGGTCTATGCAGTAAACAAGGGACAGATTTCTTCATTTAGATATTAGCAGTGCAAGAAGCTTTGGAGTGAAGGAAAAACATTCAGGAAACAGGAAATATTTATCCCAAATATGCAAAAATGGAAAAGAAACATACAGGTTGCAGAAGAACCTAAATCGTGACTGAATTAGGAGAATCTGCATTTTTTTTCCCTCTTGGATGGCATGTGGAAAATTTTAAACAAGGAGTTAACATTTTCAGGAATCAAAATAGTTTATGTCTCGGTCATCTACATATAATGTCTTTTGTGAAATCACACTAAAAATGGTAAGTAGAGTTCCCATTTTCACATCTGTTATTCATATGAACATATCCCTGACAATGCAGTGTATGTGTTTCTTCAAAGCAAACTCAGCCAAAAAACTATCACTTTATACAGCACTATTGGTTATAAACCCACTATATGTGTTTACTACAAATAAAGTGTATATCAGCAACTGAATATGGAAATAAAACTATAATGGGTGGCATATTTTATTCTAGAGCAATATGAAGAGATATCTGTAATGTGGTTTACTTTTCAGTATTCAGTAATGTAGTTTTAGCCAGAATAAATGGATTCCAAATACAGACACACACTATTTTCTTCAATTCCTTATTTCACACATACTTTGAGACCTGGGACAACTTTTTCCGTGAATTGATGCCAATTCTTTTGGGACTCTTCCAGTGTCATGTTTTAATGCTTTCTTCTCTCTCTCTCTCTCTCTCTCTTTATTCTTTTTTATTTTTTTTAGGGTTTATTTTAGGGCCTCACTGCAATTGTTTTACACTCATAAATTTAGATGTGATAGTGTATTTTGATTCTGATAAGTTTGTCTGCATCCACCACCATGACTTTGGATAATCTTTGGATCTATCACTTCTTAATTGTTTTTTAATAAATAAACACAGTTATTAATATGCTTTTTCTAAGAGGAAAATTTCTAATCTACCCCATTTATAGAAAAGAGGAAAGGATACATTTTTCAATATACATGTATATACGAAAGCATACTTAAATGGTTCATATAGTTCTCTATTTATCAAATATATACTACTCGATACTTACATACATTATAGATTGCTTTATGATAAGAAGTCTGAAAATAATCCAAGAAAAAATTCAAATTAATCATGGGGAAATCCCATTTGCTCTCAGCATTTTAGTTCAATTTTGCAGAGTCAAAACTAGCTTTATCTCCTGAAAATCTCTCTCTCATCAAGCTTTGATGATGCAATTCCTCTTTTCAGCTTAGTCAGACTCTTAAGCTCTCCCTTGAGTCACATACTGCACTTTCCCGCATGATGCCAGTGACTCACACAAATTTATTCTATTTTTCAGTAGATAATCCATTGTTAGTTTTGTGTCTAGGCCTTTTAGCCATACCTCCTGAGAAAGCAATTAAACTCCTAGCACTTGAAAAGCCCAGACAGCTCAGGCTACGAAAGCAGCAGAGGGTCTGTCCAGCTGCCCCCGGCTTTCATGAGAGACAGTATTATGAAAAACTACACAGCTCAAAACAGCTTTTCTGAAAAAACTTACAGCAAAATTAAACCTTTCCTTATCTCTCTGCTTTTCCTGAGGTTCCTTTCTTCCAGAAAGCAGAGTTTTCCTGTGAAGGCTTCGTATTTCATTTTCCCCTCATCCGTCCTACAGCTGCACATCATCCTTGAACAAATGGGGAACAGAAATTCCCCGCTGCTGCTCAGGACCCCATGCAATGTTAGAAAATGCTCATTACAGAAGGAGCCTAGAAGTGCCACCCACCATGGCCAACACCCTCACACTGAGTGTCCTTAAAATGTATGTCAAGCCAATGGCAGTACAGCTTATCCCACCCTAGTCATCATCACACTGTACTGCCAAGCACCAGTGAAGAAAAGTGTTGTGCAGTGACATTTAAAATGCATTTCATTAAAGTTCATCTTTTGCTGCTACTTCTTTACCTTGTTTTCATCTTTATGAGGAACATAGTTCATATAAAACTGCATTTTATCCTCTTTCCTGTTGAGTACACTCAATCATAATGCCACCAGGAGTGGCATATTCGCATAAACATCCGCAGGTGTTTATAACAGGCTTAGCTAGCATTAGTCATATTTTGTCTGAATCTCAGGTTTTTAATAAAAAAACACAAAAGCACAAGAACAGACATCGATTTTTTAATGTTGCATATAAAAGGTTGTGTTCTTTGATTACAGGTGATTTGTAAATGGCAGACCATTGGTAAAAACTACTTATTGCATTACATAAATATGTATTTTTTTTTTTAATACCAGTAGCTCTATTTGTTTTCTCCAAAATCTGATGTAATTTCATCCATCTCCTCTAGTTCTTCTCAGATTTCCCCAGGTTTTAGTTAATTCTTCAGTGGCAAAAGCTGCCACAAAGAAAGAAACTAAGCTCCATCCTTCACTACAACTGGCAAGGCCCCATTTAGTGAGACATTACGTGAAATAATGTTTCTCTGGAAACAGAGGCACACAGAAAGTGGCCTATTTTCTGTATTTTATCAGCTGTGCAGGGACATAAAGATGTCCTGATCAACTGTTAGAACTGGAAATGTCTGGGAACTTCCAATACTGAGATGCAGTTACTGCATGTAAACCTAGTTTGATGACAAGTCAGAGTCAGATGGGACTTTACTATAATTGTTACCATATTTTTTATTTGGACAATTGCCTCTAAAATGTGCCAGCCTTTTTCTGATGAGACAAGGAAAATCCCATCCTGAATGAGATCAATCTAACGAAAAATGAAACAGGAAAAAACCTCAAACCTTAAACACTTGAAGTACCTAGGTAGGTAAATTCACACAAACAGAAGCTTCTCCAAATCTTTCTCAGGACTCTGCACTATTTTAACCTTTCAAAAAACTTGGCAACCATTCAAGGTTGAATTGAATGGTAGTTGTGGGTGTTTTCTGGAAGGCTTTCATGAGGCTTGAGGTGTAAATTATGTTCTACAAGGACATTAGCCATCCATCTTTTGTGTGGCCTTCCTTCCTTCAGCTCATCATACTCTCTTGTCCTATCTTGCTTCAGAATAAATGGCAAGCATGTCAAGAGAGGAGGAATTTCCCCAAGTTGTTTATGAAATGACTGGCACCATCCAGCTTCAGTCCTGTCAAAATACTTTCAAGCACAAGAAACACAGTAATAACCCTCAGTGTGCCTCTCCCATTGCTCACCACACAAAAACTGTTTTTGTCATGATGAGGATGCCTGTGCCACGCTGAACCTGCCCAGCACAGCCACCACCATCACTGTCCCAGGGATCCCTTGCAGTGCTGTCCAAGGTGGGACACTCCTTCCCCACCCTCCCACGGGAGACCACTGGGGTCCAGGGCTGCTGGCAGTGCCCTGTATGAGCCTTCTGAGAAAGCCTTGTCCCCTAGGTCTGGAGGAGGGAAGGTGTCATCGATGTTTTCCTCCTGATTTCACTTGATTATCTTATTTTAACTCTTTTGCTATTTAAAAAAAAACACCAAACTTCCTCATATTGATAAAGTACCACCTTTCATCTTTCCTTAATAAAGGCCCAAAAACTCTCAGGGTCTCTAAATGCTTCAGCAGACAGTTGAAATCAATGTTTTTAGCCAAAATGGGTCTTGAGCTATTTTTTCATGAGAAATTCTCTGGATCCTCAATGCAGGATATATCTGAGATTACTGAAAAAGAACAGTATTAGCAGAGCAAGGTGATGATACTCAATCTGCACGTCTGTCTTTTGTTATTGGGATGAGAAAGGATTCAAGGCAGCTTAAACTTAAGGAATTCTGGCTTCTGATGTAAGTTTAGTAGCTCACATGCTCCAAGAATTACATCTTAATAATTTACCAGAATGGTTTTTTAACTTGGACAGAGAAAATGAGAATTGGAAATAATAACCCTGACTTAAATTCTCATCTATTTTTTTTTTACTTTTTTATTTTTAAGTATATATATCTTATGATTTGCATGACATACAATATGACAGGGAGGAAAAAAAAAGGAAAACAAACAAAAAAATCAGAACAAAACCTCTGACCCACTGGGCATTTTTGTGTCATTTAAAAGGCCAATTCCTCAGGTCAGAGTCTCATCTTTGGGGATTTTCAACTTCCCCACTCCTGAGGAGAGCAGAGGCTGTTGCACACCAGGGCATGCTGACCCCCCAGAGAGAAGTGACCTGTCAAATAAGAGGCTGCTTTCGTTCCCTCCAAGCTCCCAGGAAGGTACGCAGTGCACAGAGCAGTGTTTGTATTACTGCTGAAGGGAAGGATTTTGGCCAAAAGGAGTTGCCAGCCCTGGCTTTTTAATGAACCATGTGCTGACAGGCCTGGTTGTGAGCTGTTACAGATGTGCACCGGACAGTCTAATGAGATGCAGGAAATTCAGGAAGCCAAAAAAATTCTCTTCGGATTTTCTGCTGTGGTGGTGTTATCAAAACTGCTTGTGTTCCACCTGGCATTGCCAAGCAAGGGGTGTGCTAGCTGTCCTTAATCAAAACATTTCCATTTGGGGGAAAGGCACCGATGTGTGTTGATTGCCATAAGGGGGAATAAAAGAAGGGCTGAGTCACTAGTCAGGAATGAGAGCACAGGCAGGGCAGGATCCTGCAGTGGCACAGTTAATTACTGGTTATAATTACTAGTTAATTACAGTAACATTTTCTGTGATTCCCCTGCAACGTAACCACAGATGCAGGAGCATGAGAGGGGGCTGCTGTGGAAAAGGAATTGGCCAGGATGAATGATGTGGCAAGTAAGGGAAAACAAACCCTTGGTGAGAGAACAAAAACCCCTGAAAAATTATCCTTCCTGCAGAGTGGAGTCTCCCACTGATGTGTCCAGTGCGGAACAGGCACCTTTTCCCAGTGCTTTAGCAGGGGAGTGCTCTGGTCCTTCTTTTAGCACATGAGTCAGAGCCAGGGGTTGCCAAAAATACGTGCCAAGTCCTGCTCTCAGTTACATGTGCCCACAACAACTCAGCACATGAGCAGATAGTATCAGCACCAACAGAGCCATCAGAGCAGCTGTGGGCTGCTCTGTGCAGCTCTGTGTCCCCTCCATTTCACCTCTGTTCTCTCTCTGAAGTCTGATTAGCAACTGGATTGCAGATGGTATTGTTAATTGTCTGGCCTGCAAATTTAATCAGATCAATGAGAAAAAAGTCTCATTTTACTGTTATCTGACAGATAAAACTTACTTATAAGTATCTAACTGATGAAGAACTAGCCAGCAGATGCCTCAGCTTACTTGCTCTTTGCCATCTGGGCAGGGTTGGATACAAAAAAAAAGCATAGACAAGAGCCCATGAAACAAATCAGGACATATACACAGAGCTAGAACTGTAAAGCCGCATAAGATATGCAACACTGACATCTATTGGCACACAAACTGTGTACTGATCTCTGCTTGTTTATTCTGTGGCAATGTTTTTAGCAGCGTTCCCAGTGGTGGGTGTGTGCAGTAGCACACTGCCACACCAGGGCACAGCCCCACAAACTGGCAGAGCTGCCCTGTAAAGAGCTTCTGGGATAACTTACCAGTAGGACACTGAAAAATTCAGTGAATGTGA
Organism: Pseudopodoces humilis; assembly: GCF_049639895.1. NCBI lineage: Eukaryota > Metazoa > Chordata > Aves > Passeriformes > Paridae > Pseudopodoces > Pseudopodoces humilis. The sequence goes on along the minus strand of NC_142200.1, from coordinate 121,248,134 downwards.
ATGGCCTATTCCTTTTGCACAACGTGAACTGCAGAGTCCATGCTTCTGCAATCCCCACTCACAGTGGGACCCCTCTTTTTTGAATTTTTTTTTTTTTTAAAGACATTTCCACTTGTGTAAACATTCATTTGTAGCAACAACATTGTCTTGTGACATGCTGCATTCTAGGGAAGGACTTCACTTCAAGAATCTCTTCTCTCTTGGAAACCCAGTGCTTCTCCAGGAACCGGGACGTTAGAAATGAGACTGCTAGTAAAATTACTTCCTCTAGATGTAAAATCCTTGAGGCTGCATGTAAGTCCAGCCACAGGGTACTGCAGTGTTTTTCAACCTTGTGATTTCCCATCCAAGAGACAATTATTAGCTTGTGAATTTTGAAAGCCCTGGGTTGGAGTTTTGAGATCACTTGACTTGCCATGCCCATAGGCTCAAAAAACAACATTTGCACCACAGTGGTAACTCTTCTGAGGAAGAGTAGGGCATTTTGCAGTTAGATCCTGTGCTACATCTATTTGTCAATAAGTCTGTGCACTGAGAGGACAAGTGAGATTTAGTCAAGGTAATAGTTAACATGTGGGCATTAGAGACTTTATCTGCTGTTCCTTGCCTGGATGTGGATAATAAACAGGGGGGTTTAGTCCCTTTCTTATCATTGTAGTCTTAACTTTTCTGATTTTGGGTGGCATGCTTTGAGTGTTTTGAGGTTTGCTTCTAAATGAAGCTGCCTGCTTACTGAGTCACCAAAATCATGATTCTAGCCGAGTGTGTGCTTTAATAGATATTAACTCCTGGATATATTTTCTCTTTTTTCCAAAATTATATCTAAACTGTATAGTTCAATGCAAGAGGATAAGCTGAGTTCCTGGCATAAAGTGTGCTTTAGTATTTCAGGAGGATTTAAGTCTTCTATTCTGTTAGGTTTTTTAGAGTTTTTTAAGACTTATTTCAATGATATTATTTTCTGATTGTCTCATTCATAAGGAATTTACCTACTATCGTAAGTCTGAAGAGATGTGGGGAAAACTTAAAGAATTTCCTTGTGTCAACAGAGAAGCCTGGGAAAAAGGAGAAGAGATCCTATAAAACTGATTTTAAAGTAGATATTAATTTCTATTATACCTGTTTCTGGTAATAAAATGTTTTCAAGTTTTATTGTGTGAATGAATTTTAGGTTTCTCACATCCAAGCCAGCTGTCTGTAAGAAACCTAAGCTGAGTAAAATTGTGCATCATGAACTTCATGAAATCTTCAGTATCAAAAGCAGAGAAGGCAGGCACAGTGAGGAGATTGGATTTCCACTGCTGCTTTCTCAGGTCCATGCTGTCTTCAGGTATGTTCCCTCCATGGTTTCAAATTTACTTAAAATATGAAGCTTATTTTGATAGTGTATGGTCATGAATTTTTATTCACTTTTGTCAGCATGGGAAGGTTTATTTCCATCAGAATTTTCTTGCAAATTACTAATCTAGGGAAAAAAATAAAAATTAAAAAAAAAAAGTTTTAATCCAAGATAACTTCTGTATAAAATTTAGAAGATATCCCACTGAACTTATGTTTTGGCTGATTATTATGTGCTCAGGTTCAACTGTCTCACCAAGAAACACAGATAAGATACTAAAAAGAAAACCTTTTCAATACATCAATTGGAGAGTTGGCAGAATTGCTCTAGGAGTCAAGGTTATTAATCCTGGGGAAAAGACAGGAAAGGTCCGGGTGGAATCTTTTCAGAAAATAAATATAATTTTCTGGTATTTTAAAGGAAGAGTGCAAAAATACAACAATGTTCATTAGTCAAAAGCAAGCCTATAAGCACAACATAAAAAAACAGATCCCAGCTCTCATTTCAAACAAGTTATACTCTAAAATCAAGGATTTAATTAACTCATAAAGAAAATACCATATACTGACCCAAATCTCTGTACTCATTCTGGAGAAACACATGTATATATATCTCCAAACAGAAGAAAATATTAATGTTATAACATATACATGGTGTATAAATATATATCATATGCAATGATGCAATTAGTACATTTAATATATTACATGTCATAAAAGTATATCATAAATACGTGGTAGTATTTACTTAATTACAAATACATTAAAATGTGTAAATAGGTTCATCATTTCAAATGCAAAAAAACAAAATTCAAGTAATTTACAGAATTTTCATGGAATCATAGAATCATTAAAGTTGGAAAAGACTTCTCAGCTCACCAGGTCTAGCTGTCAATCTAGACATGTTCACCATTAAACTGTGTCCCCAAGTGCCATATCCATAGGTTTTTTGAACATTTCAGGATGGTGACTCCACCACTTCAAATAGAAACATTTTTCAGAAGAGTGTATTTATAACCATAGCTCTTTGTAAATTAAGTTGTGTTCTCTGCACCTCATGTGAGTTGCATAAATGTGAGTCATTTATGGTGTTATATTTATATATGTGTAATTTATAAATTAGCAGTCCTAGAGGTGGCCTAATACCAGATAAAGGTACCAATGAAATAATAATTTCTGGTCTGAACATCTGTTTTATATCCAAAGTAGGGGCATGAATCACTAGCCTTAAACAGGAACTTCATATACTATAATACACTATCTGAATTTAAAGGAGTTACAGATTTCATATTGTCATGTCTTATGGCTGGGGTATGCTGGTGGCAGTGGCCAGTCTTTACACCATTAAAAAGTGTTTTTTATCTGGATTTACAAGCCATACTCATTGTTGGCCTAAAGTAGAAAATTTGCACAACAAATCCTGCTACATATTGGAAGGTTCTCTTTATTTCACCTGGTGATTTAAAATTCAATTTTTGCTGATGTGGGAAGAGTTCATTAAATTAAATTACTGGTCATCAATTTGAATATAAATTACACTTTCCCTTGATTTGTCTTACACATACTATTTATTCAGTAAAATAAATTTAGGATTGCCTAAACTATTTGCCCAAGCCTAGAATATGACTCAGTCATTTCTAATCAGTTTCTTCACATCCAAAATAAGTTGTGATATCTGTTTTCTGCCAAGTAAAGCATGCAATGTACCCAGAATGTCCCAAACTGTCTGCCTCTGGGCAGAATCACAGATGTCATTTCCTTTCCTGAACAGAGATTATCCAAGCTGAGCCCATGAGCTCCCTGATCGTGGTCATTTCCATTTCCATGCTGTCTGACCCCTTTTGATTCTGCCTTTTCCCACATCCATGACATCATCAGCTTCCTGGGAAGCTGAGACAAGGTAATAACTTTGTAGTTACCTAATGCCTACATTATGCAGTTGTGGTGGAGGCAATTATACACACAAGGGCCTTGCTGCTTCTTTCTTTTTCTCTCTCTGTGTCTTGAGAACTACTTGATATATTGTTTCATTTTTTGCAGCATTCCAGTCTTCTTGATTAGACATTATTCTAGCTTCATTTTTATGATCCTGACATCCAAACTACACCTACATTTGGTGATAAATATATTTTCCCCTTTCCCCAGGTTTTTTGTTCACTTGTAGTATTTTTTTTTTTTTTTTAGATGAGTATTTGGCCTAAAGTAGTTTAATTCTTGGTAGTTTTTGCTTCTTCTAAATAGAACAACCTTTCAATTTCAGTTCCTGAGCTCTAGAGTGTAATTGGCTTCACTGGATATTCAATCTGCCTGAATACAAATTCATAATAAACTGTTTCTGTTAGTGTATTTATGGTCCTGATGACAGGTGAACTCAATGGAGGAGTGGTACAGGATGGCTGGAAAAGGATTCCATCTGTCTTTCAGTTTTAAAAACATATCCCATCTATTACTAACTTTGTGTTGCCAATCATCCTAAAATTAATTCAAGAATACTTTTTTCAAGACTACTTTTCTGTTTTAGTATGGACCTGCAGTACATAAGTGGTGAAATTCATGGATTAGGTACAGTCATATATTTTTAAAAGCATCTTCAACCACTTTTTATCCTCTGTCTTGGAGATTTCATCCCATACTCCTTTCTCTGCAGTGGAATTGAAAGCAAAGAGACTTACCAGTTTTTATTACTCTGCAGTGCTTGTCATTTTTTATACTGACATGCTTACCCCTTACACCTCTGGCAGTTCTTTTCAGCTCACAGGTGTGTCAGCTGGTGGCATCACCTGGCCTCCTAGCACAGCTTGGATAAACAAACTCCGTGAAAGAATGATGTGGAGTGGTGGTGTGGCTTTATTTGCTTCTAGAGGTAAAACACAGAGGTAAGGAAATGCAGGTCTGGAGGAGAAAAGGGTCTCAAGATGTTGATTTCAAGGGATCCTTCAGCCCTCAAATTTAAATTGTCACAGGACTGCCTCAGGAGTTCTTAGGAACCCTCAACTACTGTCAGCAGCAAAGGCTCAGGGGGCCAAAGAAGCAATATTTGTGAGTGCACCTTTGTCCACCACAAGAAAAGCCAGCAGCTTGTCTGGAGGATTTTAATTTAAATTGGGTTTTCCTGGCAGAGATGGCACAACAGGCTACCAGAGAAGCTGGTCTTTCTCTATGTTTACCTTATCAGTCCCTAAGACTTTACCTTCACAATATTTTGCACCAGCTCTTTCAATATGCCTTTTGCTATGATTTTTGCTTTTAAAATAAAAGGCAGCAGTATTACTTATCCCTTTAGATACAGTCTGAATAAGTCCATTTTTCCAAGTTAACATTTGGTAAACTGAAGGCAGTGGGCCTGCAGCTACCACAACATAGTAAAGAAATAACCCAGGTTAAAAATAGACTCATGCAAAATAGTGTCCCAAGGCAAAGGGCAGGAAATTGGTTGCAGTTGAACTAATATTTCTCTTGAAATGATCTGTAGCTGCTGTTTGCTACACGGCTTCTGCTCATCCCTGGGCAATTCCAGATGCCTTTGGAAAACCCTCTCGAACTTCATGCTGTGCTGCCTATATATGGTGTGATTCCTCATGTTTGGAGCCCTTTGGTACAGAAGAAATGTGTGTCTTTATACGAGGGGTGTAGAAAGTGTCTGTTGTGTGAGATGACTCATTCATAGTATTTCCTCTTTGAGTGAATAATAAAGGAAGTGCATGCCAAAACTGGGAACTTCCATTCAGGCTTGTAGTCTTCTCTCCTGGATGTTTTAAATACATAAACTAGGGAAAATTACACTAAAAGACATGGATGGTCCAGTACAATGTAGACTACTGTACAAGCTTGAAACAATTTTTGGGAATAGATATCACGTTTGCATACATAAGTGAAGCTTGATTCACTAGTTGATGCAAGATTATTGATGAAATAGTGATGTTTACCATGTAGCCAATGTAAAACTTGCTGTAATAATAACTACTTTTTACTGTGATAATAACTACCTTTTTAAGCTGATAAATATTTAAGAATTACCTTCTTGTTGTCTTTTTGTGATAATCACTTTTTCTCCACAGGAGATGAGCAATCCTGAAAGGAAACTATTCACCATTCTCTAACATTTCAGCCTATAAATCATTTTCAGTTTAAACTTAATCATTTTTACAATTGATGTGGGCATTATTTTATCTGGCCTTGGTCATCCATCCAGAAGTTTGATGTCTAACTACCTGCAGACATATTTGAATACCCACCTAAAGGAGGCATTACTTAATGACTTGTTAATCTGGTATCAGATTGCCCTATCACATATATCAGTCTGATCCAGAGGTGAAAGGCCATAAAATGGAATCTTGTGCTTTGATAGAGAGTGTGATGTTCTCTGTAGATCATCCTGGAGGAACATGACCTAAAAATCATTTTGCTTAAGAGGTTTTTGTGAACTCATAGGCATGGTCAGACAGGTAGCCATCATTTTTGGATGACTAATAAAACAGGTGTAAGACATGGCAGAGAAAATGCAATGTATGGACAAGCAATCAAAACAAGAGAGAATGTGTTTATTTTAACCTAATGGATCTTCTGTTATGATATTCAAATCTTTCTCTTCCATGGAAACAAATTGACACAAAGTTCAATATGAACTATATCAGCTGAATAGGAGCTTGGGGCTTTGTCACGTGTGTAGTGGAGTTTTGTGTGCTTGTCTATCAACTAGTTTATCTCTAAAATTTAACTTTATTCAAAACTCAAAGAAATGAAAACAAAGGGCTTTACATGCACACTGGGAATAGAGAAATTAAGATCAGCCAAGTAATAAGAGCAAAGTCTGAAGCTATGGAGTGGCAGAGTGAATGTAAATGCAGTAAAGTGTTGGAGGAACATTGAAGGGGAAAGGAGAGTTATATGCCATTCCCACGTGGGTCACATCTGCCCCACTGCAAATCCAGTAAAACACAATGGGGTAGGGTGTGTGTGTGTGAGAGAATTTAAACCACAAACTGATTTTCTGCAGCCACCTTGTGTCGAAAACGGAAAATGCAGCCCTCAAAATCTGTTTTTGAAAGTCCAATGCCCTGCTTCAGCAAGGTGTTGCACGCAAAGGACTTAGAGATCATAAATTTGCTGCTGTTGCCAGGAGACCTGCTCACACATGAGGAGTTTTGCCAGTGGAAAACACCCTAAATTAGGCTGGATTTTCACTGATACTCATTTTCTAGGAGAAAATGTCACATAGCAAGAAAACACTACTTTTAGATCCCATTGCTTTGCAGGCTGAACTTGGCAGAATCAGAGGTTCTTGCCATTTACCTTAATGCTCAATTAGGTCCTACCAGACATTATTTGTTCACAGTGAAAAAAGTGATAGATCTTATACCCTTCTTCTCAAAACATGCTATCATTTTGGTTGAAAGAAGAAATCTGCAGAAATCAAGGGTCAGAAACCAGAAATGGTTATTGATTAAGCTTTAGTGTGCAATCCCAAAATTCTCTTACTAGATAACACTGCATCTGCTGTAGACATAGGTGAGACATTGCTGGCTCACGTTGGACTAGGAAAAGTAAGTGCTTTGTCATTGATATATCTCTCATTTCTCTTTCCTCCAATCATGAATTTAATTTAAATTCAGAGAGAAGGCACAAGTGACAGTTATCATTTTCCTTGACAGGTTTGCAACAAGGACAAGGATTATTTCCCATCCAGGGTAAAAAGCTTCACACTGTTCTTTTGTGACAATATTCTCATCTCTTCTACCTCATCACCACTAAAAAAACGATTTCTAATTGGTTATTTGGGGGCTGGCACCATGGCCCTAAGAGAGGAGGAACTCTCACTGCAACACCCCAGATAGTTTAACTGCACTGAGTGTTTAACTCCCAACAGTTCATTAGGAAGAAAACTGAGAAAGGTGCATTTTGGAAAAGGCCTTTGCCTCTTTTCTTTGGTTGTATAGGCAGTATGCTGGTACTAACCTGAATGCTTGTTTATTCCTGCAAGTTTGGCATTGGCACTTATTTGAGGTGAATAGCTTTCCTCCATAAATTACGAAATTACAACCTCTATCTTTTTGTGTGGCAAAGGAAGCCCAAAGCTGCCTATTTAAGGCAAACAGATTGCCTTCAGCCAGATAATGCTGAGCAACATTTACCAGTGGCAAATAACTCGTGTCAAAGTGTTAGAAGCTGTGAGACACTGGGAGCAGACCTGTCCTTCAACAATGAGCCATTCCCTATGGAAATGTTCCCAACTTTGTACATCTTAGCTGGGCTTCTCAGCAGCATTTTAAAAAGACATACTCCAGGAAAAGCAGGAGCAGACAATAAGCCAAAACAGAGAACAGGAGATAACTCCAGTCTGTGAGGGAAAGGAGCAGGTTGTTAAGTCAGTTGAGAGAGAATCTTGGATTATACGGATATTCAGCAGATGGGATCAATGGGATGTAGCAGCAGTATCAATATGACAAATTAGAAGAATTACTCCAATCCACCAAGTAACAGGGGACATGAATTACAGTTTGGTGTTTTGTTTACAGGCCACAGGAAGTCAAACTACTCTTATTTGCTCATTGGCTCTCCACTGCTCAGACTGTGGATGTGACAGTGGGCATTGTGGATGGTGCAGTGCTTGAAATGGGAACACACACACAGCTGATGGGGAAAAAGGAGCCATATTTTTCACTTGCAACCTCACAGGTATGTTGATTTTCATTGCTGTTATTACTTGCATAAACATAGCATACAGGCTGGATATATCATGGATCAAATTCCTACTGAGCCACAGTTTAGATGTGAGAGCTGGAAATATGTTCATGAATAGATACATTCGTCACTCAGCAATTTTACACATGTTGGTTTCTTGTATGAACCACTGTGAGTTTGTTTATTTCTGAATGGCTCAGATGGCTTTTAAAATACACATGACCCATGATTCAAGCATGATCTGGCATGTGCTTTAAAGTGACACACACAGATGTGGATTCACAGACCTAACAGCTACGTCATGGCCACCGTCAGGCAAACCCTTTGGTGCTCAGCTCTGCTGTCTGATTGGTACTGAGATACCAAAATCAACTCATCTCCAAATAAGATTTCACCTCTTTATATCATTCCTCTTCAATCTCCTGGCAGCAATTTTGCCTGTAGTGTCAGTTAGAAGTGTGGGTGAAGGGTTTCACAGTTCAGAGTGGGCAGTAAAGAGCTGAGGCTATAACTCTGAGCCTTATATTTATGTAGGAGCCAAACTGAAAACAAAATCAAGAGGACCCAGCTTTTTGGTTTTTTATTTCAGAAATATTAACAGTTTCCACCTTTTTTCCATACTGATATGCTTCCAACAGCAAAATGAAAAGTACAGATGGAAGTATTGGAAAGGGTTAAGGAGGCCAGGTATGGGCTGGCTCTCCACAGCTACACCTAATGAAGTTTGAGTAATTGTCAACTCTGACAGGCAGAAAAGTTCTGACAGCATGACAAGGAAGAGAGAGACACTGTCCTGACCTATCACATCGACAGTTCACATACAATTTGTAGGAGCATAACTTGAGACACTTTTTTTTGACATCAACTTAAACCAAGTTTAAATGGATGGGAAAAGCAGTGGGACTGGATTTCCAGAGGTTACTAAAGCACAGTTTGAAAGCTGTGTTCTGGAACATTACTTTAAAACATGTACTTACCTGGGCCTGCCCAGGAATGCCGTGTAAGCCATTTGATAGGTGTGGTTCTGCCATTGCTGTCAGTGTGCTGTGGCCAGGGTCTTTCAGGCATACTGTCTAGAATTAAAACTGTGGGGGGAAAGGTGGCTAAAACTAGAAGGACACACAAAGAAAATGACTGCTAAATTTTAAGGGTGAAATCTGGCTCTATTTTACTTAATGTTAGCTTTGGTAATCTGTAAACTGACAAAAATGTTCTTGCAAATTGCAGCAGCCACCAAAAGCATTTCATTGAGTATTTGACAAAGTTCCAGAAAATGGAATTAAAAGTTGTCAATGGATATAAGAATCTATTGTTTGCTTGAAAACTTGGTGATTTGAAGAGGTGCTGAGTAATTATTATGTCATTGCAGTCAATGGATACTTGCAGGAACCTTTCAAAATCACACAGAATTAATCCCATTGAGGAAAAGCAAGTACTGTTTTCCTAGGGCTTGAAAATACATGTTTGCTTTTTCTTCTGTATGTAGATTCAATTTTTTAATGTCCTATCCTCCTTGAATAAGTTTGAATGGATGTTACTAGAGGAACTGGTAACTGCAGAAGATCCTAAAGGTGGATCATGCATCAATGGTTTGAAGTCAATAATTGAAGACAATTATTATTATCATAATAAGATGATGAAGAATAAACCCCTCAAAAAGTAATGAACAACACCGGTTAAAAGGTCCAGGGATCTCACTGAACTATAAAACAACATGAAATGGATAAATATTTGTCAAGCCACGTAACTGTGGACTCTCCATCCTCGGAGCTGATGAGAACTCAAGCAGTGAGGCCCAGGCTCTGAGCACAGGCTGTACTGGATGACCTCTGGAGATTTCTTCTGACCAGCAAGCTTGTCTCTCACAGCTGTGAGAGCTCCTGCCCACCACTTCCCCTTTCACACTCACATCACTTCTTCAGAAGAACACGCCAATGACTATTTCTGTACTGATCAGGAGGACTGTTTCCTTTTTTCTAAAATGAGTGTCACCAATACAGCAGTTATTAAGGTTGGATTCTGTTGTTATTTGTGGTCCTGAGGCAGCATCACAGAATAATTCAGACCTGTAGCTTCACCCTTGTTCTCTGCTGCCTCAGGATTCTTCTGTTTGATTCCTCCTGCAATTGAAGACAACACTAAGAGCAGTTCATCTTAAAAACGTAGAAGTAACTGTAATTTCAAAGTGCTTTTTGACTTTTTATTTCTGAAGATACTAGAATTAAACTATGAAGGATCATTTATTGATCTGTGAGAACTGGCCACAGCTGGAAAGTGGCCTGGTCCTCTGGCATCACATTTGCTGAAGGTGTAAAGAAATTACTTTTATTACCATAATTTAATTGAAAAAATAAATTCAGTAAAGTGACATGATAAGTACCTTTAATACAGAGAAATACCAATTAGACAGTTAGAGATGTTTCTTAGGCTGATTATGAAACATTATTGTCATAACTTCCCTGTCTTTAATCCCCAGCTTAAAAAGTATATGGCTGATCTCCAAAATGGTCCTGTATGTGGTCCTTCTTCATTCAGGGAAAGAATGAATGTGTTCTACTACTCAAAGTAGTTGTTCTTGACATAATTTTTTAATGTTATATTGAGTCCTAGCACATATATGGCACATTTCCCATTTACAAAGCATGAAGAATTAATGACTGAGCTTTTACAGCAGATTTGAGAATACATTTTCCCAGGACTACACTTTGCTAAGTCTCAGGAATATATGAGGCTTTCTCACATTTTATTTCTCCCTAAAAGTGAGTCCTTGGAGTCTCCAACTTCTAGTTGTTGCATTTACACTGCTAGGTCATTCCTTTTTCTGGCATCCCCTAGTGCAAACAGGAGTATTTCTCAACAGAGAGGCTCGCAGGCTCGATCCTAAACTGTTGTGTGATTTTATTTGATCCAACCCTTGCTCAAAGCAGAGAGAACTGTGAAACAAAGTCAGTTTACTCGGGGCTTTTGATCACACTCCTGAATAGCCCTAGAGCTGGCAAACCCACAGCCCCTCTGGACAGTCTGAGCTCCTGCTCAGCCACTCCCCTGTGAATATTGTGCTCCTATTATTCAGTCAGGGTTTCCTTTGTGTAGCTGGCATCTTTTGCCCATCATCCTTTTTCTGTGCACCCCTGACAAGAATGGGGCTCCGTCTCCTCTGGATCTTCCTGTTACCCAGCTGTAGACAGCAATCATTACACTTGGTTTCTCCCAACTGAACATGCATTTCTCTCAGCGTCTCAGTAACTTCTCATACAGTGTGCTCCAGAGCCCTCTTTGTCTTTGTAACCCTCTATGCAGCTCACTTCAAATATGTCAATGTCTTTCCTTTTGCAGTGGGAAGCCCAGGGTTCAACACAGTGTTCCTCACTTGCTCCCAGTTTCTGAATAGAGGAGAATAATTGCCTCTCTCCACCTGCTGGCTGCACTCCTTCAACAATCATATCCCCTGTGCTGGTGCCCTCTTTGCTGGAAGGACACACTGCTCATCATGCCCACCTTGCTGTCCACCAGGATCCTCAGGTACTTATGAAATAGGGAAGACTGATGATCCAGTAGCTAGGAGCTGAGAACTGGCAGTAAGACAATCTCACTTAGGACAGTCAGAGCCACGGCCAAGAAACTTTAAAAGTATAATACAAAAAAATATGTGTATAAAAAAAATTTCCTGCATGTGACTGAAATATGTACCTATATGTATATCTAAGTGTATTTTAAATACATATATTCAGTGTAGGTAAGCCCAAAATATTCTTGTGAGGTCTGAGCAAAACTATAATGACTGCATATTTTGAACAAAGCTACATATAATCTATTTCCATTTCTTTGTTTCTATTGCTGTTTTTCCTATGGAAATACTCTAAACATAATCTGTTTTCTGAATCAATATGCTAAATTTCACCAGAACATCCTGCTTTAATTCTCCTATCAGCAAGAGTGAACTAATTTTATTGATCAGTGTGTAAGAATAAAAAAAGCAAAATTAATCTTAATATAAACCTACAAAAAAAAAATTTCCCCAATACATGTTTTACATGATCTAGAAATGTCCTTTTTATTTCCACTCACATTTAATTTGGGCTTCCTTTTTAAGATTTCATCTAAATATTGATGTGTGGGAAACAATTTCCATAAAAGTACTATATATAAATCTTTAATTCAAATTGCAAGTTTCTCCATTTTTTCTAATGCAGCAAACAGCCAAACCCTATTACCCTGAACAGTCTGAAATCATAAATATTTATCTGAGCTCAGTGGTGATTTGTTATAGAGAGGTTAGACTGTGTCTCCAACACAAATTTATTTCCACAGTTGAAGCTGGAACTAATGAAGTCCATATTATCACACTGATGATGTTCTTTCAAAATGCACGTTAGAACCCAATGTCTTTTACAGAGTTTGCAACACAACTGCTTTGAAAAATTTTATACTGAGTGTTCACTCCCCGTCTGGAAATTATCACTCATACAGTATTTTCTTCCTTTCTTTATCCCACTGTCAAGATTTCAACTGAGAATTGTATAAAATTAATGAACTACAGCACTCTTCAGTGAGTTATTAAATCAGTATTATTCTTCTGCTTGTCTTTTTACTTTTTGTACATAAAGAATGATAATTAGGGGACTCAGAAGGAACTATATGTCTTTTCTACCATATTAGTGATTCTTTGCTAATCGCTGAAGTCTTGCAGATAATTCTTAGGTTTAATAGCATAAGGTTCAGCAAAAGCAGTTTCTAGTCTTCTTGTTTAAATTTGGATAGATTCAGTTTTCACAGCTGAGGGATAGTGGCATAAGAGATGAGGAACTGTATATTTTAGAATTTGTAATATTCTATTTTTAAAGGCTACTACAATAACCTATATAGAGTATGAAAAAATGGCAGAGTGCCTATAAGTGCAAAAGGGAAATATAGCATGCATACAGCTGTTTTCTTGCAAGGATTTCATTATAGGAAAGAGGGAGAAATTCTATGAACATTGCTCAGGTATATAGAATTTAAAGTCTTACTTTAATGGGTTGTTGTCAAGCACATTAATTTAAAAAGAAACAATTATTAGTAAATAGTTCTATTTACAATATACTCCTGTCCAGTTCAATTTTATTGTATCAATTTCTGTGGTAAAAGAATGATACTTGAAGCATTTGCTAGCTACCTAGCTTTTGATGTACCTGTCAGTCTTAGAGGACGTCTCTGCTAGGTACACCCACAACTAAACATTGTCTTCTCACACAATTTCCCTCACCAATCATGGCATTGAAATGCAGTGGGAATGGAGTTCATCTTCCTTTTAATAACTGGCTCAACTAACCAAATGTGTTGCAATAAATGTTTGTATGTTTATCCCAAACATACACCATACATATATATGCCCAGAAAGTTTGTAAGAATCTCCAGTTTGGCCACGATCCCCATTTTGCTGATTAAGACACAAGACATTGTTTCTTATTTTTAGCAGCTGTAACACTGTCTGCCAAGAGCAAATGATTAATCAGGTCCTTAAAATGACTTAACAGCTGTAAATCAAGTAGTAATTTTAAGAAGCAGAGCTCATGGACAAAATAGCTGTTTCATTTGCCAAGGAGCAGAAAGATATATTTAGTCACCTCTGGATGCTAACATTTCCTCCCCATCAGATCTTTTAGAAGGTCAAGTTGATTATTCCTCAGGTCTTGTCTGCATGTTGCTACTGAAAAAATCTCACTGCAACACGCATAAATTCACAATTTTTTCAGGGTTTCTGAGTATCACAGCCACAAGTTTCTTTGTGGCTGTGATACTCAGCTTTGAACCTGGACCTTGCTTGAGAAAATAGGAGGCACTTCCACACATTTCTGGCTGTGTGTCCTGGACTCTGTTCTTTATGTCTCTCTGAGGCTGTTGTCAGTGCCTGCTCTGCATGCTGCTCCCTGCATCCTTACTTCTGCCAAATCTATTATCTAAGATCAAACAAGCAAATCTGGCTGCAAGTAATCATTTTTGTTCAGAATTACCTGTATGTCTCCTTATCTTGTATCCCAGTACTCATGATTGTTCTGGGAGCTCATTTCTGGCCATCTCAGTGCCAGGTTCTGCAGGTTATTTCAGGGTCACTTAACAGGAAACCATTTCCAAGGTGTGTGTGTGGTACACCAGTGACATGCACTTCCCTGGGTGGCAATGACTGTGCTTACAAATGTGACCAGGGCACACCCAGAATGGTGAATGGTTGAAGATGGAGAAGAATTCCTGTGTATCTACTGCCCAGTAATATTTGTTGTAACCAAATTACCTGCTACAGGTGACCCTCAAATGACAGCTTATAGCATATTATGGTTATTTTACAACTGACTTTTGTTTAAAAGGACTGTTTCTCCACCCAGCAGAGGCAATGGAGCATCTCTGCATTCTTTAGGGTCAGACTAATGTCAAGAAAAATGACATTTTATATTTTATGTGCTCAGCAGTACAGTCGCTGCAAGGCTTTTAGTAATGATTTTGAAACTCCTTCCTTAAACCTCTAGAAAGCTAAAAACCTAGAAAACCTCAGAAACATATTTTTCAGACCACATTGATGTCATTTAGACCACAACATTCCCTAACCAAGTGCAACACGGCCTGTAGTGACACAATGTAAATAGTCTCAGTTGGAATCAACATCTACATCAAAATAGCCTGCTCAATGTTAGAGTGGAGTTTAAGCTGGACAAATATTTGAAAAATAAAGCCTTTCCCCAATCTTCATTTTGCAGTTACCTTCACTCCAGCCTTGGAATCAGACTGCAGGTTATAGGGCATAGTGTGAGCTCACAGAGAGAAGGGGGAGCTTCAGCATATAGAACTTGTGGACAACACAAAATCCAGGCCATCACTGGAGTCAGACACTGTCTTTACTAGGGGAGCAGAAAGTCAACTTTTTAAAGCAAGTCTATAACTGTGTCTATAATTCCACAGGAATGAAAATTGCCTGGAAAAAAAAAGAAAAACCATGGAACAATTCTGTAGCAAATATGAACCAACATAGTTTGACTGAAGTCTGTGGAGTTATTCCAGTTTACAATAGGTTAAGATCTGGCCTCAGCTGGACATTTGCATAAATCAAGTAATTGCATGCACAAACTGATAGTTATTTTGATTTGCATGTGTAAGTGTTCATACTAATTAGCAAGAACACTATTGAACTAATGCTTGTCATGGTTTTTTCATGTGCAAACAGATGCATTTGCAGACACTGAAGACTTTGTTAATCGTAACAATGCGGGAAGGAAAGAAGAGGTCTCTTACACACTGAATAACCTCTTTTCTTCTTTCTCTGTCTTTGCTCCTTAAGTCTGTTTTTATATGAAAACCCCCACTTTTTTAAAAAAAATGTACTGGACCTCTGGGGACAAGTTAGCCAGAGAAAGAGAAAAAAATCTTACCCTGTGTCTGTTTATGACCTTTCTGTGTCAGTTTTACATTTACATTAAATATGGGTCAGTCTTAAAGGATATCAATCATATCAAACTTACTACAGAGTTCATATTCCTACGTTGAAGCATTGCAAAGCAAGCAGTGAGTCATGCTAGGAAGAGAAAAGGAGGCAGGTTTTAGACAGGAGGGAAAGCAATCCAAGTGAACCCAAAGTGTACTTGCAAGAAACAAAGGTAAAGTGCCATGTGTTTCAATCAAAGTCTAATTATACTCAAAGGATGCAGAGGTAGCACTCATGGAGCTGTGAAGTTAAGAAGTTTGCACCACAACTTTCCAAAAGCTGAATTTTCTCAGATCTTGGATTAAGATACAACAGTGATGGATGCCAAACTTCAAGGTTCTTCAAAGTTTAAGGGCACCTGGACAGAAGAATTCAGACTAGCCCAGTTCCAGAAAGAGCAAGTAATCAGTGAGAAGGAAGGAGACAGAATGCATGAATTAATGTGTTTCAACTGAACTGTTACAGGAACGAATACCAGATGCATAGCAGACTAAAATAAAATTTAAAATATTAATCTGCCTCTAAAGTCACATTTATCACAAATCCAAACAGTTTCTTAAATTCAGCAAGGGACAGAAAAGAGAAGACAGGAATTTTCAAAAGGCAAAACATTGTATTTTGTTATTTTCAAACTGAAACTTTTTGTTTCAAAACACTATTTTTAGTTCAAGCTGAGCTTCAACTTTTCAAAGAGAGTTGAGTATTTAAAAAAAGGAAAAGAAGGAACTTTGGGTGCTGTTAACTTTTATAGCCATTAGCTTTTTTAATCACTGAAAAATACACTGGTTTTCTGATTTGGACTGATTTTGAGTTATATATAACCACTTATTTTGTGGTCCAGCTGCCAGACTAAAAATTGACATTATTTTCAATGTCTTTAATTTTGCATTCCAGTCTGAACTGAAGCCAGTTAATATAAAATCCTGGAATAGGTTACTTTTCAAAGGCTGGTGCTAAAATGCAAGCTAGAATGGGAGAAGAGAAATTGTGTAATCTTAAAGTGTCCTAACAAGGGCAGTGTGATTCTGTCCTCCAAACCCATCGCTTCCAGCTCTGTGTGACCAGCAGTTCTGTGCACACAGACTGCAGATGCATGCAGCCTGAGAGGGTGTTTTAAAAAATGGTCACTGCCTGGCTGACAGATTGCAATTCACATTTCTGTCAGGGGAGATGAGGCCATGGAGAATGACTTCCATGACATGTTCATGGCCTCTTATTTTTCTACTCTTCATTTCACAACTCTTTTATAGTTCTTGCTGAGATCTAGAGGATGAGATTTTGAATTAATATTTAACACTCAGTGGCAAACTATTTTTTTCTTTAATTACCTGATTATAGCTTACTGGCACAAGACTTGGAGTTGCAATATAAAACATCTCTATCTTTGGTATTTCTGCCATTGTTTCTTTTGTATAATTGCTGATCTTTTCCATAACATCCATGCTTCCTGTCACAGGAATGCTGCAAGTGCATAGATGATGCAAGTTCTGTGGACAACCAGGATGAAAAAGGACTTGCAGGCGTTAGGGAAGGCAAGTCACCACTTCAGATCTTCAGAATTTCAAGGCTCTGTGCCTGTGATGTGGCCTTGTTAGGATGTGTTGTCTATACAGCTTTTTTCCTCTTTTTTCTGTGCAATTCTTGTCACAATGACATCCTATAAATGAAACTCTTTGAGCTACCACAATGATGCAGGCACAGTATAAGCACAGGAACACAAATGGCCCAATAACTATAATATTTTACATACATATACTTTATACAAACTTGATAATATTGTCAATCAATTGGGGTGACATTCATTTTATTTTCGATGAAGAGAATATTAAAACTCAAAAAATCCACGAAAGAATTGCAAAAACAAGTCAAACACAGTCAGCAAACATAGAGACAACATGTGTAACTCTAGGGGGATGCAGAGGCACATTCTCTTCTTTCCCAGTCAAATAATCTCAAAGAGCAGGACAATTCATAAACTCCTCAGAAGAAAAAAGGAGGAGGGAAAAGCTAGCAAAAATCTGTCTAGTGTAGATGAGCACAGAGGTTTCTTAGGGAAGAAACAGCCTTCAAAACCAGCTTGAAAGTGAAAATAAAATAATGCAGAAGAAATACATATCATATGGCATCATACATTGTCATTTGCTAGCCCTTTTGCAGCTAGCTGTAATATTTCCTGTGACCATCATTTCCCATATATAGGTATTTCTTACGTAGAAAAGCTGTTACATTTGGCTGATTAGAGGTTAAATGCTGACCTGTTAAAAACAGTTGAAAACAACATTTATTTTTGTAGTTCCATGACTTCATCTTGCAAATACTTCTGGTGTTGTATATGAAAGAAAGGTTATCTTTTCCTTCAGGTACCTGAAGCAGATTGAAACCAAGTCCCTGATGATTTCTTAGAAGCAGAAGTGTCCAGAGCAACTGACCTCTCACTGGATCTGCCAGGAATACGGTGACAGACAGGCTTCCAGGGCATATTGATGGAGTGATAGGTTGTTAGCAAACATTGCCCAGATGCCTTGCTTGAAGGATGCTGTTTCTAAAGGTTCCAGGAAGCTTTTTTTCCTCCTTCTTCAAGTGATGGGTGGCTTTGTTGATATGAGGTCTGGACAGAATCAGGGCATTATGGAATTATAGAATTATACAATAGTTCATGATGGAAGGGACCTTTAATGGTTATTTAGACCCTGCAATGAACACAGACATCTTCAACTAGATCTGGTTCTTCAGAGCGCCTTTCAACCTGACCTTGAATGTTTCCAGGGATGGGGCATCCACCACTTCTCTGAGCAATCTGAGAATTGTAAGAAATCTCTTCCTTGTAACTAGTCTTAATCTACCCTCTTTTAGTTTAAAATCATATGCCTTGTCTTATAGCTACAGACCCTACTAGAAAGTTTTTCCCCATCTTTCTTGTAAAGCCCCTTTGAGAATTAAAAGGTTTCTGCAAGGTCTCCCCAGAGCTTCCTCTTCTCCAGTCTGAATAGCCCCAAATCTCTCAGCCTGTCCTCATAGGAAACATATTCTGTATTTTGTGGCCCTCCTCTGGATCTTCTCCAATGTGTCCATGCCTGTCCTGTCTGAGGACCCTGGAGCTGGATGCAGGACTCCAGCTGGTGTTTCACAGGAGTGGATCTATACATACAGGTGCTGTAATAAAAAATGTATTTTCAGGTTTTCACCTGCAGTCCCTTGCACCTGAATTTGTCACATCTCATACAGGTACCCTAGTGAAAGCAATAGAAGCAATAGAAGAAATTAAGCAATATTTCCTGTGTTTCCACTTGTGCGTGCAGTCTGTGTGTGGTGCACCTTACTGTGTGTGCACAGGATCTTCCTGCATGTATGAACCACATATACTAGTGAAGCTGTCTCCTTTATGGAACTCCCTGACTCTTCAAATGGAGATGATGCTGAGTTTTCTCAAGTGATTTATGCTTCTAAATAGTGTGTATTTCAGAAATACTTAGAACAGAGTTGAGATAGGTGGGTCCTGTTAAGTCTTGATTTTCTGTATTTCTCCTGTACTGAAGGACTCAGGTTGAGTATCTAATTATTCATGTGAGACTGACTGTGAAGGGTGTTTTCAGGCAAGCCATATAAATTAATAAACATAAATGTGTTTATTAAGAATGTGCAGATTTACACCTCCCTTCACATCTTGGAAAATATTTCACCGTCACAAAGATAAATTGCCTTCTGAGTAGAAGGAAATAAATTCTAGTTTACATCTGTATTCTTTAAAACACTAGAGACTTTCTCAAAACACTTCAGCTCCTGTTTCAGCAACAGCCTTTTGGATAAAATTGGAACTTAATTTAGCCACTGTGGTTATAGAAACAAAAAAAATAATAATTTCTATAAGTATATTGGCAATAAAAAGAGGACTAAGGAGTGCTCAATCCTCTGCTGGATGCAGAGGGTAGCATAGCATCTTTACTAGGGGCTAAGGAGAAGGCTGAGGTACTTAATGATTTCTTTGCCTCATCCTTTAATACCAAAGCCAGTTGTTCTCAGGTTACCCATCTCCCAGAGACGGAAGTTAGTGATGGGGAATGAAACCAGTATAAGCCAGGAAGAATTTGGTAGAAGGGTGTGCTATGCCAATTAGACACACACAAGTGTATGGGTCCAGATAGGATGTGAGAGTAGTGAGGGAGCTGGCAAAAAAGGCTTTCCACGCTGTTTTCTATCATTTACCAATAGTCCTGGTTAACAGGAGAAGTGCCAGCTGACTGGAAATTTGCAAATGTAGTTTCCTTCTGTAAGAGGAGTCAGAAGGGTGATCCAGAGAGCTACAGGCCTGTCAGCCTGACCTTGGTACCAGGGAAGGTCATTTGGCAGATCATCCTGAGTGCCATCACACAGCACATGCAGGAAACCAGGGAATCAGGCCCAGTCAGCACCAGCTTACAAAAGGCAGGACCTGTTGATCAACCTGATCTCCTTCTGTGACGAGGTGACCCACTCGGCAGATGAGGGAAAGGCTTGCCTATCTAGATTTTGGTGAAGCGCTTGCCATCAAGTCCCACAGCATTCTCCCGGCTGCTCATGGCTTGGATGGATGTAGTCTCTGCTGGGTGAACAGCTGGCTGGCCAGGCCCAGAGAGTGCTGGTGAATGGAACTAAGCACAGCTGGTGGCTGGCCACTACTGGGGCTCCCCAGGGCTCAGTGCTGGGGTCAGCCCTGGTTAATACCTGTATTGATGAAGGGATTCAGCTCACCCTCAGTCAGTTTGCAGATGACACTGAGTTAGGTGGGAGTGTTAATTCACTGCAAGGTAGGAAAGCTCTGCAGAGAGCTCTTTGGTGGGCTGGATTGATGGGCTGGGGACAACTGCATGACTTTCAATATGGAGAAGTTCAGGGTCCTGCACTCAGATCACAACCCCCGGTGGCACTACAGGCTGGGGGAAGAGTGGCTTGAGAGCTGCACCACACCAAGCAACTTCAGGGTGCTGGATATAGCCAACAGTGTGTCCAGGTGGCCACGGGGGCCAGTGGCATCCTGGCCTGGCCCAGAAATGGTGTGGCCAGCAGGATCAGGGCAGGGATTGTCCCTCTGTACTTGGTGCTGGTGAGGCCACACCTCAAGTCCTGTGTCCAGTTTTGGGCCCTTCACTACAAGAAAGACACTGAGGTGCTGGAGAGTGTCCAGAGAAGGGCAGCAGAGCCAGAGCACAAGTCTTACAAGGAGTGGCAGAAAGCTGGTGTTGTTTAATCTGAAGAAGAGGAGGCTTGGGAGAACCTTGTTGATCTTGGAAGTGATGGTACAACTTTTTTAATTCACCACAGCCATGATCACAGTGTATTTGCACATCCAAAAAGCAAGGCATGCCTGGAATTGCTCTAATGCCACAGTGTGTCAAGCACACAAATAAATTGAGGCTGGAGAAAAGGATTTGAACGTTTTTTGGGAAAATATGAAACATTGCTAAGAATTTTACAGTTAAATTGAAACCACCTAAAATAACTTTCTCAGCTTGTCAGTGTTTATTTATCCCCTCTTCAGGCATCCCTTCTGTCACCTTACTACTTTGCATTTTATAGTAATTAGTAAAATATGTAGAAAGATATTTATTTTAAACTGAAAAAATTAAAGGAATTCTCTGCATTTTTTTCCAAAGCCTTTCAGTGGATGACACATTTTTGGATCCTGTCTGATTCGGATGTCAAACTGCTGGCAGTAAAATGTATTTACTCTTGTTGTACCTAATCATATATGCTAGCAATATCTGGGAAGATATTGGCAATGTAGGTGAGACATCTGAAGGGCAGATGATCAAAAAATTTAAATAGCTCCACAAGAGAGGGAGTGCCTGGAAAAGAAGCTTGCCATATTAAAAATGGTTAAGTGCTAAACACAAACATACCTTGTTCCAGACAGATATGTATATTGGCACAACATGACCACCCAGAGCCAGGGAAGAGAATTGCATCAGGGGACAGAGCACAGCACAATGCAAAAGAGAGGCCTCTGGTGTGCAGGAATGTGTTTTTAATGGCTGATTGTTAAAATGAAAGCTTATGAAATCCATTTTTTGTCCTCATTTGTCCTGTGGTGTTGGTAATGTTGTTTTAAAAGAAGAATTAGGCTAAGCAATAATTTGGTTCCTCCTTTTTGCATCAAATGATGAGGCAGCCTTTCCAAGCCCCATGCCAGCAGCTGTGACCCTGACCCTCGGGCACTCCAGCCATCTGCCACATTGGGCCAGTATCATGGAGGACCTCTCATCAGCACTGACCAAGTCAATCCATGGACAAAAATATTTTAATCTGGACAACTTTTTTTAAATAAAAATTCTGGAAAATGTTGTTTTGCATGTCACTTGAATCTGTTTATACTTTGCCAATGTCTTTTATTATCTTTCCACTTACATATCCAGTTTTAAAATGTCCTCATAACAAGTAAGGTTTTCAGATGGTATAAAACTGTGAGAAGGATCACTGTGTCAGAAAATAGGGCTGTCATTCAGAGGGATCTAGATAGGTTGAAGAAATGGACTGACAGAGAGCACATGAGGATGCCGTAACTGGGACAAAAGTAGTGCTATGTAGCAGGAGAGTTTGGGAACTGACTGGCTGGGACTCAGCTTTGCAGAGAAGGACCTGAGAGATCCTGGTGGATGGTAAATTGGGTGGTATGACCTTCTGGTGATAAAGACTAACTACATGCTGGGCATCATTTACAAAACTGCACCAGCTGAAGAAAATCAATACAGTCAGTACTTGTAAGGTCACTCCTGGAGTGCAGTGTTCAGTTTTGGGGGTGTCCATCAATAGTGTAACATAATCATAGAACCATTAAATGATAGAATGGTTTGGAGTGGAAGGAACCTTAAAGATAATCTAGTTCCAACTTCCCTGCTGTGGGCCGGGATGTCTTCCATTAGACCAGGTTGCACAGAGTCCCATCCAGCCTGGCCTTGAAGACTGTCAGGGATGGGGCATCCATAACTTCTCTGGGCAACCTGCTCCAGTGCCTCACCACCACCATAGCAAAGAATTTCTTCCTACCATCTAGTCTAAATCTGTTCTCTGTTTGAAGCTATTACCCCATGTCCTATCACTACAGTTCCTAACCAAGGGTCTCCCTTCCGCTTCCCTGTAGGACCCTTCAGACACTGGAAGGTTGCTCTGAGATCTCTACACAACCTTCTCATATCCAGTCTGAACAGCCCCAACTTTCTC
This sequence comes from Pseudopodoces humilis, assembly GCF_049639895.1. Taxonomy (NCBI): domain Eukaryota; kingdom Metazoa; phylum Chordata; class Aves; order Passeriformes; family Paridae; genus Pseudopodoces; species Pseudopodoces humilis. Next base: position 121,225,468 of record NC_142200.1, on the reverse strand, counting down.
AGCCTGTCATCATAGGGGAGGTGCTCCTCTCCTCTTATCAATTCATGGCCCTCCTCTGGACTAGCTCCAACAGTTCCATGTCCTTCTTATGTTGGGGCACCAGAACTGTATGCAATATGTTAAAGAGTGTTCCAGGAAAATGAGAAAATATGCAAAAACAACATTCTAAAGCATAAATCTGACCACTGTAGGGTGGTTTCTAAGTCAGACATTCACACAGCACTACATGTAGAGCTCACAAACAGCACAGCATCCTGTGGCTCCTGGGAAGCAGAGTTCAGGCAACAGGTTAATTTGGCAGATATTTTGAATGAGCTTCACATAACACAAGGCATATATGGAGAAGGGCTACAGTGTAATGTTGCTTTCTTCTGTAGGAGGACAGCGGGGTATGTAATATCTCTAATATCTTTAGGCCATTTAAGCCTACACACTGCCAATTTCCATACATATCAGAGGCAAATATAGCTCTTTGATGAATTTACCTTTCTGTATGCTGTTGGAAAAAGCAAAATAATCCCCTTGCCTCCTACAACTTTGGAAACAGAAGAATTTCAACAGAGCAAAGACATTTTAAAAAATTTCTGTTTTCTTAATTCCCTTTGAAGGCACATTTTAGCAATGTAATTTCATGTTTTATATTTAAAAATATAAGAGTGTTTTTCACCAAAATATATTATTCTGTCAAAATGTGTTGGTTTTCATCAAACTACAGGATACAAAATAAATAAGTGGTACTTTACCTGAAAAATAAGATAATTTCTTGCACTATGGAAGACCCATTCCCCTTCCTTGCCTCATTTGAAGGGTTTAGAGAGCAAAAATAAGTATTAAGAGTTACTGTTTATTTCTAGTTTTATCTGTTTAGCTATATTTTTGGTAGAAGGGCTTGATTTTGTTCTACATGCAGTCTAAAAATTCAGTTTGTTCTGAAACTTTGGTCACTAATTGAAAACAATGTTGTTCTGCTGGTCTGCTTTAGAGCTCAGTGTCTCAGAGGAAATGCCTTGATACCTTTTTCCTTCATGGGGCAGAAACAGGTGTTTCTGTTGTTTCAGTTGCTGCCAAGAGGCACAATCTACAGAGAAGTTGTCTGAGAGAGAAATAAATACTTGATGCACAGCCATAAGCCATGCAGGAGAGCTCCCTTTATTCATTATTTTTGCATTACTGGGAGATACCCTGCTTACTTCTCTACTTCCCTTTCTATCTAATTCCTCAAAGTAACTGCATTAAAACTGATTATCCTTTTAAAGCAATTCTGTGTTTTCTCTCCCATTCCTGAAAATATCTGTTTTCCCCATCAATTCTTTTACTGTAGAATATCACATTAAATAACTTCTGCACAAAGATCTTCTATCAGGCAAGATAAAATAACACAGTTTGCTAGACATGTCATGAACTTTGCTATTGAGAATCTGGTGATGAAAAAATGGTAATTTTCAAGATTTTTTTTTTTTTGTGATGTAAAATTTCTTTATGTCACAGAAATAAGCAACATAAAGCAGAAACAGTCTAGTGAAAAATGACTGTATGCCACTGTTTTCTTTGATAACCAGAAAATGTGATCTTTTTCACAGCTGGTTTATAATCTATAAAAATTAAGCTCAGTTCAAGCATGACTTAACTGAAGTAGGTGTTTTAATTACACTTGCAGTAATACAGTGCAGTACAGTATACAATGATTATTCATGCTGCAGTTTTATTGGTGACAAGAACATCAGATAATATTACATTATATTAAAATATAGCAGAGTTGCCATGTCCTGGAACAATTTTCAAGGAATCATAGACAACAGGCACTCAGACCACAAATGAGTTGTGTTGTTTTTAAATATTAGGGATTTTAAGGCCCAGAGGCTGGTGTAGTTATATTATTGCATCCTACCTGAGTGTTTTCAAATTGTTTGGTTTGGGAAGGACATCACACATTCCCCTGCAAGTAGACCTATATGGTCAAGCTTGCCATTATTTTCCATGCAAACTCTGAACAAATTCTTTTCCTGTAAGTGTTAAGAATACATCTTCAGACCTAAAATTAAAGACTGATTATAGTAGAATGAAACTGAGGAACAGCTAATAAGGGTTATTCAGAATAGTTAGTCACCATTACACCCACATCAGCATTTCAGGGATATTGCAGAAATCTTTTGGTGAATGTAATACTTCAGGGATCCGAGTATGATGGAGCAACCTAAAAACATATGTCTCCAATAGATTCTTAATCCAACATGAGAATTTTAAGGCAAATGACTACATGAAATTATTAGTTTTCAGAACATAAGTAGCACATAAGCACTGTTGATCACATCTCAAAGGGCACATTTGGAGGAAGTTTAGAGCTCTGTGACATTTCTTTTGTGTATCTATCTCACTCAGATATCCTCATTCTAGAAGGCTGTTCCCTTCAAGCTGAAATTGGACATACTATCCTCTGTTGACACTATCCTCTGTTGACACCTGTGGATAAGGGAAAAGCACTTCTCTTCTGCTGCGCTGTAGAGGACTGCAATTTGCTGTACTGATGATTTTATTGATTTATCTAACTAGTGCCACAGCTGTGAGAGGAGAGCTACTGTCCAGTCTCAAGGGCTTCACAGGGAGGGTGATTACTACTGCTACTTATTACCAACGTAGTGAAGTTTAATATTGTAACCTGTAAGAAAACAGGTTTTATTTTTCCTTATCCATCTTAAAAATTACTATCAGCAAGATGCAGATTAAGAGGAGGAAAGCTGTTATTTCATTCTGCTTCACCATGACTCCACAGACGCCGATTAAGCTATCCCTGTTTGCATCACATAAGGCAGATAAACTGTCAGCGTGGGTCCAATTTTGCTGAAGAATAATTCCAGTTGATATAAGTGGAAATGAAATGCTGCTTTTGTGCTCTGTGTCAGGGAGGATGATGAAGATTTAATAAAGGGTGATCCAACTTCAGCAGCTGCCACAGCTTTGGATTTTGGAGACTTCTTTTGCCCTCTGGTATTCTCACGCTGTGAACCTTCCTGACCTTATAAGTGTTCCACTTCACCAGGACTGTTCTTGCCTTTCCTATTGCTGATATCTAACATGGAAAATCATGCTATCATGCCAGATTTGCTTGGCAGGCACACAGACAGATGTTTTGCAACATCTACCCTTCCCTGCCTTCTCCAAGGAAAAGCAAAAAAAACACCCTGTGATTTTTCTCAGGAAAACCCTCAAAAAACATAAATCATGAGGTCTTGTATAAAATTGTACAGAAAAGGGAAAATACAAAGAGAACAAGATTAATTTGGTCCTGTGTGGGTACTCCAGGTGGAAACACTAATTTCTGCCCTTGTCACAGTGGAAATACAGAATGGGTGTCAATTGGTCCTCAAGCTTCTTATGTCAGCCCACTGTCACCCCACAGCTGTGTCTGGTTATTTGTGTCCTTGTTCAGATGTACTCAGCTAATACACTGCAGGGAAAATGCAGGGTCTTGGTGCAAGTTCCATGCTTTCTTCTGTTCAAAAACAATTTTTTTTCTGAGTTTGTTTGTTCTTCTCTTCTGGTTTTTAAATGCTTAAGTTTCAAAACACTAGTATACTAGTATAGCCTCTACTTTATTGTGATTTTGTGTGTTTAAGGTTGCCACATGTCTCATTTTTCTTACACAACCAGGCAAAGTTTCCCAAATTGGTAATTCTTTACTGCCTTTTCATGCCTTTACCAATGTCCTTGAATGGAGAGAAATTACAAATATCCTCATAAAAGGAAACCAAAGCCCAGGATGCTGTTATGAACTGCTAAAACTAAGTGCTCAGGAATTTTTTAAAACCATAGACCTTGTTGAAGCCTGCTAACAACCATATTCATACAAGCAGATATTTCACTGCCTTCCTTCACGGCAGAATTCTTTTAGAATTTATCTGGACACATCCACTATTGTGACATTACAATAGTTTGAATGAGTCATGAGTACAAATCACATTTCAAAAACTCCTTTTTTTTTTTTTCAGAATACATAGGGGAAGATTTCTGAGTGGTTTGGGTTTTTTTTGTTTGATCTAAGACAGGTATTTAAATCTTAAAAATACAGTTTAACTGATACTTGCCAAAAGCCTTTAAAATCCAGTAAAAGAGAGGCAGTCATCAGATTGCTTAGCATCAAGAAGATCTAGAAGGTGATTTTAGTAGTTAATACCTTGAGAGCCAGATCTCTGGCTCAAGAATTTATGATCTTTGTATGAGCAGATGAAAGAGATCAAGATGTTCATTACTGCATGGCTGGCCCAACTCTAACACTAGAATGATTTTCTTGGGGGGATAGGCCTGTTCTAGTCAAAATACTTAGGCCCTAAATTCATGTAGAGAAGCACTTTATTCATATTTTCTGATGACACGTGTGCCTATGTGCACTTCTTACATTTTACATTTTACAAGAGAGTTTAAACAAAAAAAAATAAAAAAAATTCCTGTGGCTTTCAGTGAGACAGGTTGTTCCCCCAGAGAATATATTTAGAAGTTAATAGGATATAAAAAGCAATTTTAATGGATCTTCTGTCATTGGTCTAAAGTTACTCTGTCAGTACATATGTAGTATAAAAAACCAACAACAGTTTCTCCAACATACATCTAAGCTGAAACACAGGAGAATGGGATTGCCACCAGATTCTAGTCCTACTTCTGCAGAAAAGGTAGAATAACTCTCAGTAGGTGTCTACTTATACTTTAACCTGCACTTCTAACAGCTTTACTACACAGTTTACACTTAGGTTTGCTGGGAGGAAAAGGATTTGCAGATATTCTTCTAAGAGATTTTTGCTTCAAAAAATTTGGGCCAGGGTCACAGTCACGCTGCTCAAAGCTGGGCTGAGGTTTGCAGGATGAATGAGTCCTGACATAATATGGCATGAAAAAACATCCTTGTAACACAACTGCAGGTAGTTGTCTCTTAAACTTGTTTGTTGTGTGTGTAGTATAACCAAAACCTGATGAAAGTATGCATGTGTCTTCTGCTCCTCCAGGAGAAATATTTAATTTAGCAGTGTTTCTTGAGATGTCTGGGCCTGTCTAAATAGGAAAATTTACCAACTTAACTATTCCACTGTAATTCCCTATGGGGATAGAAGGAATAAGTGTATCCATTAAGATAGTTGTAGTTCTGGCAGTAAATTTCTCTGGGTAAACAAACCCTTCAGGTTTTGTCCATAACTTGAAAATTCAGACCTGATATTCATAAGACATAATTGATGAAGTTGCAACACAGAGACAACACAGCTGCTTAACCTTAGGGAAAAAAGCAAGGAGGCCGGTTTGTTACTTGACAATATATCCCAGCATATAAAATACTATCATCATCTAATTTGGTGTTGTTTTGTGCCCTATCAATGCTTTGTAGATCTCCATTTTATTTGGATTAGACATTGACTGTTTGAATCAAACTCAGCTGATTTGGGTTGTTGGCCTGTGCTCTTGCCATTCCTGTGATGGAAGGGTCAATAAGGTAACAGGTTTTGCCAGCAGAGGGTTATCAAGTGTGAGAGGCATTATACTGTGATCCTAAATGTGTGCAACCTGTCCAGTGAAGCAGACCTACAGAAGAACACTCTTTCCTTAGCTAGTCAGTGACAGACATTACACAGAAATGCTTTGCACACTCATAGAAATATATCCTATCCATCTTAACTTGCATGAATTTGCATTTCCAGAGCTGCCTTCAGAGGCTTCCAAACCCATTTCTCTTTTTGCCAGACCATGTAGACACGTTATAAATTCTCTTATTTTTCCTCAGATGGTGGAACAAACTCCTGCCTGTGCCCAGAACAGGACCTGCATTGCAACCACTTACCAACCATCACCAGCACAAGCAGAGTTACCCTTCTAATTGTTACCAATGAAAAAATAAAAAGAATTCACCAGCAGTAAAGGCAAGACATGAAGCATATTTTAATTTAGCAAATGCACAAACATTGCCATAAAACATCAGTAGCTTGAGGTCTTCTTTAGAAATGAGCTGTCAGAAGGGGAAGGGAAAAAAAAAAGAGCAGTTAGTATCCAAAGGGCGTTGTCTGACCTGCTGGATTTACAGGCTTTTTTCCATAGTACATAGCTCCTATTTAGGACTGGGAGTCTTTCAATCTGATCAGTATTCTTACCTTCAGAGAATAAATACACGCTTTTTACATTGAGCTGAATATGAATGTGGCTGCAAACAATTTTTCACCTTTTCATTCAAGTGCTTACTCCCTCTTCTCCTCCTCCATAAAATATGCAACTGAGCAGAGTCTGTTGGAACTAACAGTGACAGACATAATTAATTAGCTGCATAATCTTAAATTGTTGTTCTAGTTTTTATGTTAATTTTTGTAAGAGGAGGTTTAAATCATTAAACTGAACTCTTGGTGCTAAGGACTGTAGTGATGGACCTGATTTGGAAGCACAAATCAAACAAATTAAAATCTGTAAAATATTTTTTCTGGTTTCAGGCTGCATCTCAGCTCAGTTCAGATTTAACTTATTATGTAGTGTTTTAACCATTTTCAGTCCAAATTTAAATTGCTACAGATGGGTTTTAGAGATTTGTGTTTTATCCTTGGATACCCTCAACGTTTATGTCCCATTCTTCAATTTCTCTTTGTGTAAATCTGTATTACCACTAACTACTCCAAACTTAAAAGTACCTCAAGAACAAGGGATAGAGAAATCCTAAGAGGGAGCAAAAAATAATAAAAAATTATTTGTTATGATAGTGACATTTTACAGAGAAGCTTAAGGATTGTGACAAATTTTCATACATCACAATCTCTTTTTTCTTGATCTGTATTTTCTTTTACACATCTGTAGATAAATTATAAGTTAATTGATGTGTTTAGCATACATAATGGTAATATGAAGTAAGTGTAGGTGCACAATATCAAGGCTACATTGAGCTTCTTTAAGGAACAATTGGAAAGGAAAATGATTTTTTACTGGTTTTATCAGTCAACTTTCAGCATAGAACAACATTAAAGTTTCATGGTTTTCTTAGGAGTTTCGTTCTGCTTATTTCCTGGAAGTACTATCTGTTCATCAGTTCTGGTGAAGTATCCTGCAGAGCTGAATGCCCAGAATAGGAAATTTCAACCCATAATAGAAGATTGCTTACTCTCTTAGAGATGCACACAATCCCCCAGCTGTCAAGCATATACCAAAATATCAAGAAATGTTAATAAAATGTGTGTACTGGACAAATCATCCAAAAAATAGAATAGACTGCATAAGAGCTAGAGTTTCAATCCCTTGTGATGTTGAATCCTTCAGTGCCCCCAGTTCAATAAGGGTCATTACTACAATTATTTGAAAAATTGTAGGGGTTTTGGTTTGCATTTATTGTATGACCCATGAAATTATTGAAGTTACATGGAGGAGGAAATGGGAGTGGTAAATGCTCTATTATTATAATTATTCAGTCATATTATGACTTCGTCATGGGTTAAGAAATTAGAAATGCATTTTTAGATTTGTTGAAGTACTAAAGATCTTTAAAAGTTTTGTGGCTAATATAATCTGTGTGTCTTTTTCAATGTAGAGTAAGCTTAGCTGAAATACTTAAGTATCAATACCTGAGGCACTTCTAAATGTCCTATGCTAGACATGGCCCACTTCTGAGTTTAAGGCAGACTTGTCTTTTAAAAACATTTACTGAACCGTAACTAATTCACACTGTGGTGTACAAAACTTAGAATAAACACAGCTCAATCCCACCTAAAGGATTTATTAGACTTGCAGGTGGATTGTCTAAAGCAGAACTTCAGCTTTCTCAAATACAAATAAGTATCCAGTGCTGACAATTCCTAGCCATCAGCAACCCCTGATTCACTCTCCTTGTTGAAAGGACTGTTTTGCCCTGATATCTAACCTAAACCATCTTTGCTGTTCATCATAATTTTCTCCTGGATATTTTCCAGCTGGCACACACCTTTCATGAAGTCTTTTGCCCAAAGCCAGGTTGCATATGCTAGCTGAGGCATTTGCAGTGCTGAGCAGAGCTGAAGGCTTATTTGCCATGCTTTGTAATCTGTATTCCTGCCTAGTGTATGTCAGGAGGGTGTTTTGCAACAGCATGACATTGTTGCAGCTAGTGACTCCCTGCTGAGCTTAGTTCCTAGAACTTGTTCTTATTGAATATCGCCCTATTTTTTCAGACAATTTATCCAGTTAGTCAAGGTAATTTTGAATTCTAATCCTGTCCTCAGGCATCCAGTCTTTCTCAACTTGACATTTTCTGGAAATTTAATAAGCATGCTCTTCTTCCCATCTAGGTCATTAATGAAAATATTGAATATAACACAGCCAGGGCAAACACTTGCAGAATTCCATTTATGCATCTGCTTGCATGAGGAATTCGTGGCAGAGCAATCAGCAAAAGTTAGTAGGCAGATGCATTTAACTGTAACAATTATCTCTTCTTCTAAGTCAGCACACTTTGACTTGAACACAAACAATTCAGGTTCAGGCTGTACGGTTTAAAAATCCAAATATGATTGCATCTGTTCTCATCTGAGCAGTCTGTTTCACAAGGGACCCATTTCAAAGCTCATTATAGCTAATGAATGGCTCCTATAAATTTCAGTGGGCCATGAATCAGAGTCGAAAAAAGGCTAAACATGATCCTTCACTGACACTAAAATAAAGTTCTGCAGAAGTCAGCATTTGATTTTTAAAAAAATATTTTGACTAATTAACGAGACAGCAAAACTGGTCAAAAATTGATTTTTCTCAAACTTTGTATTTTCACCAAATGATCAAGGAATAAATTAAACACATTTCAAATTTATTATGCAAGCATCTAAAATAAATGAATAACCCACTCAAACCTAATTATCCAAAAAATATCTCAGCATGGGCTGATGTGGCCTCACTGAAACAGATCTGTGAGTTCAGAGTCAGCCTCTTCTAGCTCCCACAGAGTTTGAAATGTTAAATATAGATTAGAGTTTCCTACAGCCTCAGGCAGTCAAATGATTTTGCAATTTTGTAGCTGATGGCTTATCTATATAGATTCAGAGATAGTAAACTCATTGTAGAGGACTACTGTGGTTACCCTCAAATTATGTACCAGAGAGTCCCTTAAACTCATTTCTGCCTAGACCATGTTTTATTTCCTTTTAAAAAGTAAAGTGATTAAAGAGTTAAAAGTTAACAGTAGCAAGAATTTTACTGTAGTCTTTTTGATGATTCCAGAAAATGGTTATTTTAATTCAAATGACTGGTTATCATCGCAATTAAAATTTTGCAGCCTGGAGTCTAAACTTGGCTCATTTCAGCAGAATTCACACACAATGACACTTAAAGGGTCACAAGAGCCTTTCCCTTTTATATTTCTGTTTTCCATATAATTACTTCAGGTGTAATCCATAATACCCCTAGATAGAAGTAAGCATCCTTACAGTCTTTTTTATCCAGCCCCCAGTTGTGGATCTTCACTAAATACTCCTTATATTTCCTTGCATCCTCCTTCAATCTGATTTCACCAGAAATTTTTCACCAGATACTAGTGTTATCACTAAATTACAAGCTGAGAAAACCACACAAGCTGTGTATCTTGAACAAGACAATGTTTTTAAAAATAGCTTTATTTCAGATGAAGACAGTGAGACCCTGGAACAGTTTGCCCAGACATGTTTTGGGTGTCCCATCCCTGGAAGTGTTCAAGGCCAGGTTGGAAGCATTTTTCAGCCACCTGGTCTAGTGAGATGTGCCCTTGCCAATGGCAGGGAGTTGGAACTAGATGGTCTTTAATGTCTCTTGCAACACAAACCATTCTATGGTTCTGTAATTAACACTAGATGTCTGCAACATTCAAATTCAAGTCCTCTGCCTTTACACACTGGAGGCAGGCATCACCACAGTTTCCCATGAATTATCTCCTACTGTTTGGATTATCTTTACAGATTCTTTCAGCTGCCCTTTTCTTTCCTGCCATATTCCAGCATGTGTGCACTGCTGTCTGCATTTAATGACAACGACTTGTTGCTTTCTATTTGTGTGAACTTGCTCAAACCAGGCTAGCAGCAAGAGAGCAGTCACTGATGAGCTTAGAGCAGCCCACCAGGCATTCTGGGCAGGAATCCTATAAAAAGTTGGAGTGACAAAACAAACAAGCTGCAAACCAAGCTGTTCTTTCAAGAGAGAAATGGGGGGAGGATGCAATAGAGGAGAAGGAAGACTATTGAGAGACAGGCTAGAGTCAAATAGAGTTCAAATAGATTGTGTTTGGTAAAGATAAGCTTATAATATTTCCCCTTTGTATTTTTTACATCAAAACTTATAATATTTCATCTTGCTGTATTTCTTTTTTACTGTAAGAGAGTTTTCTTTGTCTGCATTTCAATTACCTTGAATGTCCTCTTCAGGGTGCCTTATGTGTCAGGTCTTCTTTTCATCCACCACTGCTTTGGGAAGTGCTCCTCTTCTATGGGTGCAAACTGAGAATGGAAGAAGGGCTTTGTTGCTTTTTTGGAGCTGAATATTTTCCTTGTGTGACACAGTTTAACAATTTGGTGGTCTAGCTGGAAATATATCTGATTTGTAGTTTGAAATCTGGAAAATCTTAAACCATGTAACAGCCGTGAGCCTTCAGCTGGGACAGCCACTTATGTACCCTGCATGAAAATACTGCTGTTCACTTGGGCCCTCCACCCTCTTGTCCTGCTCACTTGTTTTGACTTGTTTCAGGTGCTTTGGGAAACAAATTGTAAATATGCCTATAGGGAAGGTGTTTGGCTTTTTTTTTTCAAATCCTCAAGTAGACACTTGTTGTGATAGTGTTACTTCCACATGAGCTTTGCCAGAGAGTCTAGCCTATCATCCTTTGAAAATATACTATTTATCTTCCAGTAGACAGGACAAGTATTGACCTGAGCACACAGCACAAGATGTGCAATGCTCACTGAAGTTTTCATGCTAATGATAAATCTAATTAGCAAATAGTAAAAAGACCTTTTTTGTGTCAAAAATATGGGAGGAAAAAAGACTCAATATATTCTTGTAGACTTCACTTGTGATTTTTAGCTGGCTGCTTCGGCATCTGTTTTTTAGTTTTATTTTCAGGAAGAAAAATTTAACACTTTTTTGTGGAAAGCACTGTGAAAATGTCAAAAGCTTCTCAAAATGGTTTTGCAAATAAAGCAAAGTAAACCTGTCTTGCCATAAAAATTACCGAGTTAATAACTTGGTGAAGATAGAGTTTGCCTAATTTAATTTTCATTACAACACAGTGTGAAACAATCCATTTCTGTCAAAAGGCATCATTCCATTATATTTTTTCAGCTAAACCAGCTGAGATTTGATAGTTGCAATTCAGCCTAGGAATGGAAGTCTTCCCAAGGCAACCATGTGGAAGTGAAAATTGCCTCTGACAGAGTTGTATTACAGGCATATTTGATGATTATGCAACACCCATGTGTGACTGAGATTCCTCTCCCTCAGCATGTCACATATTTGGCTAAGAAGAGCCACTTCATGCCCGGAGGCACAACTGCAGTGCCTGTTTTTGTGCCCAGCAGCCCTGCCCTCGTGAGAGCAGGCATGGTCATCCACCAGCACCCCTTCCTCCTGCTGGTTTAACCAAGCCTCTGACTGTTCAGATTCAGTCTGAAGGTCCTAAGTCCTTGTGCTGGTAGAGTTCCATAGGCGGGAGATTTTGTATGTTTAGATACATAACATATATACATAGATACACGCATTTTTATATGTTTAGATACATAACTTTCCTGTTGAATTTTGAAACTACTGGATATTCCAGTAGTTCATTTGAACTGCAGTATAACTTACGCACATCTCCACTTCTCTTCCACATAAATGTGTACTTCATGCTGTTGTATTAAGTCTTCCAGTCTTGGAAGAAGGATCAGAGCTGCTCCTTACGCAGTGGGAAAGAGTTTCTTTTCAACATCCCTAAATCCATCCTAAATTTACAGCTTTCCACAACTGCTCTAGTCCTGTGATGCAGAATGTCATCACAATAGAGGTATTATACCCTCAGCTTCCGACAGGGAAGAATGAAACTGGTCCTGGTGGCAGGATTTGCCGTATGTGAAGTGCCTTCTCATCAGATAGAAGTAAAATTTAAGGTCCTTATGCTCAGGGAAAATCACTGACTTAATTTTGTCAAACAAAAACTATTCCAGAATTTTTCCACATGCAAAACCGAGTTGCAAGGCAGTATTTCTTAGGAAAAGTAATCTGCAACTCAGAGACTTTAGCTTGCAAGCCTATTTGTACCACATTCTGAATTGAACAGTCTTTTGTTAATTAATTAGTTCATAAGTCTGAGTTAAGTGTGCTACAATTCCCTTCTGAATTTCCTTTATTAGAACAATCCATCCCACAGCCTCAGTTACAGTTACACAGATCAGCTTTACATAATGGGAAAGGTACTTGTCAAATATAAATGCAACCTCAAGAAAAAAAGGCAGCCTCTAGTCATACTAGGGACATATTCTTGTATTAGTCAAAAAATGTAAAGATTATTCTGAGTTCATTAAATACTGTTTGCCAGTGTGCACATGTGGAAATAAATTCATCTGTTGTTTAAAGTGATTTCTTACGGAAGCAATTCTCATATAATCAAACCACCAGTCTGCCTCTGTACCTCTCCTCACAGGAACTCTTGTATCTGTTGGCTGGTTTGAGGTGCAAGTAGATTACTAAAAATGAAGAAAATAAGCAGTTAAGCAGTGGAGTTTATTCCTGTATCCCAATTAAAGAGAAGGGCAACCTCATGCCTTGTTACAAGTTAAAATGTCTCTCCAGCCTGGCAGCTTTTGTGACTGCTCCCATTTCAGAAGCTTTCATCAGCATTTACATCTCTGTTGAGATACAGATCTCTCTCTTCTTTGGCATGAGTACAAGAGAAACCACGCATTATTTGATCTCTGGAGCAAATGCTTAGTTTTGTCAGTGTGCATTTAGCAGTTAGACAGCGCCCAGGGACAAATTACTCAAATTGTGCTCACTTCTCAGCTTGGGCACCTCTGCTCTGACTACTTGGAAGTCCTGCCTTGCTGGGGCCCAGGCCAGCGGTGAGTCAAAGGAAAGGGAGGCTGCTGTGACCTTCCTCTCATCATTCATTAAAAGCAGTTTCCTGCACATCGTGTGGGGAGCTAAATCCTGGTAGAGTACAGAAGGAATCCTCAAAACGTGAACAGGGGCAAGCTCATAAGGGATGAGCACCAAAGTGGCCATACAGAGCCTGAGAGCATGTAGGGCCATCCATACCCAGGCATGCAGGAACCTGCACAGTAAGGTACTTGCTGTTGGCAGCAGCCAAGTACACATGCTTTACTTCCTGCTCCTGTCCTCTTCACTGGCTTTCATCTTGCCCCCATTTTTTTTTTTTTTTTTCCTCAGAAGGGGGAAGACTTTGCATACTTTCTCTGCTGGTACTGTACTCTCTGTAAATGTAGATTATGTCTCAAAAAACAGAAATAACAACCTAGAGAAACCCATGCATCAGGGGAAGACCTCAATAAGATCACCCTTGAAACCCACCCATAACCAAGATCCTTCCTTCTCCCCTGTCCTAAAGCACATTATCATAAAGGCACAGCCTGATGTGTTATTGATTCTTCAGCTTAGGCTTTACCCAGGCAAAGCCCCCATAAAAACAGTTTCATGAGAATGACAATTTGTCCAACACAGACAAAACAGAGATTTTATCTGAGAAGTTATTGCAGTTGGGCTAGAAATGACAGCTGACAAAAAAAAAAAATAAGGGAAGGATAGCAGGTTTAGTGGGATCATGGTGACTACTACAAACAGGGCTAAGTTATGCGCCAAAAATGTATCTAATTGATGCAGCTATTCCCCTGTGATCTCTTCTGTGGCTGAAGAAGCACAATAAATTATATGAAAGTATTTTTAACAGAACTTTCTTGAATTGAACCTGACTTCAGAAATGCATTTTCCTCTGCTGTCAAATGGCAAAATCCACACGTGTAATTTTAAACTTATTGCAGCAGATGAAATGTGTGTTTGGCCCACAATCAGTAAGTACAATTCATCAACTATTTTACAAAAGGCTGAAATCTTTTCATTTGTATTTAGCTGTTGAATCGCTCTCTCTCTCCTTTACATGAAAAGAAGTGACAATGTGCATATTTTCTTGAGGTCTTTTTTAAAACTTTTGTTAATTCTCCCATGAGCATCTTGATAGCAGGTCATCAATCATATTATGAAACAAACGTCTTTCTGCCTCCAAAAGACAAAATCAAAACAAAATAGATAAATACTTCCAGATGAAAAGACTTGTTAATTAAGACCATTAAAAATGGGGTTTGTTTTCATGGTTTTCATCTTTTATTAAGTTTCGATTGAAAGACATTGAAAGTAAGTCATCTAAGCTGTAAAATGTGTATTATCTGTAGAAGGCAACATGGCTTCTCCTATCTTCCACAATCATTTGATGCAGTATTACTGACAACTGGAAATCATTGCCTGCTGTACATTTAAGATCAAAAAATACTGCATCAAGAGGAGGAAAATCTTTCGTTCTGTGCATCTATATTTCAACTTGAATGTATATGTAATAGAATTTTTTTACACTTCCTCTCTGATATGCTATGATGCTGAATGCTATGTACCTTGGAATATTTACCTCACTACAGACTAGAGGATACTGATGTGGAAACTTAGCATCTTAAAAGTCTATCATCTTTCTTACCTGACTCATAGAGCCAGAAAAGCTTAATGTCTGCCACAGCAAGTGAAAATTAGCAGGACCTGACATGAATGCTAGCCAGGTTGTGATTTAATGTCTATAAAACTTTATGAACTCTTACATACTGTGTTTTATAACTGAACTCATGTTTGGGTATTCAGAAGCTCTCCAGAACAGAAACAAGATCCACAGCATGGCTTTGACATAAATTCAGCTTTTCTCATTTATGAGCAGAAACGGGTCAGACTGTATTTTTAGGTTTCTGTGTCATGAAGAGAGAAAGACTAGGCAGAACTCAAAACAAATATATTGCACTTAATTTTTTAAGAATGTCCTTCATGAGAACAATTTTTTCAGGATCCAAGTCTTTCAGAATTCACAGAGCTCTGAAAGCTCTTTTTTAATAAAGATATGCTGCTTGCATGTGTTTTCAATTCATTCATTCATTCATTCACTCACTCATTCATTCTTCTAAATATTCTGTGCTTGGCAAAACAGGATGTAAATTTAGTCTGCAGCTGTTCCCACAGGCTGTTGAGTTTAATTGAAAATAGAAGTGATCCAGTGTCAAAGTGAGCATTAAAAAGAAGTCTGCTGGAAATCTTGGGCTTGGTGCATGAGACTGATAAACTCCCTGGCTGCTGAGCCAGGGCTGTGTCACTGTACATGTGAGCGATGCCAATGCTCTGGAGGGTAGGAGTCCCGCTCTGCATCCCACTAAAAAGTGAGACCTGTGTTTGTCCTGACACAGAACATGGCTCTGCAGAGTTAGCAGTGTGCCACCGCATTCAGCACAATGGAAAACTGTGTTTGGCAAGTGTTTTCTCCGTTTGGCTTTGTCCTTTCATATGTATATGGATAAGCAAATTAAACCCCATTCTTCGTGTGGTAATGGTTGGACTGTGCAAAGCAAAGCAAACACACACAGCAGACAGTGATGCTGGCTCTTACTGACGTTTCAGGTACCAACTTATTACCAGGTAGGGATTTCCTCATTGGGACAGCCTGTTTGCATTGCCCACCTAAACTCCACATCAAACGTTAACACCCTTCGCTGTTCAGCAATTCCACTTCATAGGTTATTTATTTACCTGGAGAAACCAAAACTCACTACTGACAAATAATCGTGGCTTGCCTCCTTTACCCTGACAAAAGTGAGATTCACAAGACTCACTTGGCAGCTCTGAGAAGGCAGATGAGTGAAGTGTGGTGGTAATGTTTTTGCAATAGGCAAGAATTGCGAGGATAGGCAGCATCCTCACAACAGGTTGATTGCTTTAGTGGAGCAGAAAATCTTCATACCTGTTGCCAGGCATCCACATCTGATCTTCGAGTATGAGCATGAAAATACCTAAAAATAAAAACCACAGACAAAAAAAAAAAAAAAAAAAAAACACAAATACAAAACAAAGCAACAAAAAAAATCCCAAACCTCTGAAAAGTAGAGGAGAGAAGGCGACTAAGGGGTTAAAAATTTTGAGAGCTGCATAAGAAGGGACAGCAGTGCAAAGGCGAAAAACCCTACAGTTCTGAGTGTTAGAACCTCTTCCTCCGAGTAGTTAAAAATCGGACTGCCTGCTCCTTGCAATCGCAGGCAGGGAAGCAGGCGGCGATAGTACTTCAGCACTTTATTTGCAGGCTGAAGGGGTTTCCTTTGCCTGTCGCCTTTCCTTTGAGAGGACACCTTTGCCCGCTGTGCCCATCCCGCTGCATTGTCACCGTGTCGTTCCGTCCCCCCGCGCCTCGGGAGCCTCGGCCAGTGCGTCCCGCGGAGCTGCCCCGTTAGCCCTTCCCAAACAGGGTGCCAACAGGGCTGTACGAATTTAATAACATGCTATATATTTTGATTAAAAAAAAAAAATAAAAAAAAAAAAAGTGCTTTCTAAAACTAAACCCGGGAGCAGTGTTAATTAGCTGTGGAGCGATTTTAATTGTCCCGAACACACTTTCTGCCTTTAACACGCACAAGTCGGTGAAGAGAATACTTGAGCTACACTGAGAAGCTAAATTTGCAAAATATAGGAAAGTACTTTGGGGAGTCTCCTCGGGACAGTTTTGTGCAGTAAACTCGAGGAAGAAAAAGGAAGAAAAACCAAAAAAACGAACAAAAATCCGAAAAAATCCACGAGATTAATGAGTTTAGTAACTCAGCCAAAAGCCCTTGTCATCATGTCACTTCCCCTTTCCAGCAGCCTTCAAAGAATTCGGGGATGAAACATCTAAAATAAATCCCCAGTCCTTCCTAGTGGCTGCTTTCGCATTTTCAGCGTCTCTTCATTCCAAGAAAAGGACATCGTCCTGCTGCTGCGGGGATCCCCTGCCACCCCATTTCCAGCCGCCGTGTGAATGGTTGGCAGAGCCTGGGGGGTCTGCAGGCACCTTCTCCATCTCACCTATTTCCAGGCGATTTCACGGAGATTCATTCTCCCGTAAAGGCGTGGAGCTTCTTGTCTGCCCGCAGAAACGAATTCTGGACCATTTGCTCTGCAAAAAAATAAGCCCACCGTCCTAAGGAGTGTGGCGGCGCGTCCCCTGGGGAAAAGCAGGGCACTTGGTCCAGGGAAAGAGAATTGGCTGTGATTTGGAGTAAAGCACCCTGAGTTTGCAGGACACGTCGGCGCCAGGACGAGCGCGATGCGGGCAGGGGCCGCCTCCCCGTGTGTCCCCGCACGGGTCAGCCACGGAGCTCTGCCAAGAGCTCCCGTCCGACCCAGCCCAGCCCAGCCCAGCCCGGCCCAGCCCAGCCCAGCCCAGCAGCCCCGGGGGGCGGCTCGCTCCCCTCGGGGGTCCCGCTGCCCACGGGGCGCACACGCCGGGGGGCGCTGCGAGCCCGCGGCAGCCGCGGCCGCGCCGCCCCCGCTCCGCCGAGCGCGCCAGGGCGGCCGTGCCCGCGTCCGGGCACAACAGGGGAAGGGGCGCAGTGAGGAGGCACCTAATCGCTCTCGAAAGAAACACCGGTGAAGCGATGGGGAGAAAGTCCGGGCGAGGCGCGGAGCCTTCTGCTCAGCAGCAACCGGGATATGCGAGTGGGCGGCTTTATGGCCAGAGGACGCGGAGCAGGAAAGGCGTGGGAGACAGCTGGAGGTTGCACTGAGTGCATAGGCGCACGCGTGTGTCCTCCCGTCTCAAGGGATGAGGACAGGAGTAAAGCGAAGTATGTCGCCGGCAATAATAATACTACTTAAAAAAATAAAAAATTAAAAGTATTCTTTTCCTCGTCCCCGCGAAAGAAATTTGCACGGCTTGACATCGCCCCAGAAGCAAAAGCTGTTCAAAAGAAGCCTTCCGCCCAACCATCTCTCTCTCCATTACAAGGGATGAACGCTCACAAGCCTTCTTTCTGCCTCCCCGACCCACAGGGCAGCCCCGGGGCTCCAGCCGGGAGCGGGGGCTGCTCCCACCGTCACCTCCCTGGGGACACCGACCTTGCGAAAGCGTCGGGGCTCCCCGTCTGCTTTTTGGGCTTTGCAGAGCAGCATCGCTCAGCCTGAAAAACAGAATTCTCCCATAGCTACGACCAAGATTGCTCCACAGGAGGTTGGTCCATTATTCAGCTCCTCACCGGGCCTTGCAGGCAATATAAATATGCTTCCTGGAAAATTGTGCGCTTCTCAAGAAGTAATGCTGGATCCCAGTTTGTTTCGAAATCCACAAGTGTAAAATGGAATTACTCTGTATTTAGAGTGCCTCACTAAAGCTCCTATGCGCTTGCCATTATCCCCTATTTCCCTAATCCCTTTTTTTAAAAAGTAATTCCAAGTGGCAGCTAGAAAACCATAGAACAGGAAACACAGTAATTGTCCTAAATAGCACAGTTTTTCTCAGTACACGCATTCCTGATGTGTAACAATTTCTCCATTTAGCAAAAGACAGCCAGTTTGCTTAAAACAATGCCATAACAGTAAGTGAAAAATTGCTGTTCTACTTTTTAAAGCAGATATTGCAAAATGTGCTTTCCTCCATGGAATTGTTGAGGAATTTTTAATATATCTTTATGATTTAAAAAAAAAAAAGAGAAAAATGTAATAGAGTGAGCTGAGAAAGCACACCCTGATTTATCCTAAGAAACATGAGGTTATTCTGATACAGCAAAAGAGTTTTGTCCTTTTATCATAAATCTGGCGAGAGCATGAGCAACTGCACACTTAATTTGTTCACACCTTTTCCCAGCCCCTTCTTTGCAAAGCTAAACCAGAGGTCGTTTCATGGAATGTAACTGAAACATGGCAGGTTTTGGCAAGTGCATACTTACTTTCAGCCTCTCCTACTGAAAGATTTGTTGGACTGCATCAAGTATCCTTACTCCATCGCCTTTACAGCTGTGAACGTGTTGATGGCTGGATTAGCCATCACATCCACATATAAAGCATTTGAGATTTCAGTTCTTGTTTTCTGCTTTCGCATTCCTAGACTGGGATCCAGGAGAAGTCAACACCTTTTGGTTGCTGTTTAGTCTCGTCAGGCACAGGCCGGGGGTAGCAGGAAAGGCACTACCAGCAGGCAAAAATGAAGTGGTGCTTTAAATCACTTCAGCTCCACACATCTCCCATCACCACTCTATTGAAAATTTAAACTGGAAAATGACAATAAAAAGCCGGAATAATGGGTAAAGCGGGACACAAAATTCGATAGACATTGCTACAAGCTTGAAGGGAAACGACTTAAAAGGTCAGAGAGCAAACGGGAATGGCCACAATCATCTGAAGGCAGTTGGAAGGTGAGTTGATGGACACCGGTTTGACCTGCAGGTCAGCAAACTAGTTTAACTCTACCTTGATCTGCACAACGCAGAGACAAGTTCCTGGCTCCTATCAAGCAACTCAATGCCCTTATCTGGAAGGGTTTAGTAAAAGTAAATCCACTACAAAAAGGAGCTATTCAGCCTTCAAGTGCTGGGTTTTGCTGGTAAAAGAAAGGAAAAATATGTGTGTTCTCACACAGCTCTCCACAGCCTGGATCCTAACTGGCGGCTCCCAAACAGCAGCAAAACATGCTCTTTCCTGGGCAGAGGATGAGTTTTGCTGCTGACCCTATCCCACTGCCAGACAGTCCCAAAATGGAACAACCAGTGCCCTAAAGATACCATCAAGTCCCTGGACAACAGTATTTTGATAGGGCTCTCTTTTCGGGTGGATATGGGAGAAGCAGCGTTAGAAGTTATTCTCTGTTCCATTACCTTTTTTACTGGGTGCTCACACCATTTCAGGGGGACCAGAATTTCCAAGTAACATAAGCACTGCCTCTCACTCCCACTGGGGAAATCAGGTGCTGCTACACCACTCCGTTTACATGGCATTAAAGAACAAAAAAAATCAGAGCAAACTGTTGCTTTGTTTCAGCAGCAAACTTTGCAGGCCTCTCCTGGTT
Organism: Pseudopodoces humilis; assembly: GCF_049639895.1. Lineage (NCBI taxonomy): Eukaryota > Metazoa > Chordata > Aves > Passeriformes > Paridae > Pseudopodoces > Pseudopodoces humilis. Next base: position 121,205,430 of record NC_142200.1, on the reverse strand, counting down.
GCGTTTGCAATGAAGAAAAATACAAATGCAGCTCAGAAGAAGTCAACCAGAGCAACTCTTGTTTCTAGTGGTTAACAGTCCCGTCTAACCCCTACACCATGCAGAGGACCAAAATCTTGAATGCATCTGGAGCTGACTAGTCTGTGCTTTTTTTCCCTGCAGTTTAATACCTGTTTTTTAAGGTACTACTAACAACCATGTGTTTTACATGTGTGCACAAAAGATCGTTCTGCTGCGCAGATTACATGCTCTAGCCTGATTTTTCACTACCCCAACAGTGAGCATCACCTCCCTAGGTAACACAAGAGGCCAGATTTCCAGGCAGGAACAACACGACATCCACACACTTCCCCACCCCCAGCCCCCCCACCCCCCAAAGAAGGTGGCAGAGGAAAGTTTAAGAGGTTGGGTTTGGTTTCGGTTTGGGTTTGGTATTTTGAGGGTTTTTGCCAAAACGCTAAGCAAATGCCAAAGGCACAATTGTGTTTTTATTGTTGTCCAGGGAGAGCCTGTGGAAAAGATTTAAAGGACACAGCAAGGGTGGTGGCGCTGGAGCGGCTGGCTGACAGCACCCCGCAGTCCCTGAAATTGCCCAGATTCCCGGTCCTGTGGGGAAAATGCCCCCGAACAAGAAGGGAGTTTTCACACACAACCGCAAAGTTTCCCAGCCCTGAGACCTGAAGAAGTTAGTGCTCACTACGGCAATTAGCATCGCTCCCAGCCACAACCACCTTACCTCAAAACAAAAGCGGAGGACCACTTTTTATTTTGTCTTTTAAAGCAATAATGACCCTCAGCATTTCAATATTAAATCTCCTTTCACAATGGATCTGGCATGATGTGAAAAATAATTTCAAGGAGGAGGTATATGCAAAGCAGCTTCTCAAACATACTCAGGTTTCTGAGAGGCACTGTATTATTAGTTTGATAAATACAATTTTTTAAAAAGAACTAATATCTTTCATTTAGTTTCCTCTGATATTGCATTTTAAAAAGCACGAAGCAGAACAACTTACCCATTTTAATGCCTCGAAGCTGCTCTCAGCATGTGCTAAAATTTACATTCGTTGTATGATCACTTTTCTCTGAAACTCTAGAGAACAACTCATGCCATATGAGTTCAAAGTAAATCATTGACTGTAACGATGGACTTACAAAGAAGAAAAACAACTGGCTGACCTAAGGTAGAATGTTTTTCTGGAGTTTATTAATACCATTTAAAATATTACAGATAAAAATCAATTACATTTCATGCATTTAAAATGCAAATCTAAAATGTTCCAGCGAAGGGCTTTTCATTTCAATGTGAAATATCCAAATTATTTCAACATTACAATGAGACAATTAGTTTGCAGCATTGCAAACCTCTAATGTAGTGTCAGGAGTGTTTATTAACATTTATCAATATTATTTTCAGGAAATACACATAGGCCAACGTTAGTTCAGTTTCACGTGGACAGTTTATTTAATACATGGGTCGTGGCAAACCCACTTTATGAAATATAGGAGAACTCTCACCGTAACTATACCTGAACTGCCAGCAAATGCAAATAAGTACATGCTCCATTAAATTAAATGTCATTCAACATTTATCAAATATTGTTTGCTTAATTACAGTTGTATGCCTAGCTAAATTAATATTCAAGCAAAACCTATATCCTGAAGTGTGATTTGATGCACACTTCAAGAAAGGAGTCCAGAAAAAAAAAAATGCAGTGAACCAGGACTGCAACAAGAATGTTTTCTCGTGACAGGAAAAGAAATAAAAATTAAAACAAACAAACAAACAAACAAAAAAAAAGCTCAAGTGTACTTCAATATATTTTCAAATATTTACTGGAAGAAATTTACAAGAAAAATACTGTACAAAATCGTCTCCTGGACAACTGCACCTCACACCGATACATTGGTGGAGTTTTATTTAATTGTTAGCTAATCTAGAACGATTCCCCAGTAATACAAACCTATAGGTTCAGATGCATTTTACAAATATTTAATTTTCCTATTCCCCCCCAGCCTCCCTTTTTTGGCATTGGAAATACATCTTCGCTTGAAACCCGTGGCGCTTCTTCATTTGTCTGAAGTTAAAAAAAAAATATATATATATATGACTTTCAACCTAATTCTTTTCAACGTATTTCGCGATTCCTGCTCAAACGAGAATTACACAAATGTGCTGGCAAACGCAGTGAAATTTGGACTCGAGGAGGTAACCGATTTGTTAAAATTGAAAAAAAAAAAAAAAGGGGGGGAAGGGAAATAAGCACGCTGCCTCTCCGGTTCCGGGGAGCAGGCGGGCTCTGAGCAGGTACCGGGATGAGACAGGTCCGAGTGTCAGCGCGGCTCACTCTCTCTCTCTCTCTCTCTCTCTCTCTGCGCGGGGCACGGAGCGCGCCTGGCGCCGCTGCCGTCGGAGGCCCCGCCGCGGGCAGCCCCGGCCCTCCCGCCCGCCCCGCCGGGGCAGCGCGGCTGTACCGGCGCCAGCGGCGGAGGGAGGGAGTACGGGCCGGTTTCCAGCAGCAAAGCCAGAGGGGACGTGGGTGTTTTTTCCGCTCTAAAAGCAACACGAGGCGGGGGGTCTCAAGGCGAAGGGGAAAGGAGGCGGCGGCGGGGCCGCCCCACGGGGAATCGCGGCTCTCCGCCCTTGCCGAGCCGCTCCCCTGCCCCCGTCCAGGGGGTTGCGCGGCCCGGCCGGCCCCGTGCGGGGCTCCGGGAGGGCAGCGGAGCGGCCGCGGGGCTGAGCGCTGTCCTTGCGGAGCCGTGCCAGCTACTTACGTGTGTCCGCGTCCCCGCCGCAGGGCTGCGCGCTCGGGGGGCTGCGCGACCGGGAGGGCGGCGGGACTGGGGGGCGCGACGGCCCCGCGCCTCCGCCGGTCACTCCAGGCCGTTGCGGTGGCCGGGCTCGGGGGGCGGCAGCAGCTCCGGGGAGTGGCAGGGCGGGCTGCCGGCCGCGCTGTGCTCGCTGTCGGTGTCGCTGCCCTTCTTGCCGCCGGGGCCGGGGCCGCCGCCGGGGCCGCCGCCGCCGGGGCCCCCGGCGCCCCCGGGGCCGCTGTGGGTCTTGACGTGCTTGCTGAGGTGGTCGCTGCGCATGAAGCGCTTGTTGCAGACGGGGCAGGCGAAGCGCTTCTCGCCCGTGTGGGTCCGCAGGTGCCGCTGCAGCTCGTCGGAGCGGGTGAAGCGCTTGCCGCAGAAGAGCCAGTTGCAGACGAAGGGCCGCTCGCCCGTGTGCCAGCGCAGGTGCGCCTTCAGGTGCGAGGTCTTGCCGTAGACCTTGCCGCAGCCGGGGATGTGGCAGCTGTGCAGCCCCTTGCGGCGCAGGCTGGCCCCCGCAGGCCCCAGCCGCTCGGCCTCCTGGCAGTTGGGGCAGTCGCAGGTGGCGCGGCCCGAGTAGCGGCGGGCGGAGGAGCGCGGAGAGGCGGCCAGAGGCGCGGCGGGGCCGCCGCCCAGCATGGAGCCCCCGGCGCCGGCCAGCGGCGAGGGGGCCGAGTCCGGGTAGGAGCCGGGCAGCACCGGCTTAAATCCGTCCATGAGATGCTGCCCGGCGGGGCTGAGGAGGTGCGAGGAGGCGCCGCTGCTGAAGGCCGAGTGTCCCAGGCCCGAGTAATCCGAGTTGTAGCCGCCCAGTGGCGAGTGGAGCGAGGTCTGGAGTCCGCCGGCCGCCGGATGCAGCGAGCCGGGCAGCGCGGCCGCACCGTTGGGGCTCTGCACGTCGATCCAGCCGGCACCCACGTCCCACCAGCTGGAGGCGCCCGCTGAGCCTACCTCGCCGGCGCCGAGCCCCGGGTGCGAGGGCTTGAACCAGGACTCGTAGGGGTGCGCCATGCCCACCCGCGGGTAGATGCCCTGCAGCCCCTCCACCGACGTGTGCACCTTGGAGATGAAGACGGGCTGGTGCGCCGCCGCCTCCTGTCCTGCCGCCCCACCGCCGCCGCCTCCGCCGCCGCCGCCGCCACCGGCGCTGCCCGGAGCCTGAAAGACGGAGTAGTCGTTGGCAAAGGGCGAGCTGGCGGCCGCCGCGCTGCTGGAGGTGAGGGAGAAGGCGCTGGAGCCCGGCGAGCCGCCGCAGCTGAAGGAGTCCGAGACGAGGGCGGCCGCCGCCGCTGCCGCCGCCGCCGCCGCCGCCGAGGAGCCGTTCCGCGCCGCGCCCGCCACGCCGAAGCCCGGGAGGCCGGAGCCCACGGCGCCGCAGCTGCCCGCCGAGGCTGAGGAGGAGGAGCGTTTCCAGGGGTGGAAGCCTTTGCCGAAGGAGGACGTGCTGTCCGAAAGGGCGGACGGCGAGGGGCTGGGGCTACCGATCTTGTTGCAGGTCGCGGCGAGCATGGCCAGCGGCGTGGAGCCTACCCGCGGTTCCTCCTGCGGGCACAGAGGGGAGAGGGCCGTCCCGCCGGCGTCAGGGATGGAGCGGCCCCGCGCCGCCACCCCGCGCCCCGCGTTCCGCGCCCGGCACCGCTCCGCCGCCCGGCCCCGCTCCGCTCCGCCGCCCGGCCCCGGGCGCAAAGTTTCGCGACTCCCGCGGGAGGATCCCTTCGCTGGGGCCGGCACAGCGGTTCTGCCTCCAAACGCCTTCCGGGGCTTTTTTTCACCATCCAACTCCCCTCCCCCGAAGGAGCTCAGGAAGGGTTAAAAAAGGGGGAGAAAAAAAGAGAGGGGAAAAAAGTTGCGTCTGTTACCGTAGCTGTAAAGATGCTCCCGGCACGGAGGCAGCTATATTTCAGCCTGCTCCCTTTGCCCGGGACGTGGCCGGTCCCCGTCCCTCAGGCCAGCAAGGCTGTTTTCGTAAATATAGAATCGCAGGACTATCAAATTACTCCTTTTTTTTTCTTCCTTTACTTTTTTTTTTTTTTTTAGCTTCCTTTAAAGCAGCCTAATTTACGTAGCAAAGTTAATGAAACACATATATAAATTTAACATATGTAAATATGTATGCATACACGAGTTGAACGTACCTGCTAGACACGGTGGGTTGTGTTATTTTAAATGGAAATAAAAAGCCACAATCTGTTGCAAATTTTTTTTAAAAATTGCACACAAAAAAACCGATAGTGCTGGGTTTGGGGTTTTTTTGTTTGTTTGTTGTTTTTTTTTCTTCCAGCAGTCACATGTGAAGAAGAAAAGCCACTTCTTCGGGGGCACAGGAACAGCACAGCCCAGGCGCTGTAGGTTGTTTCTACAAATGCCCTTAAAACCTTTTCTTGCTCACTGAAAAGTGACTCTACCCCCTTTTCCCCCTCTCACTCTTTCTTTTCTCCTAAATTCACTTGTACTTAAGCTAAAAAAAAAAAAAAAAAGAAAAAGAAAAAAAAAAACCCAGGCTGAATAGAGGAGACTGATAGCCCCGGTCAAGACAGGGGTTATTTTAACCCCCTCCAATCGACAATAAAAAGAAACCAATTAAACCAGCAAGAGAAAAAAATCCTTAGACTCACCCCTAGAAGTGAAGTTGCCATCACACAAAAGTGCCCTCCTCTCAGAGGATCTTTTTTATATTGATAAATCAGAGGCAGTGTTTTTTTTAGAGGTGTGCAATACAATGATCAGTTCCGCCCATTCCACCACAATTGTAGCTCCCTCGCCGGCTTTGAAGTGCCGCTGAGCCACCGCCAGCCAATCCCCGGCACCGCCGCCTCGCTCGCCGACGTGAGTGCGTGAAGCCAGCAGCGCCCTGGAGCCGGGCCGTCGAGCCCCGCCGCCGCTGATGACCTCACGCACTCACGTCGGCGAGCTGAGCTCCCGCTCCGCAGGGACCGCTCACCCCGGCTCGGGCTACTTCGTCCCGGCCGCCCCTTTCCATCACCCCACACCCCGTGTGCGTTATTTGACAACAGTTGGGTTTGGGTGTTTTTTTCCCGCGGAGCGGTTCATATTTGAATTTTTATATCATCAGCCGCAGCATCTCGGTCTTACTATGATTATCGGCACGGACTGGCGAGAGCGGTAGCATCTCGTTTCTCCACTAGCCCCCCCACCCCCCTTTCCCCCATCCCGATCCCTTCTCTTCAGTCCTTCTTCTCCCGTTGTCCCGGCAAGGGAGGAAACACTTTAGGCCACCGCTGCCTGTCGTTCCCCCGCTTCTCGCCCTCGCCCACCGCGGTTTCAGGCGTGATTCTTGGCGGTGGGGTTGCACAGGCGGAGTCCACCCGAGCGGCACCGGCACAATCAGGGGCTGGCTTCCCCCGCCTCGTCCCCCTCCGAGGTGAGCGCTTTGCTCCCCTCGGCTCCTCGCCCAGCCCTGGGCGGCTGCGGGGAAGGGCAAAGCCCGCTTCCCCTGTCCCTGGGGGACCTGGCTCGGCCCGGCCCTGCTCGCCCAGGTGCTCTCACCCCCGCGGGTTTTCCACAGCTGTGCTTAGCTTCCCAGGAGATGGTTTTCCTCTTTCTCTCGGCTTCGGTTTTGACCCGTTTCCGTGTCTCGGGGATATTGACTGTACATCATATCTATTGATCAAGGGGGTAATGTACATTATCATTCTTTGAAGTAAGAGTGAAGTAAATTAATGAACTGCTTTCTTTCTCTGAAAGCTGACGCTTACCATAAATGTCGCGTTTCTCTCTGCGAGCTGCTCTGAATGATTTTAGCCTGTTGAGAAGGCGTGACAGGCCAGCCCAGAAGGAGGAAGGGGTGGGGGAAGGAGGGAACTCCGTTTAACAAATAAAAAAGAATTAACTTCATTGCTTTGGTCTCCTTCTATAATGATATTCATTTTACAGACCTAACGCACACTTGTTTAAATTTCGGGTTTAATTTAATCAATACTATCACCCGCAAAGAGGGGAAGAACATTTCCTGGAGATACTCCCTTGTATGAATGCTTATTAACTTTTTATCTCCACTTTCTTTATCTGCTGGAGATGGGGAGGAACTATTAAGACATAGATCAGAAAGCGTAAGAGCAAAACAAGCGTCGTGAGCATTACATTTTAGAGGAACACAAAATCGCATTTTGTGGTGTGCCAGGTTAGGTAAAAAGATCGACACGCATTCCTTTCAGCCCCAGAAAGTCTGAGAGACTTTGCCATACACCGGGGAAGTAGAAGCCTTTAGTGATATATCTCTTTTTAGGACAGCCTCGCCGGGTGGGTCTTCCATTCGCATCCGTATTTTGTCTGCACTTGTCTGCCCAGAGGAAACGTGTCCTTTTTTGATCTTTTTGTGTTTATTTTTTCCGATGCTTGCCCTGACTCTTTTGATTTGGGGTCGAAAATCCTTAATTTTCAGTGCGCTTTTCCTTTAAAAGCACCGTGTGGGAAATTATGAAAAACTCGTTGTAAAAATAGTCGTGGGAGTCTTTACAAGGGAACTCAACTGAGAGGGAGGAAAAAAAAGGCAAATATATCAGAACAGAAATCACAAAACTCCTGCCAGTGGGCATCCTCCTGCTACTCTGATAATTTCCCGAAACTGGAAAAGCAGCAGCTTCTGAACTTTGAGAGCGGTGAGCTGATATTTTCTGAATTCGCCACGGAAACATCTGTAACCTTCCTCCTTTGTATACATTGCCTGCTGGGCAAAGGATTTAAGCAAGCTTACAATTTTGTTTGCATTTGCCTTATTGACCACTGCACTTAAGGGTGCAGTACATCAACATAATATGCAGGTGGGGGGGCGGGGGGGGGGGGACCAGCAAAGAGAGGTTTTCCAGAAATTAATTTAAACTTTTTTTTTTCCCCCATTTGAAGTTTAATGTACGAGAGGAGATAAATGTTCGTGCCGTTTCTTGAAAACCTGTGGGATCCACTCTCAATAAAGCTAAAATCTATTAGCATTCTGTATGCATCTGCAGCATAAATTTCATTTGAATTTCAAATTTAATAAACCAGGAGGTTTTTAATCATCCCTGGTTTTATTTGTTTGATATTAACATGCTTATTGACCGGGTCTGTTGACCAGTTTGATCATTACAGGACAGCAAAAAGTTAATTAAAACGACCACAGCTCCTTAATCATATCATCTGTCTCATCCATGTCGCTCCCTTTATTACAGCCTATGATGGATAGTCTCCCAGATTAATTTCTCTGTTTCTTCGATTTGGACAACAGCTTTTGGGACCTAATTTACATCCTGGGAACAACTTGCTCAAGTCTACCTAACATCTTGAGTCTACAATGTAGATTAGCAATCCCGGAACTTTAGCCACCACGATAGCTGTCGCTAACCTTTCGGGAAGGGGGGTGGATTTTCTCGGAGCAAACCCCGATTCTCCGCGCTGCGACCGGCAAGCGGACAGAGATGGATAGACCCTTGTACCAGAGGTCCTCGCCTGTCTACAGACAGCGCTACTGGGGTACACAGGGGGATTTCTCTTTGAGAAAACAGAGGTCTGTGCTATTTGAGAAGGCGTAGCTGGAAAGATTAAACTGCAGGCTGACCACGCCGTGTGCTGGATGTCCGTGTTAGCGAGGGAAAGCGTTTCACGCCACCCTTGCGCCAATTTAGGGGCACACGGGTGGGAGCCGCTCTCCTGTCGCCTTCCAGGCGGTGCGGCTCCGCTTCGCCGTCTGTCAAGAGTCCAGCGAGGAGGAAGCCTCGTTCCTCAGCGTCCAGCGGCTCCTAGCTCCGCTCCCGTGGTCACGGGGGAAAGCCTCTAGGCGGGGGCCTTGTCCTCGCCCTCCCTGGGCTCCGTGCTTTGGAAAAGGCTGCGTTGCCCCCGTGTTTGCCCCACCGCCCCGTACCTGCTGCCCTGGGTAGGTGGGGGCCAGGAGGTGTCCCCTTGGCCCGACACCTTCACCTAGAATCTTTCACCTGGAAGATTTATGGAGGGGTGACGAACAACTCTGCAGGCGCACGAGGGCTCGGCTTGTTGGGGAGAGGAGAAAAGGGAGCAGGACGTAAACCAGACAAAATTGCCACCAGTCAGAAAGGACCATGCTGTGCCTGGCGGTCACTGAGCAAAGAGGGTGTCTAATGTCTTTCTTTAACCTCTATCTGCACCTCCGCATTGCTGTGCTTTACCCGGGACGTTTCTCTCACTGCCTCACTGGGCACTGTCTTTGAGACCGGAGCTCCCCGTCGGGCACCGGCTGCAGGGCGGCGGGAGCCGACAGTGCGTGCGGGCCGGTGCCTCCACCTATTGCTATGTGGGTTTTTTCTTCCGTCGGTGTAAACGTGTCCCAGGTACCCGGCAGCCCGGCCGGGGTCCCCGTCCCACTGCCCGCCCCTCGTTTCCCAGCCTTGAGCGGCCTGACTGCTCCCCCGCGCAGCCGGCGGGGAGGCGGCCGCCAGAGCCCGGGCTTCTCTCTGAGCCACTTTGGAGATGGACAGGGTACACGCCGACCCGTCTGCAGCCGGCGGAGGGGATTCACCATTCACTTCGACGTCTTTCGTCGTTTGCTTATTTATTTATTTGTCAGGATCTGTGCTAAAAAAAAAAAAGAAAAAAAAAAAGAAAAGAAAAAAAAAGAAAAAAAAAAAGTAGCAAGCTGCGTCTCCGAAAGGTCCCTGTAATTAAATTAGCTCGGGAAGACACCGTGCACATGCTGGTGTGTGCATGCCTGGGGAGGGAGAGGAAGAGACACCTTCACACCCACTCTGTTTACATCGCCGGTGTGCACCTAGGTCCGATCCGCATCTCCTCCTTCTTCTCCCCGTTTTTCCCCCTGCCCTCTCCCCCCCACCCCCGCCCCCCTCTCTCCCGGTACGCTATCGCTGTGCACGCATCGGCTCCTGGGCGGTCATGTAAGTACCGGGAGGCGCCGGTGGGGAGAGCGAGCACCCGGGCTGAGCGCGCCGGCACCGGGCGGGGCAGAGCGCGGAGCCCCCGCCGCCGCTCCTTCGGTCCTGCCTAGAATAGATTTGTTTAAGCTGCTTTCTGGTTTTTTTCCTATTATATATCACCCTCTCCCAGGCACCACTTACAGTTAAAAACTACTAAATTCTTCTCCTCAGCGGTATTGATTTCTTTTCATTCTGCTCCGTTAGGAGAGGAGGTAATGCTTCCAGATTACCCCGCGTCTCCTCCAGAAGGTTGACAATTGCAATCGCAGTTTCGGGAAGATAAATGTTACTTTGGGAATTGTGCTTAATTACAAATAATCTAGGAGCTGCTCTGGGTCCGGTGGTTTAACCACACGTGTTCAAATCAGAGCACAAGCTTTTCAAGAGGGTGGTGCCAAGATATAGAAAATGTTTGGAAAATCGGTGTGTAAGACAGGACGTTCCCATTAAATAGGCTGCCTGAAGCTGGGTCACGCCCCGAAATACATGCTATTTATATATAAACATACAAATATATAAATATATATACACATGGGTGCCTGTGGATATGTGCGTGTATATAGATGTGTGTGACAGGCACTGGCATATGCAAATCCTAAAACACCCAAAATAGTAGTCTGCAGAGAGCATAGAAGAAAAGGAAAGCTTTCTATGTATATATGTATGTATGTATGTATGTATGTACGTATGTATACATGTATGTATGTATGTATGTAAGTATGTATATATTTCTTTGTTCTCCCAACTGCACAGAAGTGTCAGTCTGGGGAAAAAAAAATAAACATTTTTGTTTGCTGCCGTTTGTGAAGTGGAAGAACCCTCGGTCTTCAGGGAAAAACGTACCTTCGAAGCACTGTGCCAGGAAGGTTTTGCCCTCGCCTGTTCACGCACTCAGTGTGCACCACAGCCGTCTCCTGAATGCAGAACTCCTGCGATTTGACTTGAGAGACCCTAATATTGATATATTTACTCTTCCTCTTACAATGTAGCTGCCACCTTTCCCTGTCGTTATTTGCCTATATGGCAGAGCAATTAGGTCACCCCCTCGCTCCCTCCCCCCTCCTCCCCAGCAGCCTTATTAACTTCGGGGGAGGGGGGCAGACGAGCAGCGGGAGGGAGGCAAGGTGGTGAACAGGTTATTCTCTTAACCCGACCTGGCTGCAGGAGCGAGATGAGCAACACTGAACAGATGTCCCCATTTAAGCCATTCTTTTCCCACATGCCTGCTGGATGCTGCCAGGGCGCAGGAAGCTTGCTGCAGACCTGGCCCATTCCCGGCCATTATGGCCAAGTTATTCTGGACCAGTGAGCACGAACAAAATGGGCTTCAGATCGCGTGCTTGAGAATAATTCGACTCCGAGCCCTGGAAGAGCCCCCTCCCCCCATTTTTTTAAGTGTTGGGGGGTGGACAGGGACGTGTCTCAGCTCTGATCGTAGCAGAAGAACTTCTCAAAAGCCCCTTCCCCCTCCCTCTCTTCGGCAAATATGGTATAATTTACAGAGCAACTTAATAATCCGAGGGCCACCGCAAAAGCCCTTTGCGTTGTAAACCGCTTCTAATTACCTGCCAGAGCAATTAGCTGACTATCACGAAGAAATTAGATCGCTCAATGTAGCATAAATAATGCGAATAATTTTGTAAGGAGAATGGAAAGCGAGACCTGGTGTTTCTTTATAAGGAAATAACACCTCGTACTGTACGAACCCTACATGAACACATATTAATGTCTAGGCATGCACGGAAATGAATCCGAACATGAACCCTCTGGCTTAGATTCAGCACTTTCTTCATTTACATATGCGGGGTGAAAGTCGGCTTCCAGGCGTTTAGATACAGAGCTCTTCCAGATCACAGTAATTAACACATAGCGACTTCAATAGGAAAACCTGTTTTCCAGATGATTTTTACAATGCAGCTTTATGTCTCATTTGGCAGTTTAAATAGCTGGAGTTGTTTTCTGGCTGCACATCCACTATCATCTGTTGAGCATATTTTGCCTAGAATATTGACCAAAACTTCCGAACCCATCTCTTTTTTTAAACATAGATGACCAAGATGCTGGACGTGCCTAGAGTTTCGGGAGGGTTTGTTTGTTTTTTTTTTTCCTCACGTGTTAGTTCGTCGAGAAAATTTTGTGAATCGACTTAGAAGTTTATGCTATTTAATAACTATTATTTTCTTCTTTCTGCATTTCACCTTGAAGGATCACAAGCCTTTACTCCATTCTCACTGATTCAGTATTTGATCTTAAGAGGAAAACGCTTTTTGTTGCAGTTTAAAATTTACAGGTATTAGACAGTTTGCAGGGAATTAAATGTATGTGTGTAACAATTAGGTTATTAAATTTAAATCTTGGCGAAATATTTGTTCACGCTGCTGGATCTACAGCTGCGGAATTGAGGAAGGAGTTTGTGCCTACCAACTGCAGGAATGGAAGTGCCTTTACCGATGAATTCAGCTGAAGTGGATTGAATTTGTTTCTGTTCTGTTTCCCCCTCTACGCCCGCCCCCGTACTGAGAAAAGTGCTAGTCATAAAGCTCGACGTGAAGGTGCCTGATCGTAGTGAACACCATCCCAGCCCAAACTACAGCTGCTCACTGCTCGGAGGCACTCCGGGATTTAGCGTAACCCGTTAGGAGTGCTCCAGGCTAAGGATAAACACAATTAATTTGGTTTATCTTTGATAAACAGGAGCAGCAGCGTATACTGTGGTTCTTTAAACGTGTCTCCGAAGGCGGGAAAAAGCCGAGCATAAATCAGATCATAAATCAGATCTTTCATAACTTTTCAGAGCGTCTCTTTCCTCACGCTCGGACACTAACGCAGCAGATGTGAAGTGACTCGTCAGGCACCCTTGTCCCCAAGTTGTCTCCGGAAAGTTGGGATTTTTGTTGAACACGGTTTCTAAGCTTCTCCAAGTCTGCAGGGGACTGCTCAGCTGTTCCATAGCCCCCACGTAGCACACTCAGAATTGTACAGCATGTTTAACGATTCTTGCTCGTTGGCTAATTAGAGAGGGCTTTGAAGCTCCATTACCGGCAACAAAATTATTGCGGTCAGTTTAGGCCAAATTCTGCGGTCCTTAATGGAGCGAAACTCCCATTGAAGTCAATGGGACAGAAGTCAATGGGCGTTGTGCTCTATTAAGGAGCACAGAATGTGTCCCTTTGTGATTTAGAGATTAAAAATCGGTATCGGCAAAATGTGCGTTTAAGACGGTGACACTCCTGAAGCAGGATCTCACCCGCGCCCCGGGCAGGGCCCGATCCCTTTTCACCCTGCGGGCTGAGCCCCGAGGCTCCCCAGGGGCGATGCCGAGGGCAGGATCGGTGCCGGGGGTTATTAATCATCAACCGGGGCCAGACAAAAGAGCTTTTCCGGCGGTTCTGAAAGGACCAAAACTTCGGTCTCCCTGGGGCTTCAGCCCCCCCGCGGGGCCTGCGGGACTGTCAGTGCTGTGAGAGGAATTCGGTCCATCCCGCGGCCCCGGCACTCCACTGTCCCCTGGCTCGGAGGGGACGTCCCGGGCTCGTCCCCTCCCCCCCCCACCTCCGCGGCGCTCTGTCCCTCCGCTCTCCGCGGCTTAATGTCCCTAGTCACCGAGCAAAGAGGTTCGTTTCCCGAGAGAGGCTTTGGATGCCGAGAGTCCTGCGTGAGGACACAGGAAGCAGCCCCTCCAGACCCCGCAAGCAGCACATCCACCGTTTGGACGCCAGCACAGCAGGGCTTGGGAAGTCCCGCTCCTATCCCTGACCACCCACCCACTGCTATCGACGTGATCTGACAGCTAAACTCTGAGCTCGGGTTTAAGGTGCAGCTTTGGGCTAACCCTTGATCTCTGAAATGGAGTTTGGTTGTGCATTATAAAAAATTTCCTTATTATGGGGGCGAAATAGCACTGGACAAGCGGAAAAGCCTGTTTTACAAAACTGAAGGAATTGCTGCAGATCACTGAAATATGACTATAGTTCAATATCCTTCCTCTTTGAGACAGAAGAGGGATGGGACACAGAAATCTTCCTTTCTTCTTGTTATTGCCCTAGTGGAAAGTAAAAGCCTTCAGGAAAACTTCACAGCGTTTTTCTCAGAGCACAGAGGGGCACACACAGCTGATCCTCTAGGAAGCTGTGCACAATTAAGACTCATTTTCTTTCTGCTGGAACAATTAATTGTACAAATGAAAGGTCAGGCATGTGCTTTTCCCATGTTTATCAACCACAATAATGAGCCCCTTCTATTTTTTCCCCAAGTGCATTATATTGCAATAAAGCGCTACCGCAATGCCATCTCTCTGGGTAAACATCTCCGAAGGCGATGCGGCGGAGGCGAGCTGCACGCATATGTATGTATGTACATATATTTAAGAAGGACGCAACGGCCGAGGCGAACGCAGATGCGAGATGAGAGAAGCGAGGGCTTCCCCAGCCCCGCTGTTCCCGCACACCGGAGACGGAAAGGCACCTTTCCCCTGGAACGCTCTCGGAGTGCTGCCGGCAGGGGCTGGCTGAGCCCGCAGGGACAGTCCTGCCTCCCGGGGTTTCTGTGCTTGGCTGAGCCCGCAGGGACAGTCCTGCCTCCCGGGGTTTCTGTGCTCCTCCCGGCTGGGTTACTTTTGTAGAGGTAGGAACGGATCCTGCCCTACCTCTTCGAGGATCCAAATCACCTTGGCAAATTCTTCCCGCTTTCCTTCATATCATAAATCCACTCCCGAAGAGATTGGCTGGCAACACCTGCATATCCATGACAGGTTTTTCTTTCCATCACACGATTCTTCTGCTCACATCTTCAAGAATTCACCAAGTACCTGCCATTTTTAAAAAATTCAAGGGGCTTCACTTTTTCATGCCAGCTTAGCATGGTGTGGATTCATTGATTACATAAAGTAACAAACTTTTGGAACACAAGTATGTTATTCTATATTTTCACCAGCAGGTTCACTTATTTTTCATATTACTTGGGGAACAGGCAAGTCACCCACTGGGATTGTGCTTGGGGGAGCACAAGTGTTGGAAAGGTGTTTTTTTCCCAGCTGATGTACTACCCTACATGCAACTATCCAGGACATCTACCCCAGGTAATGTTTTCCTTAACCTCAATCTGCCCACACTCAGAGTGGATAAATTTTTCACTCCTGATACATGTGAGATGAAGGAGAATAATGCTACTGAATAAGTGTAACATGTGCTCTGTCTGTCCAGGTGACCGGGTCTAATTTGATTTTTTTTTGTCATGTTGGCCTAAGATACCCAAAAGGTTCCTCAGAAGGGTCAGTCTCCATTGGGACACAAAGCATGGGTCTGTTTCTCTTAGGGTAGGAATCATTGCCCTATCTCTTACAACATTTGTAAGAGGCTGCCCTGTGTATACCTGGCAATCGTGGACAGGCCAGTTTGGTTTAAACCAGCAGGAGGCTCTGAATGCCTTAAGCTGGCATTTGGATTCAGCGCCACTACCATAACCAACCTAAGAGAAACATCCATCTGGAGGGGGAAGAGCTCTGCTGGACGATATGCAGCGTGGCCTCTTGAATCGGCCGAAGTAGTGACAGCTCTGCATTCCATGAAATCGAGTCCAAAGAGAACATGCAGCCTGGGATTTTAGATGCAGCGGATGCAGAGCAGTGGTCTGCACAAGGAGAAGCCAAGGTCACTGCCCCGGGGGTGTGTAGCTAATTGTCTAGCAACTGCTCTGTATCAGAGCTGTATGGTAAAAGGCCAGAATGATTTCTAGTAGAAAAACTCTTTGCTCCTCTGAAAGGATGTTCGTTTTTGTGCAAATGTAAAATTGTTCTTCAAACACTGAGCGGTCTCAGACAAAGTTTACTGTAGTGACCTGCTTCGTAGCCGGGAGGAATAAATACTAATGGTGCAATTACTGACTTTTGACACGGTGGGATAGAGGGTTGTCCTCGAGCTGGAAACAACACTGAGATAAACACTTGGGCCACGCCGAGATGGCCAGGCCAAAGCACGGGGAAACGCCCCTACCCCTGTCGGAGGGATTCCCGAGTGCAGGAGGAGAGCCTGGGCTTCCCTGGCAGACCGCAGACCCTCTCTCCCAAATCACAGTGACGCGCAGAGACCACCGCACCTGTATGTAAAGTCCTGACCCAGCAGCGCTCCCAGAGCGAGCACACCCGTGTGCCCAGCCCGTCCGCCACAACCAGCCGCCTTGGCGCCCCAGGAGGGCGTGCGGGCAGCCCGGGCCCGCGGGCACGGCCTCGGGGCGCTGCCCCGCGCTCTCGTTCGCCGCCTCCCCCTCAATCACTCCCGGCCGCCCCGCTGACAGGCTGGGAGGGCGCCGCACAAAAGGCGCGGGCGGGAGCGGCCCACCCCGCCTGCCCCCCGCCCGCCCCCGGCCCGCCCCCGGCCCGCCCCTCCGGCCACCCCCGCCCTCCCCTCAGGCCGCCCCCGGCCTGCTCCGCCCGTCCCTCCGCCCGTCCCTCCGCCCGCCCCCGGCCCGCCCCTCAGGCCGCCCCCTCCGCGCCCTCACTGCTGCCGCGCTCGGAGCCGCCGCCGGCAAACGCAAACCTCACGTTTCCAAAGCGGCGCAGACAGAGCTTCTACAGGTGCATAGCAGTAAAACACACTCCTCCCCGCGCCCGAGTCTGGCCGTGGCCAGATGTGCCCACGATGATAGCTAGTTGTAAGGAATTTGTGGTTTTAGTGACTAGGAAAAGTGTGTAATCGGAATACAGTTTGTATGTGGACTCTATTTTTCGGACACTGCAATTCAAAATTGACTTTTATGGCATATACCACTTTTTCCCTAAGATGTTCTTGGCTAATGAAAAATTGAATAGTACTGTGAAGAACGAACCTTTAAGTATCAGTTTGTGTCATGCTATATTAAAAGTAGATAAAAGAGGTATCGAATACTAAATGGATTTTCTGAAACGGTTGAAGTCCATTAGTTGGTAATTAGAAATCTGTTTACACCAAAAAAAAATCTCTTATAGACAGAAAGTTTAAAGTAATTTTTTATTAGGATGCAGTCAGTGTTTTATATATGATAGCAGTAAGCATTAATTAGATCTTGCACAATTTTCAGGACAGCTTCAAATATGAATTTAGGAACCTGGTATGTTCAGTAGTAAAGACACATTTCATTCCATGGGGAAAAGTGACATTAAGTCTATGCTACATTTTTGTGGAATTACTGTTTCCACAGAATCATTCAACAGACATCATGTTAGTAGTTATTAATTTATTCATCTACTTTCTCTATGCTAGGAATACTGCCTTCAACTGTTAAAGAAGCAGCTGGCTTTTTTATACAAATAAACTGGGCTCTGAGACTGTCAATCTTCTTTGTTTGACAGAGAGGAGTTCCTGCCCGCACTGAAAGAATAGCTCAACATCTGTCATCCCATTCTCTGTGATGGCCCAAAATCAGGAAGACTACAGCTGTCCTCTTCCTTTCAGTACTTCTGGGAGAGAGAGGTAGGAGGACTGTGTATTCGGTCAGTGTTCCTCATGAATTAAGCAAGTCTCTACAAGCCCTTGCATGTAATTGTATTGTTCTTCCGCTGCTTGAACAGTAGAATCTACAGTGTAGAAGGTCTTCAGAATTTTGATCCTACTGTGAGGTTTTTGGGTTTTTGTTGGTTTTAATTTAGTCTGCATTTATTAATAAAACACATTTTAATTGTAATTAAAGTGCTTAGCAGTAACTTAGACATGTGGCCCATGGGCATGTAAATTGCAGATATATAAATGAGCATAAAGCAGAAAATATTTATTCTTGCAGGTTAAAAATTATACTACAGTGCTGAGTGATGGAGGAAGATGAAAATGAGGAGGGATGTGATTTAACTTATTCCTTGCAAGCTCAAAAGTGGCATCTTTTGACATAACTGTGTATGGAACAGAGGAGAGAGAGGGAAGGGATGGAGGAGGAAGAGAAGGGGATAGAAGAGGCTGGGAAGAATGCCTTATTATGTAAAAGAAACGCTTAACTTCATTATCTCTGGTTCAATATCCAGCAAATTTGTCAAAAGCAAAAATAAACAAATGAACAAAAATATCAAACAAACAAACAAACAGAAAAAACCCCAACCACCAAGGTCAGAATAGAAATTAAAGAATGTTTAAATTAATTGTAATCTCCTCTTCCAGTCATAGACAAATGAGTAGTTAGTAGTGGAATGTGCATTGCTTTTCTTGTTATCACAATTAAGAGCTACTGTGATGAATCTTGGAGTCCCATCCAGCAGCAGTTGTGTGAAGCATGCACCTCTGTGACCTACAATTTCAGCTTCACAGTCCTAAGGTTTGGGGAAAGCATGAAATGCAAAACGCACAGAGGGATTTAGGCATTGTGAAATTCAGCTCTGCTGTCCAGGGGAATCCGCCCTCTGAAGTTAGGCTGTCAGGCTGCCAGTCATGTGCCTGGTGACAGTTACATGGCTGTGGTTACATGGTGATTTTGATTTGGCTTACACCCATGCTGCCACTGAAAGAACAGCTCAGCAGCTCAGTCACACTGTTACCTACTGCTTCAGTTCTTAGACCTCCAACCTCTGTTTATCTGCTCATCTTAAAAGAGAGCATGAAGGAGGCAGTTTCTTAGTAAGGCTGGTATTAATTCATTTAACATTTTCTAAACATTTTCTAAGCAGTTTCTTAGTAAGGCTGGTGTTAATTAATTTAACATTTTCTAAACAAAAATAAATGAATTACAGTTTCCACAGAAATAGCAGTCTAATCTCAAGGCATTTACCTATATCAAGTCCTAGAACAAGACCTTATTAGACCATATCAGATTATACTTAAGGAAAATTTTAATGTGTCACCACCAATTGCAAATATGATAGCGAGCTTGCATAAAAAGACAAAAAAAGAATTTATTATTATTTACAGATAGAAGAACTGTTTTGGTTCCACAGCTGGACCAGTCCAGAAAAGAATCCTACAGAAACAGGAAAATCTCCTGCACTACAGAAGAGAATCATGAACAATGAGATCCTACTTTCCCTCCAGTCTTTCTGGTTCAGGAACTAAAATTATACCTTCCATTTCCTCTGTTTCTTTTCATGTACATACCAAACTTGTCTCTGCCCTATGTGGAGTCACCTTCATCTAGGCCCCCAGATTTTTGGAGACAGCAATTGATTTTATGCCTACGCAGGTCTCTGTTTCCATAGTGTTGGAATCTTAGAGCAGGAGTGAAGATTTTAGTCAAAAGGACAATAGCTTAAAGGAAGGAAAGGGACTTGCTAGACTGCCCAAATGAGGTGAATGACTTCCTGCCTGTGTCTGCTGGGGAAACAACACGTAACTGAATTAGCTGTTGGCCTTCTCTCAGAAAAGTCCTGTCAGCTGTCCCATTTAGAAAGTAAGCTAAGCCAACCCTGGTCTGGAAATTTCATTTTCCAATAGAAATGTTCCAGTAAGTTTTCTCCAGATCACATGGTGTATAAGAGTTTTCCTGTGCTTTGTAACAGAAGGCAAACAAACCATTGCCAATTCTGCATGGCCTTCTCATGAGATGATAGAGATTAAATATTTTGCATTTTCCTCCTGGTTTATGAGTTTGGGGTGTACACTCATTTGATGCTTTTTTTTTTTAATTTTTATTTTTTGTGAAACAGTGCAGAATAGAGTTTGGTTTTGTTGTGTGCATTTTTAATGAGAGCTGTGAATTCTGCAGTAACTTTTTCTTCTGGGGTCTATAGCTTGGAAAAAACACCAAATATAGTGACACAATAAAATTGCAAGAGTTATAAACATTGTAACTATCCTTGGCCATGTTTTGACTGAGTCTCTCCTCCAAATTTTTTAGAGGAAGTAGATTCTGGAAGTTAATAATAAGGGGGATTTTAATGAGCACGTAGACACTAAAGCAACTCAGAGCATTTGGCCTTATCTTATGAAAGGGAATCCCGCTTTAACTCTTTATTACTTATGATATGTAGTTTGTGCTTTGGATTGGCAGCCTTCAAAGGTATGTTGTCATGATTTGTTGAATTATGTGAAATAGGTAGAGAAAAATTTGCAGCCTTTAATGACCTGGCCAATACTGTCACTTTTCCAGCTTCCAGAAAATGACTCTTGAAGTAAGGAGCAACATTGCCATTTATTACATCAGAATCCAATAAAATAACAGTCACATTCTCATCATGACAGAATAAAAAATAATGTAACAAAGAAAACACTTGTTAACATGGTTACCCTGATCTGTATTACATGTCAGCAACAATCGAACATCTGACACTTGGATGGTTGTGTGCATCCATTTTTACCTTGGATTGTAGAGTGGCTTCTGAGACCCTTTAGCATCCATACTATCCCACAGCCTGTAGGAGCTATGCCATGAACTGTCCTCTTGCTGTCTCTGTGATCCCACTGAGAACTGTACCACTCATCCACTGGAATGCTCCAACCCTAATCCAGTCCATTTTATTTTGTGCTAAAATGCAGACAGGAGTTGATTTTAGGAATTTATTCACTCTCTCAAACCTGTCTTTGCTTTATCAAGCAATTTTGCTGCTGGGGTGAGGTCCCTTTCAGATGAAGAAGATGCTGTTATCTCCAAGTTTAAGACTGCATTTGTTTGGGTTTTTTTAACCACATAATTTATCTATTAATTAAATTATAGTCTGAACAGTGTTAAAATAGATCTCATGTAAAGAGCCTCTGATTCCAAAGATTATTTGGGGATCTAGACATTTTAAGGAAAAGAAAAGCAGAAGTTGAGTGCCAACTGTATTGTTATCCCTGAACTTTACAAAGAGAGTTTCTACATGAAATAGTGAACTGGCAGGGACCACCTTTAGGGGCATGTGTCATGGGTGGGTGAACAGGTCACCACAACTCAGGGTCGCTATTCACACAAAGTGAGAATGTTGCAGTGTCATGCCTGTGCTGCTGATTCAGCTCCTTATCAGCTCCTGGCTTGGAGCTTTGATAGCTGATGTGACAAACCATAAATAATGGAAGGTCAAACTGAGCAATGCTGTTCAGTCTGACCTTCTAATACTTCTGGCTTATTAGATCAGTCATTAGTGTTTCGACAGGCTGCTGAGAAACAGAGTACAGTGGCTATAGCTGCCAAATCCTTCCCTATTCACAGACAGCCTCTCTGTGTAGGTATTAAATGCATCCCCAGGAAAAAGTCATATGTTCCTTAAGGGAAATGAATTTACAAAATAGGGTGAAAATCACACAATAGCCAAATATAGGATATGGCCATGTATAAAGAGAATCCATCAGCAAAAAGCCCCAACTTCTTACCACCCCCCAAAACCCCTCCAAACAACAGGCAAAAAAAGAGCTCAATAGTTATCAGGGCAAATCCTATTTTATTTTTTTGTTTTTAACCAAAGGGATATGAGTAATAGTGTAAGAAAAGAAGGCAATGAAGACAATCAGAGTCTGACAAGGAATAAATATACTCTCATTGTCCAACCCCCACCTCTTCCAAAGTTCTGAAGCTGAGGAAGCTCAATAGTTTCCATTTTAAGGCTCTGTATTTATCCTTCTTACAACAGTTTGAATTTTTTCCATTGAAACTGTGAAATTTTCCGTACCAGTACTCTGACAAATCTTAAAATTTTAAAATAGTTTAAAGAAAAAAATAATTCAAAAATTAAAATCTCATCAATTCCAAAATTAATTTTATAAGCAACCACATTTTAGTTACTTTTAATAATTATTATTTTCTTGAATACATCTAAATGGGCTTAAAAAGGGAAGATGTAGATTCATAAGTGCTATACTAGAAGGAGAAAGACACACTATTAGCACAAGCTCCTATTAAGATTTGCTTCAAGATTTTATGGCTGCAAAGCAAATAGCTGTCAAATCTACAGGCAGGATGCCATGTACACTCCTGCCATGGGTTTTTATGGAGCTCCATGACCACCATTCCTGTTACCCCTATGTTATCTTGCCTTATAGAGGGTGATGTGAATCACAAGCTGACAGCCATGCCAAAGAGCCACGCCGAGCAACAGTGTTGCTCTACACAGCAAAAATCCTGTTTAGTTTTAAAAAATAAAGGGTTAAACTGTATACTAAAAATTAGTATCAAAAAAACTCTGAAGATTTTACATTCAACTGAGAGATTAGAAACAGATAGAATTAAGCTTTCCTTGCCAGCCCTAAGTGTCCTCTTTCATACAATGTATCAGTCTTAAAATGAACGGTCTTTCTGTTTTTCTTTTTTTCCTACAGTATTCACACTTTGTCAGGCACAGGGGCTTTCTGGGGTAAGGTAACATGAAAGGCTGTCATCTGCTTGAGTATCCTGGAAAATTGAGAAGCTGTCATAAATGAAACCAGAACAGCAAGCTCTCTTGTGAAAACAGCTCTGTATTCTGATGGATAAAAGGATTCTTCTGGAACTGTAGCTCCAGAAGTGAATCCTCATCTATCCTGATTTTGTCCCTTTTGTAGACTCAGATTCCTCATGTGATTCAAGTGAAAGTTTTATAACTGGAATGCACTTGTGTATTCCTTATTTCCTGAGTGCACAACTTCATACACTCAGGACTGATTCACAGAAGTGCTGAGTACTCACAGATGCTGCTGAAATCAATGGGACTAATGCTTTAGACATATAAAATACCATAAAAATGCTAAGCATCTTGGAAAATCTGTCTCTAAGCAGATCATATTGAGGACCCCAAATTAGTAGACATTTTCATCAATCTTGGCCATAACGGCTTAGCACTTCAGTTCCCCATCTATAGAGTGAGTCTAATAGTACAGTTTTGCTTCTCAGGTTTAAAAGTAAATTAATTAGTATTTGGGAAGCACTCAGAAAGCCTAGTAGAGAATGCTACAGAACCACCCATAAAGATATTAATAATTCAGTATTCTGCACAGGGTTTGAATGATGTGCAGTAAGGAAGGCATGGAGCCACATATTGAGTGATAAGAATAAAAGGAATATTGAACAGCTGCTCACTCCGGGAGCATCGTCCATCCTATGAACTGAATGATGTATGTGTCTCTGCAGTTGAAGACTTATTATCATGCATATGTGCAACGAGCTCAAATTAGTTGTAAAAGCAAGCTTAATTCTGATTTTTCTGAAGTTGAGCGGGCTTAAATTTGCAACATGAACATACTTTCAATGTAAATATCACTGTGTGATCATCACTGTATCTTCGTGTTTTCCTCCTGAAGACATGGAAAGTTTCCTGTGTCAGTGAACCCAGTGACCACTGACATAAAGCATCCATGTGGCCTGGGTCACTCTGGGAACAAATGTATTGATTTTCCAGGGACCAACACCAGGGGCAAGTTTGGCTCGAACCATCTTCTTTGTCTGATTGCTTAGTTTTGTAGTGGCTGTTGGGTGGAAGTGAGGCATTAAATGTGTTCAGGGACAGAGTAGCAGGCTTCTTTTGGCTTTGCCTTGCGTCAGGTTTTTTTGGTGGTTAATGTAGCATTAGGAGAATCGCATAAACTTCCATCCCAGAAACGAAGTTATTGCCAAAGCAAAAATTCCTATATTTACATATAAATATCCCCATTCAGCATGACTGAATACCTTTCTCATTTGTAATGAAGTAGCAACATCCACAACAATCAAATTCTAAGACAGAGATGTTAGATTAAACTGACTGTACATATCTTTGGATGCAAACCCAATCTTTCAGAAATTCTACCTGATCCAAACAAATAATCCTTACTAAACATGTTCCGAATTATGACCAGATTTCTAGATAAGATTATTTGATCTAAGCTGAAGACCTCTGTAATACAGAAAAAAGACTCCTGGCTTCTTCTCTCTCACTCAAGAATGTAGATGCATTTTTAATATGTCATCTATGTTCAGATCAAAGACTTGGATTTTCCTAGAGACCTGGAACAGTCAGTGGGCATTGTGGTCTTCTATTATTTGTGACCAAACCACAATCCAGTCATTTTAAACCTGTCATCTGCTTTACACTTTGAGTTCTGGAAAGAACAAGAATGGTATTTTAAATTCTGTTTCTGGTCATGTAATGACAATTAAAAATATCTATTTCTCCCCTTTCTTTATTCTCACTTTATCCTGGATTTCATTACAAGTATATTGGGTTCCCAACTAGATGTAGTCCTATTCCATGTTATATTTTCTTGTTATGCTAACTCAAAGCTTATTTCAGAGAAAACTGTATCATCCCTTGTCAGGAGAGTATTTAAAATATTAAATCATATTGTTTTAAGCAAGCTCTGAATTTTGCTTGCACTTCCAAATGCTTTTCTGAACACAGATACATTTCTGAGGAGAAAGCAGTATTGTTTATTTACACAACTGTCTTTTCTCCTTTTACATTTTTTTTTTTTTTCAGAAATGTAACTTATTATCTACTCCAAGATTAAAAGCATTCTAAGCCATATCAGCTGCGAGAAATAGCTATCTTGTTGATTTTCGGAAAGTCTACAATACTCCATCTAATGTATTCAATGAATTATTTATTTCTTAAAGAGATACAATAAATCTTTACCTACTGTATTTGATGATTTTCATAGCAGGAATAATAAGTAATATGATTTGAGTGTGATTGGAACCAGGTACCAGGAGGGGGGAAGGGAGGTCAATTTAAACTATTTACTGGGCACATGGAAAGACAGTGCATCTGTAAAGACACCGGACATTGCTACTCACCTAAAATTTCCAGAGGAACAAGATGTATTTCCATTGAAAATAAAGAGCAGGAATTACTCAAATACTTATATTTTAAAGGAGCAGCTTAGGTGCAAAAGCACAATGGTGATGTTCAGTGCCATTGTTCTCCGTTACGTTGGAGTGAATCCGAGTAATTCCATTGATTTCAGCGGACTTTCATTGGGCTAACTGAGAATAGAATCTGACTCCATGTTAGCTGGGGGTGGGGAAAGTGACAAGAATATAAATAACTCCAGATAAGTATTTGCATTACAAATACTCTGCAACATGGTTTCTATCTGTTAAGACTGGTCATATACCAAATCATGAAAGTTCTGGATACATCCTCTCCCATTTAGTTATTACAATTGAAAAAAAGATTAAAAAATTAAAGCATTGCTCAGTGGGCAGCTGTTTTTGATGCTGTTATTATATACTGTTGATGTCATGCTCTGAAGCATCCATCAGAAGATCTCTAGAGTACCTCAGAAGTGCGCTGTCCCATTCAGATCTTGAATCAATCAAAAGTTATAGCTTAGTCTAATTTTTTCTTAGGCAGGTAATGAGTTGGTGAGTCCCCTGTCCTGCTGCACAGTGGCTAACAGCTGAACAAATAGGAGCATGAACACCAAGCATTTAGATTCTAATTTTTTCTAAGATATTCAAAGGAATCATACAGAATGTTTATGTGCATTATACAGGAATTTCAGGGTTTAGCAATTCCTTGCCTTGCCTCCCCAGCCTCTCCGCCCACTGACATTGCATTTGTCTCTAACTTTTATTGATGAGATGGAGACCGTCATCCAAGCAAAGCATAAGATTTTAATATAATGCCTTACTTCCCTTCTTCTGGAAGCAGGTATATTTTACATGGAACACCTGCAGTGGGATCTTGCTCTAGATCTAGCTACAAATAGTAGCAAAGCACAAACTGATACCAGCTCTTTCTATATTTACCTGTATCCATCATCCATTCGCCTTTGAGGCTTCTTCACAGATATATTCAGACTTACAAGCAGTCTTTAAACCGCCTTGAGGTCTGGTTCTTTCAGGTCACTGGTGCTATATAAACGTATATTATCAATATTTTAGTCATCAAAATATCTGACCTTCAGAATATGCTGTTAAACAGCAAAAAGACTGACTTAGGTAATTTTGCCTCATATACTTTTCTGTTTACATCTCTCTTCTGTGAAAAGCTATTCCAAACATATGTTTGCAAAAATACCTTTAGTAATTTTCATCAATTGACTGGATTGCAGATTCTGTTTTCAATTTTAGGAATATTTTACTTTAATATTTGTGTTAGTCAATGACTTTTGGCTGGTAATAAGAGTGCTGGCACACTAAATAGATGAATTCTTGTTTCACTTTTTTTCTTTAAAACACATTGAGCTTCCTCCTTTCTTGTGCATTAGATGTTTGAGTAACTGTCTAGCTAATACCTGTTCTGCTGATACTCTGGAAAGCTTTTCTTTAACAGCATGAATGAACTCAGCATTAATGTTATTCTAAACTTTGGCTGACATAGCTCAATAAATCAAAGCCTTCATCTCCCAGTCATACACTTAGTTTCATTAAGTATATAGAGTAAAGCTAGTAATAGCATTAACATGGCAAAAAAAATTGCATTTCAGCCTGTTGGAAATTACCCACAAATAGACCTAAATGAAACCATCTTATTTCAAGTATGTGCATTCAGGTGGCAGGACATGCTCGTTGTATTTCTTTTACCAGCTGTGGTGGGAAAGGGAAGTTTCCCACTGTTGGGGTCTCTTGCAAATCTTTGAGGTTATTTTATGGTTAGAAACATGTGGAGGCAAATCAACTCCCTCAATGTTTCCACCAGTGGCCTCAGAGTAAAGAATTTGTGTCTGTGGAGACCCCACAGGAAGGGCAAAAGGGCCAGTGGAAACTGCCACCTTCCTACCCATGTAGGCAGAGGGTTATAGACCAAAAGCAGGCAGCCTTTTGAAGGAAGATTGGGCAAGATAATCCAGGGATTTTAAATTTAAAATCTTAGCCAAATAAATTTGAAGACTTGGGCAAAGCCAAAGATCCCAAAATCTGTCCCAAAAAACACTTATCTCTGTGAAAAGAAACATATTTATGTACTCTTACAGCTGTCACAGCTGGTATTTATTGTAGTTCCTTAGATTTTTCATGGGATATAGAATGTATATGCTAGAAAATGGAAAAGCTCCCTTTTATTTAAAGGTTCCTTATTCAGAGGATGTACAGCTTAACTGCAAGGCTCCTGTCTTTATTAAACTGGAGTACACAGGGCATCATGATGAAATAAACCTTCCAAGTTTTCTTGCTCATTGCTTATTCTTTTGGCCTGATTCTCCATCTTGATTTGTCAGATGGTATAGGTTAGGGAACAGGAGTCTTACTTCTTCAATAAATGTAAAATCAAACAGCATTAGTTACGCAGTAGTTTTGTAGCCCAACAGTGTTTTCTGACGGCACCAAGGAAATGTTTTCCAACTTAACATCAGGTGATTTAGCTTGGCAGTATCTGTTAAATCAGCCTTCAAGCTTCATGCTGTTCTTTTTAAATTAAAACTTTTACATATTTATTCCTGGCTTTACTGTACTGTGATGGGATGCTAAATTACCAGTAAAAAGATTTTTTTAGTAATAATTAAAAGCAATTCTTTCTAAGTCAGCTTCATATGCATTTTTCTCTTAGTTTAAATTATGTTTTTGATATTAGAGAGGTACCTAGATTTAGCTATCACTAATAAGTAGTAATTGCCTGTCAGTGTTACTACAGGAATATTGCATCCCATTAAGATATTAACTTTTTAAAGGGATGATGGAAAATTGGAGCAGGCTCAGAAGAAAGCTGCAGAAATGGTTGGAGACTTGAAAAGTGCTCTTTACAGTGGCAGCCTAAAAAAACTTTATTTAGATTATTTAAAAGTAAAGGTAAAGAAACAACTTGACTGTCTTCTATAACCCTCTGTGTAGCAAAGTATCAGCTGAGGGAAGAAGATTCTTTAAAAAAACAAAACAAAACAAAACAAAAAACAAAACACCACATATAACGTGATTCCATGGCAGAAATCAAAGTCAGCAATTTTCAAACTGGAAATTTCTGAGAAGAGAGAACAATTAAGCAATAGAAAATACTGCCAAAGGATGCAGTCAATTTCATACACATTAAATCCAACCTGCATGTTTTTCTGAAGGTACACTAAAGCTTATCACAAGCTGTGGCTTGAGGCAGAAATTGTTGGGAGAACTCCTGTAGTGTGTTTTATGCAAGAGGACAGAGCACAAAATTGTAACTGTCTTGTCTGGGAATGTGTGAACCACGTTCTAGTGCAATGCAAGGCATTCCTTCATCAGAGTCTCTAAATTTATATGAAGTGCTGTCCAGGTCATTACAATCCTTTAAACAGAGTATCAAGTCTCCAGATAGTCACAGACTGCCCTTTTTTTCAGCATATAGAGTGCAGAATCACATTTTTCTTGATGGGAGGGGTAAACTTTAGTTCACGGAGGAGCTGTGGGAAAAAGAAAAAGCCTAGGAAATTAAAATTCCTACGTTCACATTTACACAGCCACTGCCTTTCTTTTGTTTCTTTGGTGTGTTAAGTTCACCTGTTTGCCAATGGGTAGCTCAGTGCATTTTCTGAACACATAATGGGTTTGAACCAGAGCTGTTGTGACTGCCCAGGGTTTTCCCGGCCCTCTTTAGCTACAAGTCCATTTTGTAATGAAGGCCTATTGAGATATTGAAAAAGTGTTTGATTCATTGGCATCAATTGCCACTGTTACCTCATAGCTGTAAGACTATAAAAAACAATTCTCTCGTACCCTAGGCTGGGAGTTCGCTGTATGTATGGCTGGTGACTCAATATGGCTTAAAAGCAGCCTGAGCTGGGATTCAGTCTGTTTATATTCTGCTTGAATCAGGACAAGTGCTTGAAAACTTGTACACATTCCAGGCACCAACCCTGTAAACTATTTCCAGTGCTACCTTACTCTGTAGTTTTGCTCTGCCTTTAACTGGAAGCAGGATGTTTTGCTATTTTTTACTTTTCCTCCTTAGTGAAGAATTGTTACATTTCTACTTGTAAATGAAACATTTTGCATGAATGGGAATTCTCCAAGATGGCAGTTTATCCTGACAGTAATGATCCTTTTCTGAAGGTTTGGAAATTTTATCTTTACCTACCTTCACAGATGCAGTTTTTTAATATAAGCTGCAAAATCATGTGCTTATGTTGACCCTGGTCACCCTATTACTGTTTTTTCTTTCTATCTCTGATCTTAGCTTGAGCATGACCCTGATAGAATCATTCTCCTTCTGTGGTTTGCTTCCTACCCATTCCCTATTTTGTGTGGGTTTTTTGCACTGCTGCTAAATGTCCCACATCAGTCAACACCAGAGCATTTTAGCTGGTGTTATTGCAAACAGTTTGCTATCAGTACTCTTAGCAGTGCTTTTCACTGCTACCAAGTCAGTCTGGGAAAGTGTAGAATGCTGGGGTTCTTTTCCTTATTAGGATTTTCCAGGTTTTGTAGAAAAATCATGCAGAAAAATTTGCAAAATTAACTGATGATTAAGCACTGGCATTTGTAGTTTGGTTGTTCCTGTAATTGTAGTCCAGAACTATAATGAAGATTTTTGAGAGTTAACACATTTCTCAGTCATTTGTGGTCCAGTTTTGTTCTCTTATTGTCATTAGTGGAAACAAATGAAAATATCTTTTAAATGAAGTTAGTGAAAAAAGAGTTGAACAGATTGCTTGGGAGAGGCACTGAGTCTGTATTTGTCTTGTTTTTTGCCCCCTTTTTCTGCCTGGACTAGTAACCTGCAGACTGAGTGGATGTAGTCCACTCAGTAACTCTAGTAATTCTTTCTTCTATGGTGCCTCTGAGGCAGAGAGGCTGGACTCAGGAAGTAACAAGCATTGATTTTAGAGAAAAAAAGCACCCAAAGGTATCTCTAGAAACCACTGAAGTTGAGGAACAAAGCATTTCCCCACCTTCGCTAATCCTTTAGCCTCTACATATTGGCTTTGCTAAAGAAGCATGTAATGTCCAATATCTGATGCATAATAAGCTAACTTAAGGAGGCATTGTCAAGCTCTTCTTTGGATTATTGTCTTTTGTCGTCTTGTTTCCCAAACATAAGGTTATTTGAAGCTCTCAATATGTTAACTAATACGTTGTTAATTGTTTTATTTTTCTAAAAACCTTTGTCTTGGCGCACTTCAATCTAAGGATCATGCAAGCCTTTACATATTTCCATATTTTCAGCATATTTTATGCAAATGGTTGTTAAAAATGAAAATTCTAATTTCAAATGAAGAAAATTCATGACATGCATCTTGTGTTGCAGTTTAATCACTGTATACCCGAGAAAGTATTGACAGTTGTCCCGTGGAAGCTATTAAAGTTCCTGTCCAAGGTTAAATGAAATTGCAGTTTATCAGAGCAGCATTGAGAAAATAAGGGAATCTGTTCATGGCTCTTGATTAATGCCAAGCA
The DNA here is from genome assembly GCF_049639895.1 of Pseudopodoces humilis. Taxonomy (NCBI): domain Eukaryota; kingdom Metazoa; phylum Chordata; class Aves; order Passeriformes; family Paridae; genus Pseudopodoces; species Pseudopodoces humilis. The sequence goes on along the minus strand of NC_142200.1, from coordinate 121,175,605 downwards.
TGATCAACACAAGGGGGTTCATTAAGCTATACATCATGTGGGCAATTTAACATGTCATTGTGCCTGCTGTCTGCTTTAACTCTCTGCATAACCCGGTGTTCTGAACTTGCACCTGAAGTGCTGTCTCCCAGACTTTGTCATGCTTGGGTTGGTTCAGCATTTGCATTTATACCAATCCCTTTTTTATGACCATTGTTGTTTTTTGTGTAAAGTTAACAATTAATACTGGGAATGGTTCCTTCATTTTCTAGATTTTCCTTGACTTTTTAGATATTTCTGTGTTTTGGAAAGTTTGTTTTAAACAAGGCGGTCATTTTTTTGCAAGGCAGTAAAGGAATTTGGTCTTAATCCTAGGAGAGAGCAGATTCCTCAATTCCCAGTGAAAAACTGCATCTCTGTACAAGATCAAGCCTGACAGCTTCCACACAACTGATAACTCTGAAGGATGGAGTGGACAAACAGCTACAGAAATCTTCTGACTGCAGGTGTTCACTCTCCTTGGGACTTCAACCACAAAGACATTTGTTGGGAAGGCAGCATAGCACTGTGCAAGGAGTTCAGGAAGGTTTTAGACCATTGAGATGAATTTTCTAGCACTAATGTCAAGCAGACTAGACTTGACCAGCCTGATTCCTTGATATAATGGAATGACTGGCTGTGTGAATGGGGGAGGACTGATGGATATAAAGTGTGACTTTAGGAAGGTTTTTGTGCCATCTCCCACAGCTCTTCCATATTAGAGGCTGATAAATACATTTGGTCTTGGCTGTTGGACCCATAGGCATTTATTGATGACTTCATGTTTAGTTAACAACTGACAATAAAAAGATCAACATGGTGTTGAAATGGGACTGACTCAGTTCAATGTCTTCATCATTAACAACAGTGATATAAGAGAAGTTGCTCTTAGCAAATTATGAGGATTAGTTAACATGCTAAGCAGGAGAGACTCAGTCGAGAGGGGCCTTGAGAAATTTAGGGATGGAGCCAGCAAAAAATCTGTGAAGTTCAGCAAGAGCTGCAGAGTCCTGAGTAACCTCATGCATCAGTGCAGGTGAGGAGAGCCAGCGTGGCTGAAGAGGTCCCTGAACAGTGACCACCAGTCTGGGTGTGAGCCAACAGTGTGTGCTCACTGCAAATACAACAAATCTGCTAGTGAGCCATACTGCAAGGACAGAGGCCAGTAGATTTGGGGAAGTTATTATTCCATTATGCTTGTTGCCAATTAAGCTGTAATGGGAGTATTTGTATCCTTGGGTTCTCCAGTTCTAGAAGCATATGTGGAAAGTGGAGATGGGCCAGCAGAGGGTTATGGAGGTCAGGGACATAGAATTGCCTTTCAAGGAGCGGCTAAGGAATCTGGCCTTTAATCTGGAAAAGAGGAGGCAAAGGAACAATATGATAGCATCCTTACACTACTTGCAGAAGATTTGATAAAATCTGTAGAAATTATGGAATCAAGCTCTATTTTGACAGCTGGTAAAAAAAAAAAAAAAAAAAAAAAAGATGCAATGGCCTACTAGTATCTCGCTATGCTGTAACAAAAATTTCAGGAATGTCCAGCAGTGGATCTGAATATAAGACCATATTGGGATAGAAATGGTGAAGAATGCGCTGTTCCTCTCACTACCTTTCCTTCCTGTATTCATCCTTAGGCTCATCTTCCCCAATCCCTGTGTGAAAGAAATCTGAATTGAAAGAGGGAAAGACAGCCACAGCATCTGGGCAATAAGTGGCCAGGATTGTGGGTCACCTGGCTGTGTTCCTGTGTCTCAAAGGGCTGAAGTTTTAGTGCTCTTTGATGTACTCAAAAACCTCCAACAGTGCTAGAAGTGCTCAGGTACAGTGATAGTGTACATGCAGTACCTGACCAAAAAAACCCTGTAACAGACCATCTCACTGATACCAGTAGTACTGTGAGTGGTTTAAAGCACAGCATGGACCACCTATAAGCATTTTTGAAATTCACCTTGTTCCAAATCAATTTAGAAAATATCTACTACACACTCATGTTAGCTGATGATTTTCAGTGACTATTTATTTGCTGTGCCATTGTTTGCATTAGCTATGGGAATCTACCCAAGGCAAAGGATACTGCATTTATTTTTCCAAGTGCAACAAAACTATCAAACAGAGGAATCAAAGGATCAAGTGATTTACAGGAGATGCACCTACAAATTAAAATAGAACAATTAAGGTTATGTACTATGTTTTATTTGAGCAACTGAAGTGATTTTCCGTTCTCTTCATATTTACTTGTTTTCATGTATTTCTGGGATTAGCTGAGATTCCTGTATCTAGGAAGGATGGACTGTGCTAGAACTTTCAAAGCATTGCTATTTAATAAGAAGTTTTTCTTAGCAATGAATTTCTTTTGCAGAAATTTTATTCGCTGCCTAAATCTGAAAATAAATAACTGCCTAATTTCTTTTAGTATAGGGATTAAGAATTGAATATAAGTAAAATAGATGTTACAGTCTAAATCCAGATTACAAAGGCATACACTGGTTGCAGTAAGTAACATGGAATGGTGGTTGAATATAGCTGTAGTTAGTGTATTACTGCTAGAAAGTTTGCCTTTAGTTATATCCATCATGTCTCTTGCTGCAGTGTGAATCCCTTTTACCCTGGAACCTAAAATAGTTTTCAAGTATTCATATTTCCATCGTGGAATAGTTTAAAAAAGATAGTGTATTGTTTTCTGCTACCATTAATTACCAAAGGTTTATTTACAAGACAATAATTAATTATACTTCTGGGATGCTCAAGAGTCTAACATAAATCAAAGCAGACTTGATAAGAAGCGATGAAAGTCTCACATAATTAAACAGGGCACTAGAGACCAATTGTTTATAGAATTACTTGCTTGGGCTAATTGACACTAATTATTTAATCTGATTTTCTTCTTCCCAGTAATGCTTCTACCAATTCTCTGTTCTCAGCTGAAGGCACAAGCATATTTCACTTTATCAAGGTGTTCTCACTGTATCAATACGAAGGTATTTCAGCTGTTACCTTCACTAGACTATTTTTGTAGCAATGTGAGGGGAAGTATGGAAACTGATGATCATTAAGTTTTGGTAATAATTTCCTAACTACACAAGGTATTGAAGTGTTGCAAATGCTAAGCAAGGCAATGACTTAGTCGATGATAAAAGTTAATTCTGCAGTAGAAGCAGTCTTAGGAACACAAACATGAAACATATTTGCAAGCCAACTGATAGTATAGCTCACTTGCTATAGCTCCCTAGCTACTATAAAAATTCTAATAACAACTTTATTTTTAGGTAAGATCAGTAACATTTCCCTGATGATGCATTATCTCATATTTTATAAATATCAACATGTGGTACAAGAAGCTGTTCATGGAATTTTTTAAATTTCTTGTTAGAACTGAATTCAAGGCCCAGTGATATTATTGAATCTCTGGTGCTGTTTTATTGAGTCACCCCTCACGTGCTGGAGCAGAGCATCAGCATGTCCTGCAGCCATGTCAGGACAGCTGCAAAATACAGAGACAACCAAACTAAACAGGCTGATCCTGATGTATTATTACATTCCATCCGGATATGCCATTTAGTTTAGACTTTAGTGTTACTTGGTCAGTAACATACTTGGAAAGATGTTTATGTGTATTTTTAACCTGCCTTCCTAAGGAAATGAGACTAATGTGATACTTCTAGCAGGATGCCTAGAGACTCCCTTTACCAAAGTTTTAACTCACTGATCAATTTGAAATGGATGTAACAGTGAAAGATGGCTCAATTATATGAATTTCCAGTGAAATTCATGAAAATAGGTGTTTGTGCAGTAGAAAAAAGATACATATTAGAATCCCCACAGAGAAAATGACTGTAGTATAAATTCTATTATTAAACAACAGAGAATCCATGTAGGGTACAGCCTATGACTCATTACAGAGCTAACATTTCTTATGCAGTAGTGAAGTACACAAAGGTTTTGGTCAACCGTTTGCAAGTGCCTGATTCCAAGCAGTTGAGTCCTTTTCTTCTCCTTAGTGCTTAAACACTGGTGAGAATTTTCAGCATATAACTGTGAAATGCTCTAAGCCAAAGGGTGACCAAGGGACACACACCCCTTTCAACTGCAGTACTTCCAATTCACATGTAGCTTGAAAGCTGTTTTTCTTCTGTCTCTAGAGCTACACATCCACCTCTCCCCCATCAAAATAATTAAGTAACTGAATAGCTTATAAAATTGTGAGTATGATCCAGTCCTCAAGAGCTCATATCCTGCTCTGTTCCTGCACATCATAGAGTCAGAATTAGCTTTGCATTCTAACACTAGAAATTCAGATGTCTTGATTATGATTACTACAATTATTATTCTGACAGAACAGATAACATCCTCCTCCAAAGAACTCTGCATTTTGTATCTTCAAATTACTTTTCAGGCTTTACTTCTGACTATAGCAAGGGTTTCAACAAGTGATAGCAAGTCAGGGTTATGAAGTAACACATTCAATATTTCAGAGTGAGTGGCTCAGGGAACATCAGTACTAGTTGCTGCTGGAAGTAACTGCACAAGTTATGGATTGTCCAAGGCATTGATACTAGAAAAAAATGTGTCACCTAGCTATGTTCTGACTAGGTCATTACAAATATCTATTAATAATTGCTTTTTATTAAATTACTCCATAACCAAAATCATAACTTATTTGGTTTTCCATCTTGATATATGTATGTAAAAACCCACATCCCACAAAATCTCTGATTTTTGTTACCACTGTGATTTTTAATTTAATTTTATAAGTACCTTAGGATTCTTGGATAAAAAAAGCTCTAGCATATAATGTTATATGCATGGAAATATGAACAATAGCAAGAAGTTTTTAGTAAAAATTATAAGTAGTGAATAGTGTCTTAATAAGGAAGGCATGAACACTGGTTATTTTCTTACATCATCTCAGAATAAATCTGTTAAAGTCCTTATTAGTAGAAGCCTTACATGAAAAATGTGCTGCATGAGATAGAAATGCTGATCAAGTGATCAAAACACAAGAAACCCTTCATGTCTCCCCAATGAGAGCTAAATATCTCTGTGTCTGTATGTCTGTCTGTATACAAATTCATAGATTTTGTGAATTTGCTTCTCATTGTAAGCTATAAGGATGCAACAGAAATAAAAATTTTCTGGGTCCTTTTTTATCTCGGTACTGGTTTTGAACTAACTTAAACCAATTTCATTTGCGTTTGTATATACCTTGTAGGGGACATATAATGAGTCTGTTATAAATTTATTTTTAATAGACAAGGTAAAGGATGGTTTAGTGTTGGAATATAATTATTAGTGTAAAAATGAATCTTGTATAGAGAGGCAATAGAACAGTATGGTTTTGAGAATATCTCTCTAGAGCTGTGCTTTGAAATTGAGAGAAAGCTACTGCATTTTAAATAATTGCTACTTTTTTAAGTGGAGAAACTGAAACTCAGAGGAAAAAATATAAGAAGATGAAAACAATAATATGAAAATATTTGTATGTAAGCCTCTGAAAGTGAAAGAAGTATTTAAGGCTAAAATGTAAAAAAACCCCCAGGTTTATCAGAGAACATGTCTCTATTTTATTATTTCAGTTATGAGTAAGAATAATTTCAGTTATGAGTATAGAGAAAGAAAGAAGTGGTTTTCCAAAATAATCAAACTTATATTTAGGCATTTAAAATACATCAGGACTTTTTGAAAATACTGTGTCATCATTAGTCTAATTCTAAGCCAAAGCACTCAAAATACTCCCAGATTCAAGGGAATTCAAAGGATTTGAGGTGTTGATTTTCATCTCTATCCCTCTAACTGGCTGGGGCACCAGGGTGGGGTTCATCTTTTCCATGTCCAGGACACACAGCTGCAGCTGGAGAGCAGGAGCTCAGCCTTCCAGGGACTGCCTTGTGTCCTGGGGGAGGCATAGAACAGCCACAGCTTGCCCTGAGCCTGAGCAGAGCTGCATATGGCCCATTCACCTCCTTTCCAAGGCTCATGAGGAAGGCATCTGTATGGGCAGATTTTTATATTAGCAGTGGGTGGGTCCCACAAATACTGAAATTCGGTGGGAAAACAGAGAATATTTGGTGTGAACATTGTGTAAATTATTATAACCACACAGTCAATGTATTTTATCTAGAGCACAAGATATTAATTTTGTTTCCAACATCTGGAAATAAATAAGAAGGCTTTACATAGGTTTAAAATCCAGGTTCACCTGGGTTCAAATTTCTGTGGGTCCACAGGTAGGTTCAGTAATGTGATTTAGACTTCGTTTAAAGCTGCAGTGGCAGCCAGCAAAGCTGGAATTCGACAGTCTGGACAAGTTTTTCCTAGGAGCAATCCAACAAATTAGATACGCCAAGAACAATGTGTAGGCTTAGGGGCTGCAAGGGAGCTAAATTCACTGGTACTGTTGTGTGTTTGCTCAATGGGAACACAAGCCTCAGAGCCTTTATTGAGTTCTTCCCATAACTGAAAATCAAGTTCAGAGGTTTTCAGCTTACATGAGAATTTTCCTAGACCAGAAATTCATCTGCTTATATCATCTCCAAAATCCTGTATGTATTTCTCACTGATCATAATGCCTCACTGCCTTGTCTTTGATAAACAACTGATCATTGTGAACCTTTATGGTCTCTTATCCTCTCTTCTATTTGCCTCATTGCATTAAAATACTTTTTTTTTTTTTTTAAGCAGTAGTTTTGTCACAAAGATGCACAGAAGAACAAAAATCTGCTGCTGAAAGGAGACAGGAACCTTGTTGCATTTATTGCCATTGAAAAGGATGTTCACCACTCCCATCTTCCTTTCTTCGCATCTTCCCTTCTTTGTGGATAAGTTGAACTTATCCACAAAATAAAAATCATATCCCCTCAAATACCAGTCTTACTACTCATGATTCACTGATAGACTGATAACTTTTTGTCAGCAATTTGTACTTCCTACGTCCACAGAGTTTTCTGTTCAAATACACCACCTCTGGTACACATAAAATGAAATATATTTTGTGGGGAGTTTTTCAGTACAATAAAACCTGTGATGAAGGAGTTATCAGACTTTTTTCTTGTGCTGATGTCAATAGGAATTTGTACTCTGTAGATTTTATGAAGAACAACCTACTGCTGTATGTGAAGCTGCTGCAACTATACCTCAGGACCAAGGATACAAGAGAACAATTTCCTCTCTTACATTGAGCCTGGTAATCAATGGGAAGCAAAGCAGAATCAATATTAATTGATCAGTCAGGTTTTTAAATAATTGTCATTCACTCCATTTGCTAGACAAAATAACAACTGGCTTTTAGGGTTTGCCCTTTTCCAGCTCTTTTATCTAAGTTTGTGCAGTGGCTGCTGTGATGCAGGAGATGCCCCCAGGGCATGTGGCACAGCCCCCACAGACATCCCTGGTGCTGCAAACAGAACTCAGAAAGGTGGAACAGTGCAGTGCAGCAGGAGAGAGTGTTTTCAGAGTGCTCTGCTCCTTGCAGGGCAGCAGCCAGGCTCACCTTCCTTTGATTTGTTCCTGGAAATTCCAGCACTGCAATGAAGCCAGCCTGGCAGCAGCACCAGGCCTGCCATGAATGCAGAGCCCAAATACACCAGCAATGACACTGTCATTTATCTCATGCAATCTGCATTTTTGTAGCCTCCTTTGGAGCACACTGAAGGTTAAATGACAATACTCATGACAGCAAAGAGATTATAACAGCAGAATATGGTTTATTGGTGTAAAAATATGGACCAAGTAGTGCTGGATGTACATGTACATGCAAGGAGCAGAGGAGGCCTTTTGTACTCTGTAAATCTCTCTTCAGGCTTCTGGAGATGGATTTGGACACAGGTACATCTGTCCCATTCCTGGCCTCTCTCTGCCTGTCATCACGACAGAGACGTTCATTCAGCATTGAATTGGGTAAAATTGCTGGTATATTTTTTCAAATAATATCTCCTTTTAGATGATCTTCAATCCCTCAGCTAATCTGCATGAATTTGGATCTTCTGAGATTCAGCCCTTTGGCTGTCAGTGCTGCATGCTTTTCACAGATATGTCTGTTTGGTTTCTCCTGGTCTTATGCGTCAGCCAGCTGGGATTTCTAAACTGATCTTCGTAAGATCTTTCTAGGACCTGGTCCTTGATCTCTCTCTTTTTTGACTTCCCAGCTCTGAGACAGTTAGAAAATCTCTGCTCTACAGAAATGGTGTGACAAACACATTGCAGAATACAGTGTAGTGCTCAAGTTTATCAGTGTCTCTGATCTATTACTGGCAGCATGAAATTTTGGGGATTCTTCATGTCATTGCCTCTTAGAGAACACAGAGTAGCTATGGAGGACCTGAATTCTGCCACTCTACTCAGCTCTGCTGTAAAGCTCAAATGGTTACTGGCTGCCTATTTACCCAAGAAAATGGAAAAACATAGAACTGAATCATGTAATATTGGTAAGAAAGCATTTCAGAACTTGGGTTGTGGAAAGCAGTTTTTGATTGACTATCTGATACCATGCCTGAATTTATGTAGTTTGGTACTGGCTGTGTGTGCCATTTTTTTGTTCTGTAAATATGAATGAAGCATTTTGATCACCTGTCCTAAGTGCTTAATCAAACTCTATTATCCTGCTAACCATAAACTAGCCAACAGAAAGTTGCTGCCTCAAAATGTTACTACCTATGGGCCAGCCTTAAATAAGGCAAGTAATGGCCTTTTTGTTGTGTGTGATAGAAACCTCTGTTTCCTGGAATCTAAATATTTTTATAATTTGCTATTAAGTTTCATTGAAGCTTTGCCTACTTTTACGTAAAGTATACTGATTTATTAGAAAGCTCACTCCACGGTAAACTGATAATTGGATGCTGTTGAAAGAATGAGTTTCATTGATCTAGTCAATGACCACAGACATTACTGAAGTAAACCTCTAAACAGTGCTGGGGCGTATTTTGGCCACAATCAATTTTTGTGAATCTTCCCTTGTAGTATTTTGTTTTATTTGACACTATCTGCATTGATCTAAACCCAGAGCACATTTAATGTGTAAAATTTATCTTGACAGAAAGTTTCATTACTTTTCACTCAACACAAACTTCTCATTCTGTATTATAGATTAAAAATCTACTGTGACAATCTGTGCAAGTAACCTGTAGACACCTGTTGCATCAGTATGCATGTGGCAGAGATAGAAAAAGGATTGTAGTTGGAGAGCTGGGCTTCAAATAAATGAGGCATTGCACTTGCTGATGTTGAACAGAATGTTTTTTATCTGCTATGAGAAAGATGCAAATATAAAAATTCACTTCTCTACCTGCTGTCGCTGTTTTCATTGTTGGTATTTTAACAGAGCCTGATTTTCCCTCTCCTCACTGCACATTCATGGCTCAACACAAATGCAGCCATTTTAGTGTTAAACTCCATGAACTCATCTCTTGCCTTGGATGAACCCAAAGACAAGAGATGATCCACAGAAAGAAAGGAACATCATAAAAGCATTTCTGACATTTTTGAGGGTGTTTGAGTGCTAATATTTAAAGGTTGATCATCAGAATGTTTTAACTATGCTTAATGCTTTGAAATCCAAGCAAAGAATTCTAATTTAATTTTAAACTAAAACATCATTAATAGTGATGCTTATGAAACATGACAAAGCTGTGTGCTTCAGATGAAATGTTTAAGTTACTATCACCTTCAGAGATGTTTGCCCTCAGTTTGGAAGCATCTGTTTGCAGGCAAGCTCTTAAGATTCTGTAAAAATAATGTTCAAAATATTGTTGTGATGAACTAGATATATGTTCTGAGTTCCTTGATTTTCTTTATGTTGCATAATTCAGTAAGTGAATTAATAAGAAGTAATAAGTGGTGAATAGGGCTTAGCCATATCCTGATAGAGATCAGGTACAAATTTTTAACCAGATGCACACTACCTAGTTTGTGTTTGTTTCACTTCTGGTGGTAGATGCTTCTCATCTTGTGATTCTTGGCTGGTGAAAAAGCATTTTTTTTTGTAAACAGTTTCATTCGCATGAAATTCATTCCTGGAAAAGAAATCAATTGTCTCTAAGATTTAGAAACCCCTCTTTTTTATAAAATGCAAATTCAGAAATATCTTTGATTAGTCAGCCAGTGCTGTATTTTTCTATTTTTAAAATACCAGAGAGATGAAAAATTTCCAGGTGAGAGTTCCAAGATTAAGGTAAATGCACTATTATTTAAAGACAGTAACCCAGTGACATGAGAAGTTTTAAATGTCTTTCCTAGGTAGTCTGAATTACAATTATATCTGGAGAGAATTGCTGCCATTTTGTTCTTGGTGATTTATGGGCTGACTCTGAAAGTGAACATCAGGCTGCCATGGGTTGTTCTGTTTTTTTTAAAAAAAAACCAAACCAAATTGTTTGAAAAACCTAAAGCCATGTAAACAGAGGCCTGAACATTGCAATACAAATGAGAATGACTTTGACTGATGCCGAAAATCTGTATGAGAACCCACATTATATGTCTGGTAGGTTTCACAGGAGGGGCAATCTAGCCCTCCTGACAAACAACAGTGCTCTGCCTAAGCAGGATCATTCTGAACCTCTTTGGGACATTTCTGGGGCTCATTTGTCTGAGCAGAGCAGTTAGAGCTGCTGACTTTGAATTCCTAACGCTGCCTACATTGGCACAAAATGAGACCTATTTAATTCACCACAGCTGGCACTGGTGAAAGAAAACTCCCAAGAAAACCTAAAATATTTATAGGATTTAAAGTTCTTTTTCTGTGTAAAGGACAACTGAAAGAGAGCAGAATAAAGCAGTGCTCTAACTTTCTTACATTCCAAAAGCAAAATTAATAAGAAAGGTCGTTGAGTGGTTGTTCTAGGTATCTACAGAGAGGAGATAATCAAAGTACAAGTAGCCATTCAACGAGGGCTGACTTTGCAAGAGATTTGATAGTGGAGAAGTTAATTTCCCTGGTGACTTAAGTGAGATAAGAGAGTTTTATCTTTTTCAGAAAACTAAGGGTAAATTATCTGGTTCAATAACTCTCACTAACTACATTTAGATAAGCATTTTTTGTGTTTATTAAGTTGTTTATTTGTTATAATACTACTAGTCATCTAATGCAGATAAGAATTTAGGTGGAAGTCAACAAACTTCCCTTTAAGCAGCTGGCTAATTTCAAACACTGAGAATAAATTAAATGATAGAGCACACTCTCGTTTGATTAGAAGACCAAGATTAGTCGTTGTTGAAATGTTTCAAATTGTAGGAAGCAGCTTTCATTCTCAGTGCAAAGAGATAGGCATGTGTACACTGAATGGTCTAACATTTCATTGCGCTGTTGTGTTATCTTTAAGGAAAGGGGGGACTGAAAAGGCACGTGTTTTACAAGACTGTAAATGGCTTATAATGAGAGATGCACAATTCACTTGTGGGAAGGACTATTAGATAGAATAGCTACAGTTATATAGGGTAACAATTTATCTTACTGCAGCAAGATATCTGAAATTTCACACAGTAGAAATGGGAGAATTTTCCACTCTACTTTTGAATTCTGTATAGAATAAGTATCTGTTCATTATCTTGTATCTGTATGCACACATGGTCAACTCTGAAGCCTGACTGTCAGAGAGGAAGAGATTAGTCTGTGTCTGTTAAACAGTGAAGTCCTCTAAGTGCTTTTATGTTCTTAAAAGCTCAATCTGCCCTTGTGTATGCAATCTGCAGTGTGGTGTATCATCAAAAGAAAAGCTACTGAGTTTGTGCATGCATGTGTAGTAATTGATTTTTTGCAAGGTACTTGCCTGGGTGCAGTATTGCATATTTTGAGGGTAAGATCAAATCATAGTATTGAGGAATAAACCACTGCAAATATGGTAGTGAAAACAACAGCGCAGGTGGCAATCAGATTTGGAATGCAGATATCTTAAATCAGTGCCCTTTTGTGGGAAATCAAGATAAATTTCAGTGATAGCAAGGTCTGAGAAAAAAATCATGCCAGAAAACAAAAAGGCCTGGGTGTCTTTTTGTCTTAAATTGTATGATAGCTCTCAGAGTGAAACCCTCTCTTCAGCAGAGAGAGGTCTTCTTAGGACCTTGCCAGAATTTGATTGCTCACTGCATCTCTGTCAGGATTACCCACTGTGATACATCCACTAGGATCCATAATTTCAAACAGTGAAAATACTCCATTAAGATTTGACAGATTAGGAAAATGCAAACATTTGCATTGAGCAGATGACATATGAGAAGAATCTGAGAGAGCTGCATTTTTGCAGCCTGGAAAAGAGATGGCTAAAAAGAGATCAATTTTTTGTTTTCATCTCTGTTATAGAAAAGATGAAGCCACACCCTTCTTGCAGGCGCACGGCAGAACAAGAGTCAGTGGACCCAAGTTGAAACAAGGGAAATTCCTCTGAAGAAAAGTGTTTCTTCTTAGGGAGGTCGATTTAACACTGGAAAGGCCATGCAATCTCCACCCTTTGAGGTGTGAAAAACTTAGCTGGACGAGACCCTAGGAAACCTAATCTAGCTTTGAAGTTAGCCCTGCTTTAAGCAGGTTTGAACCCAATGTCTTTCTACGTCTATTCTAACATACACTAAATTATCATTAAAAAAAAATAATCAAATATAGAACTCTGCCAGTTAAATTCTCCCTGAAAACAGGGATACATTTACATCAACAGTGTTTGCTTTTTGGGGCAGGAATTCACTTTTCAATTCTCTTTGGAGAGGATCAGTAGCGGTAGGATTTCTATCCTCAGCTAGTGCTTTTCTAAGCTATAGCAATTGTCATTTAAGCCCAGCTGGAATTAAGCACCCTGCAGCTGCTCGCTCAAACCCCCCACTCTTCCCCTCCAAACCTGGTGGAATGAGGAGGAGAATCAAAATAAAATTTGTAGGTTGAGATAAGAACAGTTTAATAATTGAAAATAAAGTAAAATACAGTAATAATGATAAATGCTAATAATAATAATGATAATAAAATGGAAACCCAAGCAATGCACAATACAATTGCTCACCACCTGCTGACTGATGCCAGACCCCCCCCTTCTGAACCCAGATCAGCCCCTCCTCTTTCTCCTTTGTTCCCCACTTTATGTAGAGAGCATGATGCCACATGGTCTGGAATATTCCTCTGGGCAGTTTGAATCACCTGTCTCAGCTGCATCTCCTTCTAACTTCCCGTGCACCCCCAATTTCCTTTCCAGTGTGGCAGTATGAATTGCAGAGCCTTGTCTCTGTGCAAGCCCTGCTCAGCAATCACAAAAACCTCTCTGTATTATCAACACTGTTCAAAACATACTCCCATCCTAGCCACTCTGGAGACAATTAATTCTATACCAGCCAAAACCAGCACATTATACAAATGCTAGAAAAGAAGGATGGCTCCATGAGAGGAAAAAAATAATGAGGGTAAAGTTTAGCAAACATCTAAACTATAGGAGATCTGATAATAAGGATGGAGATTCTATCAAAGCCATGCCTTTAGGTGGAGAAGGAAGTAAACTGACAAATCAAAAGATTGTGCTTTTTCAGACACAGGGCCAATCATGTGATGAGTCTGTGACTGTCTTGGATGGAGAACGAATGTGCTGACTGGACTGTGACAGGCAGTCTGGATGTCTAGTGATGTGCTTTGACATCTTCTTTGTGATTTTGGTAGTGTAGATGGCTTTGATCAAAGCATATGGCCCTCCCAAGCATCTTCAAAAGCAGTGGGATTGTCCCAGTTAAAATTTGGTTACTCTTGGAGTAAGGGAATGCTTGCTATGGAAACACAGCCAAATGTTATCCATCTCACTACCAAACAAGTATCCTTGCCTGAGGAGAAGTGACAGATGGCTTACCATGCGTAACCCTGTAATTCACAACCTGCTTTATGTGGATCTCCTGGCTATTGCTTTCTTCTCTCCCTCATTTCCATTTCCATTCCCACTCCCACCATTCCTTGGGCTTTTGCCATCACCCTCCCACTCTCCCCATCCCTGTATTGTTGCCTCTCTCCCACAGCACTGCTTCTGCTCCCTCCCTGCACTTTTCTTGTAGACACAAACTGAACTGCAGGTCTGAGGAGGTGTCTGCCTGAGGCAGTAGAGAAAGCATTGTGGTGCTGCTCCTCTTTATCCACATTCTCATTAGTGTTACTTGTCTCAGCCCCTGGAATGTGCTCTAATAACTTGTAATGGTCTGATATGTGAAAATTTTTCACCTCAAAACTTTTCAATTATTTTGTTTAGATGACAAGGGAGACAGAATGTTTAAAGTGCTTACTTCCTTTACAATGGGCTCTCTGTGGCAAGTTTCGCTCAGTTCCTCAGCTGTGATTAATTTTGTTTGTTGCAATGCAAAGCTTACCTGGGTGTATGTACAAGTTAGAGTGTTGGTGTACGTTACAGAGGAGAACTCAGGTTTGGATACATACAAAATCCTCCTGAATCTATACTCAAATGTTAAACTTTTCAAAGTTCATTAAAACTTGCTCAATTCTTGCATTATTTAGTTGCAGTGGATGTCAGAAGTACTGAAGATGAAACACCGGATAAATGCTTCACTTCTGGAGTGACAGGAAGGAGGAAGTACAGTCTCTCCCTCTCTTCTTGAACCTTCCCACCTAAGAGATATGGGTCACAAAGGTCACATAGAGTTCAAAGAAGATGTGTCTATACTGGATTGTGAGAGCAAATCACATTCAAATTGCACAATTCCCTGTTGGAGTGCTTTACACCTGCTTTCCTTAATTCCTGCAGAGAGTTACTCACTGTCACTGTTGCTTCTGCTTGCTTGTGAATGGCCTGGGTGGGTTGGTGTGTGTGTTTCTGGACAGGGGAGCAGCACATTTCAGTGGGTGCTGGCAGCGTCTTAAGAAATTTTGCCACTCAGTTCAGTGGTAAATGTGAAATTCAGAGGGAGCTGTGGCCTGCTGCCATTTGCAGGCTGTAAAAACAAGAGGTGTTGCAAAAGGACACATGTTTCATGCAGAGGCTCAGACTGTAAAATAAGTTTGGGAGAAAGTGCAGCTCCACTTTTGCTTTCTGTTCCCATTGTGACACACAGTGAGCCGAAACCTTTGGTCTTTTGAAAGCCTCCTATTTGCCTTTCTCTTTAAATGGCCCTGCAAGGAAATAGAAACAGACTGACTCTGTTACACAGACTGGGAGATCTGTGCAAGTTTCCCTTAAACTGCTAGAAGTTTTAATTTTATGAACTGAAGAAACGCTGTATTTGAAGACTTCAGGGTATGAGAACATTTGAAAAATTAGCTGCCAATAATCAAGTTGTAAGCAAAAAGTAAGCTTTGAACCAAAACACTGCACTATATTTTTGCTTTAAATAAAAGCAGATGGTGCCCAAAACTTGCCCAATATGTGGTAAGCTTTGTATGTACCTTCCAGCCATATATTTTACCAGTAGTAACCTAGACGCATGAACAGAATTGCAAATTGAAAATGTTGGTAATGATTTAAAGACACATATGATTATAATACAAATTGGGAGGGTGAAAGGCAAAAACCTCTCATGGTTTATATTGCTCTAGTTGCCAGATTGCTACATTTTTTTAAGATGAGGTCTGCAGATCAGGAGTAATTGCTCAAGATGTGTAAAATTTCTTAACACTTTAAATTCAGATAAACCCCCATCTTAATAAAATGAAGCTAATCTTAAACAAAAAAAACCCAAATCCAAACAACCCTGACATAAGATATTAATTTTAATTTCAGCTATTTATAACTTGTCTTCTCAAGGAAAAGCTCAATTTTGTTCAATTGATGAAGTGGAAACTTGTTGCTAAGTAGAGAGAAAAGTTCTTAACAGTATTTGTGAGGGGGTTTTGGGTGTTGGGATAGTTTGTTTGCTTGGCTAATTATAAGGATGAATTAGAGATTTAGGAACCATCCCTGGAGAAAAGTTTAGGCTAACATTTCAGAAAAGACACATTTTGGGGGAAAAATTCTCTTTTCCACAGCTTTGCTGTGTGAAAAGATCTACTGATTCAGTTGGACTACTCATAAGAGAAAGACCCAAGCAGCTGAAGAGTAAGGCTTTCTAAATAGCCTGAAATGACTTCTTTAAGTGTTTATGTAAAGATAGGGAGGGGAGAACAGAGCAACAAAATACAGTGGGTCTTGTAGAAAAGAAACAGCATGTTATGAAGCTAAGACTAAACAGGATTGAGAAGGTCAGACTGTGGTTAGAAGAAAGAAGCATTAAAAGGAAATTCTACTGAGGAATTAGATGAGAAGGAGCATTTGAAAGGAACCAATTAAAGACCATGAAGTGCTGGTACCATAGAAGGCACCACTATCTGAATTCTGTTTGATGGAAAAGCAGAATTTTGCTTTTAGGAAGACCATGGTTTCTGATTGGTCATTGGCAACACAAGATGGAGCAATGCAGCAAGCAGTGATAAAAAAAAAATATTGTATCCAGTTTGTATAAATTGTTCCAGGTGAAATTTGATTCAAGTGATGCTTATTCTGGCAGCCAGGTGCCATGAAGTAGGGTCTGGGTTCTCCAGGGAAAAGCAGGAGCTGATAACATTAGCAAAAATTCAGGAATAATTTGTGGAAAATTTCTTGATAATAAAAACCCAGAGCTGTGTGTCAGGTATTTTGGAAAAGACCATACTTCAGGTTATGTGTTTGCAGCAAGGATTGGGGATTAGAACCATTTAGTGCCACTGTGGGGAAAAGCATCTGTACCAGATCTTGTAAAGTCACCAACCACTGTTTGGTGAAGAAAAAGATACAAAGTGTGACTGGTGGTGTTTTTCTGAGGCTAAATTATGATTTATTTCCAACTCTATTTTCAGTACTTGGCCCTAATACTTATCATATGTAACACTGCCATAATGTGCTTCCCGGGCCATTCTTGTCTACAACTTGGTCAGAGTGAACTGGCGAGAACTTTGTGTATGTAAACGAGGGGGCTACATGTTTATTTCTCAGAAAATGTTTTATTGTGGGTTGCTTCCTTGTAAAGTAATTTTTACCTGCCATTTTAACTACAAAATATCTTCATATTTGCTATCAGTTTTTAAACAGAAATAGTTCTAGTTCTAGATACTCTATCAGAAAACAAGTTTTCGCAGTTTAAAAAAAAAAAAAAATTTAAAAAATCTTTCCTGAGTCAAAGTTTAGAAGGATATCAATGCAAATTAAACTTTATACAGATATATATAAGCAAAAATAGAGGTAATTATTTCAGTAGTAATTATTGTTAACTTGTTAATAGATGAATTTTTGAATTCAGTTTATTGAATACAGTTTATTGAAAGTGATTCTATACCAGGAACCATTTTTTGAAATACGTTGCATAAAAATAATCCTCTTATTTGAACAGCAGGAGGGATTCATCTCCAGAAATGTTTGCCAGGACTGTGCATGTGTTGAAATTTGTCACAGAAGAGATCAATAAGTGGGCACTGCTTGAAAAGTAAATCACCTGGGGAGAGCCAGGGAATTGTCATTGTAGTGGAAGTATCTCAGTAGAAAGAGGTATCTGTCCCTGTTCATTAGAAAGGAAAACGAAGAGGGACGGAGGGAATGAGGAGGGTGGATTGACTAATATAAAGAATAACTGTGGGGGGTTAACTCTTCCTGTTTGTGCTGTCAGAACTCATGCTTTGAGTTAATTGATGTCTTTGGGGACCCCAGAAGGAGGCAACAAATTGTCTCCTCGTTGTACCAAATTCACTGACTTGACAAAGTGGTCTGCTCAAATGCAGAGGCTGAACATTAAATGGAGCTAAAAAAAGATATCTGCATTTGTAGCAAATGCACTGCATTAGAATTTGAAGAAATGTAGAAAGCAGTGAAATGTAAAAATTGCTCATATTATTTCAAGGAATTATGTATGAATACAGCAACGAAAAACAGAATAAACCCAGCCGATAAACAACCACTGAGATCCCCTAGTCAAAGCCTATTTAAAAACAACAGGGTTTGTTCCATTAATTTCAGTGGACTTGCACTGGGGAACTTTATTGGTGGGAGGGGTGAAGAACCGCTTATATGTCATGAATGAAGGCCTTCCATTCTGGGCAGTATATCCAGCAGATTCAAGAAACTCACAGAATTTTTTTTATCTTGTTACTCTATTTTGTTATCATTAGGGAAAGACTGAACAGCATGTAAAAATGGAAAGGAATGGAAATAACATTTGTGAAATCTAGTGGAATTTAACTTATTGAAAGTAGCAGGGATTATAAATTTTATCTGGATTTTTCAGAGAATTTAATTTAAAAAATATTTGTTATTCATAACTTCTTCAGAGTTTGTATGTGTGAAACTGCACATGCAATAAAACATTTTATGACTGCTGGGCAATAAAATTCCACTAGTTCTATACAAATGTACTGTTTGGTGAAATACAGCCTGTGGAGAGCAGGAAATCCCAAAGCCATGCAAATTTACAGCTATAGAACTGGCATAACAAAGGCTAATAAATGGAACTAATTCTCAGAGTCTCGAGACATTGTCCAAAATGGGAGTTTGATTTCTGAAACTTAAACAACATCACAGAAAGAATACTGTTCTTCAGCAGTAACTTTGTTAACCATGACTCTGCCCTTGTGTTTCCTACATTCTTTTTACTCTCCAGCTTCTTCAACATGTGAGACAAGACTCTGACTGACAACAGCTTTATTCACTGCACAGCCCCTGGAGAAGGTTCACCCTGCAAGTAACATTCACACTCTGCACAATGAGAAAAAAGGAGTTTACTGTACTGTGATTGTACTTAAATGCCTCCAAGATGTTTGTGGAAAATAATGCCTTAAGATGATTTATGATGACTGAAGCTCATGGTCCAGCAGGTCTCTTGCTCTTCCTGCAAATCTTTAAGCCTGCATCATAACTCAGGCACACTATGCTATGTGTTCCAGTATTTGTAATTTGTATTTTGTAAAATTTTAAATTTGTAATTTAAGTATTTGTTTTTTAGGATCTTGTAATGGGAAGCATATCAACAACAAACAACACTTATAACAGTAACAAGAATTCCACATGGACATTTTTGAGTTCTGTTTCGTTGAACACTTAATGAACGCCTAGCTATGCTCTGCCTTAATGATTTTGTCATTAGTTAAGAATTTCTAATGAAAGTAGAAGGAGTACTTCTTTTATTTTATATTTGACAACCTGAAGCCTTTCAGAGAATCAGATACAAAAGTGTTTTCTGGAAAATAGAGAGCAAATTTAGCAATCTTTTCTTCTCTTTCCTCATACACATCCAGAGTAAAAGAAGCAGATATCCTATGTGGGTTTTGTGCTGCTGACATAGCCTGAGAATAAAGCTTTTGCATGAATTCACTTTGTAAAAGTCATTATAAAAGAAAGTGTCTATGTATAGACTATTGAAGACAAGGACTTTATCTGAGAACTGTTGATATCTCTGCTGATAAACTGATATTGCATTTCTTGCTACCACTTTCTCTTAAGAGCCATAATAGACCTGTACAATCACTATGGAACAAAAGTATCAGATAAACCGTTCTTAGTATCTGTCTTAAATCTCTCCCTAATTGACCAAATACATTTCAGTACTAGTTTAATTAGGTGTCTGTCCAAAGAGAATCAAATATCTATTCAAAGCCTCAAGAGGTTAAAATAGATCTAGAGGTTGGCAACCAGCAAATGGTCCCATTCACAGAAGGTGGTGTGAGGTGCTGCCTGGTTTATGTTTGCCTTTTCCAAAAATTGGTACCCTCTGGCAAGCAGCAGCTATATCTTCTTCCTCTCTATTGTTGCCAGTGCCATATTTTATGTAAAGACAGGTATTACTGTGGTCTTTGTTCTACTAGCTCAGAAACCACTAACTAATATTTGCCTCACTGTTCAACATTTTGCTTGCTCAGAATATGGTGATAGATGAAGAAAGACAGGAATGGCTTCCTAGGTGAAGCAAAGTTGATTTAAAATGAGCTAAACCTGCTTTTGGTGGATTATACCTGGCATGGTGGAGAAATTAAGCATGAGGCTCTGGTGACAGAAGATCCACAAAATAAAACTGAGACCATGGCATGGTGCAAGGGAAATACTTCTAGGTCCTGTCTTTTGTTTACCTTCCTGCACTTCTGTCTAGGATGCTTGATTGTAGGGCTTGTTGGCTTGTCCCAACTTTGTCATCATTCTCACAAGCTTTCCTTCAAAACAAATGGCTCAACAAGCAAGCAGGAAATAAAGAGCATAAGCAACAAGAAAATGTATGTCTTCATCCTTCAAATGATAAGCCACGTTGTCCTGAAAGTTTACTTTGTAACCCTGATTAAAAATTGCATGTCTGAATGGTTGTCTGTGGGTCCATTATGCATGCTCTGCTTAATATTCTTCTGGATGTCTTTGTGAAACTATTATCCTGTAGCATTCAAGTGTGTTTCATTCCAGCAGTGCATTAAGTAACATGACTGACGTCTGTCACATATTTGTTCTCTTCTCTCTGAAAACATACCTATGTCTCACTCTATAAGCTCCCTTCAATCAAACAACTCGTATCAAAGTTATTATAAAAGGGAATTCATCTCTCCTACACAAGGATAGACTGATTATTAATGCAACCAGCAATGATAGCGTTGTAATACCTGGAGGCTGCTTGACCTGTGAGCAATTGTTGGCCTTGCTGAAGATGATGGGTGGGCTGGCTTTTGGAATGACTAGAAATGCCAAGCTATTTTATGAAGTAAACTGTTCACACCAGTCACAGAACTGCATGAGCTGCAATAGAGGAATATCCTCTCAGGCAATTTTACTGTTGCTCCCTACACTTAACATGGAATGTGCTCCATAGGAAATTGTGATTTATGGGACAGTCACTCTGCATTTTATTTTCTTCTTTGGAACAGTGAGAAGGCTATTGATGGGACTGATGGAACATGCAGGTACTATGAATTTTATTGCTGGAGGTTTGCATAGAACTGGAGCAGAAAGCCAAAATAAGGTCAAGAAACAGGAATGGTGTTGCCATGTGAGGAAACGGCTCTGAGAAGGGAAGCAGACTCTGGAAATGAAGCTGAGGTGAGGAGGAGTTTGCCTATTAGGCAACAAAATACTTATGATGAAGCAGCTGAATGTGCCTCGGCTTAAGCTGACCAGCATGTTGCTAAATGGCAACAGATACCAGCCACCAGTTCTATCTGTTCAGTGCCCAGCTTACTCATCTTCTGGGCTACAAAAAAGAATAGATATTCATAGTTGGTTTTTTTTTATACCCTCCTGGCAACCCTGTCATTCTATCCAAGTGTCAGCTGCCATATATATTTTGCATGACTGTGCATCGTGTCAAGGTCTGTGACCTTGCTGTTCTCCAGTCTGCTGAGCTCCTCACTTTGTCCTCACTTTCACAGAAACGTATCAAAGAATCAAGACATGCACCCAGCTGAAAAAGCTCTTACTGTTTCCTTATTTTAGCTTGTTTCCGACCACTTGTTTCCAATCTAGCCCCTGCCAACTGATATATACCATGACTAATGAGCTACAAAGACATGCTATGAACTTTAAGACTCCTATAATAAAAAATCAGTGGGATGAAAGGGATAGGCTTGTCACGTGAAATTCCAGCTTTTAATTCTCTGTAATTCCTTGATATATCAGTGATGGGCCTGAATCCTCATTGTGGGTGGGACTGTCCAAGAGACTGGATAGCATTTCTGAGCCTACCAGACAGTAAGGGACAGCTCACTTTGGGCAATAATATGTGTGAGCACAAGAAATAACAAGAACTGTCTCTCAGACAAAAAATATTGTTTGGTGACTCTGTCTCTGATAAGAACAATTTCTTTGCAAACTTGCTTACTGTATTTTTTAAATTTAAAATTAGATTAATATTTAGCTAATTAAATATACATGCTCCTTGGACCTGAAGACAAGCACTAAAGATGATTTAAAGGATAGTTTCTGATATAAGTTAATGTAATCACTTAATTCTTAAAAAAAAAAAAATTAAAAAGAACCCAAACCCCTACATCCCAGCACCCTAAACAAGGGAAGGAATTTTGTTGTGAGGATTTTTTTGTATACACACCGGTTGCATGGCTGCAGGATAGTTTTAACAGGCCTTTCCCAGTGGTGGCCTCCAACTGGCAAACAACAACAGTTAGATATCAGTCTTCAGTATGCTAGAGTGCTGTTTTAAAATCTCTGCTTGTTCCCACCAGAAAAACAGAGAGCTGAATTTTCCCTTCACCACCTTAGAACAGTTGCAGCAGTTAAAGGAAAGCGTTTCCCAGGAAGAGCGCTTTGAGGGCCGAAAGGTGAGGTACAGAATCTACTGCAGTCCCTGGTTATGACTTTACATACAGAGCCTGAGTGGGAGCTGTGGTACGTGTGCCCTGCATGTTCCCTTGCAGTTCAAAGCATGAATGAAATACTCTGCTTCCCTGACACTATTATTCATGGAATTACCTCAGCGGTGTGACAAACCTGTAGCACTTAAAAAGGCCTGTGCATAAAGGCAGTGTTTTGGGTCACAGATTTTATCACATCTAATAACTGTGGATAAGACATTTATCCCTTTGAGGCACTGAGCTATGTCTTGTCTGGTGAGTCTGACACCGGGGTCCCTATGACCTACAACCAGTCATCCATTAAATCTAATTTCTATGAGATTAAATCAGGCCCTGTGCTCTACCTGAATATTGACTCAGTGCTAAAAAAAATCTCAAGTATTTTTATTTCTTAGTAATTGTTTGACTGTTGCAAAGTCTGATTCAAAATGATGTAGGCATCTTGCAGGATCTGCCCACAGGAATCTGATTAAATTCAACATCACTGCGTTCATAGTCCTTCTTCTCTGACCTAGCAGGGAAGCTTAACTTTAGGCATAAAGCAGTTCTTGCCCCAGAGGGGCAAATTCTAAGTGATATCCCTGCTGATTAATTGAGGACACAAAACATATAGATGAATATAAGTAGAGAAATCAAATGGACACCTACTGCAAAAGCAGGCTGTTTGCATAATAAATAGTTGAATATATGAATAGCAGTAATTGCAGACTAATAGGCCTATCATAAGACTTTCAAAGAGAAGGAGATATTCTAACTCTAGCTCTAAAAAAAATAAAATAAATGCTATTAAGGAGAATTCTAATCTTGAAAAATTATTTAGACTGAAGAGAGAAAGAAAGCTTTTGGGTGAATTTTGGCTTCTTTGTAACTAAAAAATAATGCTGTATTCTGTAGCAGTATGGAAGTATTTAGCAAGTAGAGCATAGTCCTTGGAATTGCTAACTGCTTCCAGTTGTCATTGATTTCAGTGGGAGTGCAGACTTTTCAGAAGAAAAAAAATTATTTAATATCTTCTAAAAACAAAGTATGTTCTGGGGAGGCTTTTCTGTTGTGCTCAGCCCAGTGATGCAGGAACATAACCAAGACCTGGTTATGATGGGTGAGAAGAATCAAATCATGTGGCTGGTTGGCTGTGCCTGTAGGGGCTGAAAGTCCAGTTTGTTAGCTTTCTCTAAAGGTCTGTATGAAGAATTCTTGTTCTAGTTATGTGACTGGGAAGAGAAATGACTTCTAAAACACTATCCATATTTTAAAAGGAACTCAGGGATTGCAAATATTGTATCTGATACTTTGTTCTAGTGCGTGCCTTTTAGCAGTTACTATAATTTTCATGCCAGCAAAAACCACATATTAATTACTGTTGAAGCTAGTGATCCCACAGTATTAATATCACTTTAAATGCTTCATAAATAGTAAGTATTGAAGTTTTTATAGAACTTCACATGAAAACAGGCTTTCAGTTGTTAATATGCATTTAAATGAACTCCTAATTCTGCATCAAAGCTTGGCCTGCTGGAGGGTGGGAAGTGCCAAGGGAGCAGTGGCAAACCTCAGAAGTCAAGGGAATGGAGACGGTGTCATGACTCAGCTGTTCAGCCAGTCAGTACCATTAAAAAGAAAAATCAGCCTTTGTCCCACCCCAAGCTTCCTAAAGATTCCATGTACTGTTGGAAGGGCAAATAAACACAGTCACTTCTGTCATAAACAAAGCACATAAAGGGTGGGGGCGGGGGGAGGGAAGTTGACTTGCAAAAATAGAGAAAATAAAGTCAGTAAATGAACTCTTGCCTAACAGCTGGAGGTTCTGATCAAGATCATGAAGATCTCCCACTGAAATCTTCACCAGTCTTATGACAGAAACTAAGGCCCTAAATGTCATGAGATTAAATGAGATCTCCAAAAGTGATTGGTAAGTTTGTTTAATATCAAAATTCCTTATAATGTTTTGCTTTCAGTAGAATACAGAACATATTACAACGGTAAATTAATGTTTGTTTTATATTATAATTTGCATTACTTATTGGCACATTTTAGAAATAATTGGGTAAAAATTGTCTATATATACAGAATTAGATTATTTCATAGTAGGCTGTAAGCTAAGGAAATATTGCCTCTTCCATATTTTAGAAGCTATGCTTGTATTTGCTCTTTCTGAATTGTTCAAAGATGAGCTGCAGAGGCTGCCAAGGATGGTCCCCAATATAGGAAAATATGCATCAGAGCATATTTCACCCTTACTGCCTGGCATAGTACAGTATGCCGGAGTGTAAGTAAATTACATGAATAGTCAAAACCATTCCTTAAAGTATAGACTGGCTGACAGAAACTGCACAAGAAGTTTACCCCTCACACCAGCTGTTTGTTGGTGTGTTAGAAAATCTTTCTGGGTAAATCTCATTTGCAGGTTTTGAGCCTTTAAAAAGTAGTTTGCTCCTTTCAAAATTAAAAAAAAAAAAGATACATCCATCAGACTTTGTTAATGGTTATCTAACTCCTGCAGTTGATCCAGCATTTTTATTTCTTCTATATGACTATGGACTAAAGTATCCTGCATGTAGTACTTGATATTTCTCCATCATTCTCATTAGAAAAAGTGCAATTTAAGAGAATCATCAAGGTTTTTTCAAGTAATTCTCCTTATCTGGTGTGCTTGGGCAAATAATGCGCATTTTCTGTTGATCAGCTGGTACTTCAGAGTGCCAGCCAATTCTATTTTACTGGCATTCAAGTTGCTTTATTCCTCAGATTTCTTATTTGTGTCTGTAATTTCTTTCACAGATTTATTGTGCTAAGATTTTCTCCCTTTCATTAGAGTCACTTAGTCTGTTAAAGGGAAACAAAGTAAAAATGTGAAGCTGATGAATATGTGAATATTGTTGCTAGACATTACCCTTAATATTACTGTACATGAAAGTGGAGAGATGCGGTGAATAGGATACAGAGGTACTTCCAACTCATTAAACTGCTGTGTAAGACTTCAAGGGTAAAATAGTTGTAGCTTACAGCTGTTAATTTTTGTTCCTTTGCGAAGCTTTATGCACAAGCACAAAGACACTGTGGCCTTGGAGTACTGTAATTGCAGATCTATTGACAGTATTTTAAAACCTTGAGGTTTTTCATGCTGGCTTGCTCACCTGCAGTAAGTTCCAAAGTCTTAGAACAAGTGCAGCTAAAGTATTCATCAAAGCAGGGTTTTGTATACATGAAGCATTTTAATTCTCTGGAATAGCTCATTCAATAAGTATTTTGAATCAGAGATTTTATTTACTGTGTGACACTAAGCACCCAGGATAGAAGAGTGGCTTGGTAAGCAACACGATTTTCCTGTTGTCTACAGATTTCTGCTGTGCTAGTGAGGGGTAACAGCAATTCTGCAGTTTGAAAGTAGTAGCAAACTTAGCTTTGATATCACACTGGGTTTACACAGATTTAAGTGCTTTTGTTAGCTCATCCGTTGTGTGTTTCATGGTGATGTTGTCACTGTGTCCCTACACCATAATTTGATTGAGCACTGCTACTTTATCATAGAAGAAACCGTAAGGTTCAGCGATCCACTGCACCACCACTTCCATTTTCTCATTACAAAAATTGACCTTCTAGCTGTAGTTTGAAAGGGCTCAGACCACTGTCATTCAGGCTTCAAGACTGGTGAGCAGTAATAATAGTATAGGAAGTAGGAGCAATAGCTGTAGCAGCCTGGCATTGTGCTCCCTTCCTGGAATCCATTTTGAATTTCACAGTACAGGCAGCGGGTGTCCTTTGCTACCTCCAGCGTGCATTGTGTTCTCCTGTAATCCCCTACTTGTCATTAAATCATTTAAATGTATTAAGGCAACACACTGCAGGAACATTTTGCCATGTTCCTTTTACTTTGTGGGTGATTTTCCTCAACCTGCTTCAACAGCTCAGAAATAGCACAGCACTGTTAAAAAAAAAATAAAATTGTGATACTTGTTTAAAACAAACTGATCTACTGAATCTATCCCCAAGCATATTATACACCATGCTGCAAGACACTCCTGCATGTGGGTGCCTAAATTTTCAGGTAAGAATATGGACCCTGCTACAAAAGGTCCAGCACCTCAGCAACCTTGGCCGTGGGTTTAAGAGAGTAACTTTGCATTTCCCAGTGTGGAAATTCTTCCTTCTGTCCTTTGCAAATGCACTTGGCAGACCTTGGATATGACTGCTGTGTTCTTGGGCCATACATAGCGCATGAACCTCTCTGAGTTTGCTCCCTGATATTTCTCATTTTCCACTAAAGCGCTTCTGCAGGGTTAGGGGAATGCATACCCTGTCCACTGCATTATAGCTACATCAGATTTGGATTGCTCTACACAGTATAACAGGTGCAGAGGCAACCCTGCATATTGTGAAAGAAGGAGTTCAGTCAGAGTTTGGGTAACAAAAATCATGGACTTTCCACTGAGTAATGTTTAAAATAGTTTTTGAGCAATTAGTGTCATTTGAATGGAAGCAGCTGAAACATATGATTTGGCTGAAGTACCAAAGAGGGGGATTGCTTTTTTTACCCTTTCCCTTTCCCTTCCCCTTCTCCTACCCCTTCCTCTTCCCCCATTAATTCTTCAGCCATAACCCCCATTATCTAGCAGAAGATACAGCAGACATTTTTCATACACACTGAATGTATGCCTGTTCATAGATGCCAAATAAGAAAGCAAAATAAGTTTGGATATTGTCATCTAGGTTAAGCCATTGGGGTTTTTGTGAAAACCTCTTTTTTTTTTTCCCTCTCCTTAAAATTACTTAATAATGCACAGTGGTTAATAATAAACCAATTTTGCCAGTAGTATTTGCTTGGGCAAGCTTCTTACTGAAACCTCTGATTAAATACTGTAAAATATTGTACTGTAAATACTACATCAAATGTTCAATAAAATCAAGAACTATTATTTATTCATTTTTGTTATGTTTGGGGTTTGCTGGGTTTCATTATATCTGAGACATCACGTTCATTGATGTTTTTCTAAAAAGATTGCTTTTATAGTATGAATCTTTTCCACACATTCTTGAAGCCCTACAGGGACAAACACCATACTAATACAGATGGATTCAGAACAAGGATCTGGTTCTAGCAACTTTGGGGTTTCTATGACTTTAGGATCCAAACCTAGTTCAGATTTCAGTGAATGATTTCAGTAAATTATTGCTGTCTTAGAATACAGCAAAACAAAACGAATCACATTCAAAGCATTCAATAATTTTGCAAAGTCACAGGCTCTATCTATAGACTCTGAAGTTGAGCCTAGTCACCAAAGTCTAAAGTTTTCATTTTCTCAGCAGGATAGTAGTGCTGTTTAAACATAGGAACTGTAAATTGAATGTAAGATGACATGAGTTCTCAGAAAACCACTTCAGTTCAGCAAATATTTGCTAACCATTTTGGATTTATGATGAATTTAAGTATGTGCTGTCATGCTTTCCCAAGTGTGGACCCTTGCTGCTGGTCAAATACAAGTTCTCGAAATATGCGAGTCTTGTAGTTATCTCAATAAATTTTCAGATGTCTAAAATAATCCTAAAACTGTAATAAGACATGCCCTAGCATATAAAAATCTGCTTTTTACAAGGAAAATTCGAGCAATGTGCCATACTTTTTACCTATTTATTTAAACTGTCACATGGCTTGCAGTGTGACTATAATCTAGCAGTAGTTACTATACTCACATGTTTCAGCCCCTCTCTTCTGATCCCTTCCACATGCCCAGTGCCAGGGATGTCCTCTCAGTCTACTCCCACATCATATCACCTCTGCCCCTCCCCAAGACAGAGGCCCCCATCCCCTGAAGGATGTGGGCCTTCAGCCATAGTGCTGGAAAGTTTGCTGGGCTTTTTGTTTTTTTTTTTCCCAAGATTTCTTTGCAGAAGTCTTTGATGTAGCATAGAGCCACCTGAACTAGCTGGGTGTTCTTTAGGCTGGATTAAAATCTACTATTTTGTTTACTCTGTAAAAAAAGTAAAATTAATTGTATTCTTTAGAAAGGAGGTGATAAATTCATCATGTAAGTGGATCAAGAGTATAACGTTTCAAAACATGGAATTATTTGAATGTAAGTAATTAATTTTTAGTATAATTTAAGATGAACTGTTAAAATCATGCTACTGTATATTTGCAAAAGTAAAATAGACAATATTTGTTAAATGAGGCTGGTTGAATAGGAAAATAATATGATTTCCTGAAGATTAACCTGATATCATTGTCTTCTTTTTGTAAATTCTTTTCCCTTTGGGATTATTAAAATTATCTCCAGAATTTAGAAAAAGAACTGATGAACCCAGAAAATGTCATACATTTCAACTTAATGAAATATACACCTGGAACCCTTATCAGACACTAGGTGTTCTTGGTTATAGTTTTGTTGATTGCCAGATTCAGATACCCAAACTCATAAGTCAATCCTTCAAAACATTGATAAAGTTAAAAAATATGAAAGAGTTTGAACTTGCTTTCTGGTTTAGAAGTTCATGGTTTGCAGTCTAATAATGTTTTCAAATTTTCTCCACAAATATGATAAGTAAAAATTACTTTCTGCTAGGAAAGCTTGTTTTCTTGAGAAATCATTTAAGTTTGAGAGCTGAAATTTAAAGAATTGCTAGAGAAACCCAAGAGAGAAATCCTTTTGGTGGAATTACTGTTATTCTGTTCAGAAATGTCATCCAGGCAAGGAGCAACACTAATTCTTTGTGATTATTTTACTGAGCTGTCATCTAAAACAGTCTGCAGTTGTTGAGAAAGATTTGTGCAAATTGCTTGATGAATTCAGACTAATAATGCACAAGTTTTTCCTAATGTGTTGTTCTGTGGTTAGTGGGTATTTGCAGGCTTTACAAATGACACTGTCACTTTTTCCACTGAGGATTGCTCTGCTGAAAATATTCCTGACAGGAGCAACACTGGCGGAATTTGCAATTTGACACCTGACAAGGTTGTCAGCATCAGGGGCCTTGTCTTGGGCCTGACATGAATGTAAGAATATTATCCAGTGAGAACTGTGAACTTTGTTGAACTGATCTATCTCCATTATATCTACTTGAACCCCAAACTTGGCATGTTATCAACTGAGAAAAGCAGCTAGCTTTTACATGACTGACTGCATGTAGTATTTATCCACACCTCTTGTCTTCACTGTGGGCTGATTCAACAAATGAATAAAGTAACAAAAAGAGGGAAAACCACAATGGTCACTCTGAGTTAAAGGGTCCTTCATGAACCCATAGGTCTTGTGCTTTTCTTGCACCCACAACAATCTACTATGGCTAATGCTTGACTGGAACAGATGTTGCATGTATCTGAATATTTCATGTTCTTCAATACTTCCTGTGGAAGTCATCAGGCCCATGGGCTTTATTGGGACACATTGATACTCTTCTGATAATTGGTAATGATCCTGGAAACAGTGGGGCAAAAACAGAGTCTCATGATGTATTCATAGCCAAATATGAATCTGTGTGAGAATATTTTTCTTGCTATTACTTCTGTTTATGTTGCTTGTTTCATCTGCTCCCCTTCAGGATAGCTAGCAAAGAGTCACATTGGAACTGAGAGTCTCTCCCTCTGCTGATTTTGCAAACAAGAGGAAGAACATTTGAAAATGCCAACACCATTCATATCTACAAGTCAGGCTGACTGCTGATTGGTTGTTGTCATTCCATGGAAGTCTGTGATGCTGAATATATCAGGCTTGCAACCTGAAATTGGC
This sequence comes from Pseudopodoces humilis, assembly GCF_049639895.1. Taxonomy (NCBI): domain Eukaryota; kingdom Metazoa; phylum Chordata; class Aves; order Passeriformes; family Paridae; genus Pseudopodoces; species Pseudopodoces humilis. The sequence goes on along the minus strand of NC_142200.1, from coordinate 121,145,629 downwards.
TTACTTTGATATTGAGGCATCTTCTCCTCTTGCCTGAGAAATTTGTAATCTTCCCTCACCTGCAAGAAAGTCCCATCATACTTTACTCTGGAGAACTGGGAGAGTCCATGGGAAACACAGCCAGCAGCAAATGTGTTCACGTTTCATTATGAAGAACATATGAACTCTTTGTACCTGACACTTTACACAACATGCTCCCTGGCTCTAAGAAAACATTGTTTCATGTTCCAGCTCTAATCAGCCTTCTCTGCCCTCTCAGAGAACAGAGAAGTTCATTGTTATATGCAGCTGTCATTTGTTCCATCTCCTTGCTCTTTCTGACTTCAATATCTTTGTGGTATTTAGTGAAAGTAATTTTCAGTTAGAAATCTTCTGCCCTTTCAGTAAGTGCAAGTATAGCACTTCATCAATGGCCAAAGAATTCCAAGCTATCTGGGATGTATCAGGACAGTTGATAAAACCTCACAGAGCAACCTATGATAGTACATCCCATCATAAATAAAAAAAAAAACAGAAAGGGCCTTTGTCAGTGTTTATCTGTAGCGCTTTTATTCTTTGCCCTTGATTTCCTCTTCAGAAAATTGATGCACCCTTAAATTGAAGCAGGAGGCTTGACAGGTGATGGTTAGTGTGATAACTGCTCAGATTTCATCAGCCAGTGTTTTTCTGGTGGTGCAATTGTAGGAACTTTCAGCTAGATTACCTGTCATCCACTACATCAGATAAAAGAGGGAGAGTTGAAAGATGCGGTTTTGCCACTGTACCTTATAGGAAATGAAAAGTGTGGGTGAGGTAACAGTAGCTGAAAAGAAGTACAATTATTTTCTAATCAGGCTATTCCATCAAGAATGTCACTGCTGAAATTTGCAATCATTGGGCAGAATCCATTGTTAAATTTGCATTGTTAAATTCAAAGGGGGGAAAATCCTAAAAGACATAGTCATTCTTACTGTAGGTATTATCTCAAACACTACTTTTGACTATCCATTTAATTCTTCTGTATATGAAAAGTGCAATCTATTTTTAGACAGAAGAAAATGTTCCTATTTTGAGTGTATGTCTATATTCTTATTTCATTTTACTTATTCTGATGCTAGGTTGTTGGTTTTTTTTTTCTTCTGAACTGATAACTCAATTGCTTTGTAAAAAGTTTACTTATTTTGTGTTCATCCAGGCAATATTTTTATTTAGCAACTAATGCATGCTAACACTACCTAATATTAAAGGTATATAATTTTGTCAGTACTCCTGTACTGTGAAAAAAATTGGACTGTTTTTTGTCCACCTGAAACCATTGAATTATAAAGATGACCTGAGTTTAACTAAATTTAATTGTACTTAGTAAATTTTCTATACTGACTTAATTCTGTGCTTTAGCAATTACTTTTCCGTGCTGAATTTCCTAATTATAGAGAAACTTAAATATATTTTGTATTATCTATGCTCTGATTTATCTTGGTTATCCTCCATAATCTATTCTTCTAGGTCGCTGAGGTCTGTTGTGAGTTTTATTTAAAATTATTACATATGCAAACTCTAAAAAAGAATAAAATAAAAACATTACCACCAGTTTGTTAACTATCACTATTCCCAATACTGCAGTTGAAAGTCTGTCACTAATTCTATTATAAATGCTTATTTTTCTGAGGCTTATGCAGTTTAGCTATGAAAATTCTCTCTCGGGTGAGACTTGGCAGCTGAAAGTTCATCATGTGACTGCAGCAATTTGTTGCTATTGTTTTACCAAATATTCTCAATTTGTTAGAGATTTGTTGACAAAGTTATAAGAAGAAAGCAATTTTGTAAAATGCAGAAGACTAAATATACAGTCTCATAATATTTTCTTTGTGCCCTTGTTAAAAATAATTTCACATATTATAATGATTCTGAGAGAGTTGTATTTTTGTTTCTTCCCCCTAGATGGACAGCCAATGACACTGAGAGAGCAAATGGATTGGAAAACTCCATCTTTGGGAAGAAGTGGTTCTTTGTCACTATTTCGTCCTCCAAATGGTTTCTGTAAAAACCAGCGTGTCATTGCTCATGCTAGAAACTGCTACAAATATTATTCATAAAAGAGAATAAGGTATTTTTTACATATCCAGACTTGAAATAAACACATTTGCACTTTAGGTGTGATGAATGAAGTGCCACAGTGTCTTTTTAATGCAATGGTGAAGGACCTTCCTGAGAACTGTGGTTATCTCTGGCCATTGCAGAAAGCTTCTCATGCAATCCCTATTCAGGCATTTCCAGTTCAAAGGGGTGCTTTGTACACACATTGGGAATTCCTTCATGAGAAGCAATTGCAGCTACTGGGATCTCAGAGAAGGCACTCAGCTGAACATAAGCTTGCACTGTAAAAAAAAGATGATAAAAACTAGGAGAAGCAGAACAGAAGGTTAAAAGTGTGCAAAGTTTGCTTGAGGGAGACGAAGGAGATTCACAAAGCCAAGTCTTTCTATTGAGGAAAAAGTTAATCTGTCAGTCATTCACCATTGTAGGTTTCTATACAAAGAGGAAATTTGAATAACAGGGTGTTATAAACAACATTATAATGACTTTTTATAAAGAGATTTTGTCATTAAAAATAAAAATAAAAATAAAAATAAAAATAAAAATAAAAATAAAAATAAAAATAAAAATAAAAATTGTGGTGGGCTTTGTGATTTTGCAACATCAAAAGTTGATTTATTGTCCTTCATTAAAAAAAGGCAAAAAAATAGCTTAAACCAGAGATGTAAGCTACAATTTTTCTCTGTATGCAGAGTGCTTCTGCATGTAGAAGATGTTTTTATGAATTCCTGCTGACTTTTACTCCTTTAGGTAATAGAGGCAACAGCTGGGCCCATGTTTTTCTCACCTGTATGTAGAAAAGGTGGGATCTTTCATTTTCCATATACATCCTTAATATTGTTTTGACCAGATGTAGTCATGATCCAGAACTTCATGTACAGCAGCTGTCAGACCACTCAGAAAAACCTATTTTTCCTATACTTGACAATAATCTTCTGTTCATTTGGAAAAAATAGCAAGATTTTAATTGTTTTCTCTGCTGGTCATCTGTGTATCAAATTAGCATATCCTGATCTTTTGACTCAGTATGAAAACGTCATCAATATAAGAATAGTTGCCTAATTTTTCTTTTCAATTTAATCTATTTTCAGCTGCGTGGAAACGTAAGGGGGCAATAAAAAGTGGATATAAATAATACAGTGGGTTTGTTGCTCTGCAACAGGCAGTTTCCAGAAGAGTATAAGTTCTAGAACTGAGAGTAATGTTTTCTTAGAGAAGGCAGTTTAGCTGAGAACAGATCTCAGCATTATTTGAAGACACATGCAGTCTTTTTGAGAGATGAAGTATTCAAAACTGAGTAAGTCAAAAACCCCACCTACAAAAATAGTGGTGATGCATGAGTTCATCTACTGTTAAGCAGACCAGGCGGAACTGTCCAGGCAGACTGCAGCTCCCAATTCATGTTGCCTTTTTACATCTCCTCCCAATAAATTCAGCCACTGGAAAGGACTGCTCATTTACTCCATGTTATATTTGTGTATAATTATTAATAGTAATAATGATGTTGATGATGATGATGAACAGTATAAGAGAAATATATCAAAGATACAGTACAGCTGTAGTAGCACATCCCAGTTTTGGCAAGCTGCTTATTCAGGTGTCTAACTCTGAGCGCAGTGCAAGACCAAGAAGGTAAATAGATGGCAGAGGGTGAAGAGCAGCTGGAGATGAAGCTGTTTGTCTGAGTTTGTGGAGAGGGACAGTGACTGACCTAAGTGTTTTACCCATAGTCTATCACTGATCACATCCAGCATTGCACCTTCCTGTTGATAAAATACCTGCTGATTAAGCAAGATATATAACAAATAACTGATTAAAATTACTTAATTCAGTCTGATTTTTTTTTTCTTGTGACAGATTTTTAAATGAGTGGTATAAAATGAGAGATTTACTCACATTGACAAGATAAAATAACCTTTCATGAACTGAAGTAGCTAGGAAAAGGATAAAACAGTAGCAACACAATGAGTAGCATGCAGGGATGCAAATAAAGCACTACTGTGCTGAGTAGCAGCATAGCAGAGCTTTTGCTGAAAGAACAGACTGGAATGCCTCCTGTTTTGCATCGTTACAGTGCAGCAGTATGTACTTATACATGCCATTAATTTATACAAGCTTTTTGGCTCCCAAAAAACCAAATGTTAGAATAAGCTATCTAATCACCCTGTCCATAAATCGAAAAGGGGCTGAAATGATTTTGCTTGATCTGCAGCCATATTCCACTGAAAGTCTATTGGCTTGCAAAGGTTGTCAGAGCACATTAACTACAGAGCTCTCTCCCAAGCTGGGTGTACTTAGCTGCCATTTCTGTGCCTCATTTTTTTACCAGTTTGGTCTTAAAATAAGGTGTCATTAGGCAGAGAGTTGAGTAGCTGTATATTTTAACACTGATACAGAGAAAAAAATCAAATTGCAAACTCATTGTCTGCTCCATTGGGGCAGTTCAGGAGGAGTGAGGGGATAGCACAACATTTGAACTTTCATATGAAGCATTAGAGTCTAAAATGTAAAGTCTAGTCTTATGTTTTCCAACCTGGAAATATTTATATCTAGTAATTTTATCAAAATTTTTTATATTCACTGAACAGAATATTCACTGAACAATGTTTTTTTGGTTTTTTGGGGGTTTTTTTACTGTGTTAAAATGCAAGGTTTGAAACGCCCAAGTGGGAAAAAGCCCCAAATATCAGTGTTTGAAGTAAGTGTGTCACTTACAAATTGGCAAAAGAAAGCATGGGACATACCATAAAGTTCTGGGTTTGAAAATGGTTGCTGGTTGTTAACTTCTCATCAATATTTTACTTGATCTTGTCTTTCACTGATAATACCAGCATGATGTTCTCAGTCATATATTGACTGCTCTCCTCTACACATTGTTACGTGTAAAAACTTCGATGTGCCAAGTTTCACACTGAGCCTACAAGATCAGAGCTAAAAACTGAGACTGAATGGGCACAGAATCCAATATTTTCTTTTGGTTAAATGCTGATGAATTTCAAGAACTTGACACCAATTGTTTTTCATGCATCAGGCTGGGTTCCCCAAATTGAGGTCAGAACTGTTTTAAAATATTAGGTTACAACTGAAATATTGTTGAATTTTTGTATTTTAATCTTTTTCTATTTCAATTATTGCAAAAAATATTTTGATTGAGGTCTAGGAATCTCTGCCACTAGTGTGTGGCTAACAAAACTGGGACCATTTCTTTTGGTACTTCTAATTGTGGCCTAATTGAAATTTATGCCAGTAAGGTTGGCATCTAAGTTTGGAGCCCTGGTTAAAATTACTTGAAGTGTGACCCTAAGCTGGTTCTATTGCTCTGTACATGAGGCTGACTCTGTTTGTGGAAGAAAGAACATTGCCCTGTAGTTCAGTATAGGAAAATCACAATTCACATTTCCCTTGCAGTTCAGAAACCTCTTTTACAATATTTGGGGTTTTTATTATCTGTAAATATTTCCTTGTTATTAGAAATCCCATCAATTACTAAGATACAGATACACAATTTCCAAAATTCTGGTCAGGGTTGTGCAACATTGGCCTGATAAAGGACCACAGAAGGTTTGAGGTCTTGGGTAGTTTGTCAAATGTTTTTTCTAGTTTTTGCTAGCAGAGCTGTGTTTGTTTTGAGCTGTGAGAAAATTTTGCTGCATAGTCCTGTTAATTCTTTTCTTGAGCGGTTTTTTACAATTTTATTTCATTATGGAATTTGTTGGTTAGAGTTCAAGTGGTTTTATTTTGGGATTCCAAGTCTGTACAGATTCTATAAAGAAATGGCAGAGATATAGTAGTTCATGTTATCCATGTGCATTCATTTGTGCTCAGAGTAATAATTTTAGCTAAAGTGTCTGTGCAGTCATTGAGCAGGCAGATGAGCTTTCCTATGTATTCATTGCCATTCTAGACTCTTAGATATCCTTTGCAAAAAACTTTACAATTCCTAAACTAGCGTTTGACAAGATGAGCTGTAACAGGCTTCAAGATTTAACAGAACTGCATATAAAAATTCCTTGATCAGCCCTTATCCTATATGTTCCATTTACAGAGGAATATCTCAGAGGCTGGACATGGAAAAAATGCCACCCTCTTCACAGAGGCACGCCAGTGTGGTTAGAAAAGATGCATTGCACATGACTGCAGCCCTGCCATACATTTGTGCTGAGAGGAGCAAGCAGCTTTCACTTTTCCAGACCTCTTCTGGCTCCCAGGGTGTCTCTGTCCCCACATACTCCTCAGTGCTTCTCTAGAGGGTGTGAGGACAGCTTGAGTGTCTCTGTACCCAGGCAGTAGGCACCCTAAATATAAGATGAGAAACAACAGATGGCTACAAACAGATGGGGGAACCTAAGTAACAATTAGATGCTATTGATCAGTATGACGACAGTTCTCACAATACAGTGATATTCTAGGGTTTTGTCCAATCTGCTTTAAATTTGGTTCAAACATTCACTGCTTCTTTCAAGCTGCTATTCCAGTGGTGAATTTGCTGGGGTGAAGATGGAAAGAAGAACTAGATGTATTTTAGCTTTATCCTGAGCACTGGAAGGACTGTAGCACATATTTTTACATCCTGAAATGGATTCACACAGGGTCCACAGTCCCAGTCACGGCTTCAGCGAAAGAGGGATTGTGTGAGGCTGGCAAAAATGAACAGCAATAAAGGTGCTGCTGGGGAGTGGATCAGATGTTACCATAAAATCAGATATGTTGCTGACTTGTATCTTGTTGGTACCTTTGTCATCCTTGAGTGGATGTGAATGTCCATGTGTTTTTGTCCCTGAAACATAGTCTTCTCTGTGTCCAGATGATTTTGTTGCTGCCCCATAGTTCATACCCCACCATCTCATGAATACTTTTCTGGTAACATAGTGCCTATAACATTATAAAGCTTCAGCTGGTTGTCTGTCTCTAAGTTCTGGAAGGCAGAGGTTTGTTTTTTGGTTTTGTTTTTTTTTGTTGGTTTTTTTTTTTCTTTTGCTTTTGTTTCATTTTGCTTTTTGGGTTTTTTTGTTTGTTTGTTTTGTTTTGGTTTGTTTTTTTGTTTTTAAAGTGCTAAAAAGTTTCTAGTGAGTAAAGGGAAGAATAAGAGCCACCTCCCCCGACTGCCTGCGGTTAGAAAAGAGTTCCTCTTATGTTCCTATTACTGTTTTGATAAAGACCAAGTATTTCTTGAAAGGGATGTTACAATTCACAATCAGGTGTAGAGTACTGCAATGGCTGGCAGGCCTGGGCCAGGGTGGTAATTCCTCTCTTATGTTCATCAGCAATGTAGAAAAGGCTGACTCCTGACTTCCCATGCTCTGAAGCTGATGCATGGGCAGCACAAAATATGCTGTTGGGGTATTTTTGTTGGTTTTTTTTTTTTCTTTTCAGCCATTTTGCATTGCCAATTAGTGTCTGACTCTGTCATTGAATATTCATGCTTTGGATTGTTTTTCAACAAATGCGTTGGGAATTGTGTCTTTCCAGTCCAAACCTCATTTTGTTACAGTATTTTTGCCTATGCTTTTAATCTCTCAGGGTGCCTTTGTATTATTTGTCTTTGTTCTTACTTGTACTTTCAGCTCCTCCTAAATTACCATTGTTAGCTCATTATGATAGTGAATTCATTAAGATCATTACTTCTTTCAGATTATTACTGAAGATGTTAAGAAAGACAAAACTATTCTCTCACCGTGGGTAAACCTCCTGCTACACCTCTCATCAATGCAATGGGCTCGCTTTTCCTTGCAATTTCTTTCCAGCCCACCAAATCCTCTTCTTCAGGATTATACCAACCCATTTTTAAACTCAAAGTTTGTGAGATGCAGCTTCAAGGCTGTAATGAAGTCCACATAAGTTGGCTGCATTTTTTATCTCCCACTGCCAACAGCTTCATCCAATAAACATATATGTGTTATCTGGAATTTGAGGAGATTCCTTAAGTGAATAGAGTAAACATATATATGTAGGATTAAAATCTTTAATTTTCTTTTTTTCTAAAAGGGGGTCCAATAAGTCCAGGATAAGGTGTTCTCAATAAACAAAAGTCAAAGGTTTCACATTCTTTAGATAGCTGGTAATTATCATAATATTTCACACTGTTGGTCATTATTTTACTTAGGTTAGCTTTTTATTGTTCAGATCACTCTTCTGCTCTGTACCTTTTTAGTGATTTTGGTTCCTTATCCTATAGATGTCATTAAAACCCAAAACCACCAGGTCTTTATTGAAAATAAAATTCCCATTATAGCAAAGGATATGTAGTGTCTTTTAGATGGTTTAAAAGTTTCAGGATTTCACAAGTAATTTATTTCAAGCTCTTTGTTGCTATAATTACTTGCAAAAGTGTTTCCCTCATTTTATATATTAACTTTCCTTTTATAAAAAATTATTAGCAATAGTCTTACTGAATCATCATTCCTTTGGAGTCACTAATTTCGTATCCATATCAATTTCTGTCTCTGTTTATGTTTGTGAAAGCTCTTAAAATTGTGCTTGACTCTTTGGACGTTTCTTCTTCACCGAATGTCCTTATCAATCCCAGTATTTTGGCACAATCAATATGTGCTCTTTATTTAAGGTTGCTTTTGTTTTTGACTCTGAGAAGCTCTTAGCATCTCTTTTTATCAGCAGCTTTCCTTATAAAATTCACAGTAGTTATTTTTTTATTATTTTTTGGTTTTGTTTTTGTTTTAACAGAGAACTTGATCTCATTGGCCAAATTCCTTGACCCAATTTCTGATCCCCCAAAATACACCCAGATTTCCAGAGCAATGATGCTAAGTATGGGGAATAAAACAGAGAGCACAATGGAACTGATAAAAGAGCCTGGTATCTTAGGCCTAATCAAACAGAAACCATGGGAGAGACAGACACAGATAACTACCCCCTGGGGTAGAAGTGACCAAGAGGTATGCTGTGAAACTTTGTAATGATTGCCAGGTAACTGATGTCATGAGGAATGTGTTTCCAATGAAAAATTGTTACCAAAAATAGAGCCCTATATAAGTGCCACACATGTAAAACCCTATACAAACGCCTTGTATACTCAATGAAATCGGCTCACCTGATCTCAGCTGGGATGTCCCCGTCTCTCAATCACCGATAGTAAGAATGGCATCATTCAAACTTTGGGCTTCAGGACCCAGGAAAGGATGATCTTTTACCTCAGTCTTCTCTCTAAAGAACCAGACTGTTGTTCGCTTGTGTTCTGACTCCATCTAGTCTGTATTACTTATTAAGGGTTAGGTTGCAAGTAGAGCCCAGATCCATGAGAACAGGCTTTCAGAGAGGACAGACTTTATCCTTTATGAGGTGCTAAATGACAACGGTGCTGGGTTTTACATATATATAGCCACAGGCGTCTTTGCCAGGCATGATAGCTTTGGTCTCTCTTCGAACCCAACCGACTTCACTGGGAACTGCATTTATGCTGTGTCTAGATGCCACAGACAAGGACAGCAGATTCTTTCCAGTTCTGCTCTCTATCTCATACTGTTAGAATTTACAGATTATACAACGTTTGCCCAAACTTTTCTAGCGGTCTATAAAATGTTGCATCTCTTGATTTTTCTCATGGTTAAAAAACTGTCAAAAACCTGCAAAGACCCAGCAGTTAAAAAGAAAGTGTGTTAGTCAGATGATGATATTATATCTTAAATTTAGACACAAAATGCAAGACCCTTAGCTTTCAGTAAACTGACTCAGAACCTATCATTTACCTCCAGGTCTGGTGTGTGAAATTCACATGCAAGAATAAAAATCTCATATACCCTTTCCTTGGTCTCCTAAGTAATGGTCTATATGAATCCATATAACCATAATGGATACTTTACATCTGACTTTTCTATCATGTGATTTATTTCTTATGAAGAGAAGGGAGACCGTTCCCATCATTTTAGCACAGCATATTTTATGTTTATGATTTTCTTGCAAATAAAATAAATTTACACTCTAGCTAAAAGATATTTCAGTTTTACTCCCTAGTCAGAAGGTAAACTTGTATATTTTGGTTTTGATGTAACTTAAAAGATACATGTTAAGCTTTTTGTTTAAAGTACATTTAGAATTAAACAGGCCACATTCAAAGTAAATTATCTAAATAGATTTTGGAGAAAGAAAGGAGTCTGTTCATTTTAATATACCTTCAGAAATATTTTACTTCTTGATGATGACAGCAGCTCTTACTGACAACTATTAATACATTATAAACACCCCATCAGAGTTATATAAAAACATGTCAGTTTTAAAGAGAACATCTTTGACAGCAAATTTTCTGATTGTGAAACAGCTGTGCCTCCAGTACAATGCATTAAGTAGTTTATTCCTTTTAGATAGTTAAATTGTGCATGAAATGTTGCTGGCGCAAGGGCTCCAAATCTGGCCTGATTAGCGAACATCTGTTACATTGGAAAAATTCATGTCTACCCTAATTAGCTGTCAGGCTGATGTACATCAGCCCTGATGGTGAGGGATCCTGTGCTGTTTAAGTCAAACAGGTTTCTCTCCTATCCCATCACCTGCCCTTTCAAATCTTTTCCTCTGGTGTGTTGCTGTAATTAGAGATTGTTGGAAATACAATAGAGCAGGTTATGGTCAGTTATAGTCCCATCTGTGCTATTTTTTTATTCCCACAAAACTTACAAACTGACATAAAGCAGTCCTAGCAGTCAGGCTGAGGTCTATATATTTTTCTAATCCTAATCCAGTCACTAAATATGAAGTCTTTTCATTCTGCTAAAGCAAACACTTTGGGGTGACTGAGAGAAAATTAATAATGGGCTGAAACATTTGTCTTTTTAAGAAATTATCATTTTTAAGATAAGGGTATTTTTGGGTTGAGTATGAAATGTGGCAAAGAAATGAAGAAATCTCATGAAAACTGTGATCTCTGCTATTGATATTTTGGTATCTCTTTGATGGAACAAGGATGGACACAATTCACCTCATGTAGTGTGTACATATATGCACGCATATATTTAAAGTTCCATACTAGATGGACAGCCTTTAGCTTGGGGTTCCAACAGTCATTACTATATTTGCAGGGGTTTGTTAATTTGTTTTTAGTGATGCTTCATTTTGTGTAGATACAGAAAACTTATTACTATAAATGATAGAAATATTCATTAAGGGTACTAAGTTTCTTTATTTTATGCAGCAGTCCTAATACATAAGTATCACCTAAATATAAAAAAGCAATTCCTCAGATGGATAAATTTTTGTGACTCTATTAAAGGAGGTCCACAGGCTTAACATTGATTAAGATCCTAGTCCTATTCAATGAAAATAAATTGTGTTTTCATTGCTGACTTTTCCCTGTGTCCCAACAGCAAGGATTAAAGCCAAACTGAGAAACTCATATTTATTAAATTAATTTATTTGGCTTTTTCAGTTCACAATTTCCAAAACCTAGTTCAGTCCTCAGTCGAAGATCATGGTTTTCTACGTCATTAAATGTTTTCAGGCATGAAAAAACAAAGCATAAAAATATGCAATAGATTGATTAGTGGCAGAGGAATGAATTCTCACTCATATAATTTCAGATTAGGATGAACTCCTTTAATTTCAATTGTGAATTTTTAGATTGTTACCTGACTAACAACTGGTCCATAAGGATTATTTTAAAATATTGTAAAAGGAATTATCTTATTTATTATGTAGTCAAGGGACCGAAGGGTGAAAATTCAGAGTTGCATAATTTCTAACTGGCCATCGCTGTGGGACAGAAATGTCTCATCACCTCTTACTCCTATATCCTCTGGAAAGAAAAGGAATATCTCTGCTGCTTTCTACCAAAAGAATTGGTGTGGAGCCCTTCAGCTTGATTCCTGAGTTTACTGGTAGTACAGATCTTCTCTTGCCTCTCCCTTCTTGGTTTGTCTCAGAGCTGCAGAAAAGGCAAGATAGAGTATAGATAATTATGATTGGAGAGCTGTAAAAGATGTGAGAATTTCCTCCATACTTCAGCTTGTGTCAGTTTAAAATGTGCTTCAGGTATTTGTTTCATGTGTTACTTCAAATATTGCCACAGTGGAATCTCACTGATCTTTAAATTATTACGGAACATTGACATTCACATTAAATGGTGTCTATAAGAACAGTTATTAAAGGAAGTTTCTAAGCATAACTGAGATGCAGTTAAAGTTTGTGTTTCATTGGTTGTGTTCCAACTTTTGAATTTGTAGCTAAAGAAAGAGCAGTTGCTTTGCAAAACTTGCAGTGAAAAATGCATCTCTAGTCATGTATATATATATAAAGAAATATATATATATATTTATGTATGTACGTATGTATATATACACATATGTATATTTGTGGTGGTCAGAATTGCTGTCCTGTTGAAGAATTAGAAAAAAACACACTGTAATTCAAAAGGAACAATCCAACTGATAAGTGTGGTGTACATTAGAGAGGCAGACAAATAAATGTGATAATATTCATGTGAAGCAGTACCAGCCAGACAGGGACGGTAAAGCAGCAGATGAAAGAGTAATGAAGGTGCAATTTATATTCAGATACAACCGCAGTTAGGATTTCCCTCCCAGGAGCATTCCTTTAGCTGGAAGTGACACTTTACTGCCCTTAGTGTAAAAGATTTGGTAATGAGGTGTGTTGAACATTCACAAAGTTTTTGAAGTTAGGATGCTGAGGTACATGAAAGATAGGGAATAGTGCAGAAAGGAGCGTGCTTTGATTGTCATATGTCGAATTACTGTCACATTGTGTGCATGGGACTAAGCCAATAAAGGAGAATATTGTAAAAGATAAACAAATAGGAAATTAAAAGGCAGGGAGCCAAAATTAATGTAGGGGACTTTCACCTCAAAGTAGCAATAGATTAAGATTAAACTACTTTAGAACTACAGTTGTATCTGTAGCCTTGGTGAGGGATTGGCACTGAGGGAAGCCTGCAAAAAGAAGATTCAGCTGAAAGGCATTTGGAATAGCAGCAGAACCCTTTGAGTAGCTGAAATATGTATTTATTCTGTTGTCCTTACGTATTACTTATTTTTCTATAGAAATCAATAGGCTTGCATACATTTCCAACTGCAGTACTTAATCTGCTTTCTTTCGTTCAAAGTACTAGTCAAAGCGTAGTAAAAAAAACTAGCAGATGTCTGGTGGGACATTTGAAACACATCAAAGGAAAAGTAGGTACCTCTCACATTGCTTACCTAACGTTTGCACTTGTGTTACCCTCAACCAGGTGTCTAATGCCATCAGAACTGTGCATGGCACTCCTCTTGCTCTTGATGGAGGCAGCAAAATGTTGGGGACCATTGTTCACTGGAGGTGTTACACCACTGAAGATGCTCTGAAATGCTTTCTTATCAATTTTCAGGCGATACCAATCCTTATCAACTGAGTGGTGCTGTTCAAGACTGGTCATTCAAAAGAATATGAACTGTGTAGTTAACAGATCTACTGCAGCTCAGGGTGCAGCATGGTGATGGTTCTGTCAGTGGAACAGCAATGCCCAGGGCAGTTCATAGGATCAGCCATTCCTGACCGCATGCACGATGTAAAAAACATGACTCCAGGAGCTAGCAACACTTGAGCCATCTGTATTTGTTGGGCCCAGGGAAAGAAAAAAAAAAAGAATAAAAAAAGAAAGTTAAAGTGTTCAGATTCTCTGAATCTTGCTAATTTTCAGAATGACAAGGTTCTAGATGTTTGTACTTCCACCAACCTGACTATATTTTGAATCAGACCATAAATAGGCCACTTAATAAAGTTTTGGGATCAAAAATCTGACAAAGGAGATGCATTATTTTCAGGATGTGATGTCATAGAGAAAGTTGTTACTCTCCTGTGTGATCTCAGAGAGAGAGAACTGCTGTTTTATTTGGTGCTGCAGCCCTCTAAAAAAGAATAAATCATTAAACATACACCATAAGTCAATTCTCCCTCATAAACTGACAAATTTATATCTGTCTTTAACATGGGAGCTATTACATTGGGATATCAATTACTTCAAAAGCCATCTTTCAGATTTGTTGAGCTTACATTGATAGAGATGTGTAAAGGTATTCTGTGTTCTGCAACAAAACCTGAGGGAATACCTACAGCTACCTTTTGGGGCTCCCTTCTCTAAACTATAAAACAAGCCCTAATCACAAATGCATCATCTCATGCAGCAAGCACATTTTGATATAAATCCTGAGTATAATTTACATTGGAAAAGAATGGATCGATATTTGAGTTTTATCAGTTTGGATCCAATTCCCTGAAACACAGTTTTTTAGAACATCAAAACAAGTAAAGAGCACTCTCAAGTTCAAAACAGTTTTGTTGGGGGAAGAGTTGGAAAAAAAAAAATTAAATATAAGTTTTGGGTTGACATAATCCAGGTTAAATCTGAAAAAGAAAAATACTTACTTTTGTAAAACGAAAGGCTATTTTATCACTCAGAGAATGTCACATCAATTGTAAAGCCATCAGCCTCAAGGCTTGTTGGTGATTGCTTCATATTTACTGTTAGTCCAGCAATGGAGATGGTACTTTTACAGTCTTTGGACAGACTAGTGAGTGTGACATTTAAAGTGTTGATTTTTGCAGCACTTATGTTAATTGTTGTAATTTTCCTGATGAACCACCATTCTGGTTCCCTGATGCAGCCAAGATAGTTTTACATTTTCTATGCAGGCCTCTTTGCCATTTGGTCTGTGTAGTGTCAGCTTCGAGTGCTACTGAAAGCAGACAAAATTGCAAGCAAATTGCATCAGATTGCCAACATTGTGAAAAGGTAAATTGCTTGCAAATCTATTTAAACCACTGCCCTATTTTCATCAGCTTCAGTACTTGGTATTCATGATTGCTTAATTGGCGACCTTTCCTATTGTGTAGTGCTTTATGGTGTAATGGAAAGCGATCTTTACCAAACCAATTACCCTTTTTTTCTCAGCACTACATTATTGCTGTGATTGCAACTGCCAGTCCTTTGTAAATGAACTTTCTGATTTCAATGATGTTTTTAAAATGTAAGATAGAAAAAAGTGGCATTCATATTGTGTGATGTTCTATTTTGAAGCCTTTTTGTAGTCACCATTGTCTGGGAAAATGGACTGAAGGGTTACACAGTACCTACAAATATCCATGTAACTATTATTAATATTATCATAATGTCTCCTTTTGTACAGCAGCTCAATTAGGAAAGGATAGGAGAAATATTTTGTCACCCTGTCAAGTGCACAGGAAGTGCTTTTGATGCCTCTTTTTTGACACATACATTATCTTCACTAATAATATGAGATTCCTTTTTTAAGACATGGAAGTAAATATACAAAAATCTTAGCTGCTATGATAATTCAAATCACCATAACTTTACAAAATGTATTTTTAAAGAGTCTTAGCTTTTCCAGACATTTAGGTACAAAATATTTTGAAATACTGTGGGCAGTATAAATAAAGGTAAATGTTACTACTTCCTTCCACTAGAACAGGGATTGCAGCTATTTGTCTAATAAATGCAGAGATAGTGAAAGAACACATTTCACAAGGTGCATATTATCTAGTTTAGTTTTGGTTTCAGCAATAATAGGATGCAAATGTTTGAATGAGTTCCTGTACTGACAAAAAAATTGAATTCTATAAAAATGACCATTCTCATTTATTTTTGTAATATAGGATAAAAAAAAAATACAGTATTCCAAGAGCTTACTTTGTGTATTTATTTATGTGATTTAGGAAATTATATCATTACTCATAAGTGGCAACACAGAAAGGGCTCTACAAGTAATTTAGTCATTCCCTAATACGGTACTGTAAGTGCAAATGGATGCATCATTCTACCCCCTACAGTTAAGAATTCTGTTGCAATGACAAAAAATTGAAAGGATTTATTTTATTCTTTGTTCTTTATTCTTTTGCCAATTAAAAAAAAATCTTCTGGTCAAGGTTTCTGATGATTTTAGTATTTTTTTTGTGGCTCAATGATTTATTTACAACTGTGCTCTTCAGTAAAACAAGTCTTTCCCCGACTCTATAGTCTTTTTTTTATTTGTAAAAGAAAAGCATCACTGAAATCTACTATATGGCAGTGCGACTCTATTTCAAAGCAGTGAAAAAACTCTATTTTCTCTACTTTAGAAAATGGCAGAAGTCGCTTATACATTTGAGTTTCTGTTTTGCACCCATAACATGTTAGCTAGCATGAAATAGTACTGACCACGAGTTTGTCATTGCATGTATAAACACAATGTGTGTGCACATACACAGACATTCTCCCAGCTCTAATTTACTTGTGGTTTTTGTGGGAAGAGAGAAAGGAGGGTATCCATATCCTCGCCTTTGTAGAGGGTAAGAACATAGCAATTCATATTACCCCAGTATAAAATTCAGGGGTTTTTTAATCAGAAAAGCTTAGGTAGGGGAAATGACTGTAAGATAGAAATCCAGGAATAAAATATTTGGAACTTCTTATCATATATGTGTTTATAGAACACACAAATTGTCAAGCACAGCTTGTTATCCCTCAATTTACTCTGTGAGCATCCTACAGGCTCTCTAAGTGCCAGTAGCAAGGATGATGGCTTCACCTCAGAATGGAGTTCTGCTCTTCAGAAAGCAGCTCCATGATGGGGCAGCAGTGAATGAGTGCACATTCAAACCTGGTATTACTGATGCACAGAAGCAAATCTGCAGCTGAAGAAAGCTGGCACTGATGGAGTCCAAAGGTGAGGAGGGACTTTTAACTTGGCACAGTGAGAAGAGTGTAGCTGCAAAGGGAGGTCACGGCTTTGTGATGGGGCAGTGTAGGTTCAGTAAAGCAGCAAAATAACAGAAGTGGTGGCTAATTCAGTGGGAAGCACACAGTGAGGAATGTTGAAGGGTTTTGAGAGTTATAATGGGCATATAAAAATGACAGAAAATTCAAGGGGCTTGTTGTAGACATTTTGCACTGATGATGAAACATGATCTGTGAGGCTGAAAATGTTTCATGACACAATATGAACTCTGTGTCCATATTGTAAAATGGAAAATTCCAGATAACGTAAAGCAGATGAACAGAAACAAGGAAGTACTGTTATGTTGTCCATGGTTCTCAGCTAGTTCTTTGTTGAAAGTGTTCTTTAAGGCTTAGTTGTTGCACTGATTTCAGTGTTAACTCTTTGCCATCAGTGCCATAAATGGGATAATGTTGACATAGTCACTGCAAGTTCATATTGTGACCACATTGAATAAAATTCATCCTGAATAAAATTTTGAATTAATCCTTTCATTGCTGAACTACCAGGAACCACTGCCCTGCTGCACTGGTATGTTGTGAATGTTGTCAATAGGATTTTTAATCCTCTAGACAAATAATTCTGGTTGCTTAGTCTCCTTTATTGTGAATAAGTATCATAAAATAATTGTGAAATTAGGGGACAGAATCTTACTTCTGGTAAAACTACAGAAATCCACGAGGCTTGAAAAGTAAGAGCATATAAATGTACTCAGAGAGGAATACATACTAGTATCTCTTTAGCCATTCTTTGGTGGAATGTCATTAAGCCTTGATGAGCTTATAAATGAAGGCCTGATGAAATTAATCCATTTTTAAAGTACGTCTGAACTTTTCATGTGTGTATGTATACGTATATATTATCTATTATATTATCTATTATCTATTATCTATTATCTATTATCTATTATCTATTATCTATTATCTATTATATATGATATATGATATATGATATATTATCTATTATCTATTATCTATTATCTATTATCTATTATCTATGATATATGATATATGATATATTATATATTATATATTATCTATTATATATGATATATGATATATGATATATGATATATGATATATGATATATTATATATGATATATGATATATGATATATGATATATGATATATTATATATTATATATTATGTATTATGTATTATGTATTATATATATAATTTGTATGATCTGTTTTTCAGGTTTCCCGACAATGAGTGGAAATTAGTCAGCATGGGCTCTGTGATGAATGTTTCTAAGGTGACTTTAGCAGAAACTGGTCTGGAAGCATGCCTGTCCTCAGTTGCTCACCAATCAAAAAGGTAAGTGGGCACATCACTGAGGTTTTAACTGTGTCTGGGTGACAAGATTCAAACAGCAACTTGTATTCAGAATTTTTCTTCTGTCTAAATAATGTTATTACAGCAAAATTCTTCACTGTGGAGCTGGTGAGGCACTGGAACAGGTTACCCCAAGAAACTGTGGATGCCCCATCCCTGGAAGTGTTCAAGACCATGTTGGGTGGGGCTCTGGGCAACCTGGTCTACTGAAAGGTGTCCCTGCCCTTGGTGGGAGCAGGTTGGAGCTATCTGGTCTTTAAGATCCCTTCTAACCCAAATCAATTCTATGATTCTATGATTATTGTGTTCAGAGTAAGATGGAACCCCAATATGACAGAGATTATCTGTATGCTATCTTTTATAGATTAACATGGGATTTTTTTTAACATGGGTATGCATTTACCAGTTATTTCATGCAAATGGAAGCTTTTTTCTAAACTTGATTGATACAGAGCCTGGAGACACTTGATCTTCCTAAGAAAAGCTTAATGTTCCAAAAGACAACCACTCCATAAATTCTGTCATGCCATCAGTAGTTGGGTAAAACTTTGATTAATCAAAAACTTGGGGACTATTGGGAAGTCTATCCAGCTGCGGGTTAGAGGCTGATGATAAGCGTGGAGGCATTGCTTTTTATGTCTCTTTAAGTTTGCCAAGGTCTTTGATATCCCTTGGGGTAAAATAGATATGTGGATATAAGATATCATTTGTGCTAATTTACAATTCATATAGCAATATGTAATCTCTCCTGAACTTTATCAGTATGACACGACAGTAAACTCTATCACAAAATTTCCACACGTTTTTCTAAATGAAGAGGGTGTTTCTCTATGACAATATTTGGTTTTATTCCCTCACATTTATGCCCTAGACTAAATTACAGTATTTTGTTTGCAATTTTTTTGTCATATCATGTTAGCCTAATATATCACTAATACCATTTTAATACAGAAATTTTAGTATTCCTACTCATCAGATGATACAATAAGTTATCACATTAGCCTGCTATGACTTCTTATGGTATCTGTTACTACATTCCTACCTTATTTTAAGTCTGATAGGTACCATGATTTCCCACACTTCTGCATTTGAGAGCCTTCATAAACTCCATGTTACAAAGTTCTACAGCTGAAGAGGTAACATCGATCTAGTTAACAATATTTAGTAGTGTATTTGCAGGTATCTGAGAGTTCAGTCTGCTATGGTGCAACAGCTGTGCCTGAAAAATGTTGTTTTCTTTTTAACTTAGAAAATATGACAAAGGGAAAATATTATTATTGTAAAGCAAACAAAAAACCAGAAAACCCAACCAAAACTGTGCTTACACAGAATACCTGGAGTTTCTGCAGCAAATGAAAGAGGAAACCTTTCTCAAAAGCAATATTAAAAACTCCCTTGTTTCTCTACAGTTTATTTTTTCCTGTAATGTTCTATTCACCTTTTCAAATAGATTTATTAACCTTCAAAGGAAAGGGAAAGGCAAGGAAAAATCCCTGTATTTGTGTTGATAACTCAGTGCCTGCAGTTTCCCCGCAAGATTTTGTCTGGTGACACTCCCTTCTATGGAAGGAAGCAGGAGAATTTTACTGTCCAGGACCAGGCAGCCTCTCATGCTCATTATGACCAAACTGATGGAAACAATTGTTTCTCACTGCTTCTTTTTTTTTCCTTTTTGTCTTACCTAAAATAGAATTTTATTTCTTGGCTTAACCAGAATGGTAAGAGATCTGGCGTAGTAAATAGATGAAATGTTGAACTGTGCAGCTGTCAGAACAAGTCATGTACTCTGATTTTTTGAGCTGGATTATTTCCCATCCCTGTGCACCCAGATTTGCCTCAGGTCTGCAACAGTATTTTAGATTCACAGTATTCAAACACCTACTCGTTCCAGTCTTGCAGTTTAACAGTGGGAGTTGAGGAAGCAAATTAAATACCTAAATATATTGTGTTTTGCTTAGAAATAGAATCATGTATAGTTTAGAAATGCTTTAGCAGTACAATGTTGTCCTTAACTGGCCATCTTGAAACAAACTCTTACTCCAGTTAACTTATCCTTATAATTGTACACCTGCCCTTTGTACAGGGACTTTTGCACGTGTCTTTTTGGTGTTGGCTTGCTTAAGTCTCAGCCATAGTCTGAGAGCTGATTCTACCAGGTTTCCATTTAGATGTGGCTGCTGTTTGGGCCCCCCTCCCCACTTTCCATTCCATCTAGGGCTCAGTTCCTGCTTGCATTCGCTTCCACCACGTTCTTACTGACACATCACAGTTGTATTCCAAGGTCAGAACTTGGCTGACTTTTTTGCCTGTTTTCAGATTCCTACAAGTAGAATATTCCTATGTGTGATTTCAGCCAAGTTTGGTTCTCAAACCAGCTGATTTGCAACCTTTTCCAAATATTTCCTTGAGGTTTCTCCCCTGTAAGGTGTGACTGGATGCCTTTGAACCTCTTCACTAGCTGAGTAGGAAAGATGTATCTTTGATCAAAATAAAATTACAATACAACATCCAGAGGTGTTCAGTTTAGCAAGTTGGAAGAAGACTGGAAGAAAATCTACACCTCTGAGTAAGACCTGAAGTACCCAGGAAATATGCTTTGATCCTTGGTGACATTTTTTGAAAGGTGCTTCCTGTGCTTCAGATTCTGGTGTTACTGATTGTTCTTCAGGTTCTGTGCATAAATGCTGAACAGATTATGGTTGCTAGGTGAGCAGATTTACAAAGCATTGGGAAACCAAGAGATCAGTTTTTGATTCTCTGCCTCTCTACTTACTGGCCAAAGTACCTTCACCTTTGCTGCAGTGTGGGTCTGCAGGAACAAAGGTAGAAATTTCTCTTTGATTATGCAAGCCTCAGTGGTCACTCCATCAGTGTCCCCAGTCACAAGAATATGTGTTTCTTGGAGTGGCATTCTGCAATGTCATAAATAGTCTTTCAGTAAAGTCTTCTGACTTTATAGTGCTCTTTGTGGAGTTGCCACAGATTCTGTCAGTACGCATGTTCATCCATTTAAAAGGAAGTATCACCCTAGCTGGAGCAGCCATGCTGGATAAAGCCTTCTCAGCCCTTCCAGTGCATAAATTAGACATAATAATGAAAAAATATGTCTCCTGTTGTGTGAAAGTTTCTATTTCAAAATCAAAAAATGCTGTGATTAAGTTGACATCCACTGATTCATGAAATTCCTAGCAGTTTGCTATTATTGTTTTTATGATTCAGTTTTAGTAGTGCTAAATTAATTGTCCATAATGTTGGTTGTAAATATTTTGCTCAGATTTATGAGCTAAATATTCATGCTGATACATAGGTTTTTTGCAGCCCACTACAGGTGAGTGGATAACTTTGCTGTTGCTCACAGTTTCAGAGGAGCAGGTCCAGGTCAGAGCAGATCAGTCTGATGGGACACATTCCCCTCCAAAATTTATCAGGAATTGTCTATCCCTACCATTAACACATATTAACATTGATATTACTAAGTGTTTAACCGTAATGATTTTACTTTCTTAACCCACCTTCAACATCCCTTTTCAGAAGAGAGAGCTAAGGGTTTGTAGAGTACTCAATTTCTTTACACAGAACTCTCGAATTATTCATGAAGCTAGTAATACACTTCAATTTCTTTGTGTTGCTGCATCGTGGTTTTATAGATTGACTGTAATTTTACCTACACATGCCCTCAGGATCTCAGAAACTGAACTTCATTATTTCAATGAATTTACACTAAATATATCTTGGTCACTTAAACTACATTTCCGCAAAGAGATTATAGGAGGTCAACAGATAAAAGTACATGTTTTTTAAACATTCTTTTGGGTGATTTTCCTGGCTTTTGAATTGCTAAGGAGTGCACATGTTCCTTTACTTCTGGACAAAAAAAAGAAAATAAAAAGTTAAGGAACAAGAATTCCTGGAATTTAATGGGAATTCTACTGCAAATCTACATGATGTACTTAGCAAACAATCCCAGCAGCAGTGGTGATTAGCCCCCTGTTCTAAAACGCTGGTGATTTGAGGTCTCTTCCCCCTTGTTGAGTAGTTGCTGCAGGGCATGATGAGCTCCTAGTGAACTGTGACCTTTCTTGAAAGTACAACTGCCTCCATGGGAAACTACTCCAGTGCTTCTGTCTCTGACCTTGTGCTTTGGGGATGCTGTGATTTCCCCAGAATGAGCAAATACTGAGATATTTTCAGAATTTTCTATATTTTGGTCTGGTAGATATGGTGTATCTCGTGTGATGTGTTCTACAGCTAGTTCAGGTACATGGAATGGGATGTGTGTGAATGCTGCACTTACTGCAACTCAGCCAGAAATATTAATTTTTTGCAGGTGGCAGGTGAAATTCACTGGAGTATTAAGGAAAAGTTTTGACGAATTGCTGCACATTTGCTCCGCCTAAGGTCTGTTGTTGCATTTGAACTGTAAACTGAAATGACAGTCGCTTGCATGGCAGAGCACCCAGGAGAGCACAGCAACAGCAGTGCCACCTGTTATTCGTTGAGTGACTAGTGAAAAGACACAGGGTTCTACCTGCTATGAGAAGATGTGATCTATTTCTTCCTTTACTAGTGAAGAAATTCTGACACAGACTATGTGTACATTGAAAGGTAAACATTTCCATTGTGTGTTTTACATGCTGTAGCAGTAACTATTATTTCCTTCAGGACCTTATCATATTTAGCAGTATTTAAATTTTAGGCAGTATTGAATTGCATTGCATATTTTTTATTCCTTCCTTGAGCACCATCAGTTTACAAAAAGAGGTGAGATGTGTTATGGTAGGAGAAATTTTAGAAGGTGAATAAAATCTTATAGTTTATTCTTGACCAAGTTGTATAGCATATATGATGCTCTCCCAATAACACATTTCTTTAAATTATTTTCTTCTTCACTTTTCTTTAAATGCTAAAGGAAAAAGTTTTTACTTTGGGAAATAAGATCAGCTTGAAAAATATACAAAAAAAATATTCAAGAAAGTAGAAACAATTACCAAATATTATATCTGTAAAGGGAGAAGGTTACAATAGGTTTTCTAGTTTACTAGTGAGTATAGCTTTAAAACTTCATGGGGAATGTCATCTGCTGCTTAGAAGGATGTTACTAGAAATGCAAATGATTATAAATTTTAAAACTAGCTGTGAAAATGAGCCTTTCAGCAACAGACAAAATTTTTATGGTTTCCTCTGCTGCCCCAGGTTGTACCTATGAATCTTGGATACAGGGGTTTAAAGGATCCTGTGGGGCTGGAATCCAGTGAACACATTTCCCTCATCTGAGTCAAGCTGTAGGAGCACTGCATCACCAGAGAGCTCTGCTCCTTGTGTGTCTGCCAGGACAGACCTTATCACTCCTATTGCACAGGCTGTAAGCTGAACATCCACTTTTAGCAAGGGATGAATTGGTCTAGAAAGCCAAAAATAAAGTTGGGATGAATTGCCTTCCGGAGTCCAACATTCCTCTCCACAGGTTGCTGAGGAAGGTCAGCTAGGACAATTTTTAGAGCTCAAAAGTTAAACAATGAACTGTGTCTGTCGGCACACTAACAGGTCTGAAGTAGAGTCAGAGGCAAGAACTGAGCCGTGAGACCCAATGGGAGACTTGTAATATGGACAATTTACAGTATCTTTAAACAATCCAGATTTTCTATGCTTTCATGCTCAACATTGTCTGAGATTAGTTTCCTTGAAAAGATTTCAGATTAGTTTGGCGGAAGCAGACACATCCTAGATTACTAGTTGTATTTGAAATGTTAACTTCAACCCAGGCTTTTTTGGTGGAGTTATTCAGTAGTTATATTTCTGTCTTAAAAAACAGTCCCTTCGTTTTAGTCAGAGCTTGTGGTCTCTTGGAAGACCAGGGCAGTTCAGTGTCCATTTCTACAAAGTAATCTGCATGTCAAATGTCCATGTTAGTGTCTATGAAAACAGAAGTGAAAAGACTTATTTAGTTTAGAACTTGTGTCTATCCTCATTCCAGGAGAAAATGCTGTTTTCTTTTCAAGCTTGTGCTGAGAGCAGCCAGGTGCTCAGGTAGCATAAGACTGTCTCATAAGAGAGGATAACCAGAGGCTAAAAGAGGCAGAGACAGTATCAGGGAAAAAGACACCTGCAGGGAAAATAAGTGCAATACCCCTCACAAGACGATATCTTTCTAATTCTTGAGGGTTGGTCTCACTGTGTCAGACAATCATAAATGAAGGGAAAGGAGAAAATGTAAAATAAATCAGTGTTCATCTGGTTTTTAAAACTGTAGTAATTTACTATTATAGTACTTGAAGGCAAATAATACTTAGGTGTCATAAATAAACCATGCAATATTTGATTTTCTGCATGTTGTCATATTTCTGAGTGTCAGAGTTTTCACTGCAAGTCAACTATCATTTTATCTTGCTAACTATTTCGTATTAGTTTTGTTTCTTCAACTTTGTTTCAAGTCCAAAAATTACATGCTTTTACTTCCACTAGCATGAAGAATTAGGACATGGGGAAACAACAGAACCCTCTGCTACAACGAGTGCTTGTAAACCTTTGGCTACAGCTGTTCTGCTTGCATAAATAAGAAGAATTTCTATATTTTTTTGCTTATTATTTTTTAACCAAGTGAAATGTGAGCAGGACCCTTAATGAACTAAGAGGTAACAAGAGCAGGTCAAAGTATTGAAATTGTAGGCTGTGACTTGGGCTTGTTCCAAGAGAGAGGGAGGTTTTGTGCTATACTGTCCAGCATCCCAGTTAATGACATTAACACTAAATGGTTGAACCTTGTGATATGCTGAACTTCCCAAAAAACAAAGGGAGCAGAGGATTAAGATATACATGGAAAATATGCAATGTCTAAAGGGAGCTATCCTCCCCTCCACCCTGTATTTTGTCAGATGATCAAAGATTAAAAAGAAAACAACCAAGACCCAAAAAATAAGCTGGTTTTGGGACATTCCCTAACCATTTTAGTTCTTTGTCCCTCAGTGCTTCTTATAGGTACTGAAGTGACCAATAAATCACTGCCTGAAGGAGATGACAGACTTAAATTTAGAAAAACCTGCGGATCCTCAATCGTTCCCAGATACCTGTTAGTTCTTTCTCAACTCTGGCCTTGATGCTTTCCTTCAAGCAAAATGCAGCAAATATTTTGTAAAACAGGTCTCCTTTGAGCCCAGAAGGGACTATCTGGTCTTGAGTTCTGTAGTGCAGAAGCAACTCTCTTCCCATAGTGCAAAAAGTCAGCTGGGAGGCAATCCCTAGGTAGAAGATGAATTGTAGTGCAAGTTACCTTAGCCAACTACTGCCTAAGCATCCCAGCCTGTGTCTTTTCTGTAATTATTGCATTTAATACAGCTAGTTACTTGCACAAAAGAGCTTCCGGATACAGCAATTTCCACGGAGGGCTGTTTGGGAATGTAGAGGCCCATCATTTAGCTCTGATATTGTTGGGTTGTCAGAATTGATCATAGCTCTTGACGGAACACCTCTAGGTTTTTTTATGGAGTGCATCAGAGTGACATTTCACATTGTTTAAGTAGGAGTGATCTGTTAGTTTATATTTTATCTAAAACTGCAGAGCAGATGACCTCCCTCAGGGTCTAAATACATGAATCCTATGTGCATGTTATAATTAATAGTAGAGCTAGGAGAGAAATTCATAACAAGGGGCCGAAGAGCTGGGCAGAACAACTTGTCAAAAAGAAGGAAATTCCACTACAGATTAGCTTATTTTTAAGCATGTCAAGCTCTACATACAAACATGATATATTGCTTCCTTGTAATGTCTGTTTAGGCCCAGATGCTCGAGGCAGTGTCAGGGAGTGCTGTAAATTTTGTCTGAGTCAGGGCAATTCTGATTGATCTCTGAGTGTAAAATCGATAAGAAGACACTGTCATTTTCTTAAAGGATGAGCTAGAAAAGGAAAATAAATTAAGACTCCACTGAATGTCTATCTCCAGTGCTCATTAATTCAGTGTGGTCTGTACTTTGTTAATGTTATGTCCACAGCTTTAATCTTCCAGGTGCTCTTCCTGCAGATAGTCGACAGCAGCCCTTTATTATGTTATGTATATTTCATCTACACGTGGTGGAAATAAAATGTCTGCCCTCTTCTTTCCCCTAGGTCCTGATTAATCCATTTTATTATTTTTCAGAAATACATCACTTGGGTACTGATTAACTTAAAAATGGAAAGCCATTGTCTTTCTTGCATGTCCTTCATCAGAACTAACACACTGGCTGCTCATTTGTCTTGGGTTGTTACAGCAAATAACGACTACCAGGCATTTCCCCTTATGTAATATACTTCAGGAAGATTAATTTACTTCTGCTCTTTTCCTCTTCTTCTTTTTTGTCTACTAAGACTTTTTTGACATGTTTTGAACTCCTTCCCAGCTCCCACTCTCCTGCTTCCTCTTAAGCATTTTCCAGCCTGCTCTGGAGCTAAAACTGACCACTAGAGTCTCCCATCGGAGTCACCTGGTGCTGCTGCAGACAGGGCTCCGTTCTGGGCTGGCTTGCCTTGCTCTGTACTGGTGAGTTTGAGCTCAGGGGGTTCTCCCTTAAGAATAACAATACATTGTCACCTTAGTCCCACAATCTTCTCATGCATGAGAAGTCATCTTGAAGTTAATTAGTCTGCTATATAAGGGGAGTTCAGGCTACTCTCAGGAGTATAGCTTAAGATGCTGTTACACTGAAATATAAAATTATTTTTTATTTTAAGCAGTCATTTCACTTTCTACACATCTACTGTCAGTGTAGAAATGGCTTCTAAACTTAAATAACAAGTCATTTTATGCTTCTGTTTCTAATTCAAAATGTTGATATCAGGGCTCAAACAACACTGTGATTATCAGTGATCAAGTTAAAAAAAAAGTAAATCCTTTTGGCAAGAAAAAGAATATTTTCCATATTTCACCCCCAGCTATTCCTAATAACTAAAATGCTATTTACTTGCAACTTCATTATATACCTCTAGGGTGTGTTGATTGGGAAAACAGAGGTAGTTGAAAAAGAAGACCTCTTGACTTCAACAAGCATTTAATGCATATTCATGAAGCATCTTATTCCCATTCCTTATAAAAGTACAGTACATGCCAATTAATTAATTTTCATGGAGAGGCCTTTAGTAAGACTAGACCTTGTACCATCTGTTTCCTCTTTGAGCAGGCCTCACCTGAGCTAGAGTGGTTTCAGTGATCTCATCAAGCAGTCTGTAACATTTTATCTGAAAATCATCCTTCAGGTCTATTTCCTGTATTCGCTGAACTTTGAATTTTAGAGAAGCTCAGAAAATTTTTTAAATGTTGCATTCACTGTATCTAGAATTGAGTGTATTCAGCTAAACTCTAAAATGTTATGTGTTTCTGTGTTTATCCTTGATAAGGGCATAAGTTAACTCCTAGGTCTTCTCCTGGTTATATTGACAAAAAAATATGTTTTGAGAATAGCTTACCAGGGGTAGCAGCACTCCAGAAGAGACTGAGCTTCTGTCCAAATCTACTGCTCTTACCACAAGGCCACAGCCAGTAACATCCAAAGCACGAAAATCACTTCCCTGGCTACAAATTATCAAAATATCTTTTGTAGTATTTAGGTTAAATTGTGGATTGTGTCATCCTTGTGTATTAGAGAACCAGGTGCCTGATTTGCACTTGACATGCATGGCCTGATCTCCAGGTTCCTAGGAAGTCCTGATTCTGAGATGTTAGCAGAGATACTGGCTTTGCTATATCTGAGAGAACAGGCAAAGGTGAGGTCATGGCCAAAAGCCCTTCAGGGCAAAGACAGGATATGTGGTATTCTGCTGCATCTTCCAAGCCACACATCAAGGTAATCTGGATTTTTAAACAGAAAAAGCTGTAAACTTCCTCCAGACAATAACATTCCACATTAGGAGAAAAATTATGACGACCTAAATGCAGAGAGTAACCCAGATACAGAATTGCCTCCAGGTTAGATAAACACAGATCTGATTGTTGTCTGAATTACAAATCTGTAAACCCTCTGACAGCCAGCTATTTGCAAAGGCAATAAGCATTTGTGATAGGAAAGGATTTCATAGTGGTTATGCTGCCTAGCCACATATCTAGATCAGCTGAATTTGGGAGTCAAGTTAGAAAATCTCCATCAAAATGGAATTGCTCAAACTAAACATTATTGAGCAAGTGCATTTTTCAAACACATTTTGAATGTGACTGAAATGCAGCAATAAGTTTATAAACTGTATCATAGTAGACATTTTTATACTGTCCTTGAAAAATGCACCTATAGTTGAGTGGATGGAATGGATTTAACAGTAATATATAATATAAATACATGTAGTAAATATATAAAGCTATGTATATAATGCACATACCAAATGACAGTACATGTATATTCCAGATTGCCTGCTCTCCAGAGCTTCTGCTAAGTGTATTCTTCCAACAGTCAGACAATCAAACCTGTGCAAATTTATTTTCCCACAGCAGGTTCAGAGTGTAGGATTTGACATCCTTTAACCAAGTTTTTAAAACCATGCCTGTATGTAGTTGAAGGACTTAGCATGAAATTTTGTGAGCTTATTTTGCTAGAGAGGATCAGTTCTAATTTTAGATCTAAATGTTTAATGAATAAACAGAAAAACACATCTATAGGTTTTTTATGGAGAAAAAAACCTACCACAAATAACCACACTTTTACTACAACAACAAGAAAAACAACACCCAAATTCACCTTATTTAATTTAAATTTGTTCTGGATTTATGATTTGAATTAGCATTGCCACTGATTTTGGTGGATGAAGGTAATAATTCTGTCCTTCCATCATGTGACTCGGCTAAAAAAACAGAAACTGATCCAAAAGCTGATTCTGAAATTCTGAATGTAGCAAGGTGGGGGATAGTAATGTAGGCTTTGGGTCAGGACGCTTAACCAGTCTAGATTTCCTCCGGGAATAGCAAGACTTTGATTGAAAATATCAAAATGATGGCTAGCTGCTTTTCAACAAAATTTCTTGAGAGGGTTAGCTACATCCTTGAACACAAAAGAAGAAATGCTTTTACAGCTAAACCAAGGATTTCTTTATGAGACCCTTAACTTTTTCTTCAGCCAGACTTTCATTGACTCCATGGAAACAGAAAATCAGGTTGGATGTAGGTAATTTAAATACTATAAAAAGAGGTTAGATACACAGAATGTATTGATATGGATATGTTTATAAAGGGATAATAATTTAAGAGACCTAATATGCTTAACACACAACCATGTCTGTGGTTGCTTAAAGGTTTAGGTTTTTTGTCAGTGCAACCATGTCCTGGTATTTTGAACAAAACTATTTAGATAGGGATTGCACTTGATTTTGAAGATAGAGGGCTGTTGTACAACTTTACAATGAGATGTTAGTTATTGATAGAATGTAACACATTTCTTGAGGTTTTGTTTAACCATGTTTAGATTTCTACCAAATAGATTTGGGATAGATATCTGTAAAAGAAGGTTATGTACAAGTTGCTCTGGGATGGGGCAATAGAGATCCAAAAGAAGTGCTACAAGAAACAGATATCCAAAATATTTTAAACCAAGGCCTTGGACCCAGTATCAAAAGCTCAAAGAGAAATAAGAAAATCAGAAATTTACATTAATACAGTAAGATGAGTTTAGAAAAATCTAAACTTTGACATTGTCCATTCAACTGGGTCTGTCATATTGATCAATGAGATTTATTGTCACAATTAAAAATCTGCATAGAAAGGGTTTGTGTAGTTTATGGTAGTATTAATTATCTGTCTTGTTACTGTACTGAGCAATCTAATATTTCTCAGTCCAATTTTATACTTTGGTTATTAAGCATCTGTGAATAAATTTTCAAAGCTGTGAAATTTATCCCCAGCTGTTTTGTGAACACTAGTGGAAGTAGGTGTACCAATCCCAATGTTTCATAACACTCAGCACATAGGTGTAAGGACTCACTGCTCTTTCTGAGCAGTAACTCATTGCTTCTTACAATGAATTCATGCTTTTTACATATAAATATCTGCCAATTTATAAAAGGCTGGGGGCTATTGAAACCAACAGGTTAGTTTCCTTTGACTTCAGTGGGGGGCAGGATTGATCTGAGAATGCAACCAGATTGATGTTCTTTATGATTGTGCATACTGAAGAGTATTAATGAGAACATGTTTTACAGTATGTGTGCTGCATGTGCTTCCCACCCCAAGAAACCTCAGAACTCCTTAGGGTTATATATCTATGCTGTGGCTGAAACCCATATCCTTTTGGATATGAATAGCAGCAGTAAATCAATGTACGTGTTTACACTGTATCATCAATCTCCTTTTCTAATAGAATATTTGAAACAGCAGCAGATTATTTGAATTTGTGAATTCAAAAAGCAATGCTTGCTACAACAGGGGGTATTTTCAACTGTGGCTGCTGTTGTGAGGGACTTGGTTTAGTGGCTCAGTGAAGGCATCATAACATCCTTACCACCTTTGTTGGTTTCTCTTAAACAACTTGCTTTCATTTTAGACACTCCTTGGCGAGCTGTTAAGTCCCTGGCCTCCAGTGGGTTTCACCTGCAATTTATTATTCAAATCAAGGTACTAAAAGAGAAAAGAAATGCTTCTTTGTAAATAAGCAGTATTAATATTTTACATATTTGAATCACTTGCTCCTTCATATGGTACCCTTTTGAGATAGCACTCTTTTCTATAACATTGTCAAAATGAATTGAAGTTATTATATAGGTGTTAAACATTCACCTCACATATGCTGAAATAGCTACCACAGGCATCTTCTCTTCTGGGAATCACCAACGTTTGAAAGCACAGCTGTTGCTTCAGGTACTTTTTCTGTCAGTTCTGAATAAAAACAGAAAATCACTAAGAAAAAGACAACAATGAAAGACAGTATGTAAGTTCCATAGGCAAAGAGGCTTACGAGAAGTCTGGAGAGAACTTTTCACAAGGGCATGTTGCAGTAGGACAAACGGGAATGGCCTGAAGCTGAAGGAGGGTCGGTTTAGATTAAAAGTTTCTTACACTGGGTGTGGTGAGGCACTGCAACAGGTTTCCCAGAGAAGTTGTGGATGCCCCATCCTTGAAGGTGTTCAAGACCAGGCTGGATGGGGCTCTGAGTAACCTGGTCTAGTAAAAGGTGTCTCTGCCCACGGCAGAGGGGTTGGAGCAAGAGGATCTTTACGACCCCTTCCTACCCAAACTAGCATCTGATTCTGTGAAAACAGAAACAACTTGGTGGGGGAATAAATTCCTTTGTCAAACATGCTGCTGGAAGAGTGTATTATGTTATGAAGGAGAGAGATTTGGGAGATTATTTTTACCCAGGCTTTTTCCTTGTTTCCTGGACCCATTTCCATGCATTATTGGTTGCTTCCAGAATGCTTGTCTGAAATGTGCTTTCCAAGACATTAGATTCTTTCCCTGTTTTAAGAAAAAGAGAGATCAGCTGCACTGCTCTCCTTCAAATACATCTTCACAATCACTTTCTGATACTCATCTCTCTTGCCATCACTTAGGCACCCAACATTACTTTACCTAGAACCCGTCAGGAGACCCTTATTAATCAACTAAGCCCAGAGAGGGTACTTACATAATTTAATGCTTGCAAGTCCATCTATGAAATATCAAAGCAGGGGTAAAAATGTATTACTGAGAGATTTCCTTGCTCTGTCCTCATTTTGTTGCTTCTGTAAGTTTTCTTGATGTGCTGTTGGAGTCCTGAAAGATTTGTCTAGAAAAACTAGGCATTATAAAAACATATTGAAGCCCTGCCAATTTCTTCTTTGACCCATGCATTCTGCTCTTCCTTGCTGACAGGAGCTCTTTGTGTCTTAGACAAGCTGCCTGCAATGGTGGCTGGAAATTAGCTCTCATCCTTCTTCCCACTCATGCACGAGCCCAGAATTCTCCGTCTTTGTAGAGCAGGACAGTAGTCACAGGAGCAATCCTGCAGTTCACCTTCTTTCTTAGTTAGAGCTGCCTGTACAAGAGACCACATAACGTGTGACATGCTGCAGAGCCACTGCCCTGAGTATCAGGTCCTGTTTCACCCCTGCCACAGCAATGGTCCATCTGTACTCCAGAAGCAGGACCTCTGTGGAGCTAGGACCATGCTATTTCTTGTCTGGCTGCTCAGGGTATCTGCCTTTTTCAGGTACAGGGAATGATTTTAGGTAGTTAAATATTCTTAAACATATGAAAAGGCAAGAAAATCAGAAATACATGCCTTATGTGAGCTTAAACTAAGTATCTTTTGAAAAAACCTTTTCTATAAAGTAGTAATAAAATTAAATAGGGAAGAAGTGGCATTCCTGAAATATGAGCAGTGACCCTTATCTCCTGTGGGGTTTTCACTATTTGTCTAGCTCCCACTTCACAAAAGCCATGTTCCTACTCATCAATATCAGTGCTAATTACATTTAGCTTCTTTTGACTTTCTTTACTCCACTGGAAAATATTTTTTTATTCCCCCACAGTCTACACAAAATTGACATTTTTTTCACAGATTTTACTTTTTTTTGCTTTTATGACTAGAAAATAAACTCTTCTATGCAGAATAATTGTTCTCCAGTTCCCAGAAGCTTCCCTACATTTACCCTTAAAAAAAATATTTTGATTCTCCATTTCCTACCTTTCTTCTAACTTATTAAGGCTGTGTGTGATATGTTATCAATGTTACTAAAGTGCTTAATTTCCAGTTGATTTCAAAGGGCACGTAGTAGTGCAAATAAGTATTTTTGGGAGAAGGAGTATGCCTTTTGTGCCTTTTAAAGCCATTTCAGGACGCCCCCACACTTTGGAGAAGTGAAGTCATCCATCACAACTGAGGTACCCAAGTGACTTCACAGCAACTGCAATTTTACATTGGTGTTCAGTATGTGAACAACCAGGCTTCTCTGGTTCCTGTATTTATCAGCCTGGCTCCCACAGTCCTATTCCTACAGGTATGTCCTACCTCTGTGACATAAATCTACCCCATGCTGGCAAAAAATAATATAAAATCTAGATGTACAATAATTTTATATGATCAGGATCATTTGATCAGGTCAAGGTATATAGTAATTCTCGCACATAGCAAAAGCATCCCTTCACCTTCACTTTCAGTGTTGGCTGATGCATAACAGAGCACGGTGAAGAAGTCTGATAATGGTGGCCGTATAGTTAAGCCTACTTCTTTTGATTGAAGAAGTCTCTTGATAGAACAGAGAGGCCTAGAACCCACCTTATGTTCTTGATAGATATTGATTTTTTTTTAATACATTTTGTCATTAGGAAATCACAAAAGTCTAAGAATAAAGCTTCTCTTCAACATTCTTACAGCTTTGTCCTGTGGGACCATTTGCCCATTTTTGAGCTAGTGTGCTAGGTGCATATTCCTAGCTTTGAAAGGTATTAGAAGTTACCTCAGGCACCTTTTAGCCTGTTCAGTTACATTCCTACCAAGAAAGGAAGTTATTTTCATCTCATTTAACCCTTGCATGGGTTAATAATGAAATTTGCTGCACTATTCATTTACATTTCTCTGTTTTTCCCAGGGTGTCTTCTCTGAAGTACCTGCTTATTGGTACTATTCAGAGAAGCTGATGCTTTCAGTAAATTCACCTCAGGGCTAGCTGCTAGGCATCATTCCATTACCATGACAATGGTGATTGTACTGCCTAGGAATATGACAATATAGAAACTTATTGAAGCAATGTATGTAATAAAAATGCTTCAGCCTCCCATGGACTCTTCTACGGAAGGTGCCTGAAGCTGCCTCATCAGTTGAAAATGTCTATAACAAATTCACAGTTTGATTTGCAAGGTCAAGTTTGATTTGCATCCTTGTTAATTTTGGGTGGTTTTTTTGGTTTTTTTTTGGTTTTTTTTTTTTTAGAGCTCTAGCTTCCAAGAAAAATGAGGAAGCCTGTGCCTCAAGCACTTAAAGCAGCTGCAATGTAAGGACAATTTAGGTACCTATATGAAAAAGACTTCCAGAAACCCTTGGACATTCACAGAATTCTGTAGAAACAGATCTATATATCTTTAATTACCTCTGTGCTCATCTCTTCTCTAAGCCTGTTAGTAACCCAATTATTTTGCTCTCTTTCCCAGTCCAAGCAGGAATGCCTCTTCCCTTCTGCTTTGCCTTTTCTCTTTCCATTTTTTCCCCCCTCACTATTGACTTATCCTTGTCTCCTCAAAGAGCTCAGAAAGTAGTTTGACTGTCAGTTAGCTGCTTGGGCAGTTTCAGTGCTGCAGGAAAGGAACTTGAGCTGGGATGTAGGATTTGCTTCCCACAAGCGTGCTCTAACCACTACAAAGCATGATGTTGGCTTGTGTCAACCAGGTTGTATTTTCCATAGAGATAACCTGGCTTTCAAGAGGGCAGGGTGCTGGTCCCTTGCAGCACTGTGCAACATCACTTCTCAACTGCAGCCTGGCCTCTGGATCTGTAGGAAAAGTGGAATTTTTTCTTGTTGCCTGAGGCTGTGTCCTGTGCGGTGTTGTGGCAACTCCTAGGTGCCCTCTTAAGAAATTGAGGCTCTGAAATCTGTCCTGTGTTTTCTGCTCCTGGCACGGAGCATTTTGAAATGAAGAATTGTCAAGAGTCACCACATGCAAGTCCACATGTGAACCCGGCTCCAAGAGCTGGGTGAAAGGCATCCTTTATCCAGCACATGAATTCTTCCTTTGCTGTTTGAATGTAAGGACTGGTAATAACAGTGAACCCCTTAACAAGGTTTGATATTTCCAAATGTCATCGCTTCTGGTTTCACGTGCACTTGTTGATTGTCATAACATCTTAATTAAAAGTGTAACTCTAATAATGAACTTATTTTCAGCCTGCTTCTCTGAGTGGTGCATTGTATCAAAGGACAGGCAATTCAGAAAGCAGTTAGCTGTGGATCAACAGTGACACTGAGCACTTGTGTAGTCGCTGGGGGTCAGTCAGTACATTTCTTTCACACTGGTGCTAGTCAATCGCTTTTGTTTTCCAGATTAATTATGTGGCCTTTCATTAAAAAACGAGGCACTCTGGTTTCTTGCCATTTTCATTTCAGTTGTGTCTTTGACTGGGTGATTTTTACACCAGGGCCTTCTCTGCATTGTGCTTTTCCTCTTTTTTTAGGCAAGAAAGTGGAAAGGGTTCAAAAAATCCAAAAACCTGAGGGGGTAAAAGGGGGCTAGTTTATAATTTTTGTATATCTATAAAGTAAGATAATGCAAACTCCTCTTGCAGAGGTGAATATTTCACTGTGCTAATGTTATTGTCTCCTTTCTCTTTATGTTCTATAGTTTTCTGTAAAAGCTGAAGCAGTGACTATATTCAACACCTGCATCTTTAACAGCCACTGCAGTATAATTACCTTTCTTGAATATTCTATAGAATTGTCAAACAGCAATTTTCTTTTTCAAGACAAGTGTTTGAATAATGCCATTTACATACAGAGCTTAACTTCTCTTACGTTGAAAATCTAATTATAAGTATCCAAAATTTACTGCGTGTTTGCTGTTTTATAATTCAGTCTACATAAAATTGCTAAAACACAGTGCCTTTAACATTTATTCTGGAGCTGAATCAGCACAGTCTTTATTGGACACTTTTTCAGTCTTAAACGTAATTGATTCCGTAACAATATTTTTTGATTTTTCTTATTGTGCTTATCTTAAATGTCCATACAGAGGTACAGAGGAAGAGGAGAGGCTATTGATAGAGATGCCTAATGCTATTTTACTGTTTTTTCATTCATTGAATATTTATTTTGTGTTGGAAGAAAAATATCTCAGCATTTCACTGAGTGAATCTAGGAAAAACACTCCAGCACATTTTATTCTGTTTGGTGTATTATTCACTGGATATTTAATGCTGATGTCGATTGATTAGATCAGACTGTAGAAAATTAGCCAGGAAATCTTAGAGCAAATCGTGGCTTGAATTGTGCAACATACCATCATCCTAGTCAGGCTAGTTTTGCAGTCTTTGTGATACAAACATCAATAGACAACCACCTCAAATATCTCAAGCAGCACAACTTCAGTATTCTGTTAGGAAGGTGACGTTAGAATAGAAAATTAACATAACATTGTATTATTTCTTACTGGTGCAAGCTATAAATTAATGTTATGAAATGTTATGAACGTATCTGCAAAACTACCTCTTACAAAAATTAAAGAGTATCGTTATAATCTTCCAATTGTCACTCTGGGAATTCCTGTGTTGTCACACATTATTTTCAGCGTACGGTACGCTACATTTTCCTTCTCAGCCGCTCTTCCGGATTTCAGTTCTCATTGCCAATTTCTGTCCAAGGTTTCTGTAAATCTTTTGTGTCCTTTTTTCTAAACATGTCCTATTCTTAAAAAGGAATCCCTCAGCTATTCACTCTGCAGCTTACAGTGAAGCCTTCTACAGCTTTTCTTTTCAAGTACCACAATCTATGAATGCATATAATAAGCAATGTGAAAAATAATTTTAAAGACTATTACACATCCTGCTGATATCAGTGTAATATGAGACAATTGCTCTGTTTATTATTCTCTTTTACTTTCTGCAGCTAAGTGTAAAAATTAACCTTTAATACTTTAGTCCTATTAGTTTCATTCGTTTTTTGTTTGGTTTGGTTTAAAGATCTGAAGTATGACAACACCATCACAAATTCTTAAGGCTTTTGAACATATCCCCTTCATGTTGTACTGTATCATGTCTGGTTTAACCCTTCCCTGCCTCTTCTAGGAATGAAAAAATTCTCTGTCGGGAAGAATACAAAAGTGCGTAAAATACCATGCTTCTGTTCAAACGTGAATTTCAGGTTCACTACTGGGAATAAATTACATCAAATAAACCCAATTTTACAACAACTTTCTGAAACGGTTTCTTTGAGGTGATCCATTTTGAGTCAAATGTGTATATGTGCTGTCAGTAAAAATATATATATTTTCCATCTATTTCTTAGGAGAACAGCAGATTTTGAAACAAGTTCAAAACAAAGAAGTAACACTGTTTTCCACAGCAACAGCTTAAATTTTTATGTGGTTTACCTCATAAGATCTTTCATGGATTAAAGAGTAAGAACAAGTTTTCTCCATTACAAAATTCTCATTTAATCCTTATCCACACTTAGTTTATCAAATTAAATTGGACAAGATTGATGCAGAGGCTTTTTAAGCCGGACATCATGTGTAAAATCGCTAGACAACAGATTTTAAAGGGTGCCCACCATGACTTGTCACATCATCTTTCCTCAGCCTCAGCTGCCCTTGCATAGTCTTATGCAGGGTCAGGATTCTTCTTGGTGTTACACTATAGACCACTGCAGAGAAACAGAGCTGCGACACAGTCTCCAGCAGAGTTACTTATTACATCCTCAGCCCCCTTCACCTGCCCCAGCCATTCAAAATAACATCACACCATAAAATATTCATGAACAGCCCAGTGCTCCGTCGAGGGCCTCGCTTCTGCAGGTGGCTGTTACATCAGTAATTGCCCGATACTTCCCTCCACAGCGTAAAATTGTTTTCATTATGTGTCATGCACACAGAGCCAAGCAAATCCCTCTTGAGTGGTTTCCCAAGGGCTAGAGGGAGGTGGTACTTAACTTAAACAGGCGCTTTTGGCTTAGATTAAAAAAAAAAAAGAGAAAGAAAAAGCCAGTGAAAGCTCATCATTAACTCTACTTCTAACTGCAACAAAAAGCAGAAGCTCATGCAAAACTCTCATAAAGATTATCCTAAATGTCTCAGTTACTAGGAAGAGCTTTAGTGGCTTTAGCTGTTCTTATGATACTTAAAGCTGCTTCAGCCAGAGAAGAGAATAACTTTCCACCTGACTGAAGTTCCCATGGTTTGCAGTGCAAGGCGATAAGCAGGTTTCAGCAATAAACTCCTGCATTGTGAGACAATAATGCACAGTCAGGTCCCCCCATTTTGATTCAAGGGTGTCTTTTTCTTTCCCCCCTGTGGTGGACTAATCACAGCTCCACTTTGTTTAATTGCAGCAAAGAGAGAAATGTGTTTAAGAAGTCATTCTGGCCCTCTTTAAATGAATGCTCAAGTTCTTCAAAGACAACAAACAGGATGCATAATAAATAAGATTTAATTTTCAGATCAAAATAGGCAGAGTTAAAGATTTTATTGACTGATGTGGGAGAGAGAGATGCTTCTGAAAAGGGGGAGGAAAAAAAAAGGAAGCAACAAGTGGGATTAAAGTCTTGGGTTTTATGCAGCACAAGCTGGTTTTGCATGGTGGGAGGATCAGTACAGGAATAAAATCTTTCCAGAATTAGTGGTCGGTAGCCTGCCGGGCACTTTGCTTCTGATAAAAATGCTTGTAAAACTATGTCAACCCCGTGATAATTGACACAGATGCACCCACTATGGTTTTCAAACTAAGACCTAGAAAACCTTAGGCACGATGTATTGTAAATTATGGCTCGGGGTCGTGAACTCCGGAGTGGCTGTTGGGGAGGAGAGGGTGGGACAGAAAAGTGTTTATCAATCAAAAGTTTTCTTTCTGAGTCTGACATGACTAAGCTACAGCCCAAGTGATTGGGAGAGAAAAACCTCTTAATTCACTATTTTTAAAACCATGTTGTTCTTTTTTTGTGTTCCTTTCACTCTGAGATTATGATCACTCCTTAAAGGCAGGCATATATATATACCAGTGGAAATTAAGCAGAATCATGACAAATTTCTCCAGTTCTCTTCTTTTTGAAAAAAAATTAATTAATTAATTAAAAAAAAATAATCACAATTTATTGAGTATGGCCTGTGAAACATATAGTGAAGCCATTTTAAATTTGTTTCAAGATACTTACTAAGGTCTCATATAGAAAGGAGCACACACTATCTAATTTGATATATGCCAGTTAATAGTTATATCTTCTATCTATACTCCACATTTTGTGGCATTAATTTTCCAGGCTGATTTTGAATTCTATCAGAAGACAAGCAGACATATTTTTCCTTAACTCCTAGTGGTAAACTACTATGGCCACAGTTTGGTGCTCTTTCATTGCTAAAATTCACAATTGCTGGTGACCATGAGCTGTGAGGTCTCATAATTTTGAGCAGGAACTCGGTGTGCACGAAATGACCCTCAGGAGCATCTGCTGTGGGCTTTTTTCCCCCCTGTGTTAAATCTGTGAGGTTATCTGGCATACTGAAAAGCTATGCTCAGAAAGAATTTTTTTTTTTTTTTTTTAATATAATGAATGATGGAGTTCTTTTTGCTTTTGGCAACTATAGGCCTTTTCTGAATACAGCAAATGACTGTTTCAAAATGAAAACCACTATGTGTTTGAATGTAGTATTATGCCTAGTTGCTTTTTGAGTGAAAGGCGGCTTTAAAAAGTTAGGTATATCATTGCCAAAAAGGGCTACATAGTATTGTCAGCATTTTGAGAAGGAATAGGTCCTTTTTTTCCTGAAACTCCATTCTGGACAGCTGTTAGTGACTTACCAAACTTTTCATATGGATATGTATGTTAATGACAGGCAATGAACTGGAGATGAAGAGACCCAAACACAGACCGATCTCTTCAGTGCACATCAAAAGCCTTTACAAAAGGAGCAGTAAAAGAGGCAGTGATGGTGGAGCCTTCACTTTTGTACACTGAATTAGTTCTGCAAGCAATGAAACTGATCTTTTCTCCTTGCCAGAAAAGTCTGGTGATTTTTGTGAGTGCTCATTAGCACAAGAGGCATTTGTGAAGATAATTGACTGACGCTGATACTGCTGGCTGTCACAACAGTGCCAGCAGTGTATGTGCGTTTTTAATAGTTGTATTTTTCCCCCTTTCTTAGATATAATGCTTTCTGAAAGATACTGGCTCTCTAAAGCTCAACGAGCCCATGCAAAGCAGGGAGTTTAAAGAACTCCTGCTCAGGAAATCTTTCTGCCTGCCCTGCTATCTCTCTGCTTGCAGGGTCCATGGGATGGGTAAAGGGGGTTGTGGGGGCAGAGATGATATGAATGTGGACAGCTAAGAGTTCCCATATGGGGAAATATTTCAGCCTCACCTTATGAGAAAGTGTTGCTGGCCAAAATAATGGCAGAAAATTTAAACAAGCCAGATTCACAATCAGGAGGAAAGAACTCATGCAGTGCTGGACTTTAAGCAGACCAGGGAGGGGGAGCAGGTTGGGTGTTCGAGTGTGTGCTTATCCTTGAGCAGTGCAGTCCGACCACAGAACACAACCATACGCACGCACGACCAGCGTGCTGAAAAACACACATCTCCTGTATCACCAGATGCATTCCAGAAATCTCCAATTTCATAATTGTTCAGAGCCTGAGATTCCTTTTAACAGAGGTTTTTCAGCAGAGGTAAATTGTTGAATGACTGCTAACATCTCTCAGCTTCAGCAGTACAACTTCATGGCATTAAGACAGGGTAAACAGAAACTGAATTTGGCCTGTTCGTGTGTGTTTGGAATGAATTATGATCAGCAGTGCAAGCACATATTTTTTACTTGTTCCTGATGACAAAAAAACAAACAAAAGAAGTAAACAAACAAACAAACAACCCCTCAAAAAACCCCACAACAACAACAAAACAAAACCCAAGGGAAAAAAAGTTTTTTTTTAAAAAAAAAAATTCTGGCCTGGTAATTCAATCAGAAAGTTCAGAAGTTATGAAATTAACCTAGGGAAGTGGTATTTCCAGATTCTAAAATATTTTGAAAGGAACACTTGAATTTTTCAAACCAGCTTTGTTAAGCATTTTGAAAATATAAACTTAACGGACTTTGATTTGAAATATTAGCTACTTTAATAATTTAAATCCCCATGTCCCCAAATAAAAAGTCAAAATCAAAGTAAAATGTTTTGGATTTCTTAACAAAGAGCATTGCATCCCAATGCACTTTATTTCTTTATAATATTTTTATAACATTTGAAAATTTGTGGCTTTCAGTTTATGTGGGAAACTTGTTTGAAATCCAGAATTCTCATAGGACAGGACAATTGCTGTCTACAATTAGAAATAGCTCCCAGAAATTTACTGATGTCAGAAGAAACTGAAAATAAACTATAGTTGCTGGAATAGTATTATTCCAGTAACTATAGTTTTATAATATAAAAGCATTAGTTTTAGCATATAACTCTGTGTTAATGCTTTGAACAAAGTAGAACATTTAAGATCTGATTTATGAGAAAATTAGGTCCCTTGTTTGTCATCTTGAACTTTTACTCATTTTGATTTTCTAAATACATTTCAAGTTAATATTTCACTAGAATGCAAAATCTGGATATTTCAGAGCAGAGATTTGAAGAGTAAAGCAGCTGACCAAGAAGTTTTAAAAAGGAATTTCAACTGTGAGTTCGCGACCTGAAATAAATGTTGCATAATACTGTCACCATTTTAGCAAGTAAGATTTTGCTACAAAAGAGTGTAATCTATATATTCATTAAAGTCTATCAAGAACATGAGTGAGTGAATGTGTGTGTGAGTGAATGTGTGTGTGCGTGTGTGTGTGGAGTACCCTCTGTGGTTTGTCATATGGTTGTATTGGCACATTAGGGAATGCTGTGGTGCTTATGAGTAGAAAGAACTGTGTAGTTCTTTTTCAGATAGCACCTAATGTGCCTGCATCTCTTGATCTGTTGTGCAAAATGGAATTGTTTACTGGACACTAACACTATGCAGGATATTTAAGGCATCTCTGAGGTCAGTTAGTCTCTAGTTATGACTTCAGCCTTCAGAAATGAAACTTAAAGCTTGTTTTAAGTCTGTTTTGAACCTTCCCTAAGGAATGTGAGCTGCTTATTTCATACTGGGCAACGGTAAAAACTACAATTTTATCTCCAGACCTTCTCCAAGTAGGAGCTGCTTATTGGGTGGGGAGATTTTTTATTGTGCTGTTTGAAAACCTCTGACTGTAAACCTATGTTAGTACCAGTTACTGATTCACAAATATCCAGCACATTATTGTTAGTCTCCTGAGGATGTCAGATTGTGAAGAGTTGCATGCATGGATTTGAAAGATGGCTCTCTAAAAGTGACAAATAGCAAAAGGTATGCAGAGATTTTAGGTAAGATTGTTAAGGATGAGGGTGTCAGTGCAGCAGCTTGAGATCCACAGTAAATTCAAATGATGTCTCTATAGATGGCATGTGGTATTTCCTTCTAAGAAAAAGATTTCCATATGATTTTTTGGGGCCTTTTAGAAGCATTTTAAAAGAAATAACAGTTGCAACAAGTTAGCACAGAGCACATCTACATTTTCTGAACTGATGTAATAGATGAGGGTTGAAATTCTGCTCAAGGGAGGAGGTTAATAATGTATGTCACAGCTAGAAATTTTATCTATGATGTTAGCTTAGAGTTTAGAAAATATTTTATAGTACATTTCAATGACATTTTATATCATCAATCAATACTCTGGGGGCAGAAGTTCCCAGATCTGGGCACTACTCAAAGTACTTTACTAGGAGTTTTGTCTTGCTAGAAATTTTTACTTAAAACACAGATACCAGGCCAGTAGTCTGTGAAAAATAGCCTTCTGTTTTTCTACTTACTATGTTTAAACATGCAAAAGACAAATGAAATAACAGACTTCCTGACAGAAAACAGCACGGAGAGAATTTTGGGTTCTATGCAATTCTTTTTAAACAGTCTCTCTATTTTCTTCAGCATCAAGTGATATTTAATGTCATCTTTCTAAGCCTCATGACTGAAAATCCATTAACATCCTCTGTTAAAATAAAAAAGGCAAAGAAGCACAATTTGAGTTCACATTTCTCCTGAAAATTTGACATGTCAGCATTTCATAAAACATTATTTTCTTGAATTGTTATATTTAAGGAAATGTTATGCTCCAAATAGCAGTCAGTAAAACAGAGCTGGGGAAGGGATGGGAGGATTTGTAAGAAGTCAGTCAGCCAATTCAATAACTACAGGAATACCCCTGTTGAAAAAGTAGCCAAGGCTTTCCTCCTCTTTCTGTTTCTGTCTGAGGAATCACAGTCAGGGAGCTTGCTAACACTGCAATTACAACTTCCTGAAGTGACCAGCCCCCCACCCCTCCTCACAACACACACATACTGCTACCTCAGCTAGCCAGCCAGAAGTCAGGCAGCCTTTCATTTTCGTGACTCCTCCCTCACTTCTAGCCCATGTGTTGATCATCCTAAGCTGTCATTGATCTGGTGGCACCACATAGCACTGTAATTTTTATTTGCCCTTGGACAGCTCATGCAAATCTAGTTCTTTCTTCAATGTGTTAGCTTCCAATACCCACTGATTATCTTGGCATAGCTTCTAAGGAAAGATCTCACCCACCCCATAACCATGCTCTGATATAGTACTGCAGCACACAGCTGGGAGAACACCCATCACCCAAACTGTTCATATGAGGTATGCCCAAGTGACCCTTGTTCTTCTGAGCAGTGAGCTGGCCAGTCACCCTTTTCCTCCCTTCCCACTCTTGCTGCAGATCAGTGACAGTAGCCTGGGCTGTGATCTAAACACTTTGCAGGCATGAGGTGAGATATCAAGGAGGCAGCTGCAGGCAGACCTCAGCAAGGTGAGGAGTCAGGTAGCAAACAGCTGGTCACTCACCTGCTGCAGAGTAACAACTTCCTGCCCAATGAGGTGAATTTTGGAGTACAGAAGGAAATAAAACTCAAAGTCTGAGCCTCTGAGACCTGCAGTCATTTGAGTCTGGAATTATGTAGTTGGGTAAATTCATACCTCAGAGCTGGAATTTCGGGTTAATTGAAGATTGATATGTGTTACACATTATCCAGATAAAGTAAGAACATGCAAAAAGCAAGTCTGACACAGAGATTTTCCTTGGGTTTTTCCAAAATTGCATTCCAGATGATATTATTTTCATGAAATATACAGCATAGAATACTGGTAAGTAATTTCAAAGGGAGGTCTTTATTATATTATTTGAATAAATGACCAAAGCAATATTCTGTGCTATTTGCAGCACATGCAGTGAAGATGAAGATAAAACGTGCACTATTTTTTAATGATACTTCATTACCTTACTGGGTATTTCTAGAGTAATGTTCCTCTCTCCTAGGGATGTGACATACTGGTATTGGAAGTGGGACACTTGTTCTGCAAGTGAAGCCTTCTGAGACACATTCCCCATGTGAGATACTATAGCCATGGGTGGAACAGAAAGTCCATCACCATTTTTTGAATACTGATGAAATAAACTCCAGTTTCTCTGACAGGAAGTTAATTTCATGATAAAATATCCTTTATGGGAATGAAAAAACAAGTTTTATCTTTACAAATACTGTGAGGCAGCTTTATTTCACATTTGTTTTTAATGAGTCAGCTCAAGGCAGTTACTTGGCAGTCAGATTCACCAATACGAGAAAGTACAGTCAATTGCTTTCTTTCAAACAGGATTACAGAATCTTCTGGACTTCTATTTTTTTATATTCTACATGGGGGCAGCTCTGGCCCATCTGAAACATGATCCATATTACAACTTACATTTGTCCTTAAAGAGAAGTAGTAAAACAGCCTATTTAACCAAGATGAGATACAGGACACACATTAGACATTGAAAGACCCTGGGAGAAGCTGATGCAGGACACACAGACACATAGCTGGCATCTGAGTGTGTCCTAGTTGAGAAACTTGGTTTATTTCAAACAGCATAAAAATTTCTTGTATGGCACCAAAGCTTCCCCTGAAGGTCAGTTGTACAAACATAGACAGAGTCTCACTCTGCTTAATGAATGAATAGGATAAGAAA
Organism: Pseudopodoces humilis; assembly: GCF_049639895.1. Taxonomy (NCBI): domain Eukaryota; kingdom Metazoa; phylum Chordata; class Aves; order Passeriformes; family Paridae; genus Pseudopodoces; species Pseudopodoces humilis. The sequence continues at coordinate 121,100,824 of NC_142200.1, read as the reverse complement.
AAAAGTTTGAATAAAAATAGCCACAAGTAGATGACTCCTCATGTAGGATTGGTTTTCTGTATATTCTGGCATGTCTTGGTGAAAGCTGTGTTTGGAGGCCTGTAACTACTGCCAGATCTCCTTAATGTGCAACACATTCTGTGTTTTTATTATTTTCAAAATTAGCCAAGAGGCTTGTGTTTGTTTCAATGAATGTCTTTCTTTTCATGAAATATTTCACAAATACCATTTTTTTGTTATGTGCTTGATTCTTTGCAGGGTTTCAAGACTATGATTTAATATCTTAGATTGTCTAAACAAAGCCCTACTTAAAATTTGCTCAGGTTTGCTGAGAAACCCAGAAACCCTGTAATTACAGAGAGAATTTGAAGGAGAAAGCAGTTTCATTAACACCAGAAACTACTGTTTATGCCCATGAACTGCGTAAAAACGCAGTTTCAGAAATCCTGCTGAAATAATCCTTCTGTGTACTCAGTAGGCCAAAATAGTGAAGAAGCAGTACTTCCATGTGACCTCAAGGACTGGACCCATTGCTTTCACACATGACTTTGTCCAGCCCCATATTAGTTGATTTGCAATGCCTGTAAGTACAGCTGATGCAGCACACCCTCCTCACTGCTGTCATCTCCTCCAGCAAAGGAGCAGGGATGTCAGAGCTCTTGCTGGTGCCATGAGATGTCAGTGGGGGTTCAACCTGTAGATGCAGGGCTGTTCATGGCCTACAGTTTGTATTTGTCTAACCTGTGGTTTTCCTTCTATCAAGGGTATAAACTTACCTATCTAACTACAAATGTACCCTCTTTGGCACTGGCCTTTCCTCTTGCCAAGTGCAGTAATTAAGGATATGCTTTGTCTGCTGTGCTGTGTGGGGTTTGCATAGTGCCTTTGAAGGGTGCCAAATTGACAGTCGTGGGGCTGTGGGTCCTCTCTTAACCCTCAGAGCCATTTCAGCCATTTGGGTTCTGAGCAAGCATTATTTGCACATATTTAACTTCAATGAGACCAGTATCCGTGCATGGCAGCTAATGTCGGGGAGAAACAATGAGCTGAATTCTCTACTGTTTGTTTATTTGTGTTTGTGTTCATATCGAAGATGAGGAAAGTGCAACTTCATTAAATTAAATTAAATTTTATAACAATCAAATGATTTAGGTAATACAGGGGGGCAAAGAAAGAAAATGTTCTGTTTTAATAGCTATAACCTGTAAGCAGCGCTTTATCTTGCCGCTGCTGTTGTAAGGACTAGTAATTGCAGCCGTCTAGACACAGGAGCAGATGCAAAGTAGAGCTTTATTATATCAGACATTTGCCCTGCTACGATACAGTCTAATTGCCCAGAAAATATATTTCTACATGAATTATTTCTAATTTGATTTGAACTAGACCAACTGTTGTATTTTGCTGAACTTTATCAGGTGATAAGATGGAGCAGTACGTTTCAAAACAGTTTTTCTTATCAATCTTTTTAGAGAAAAAGATTAAATAATTGAAACTTTAAATGGCTTGTGGTTCTCTAGCAAATAAAATAGTCTCGTTTCTTACTAGTTACGTTTTTGTGATTTCATTCACCTGTGTGGTTCAAAAAGAAAAGCAACATTTACACTAATTTGTGATTTAGGATGTTATGTCTACTAGTGTTGCATAAAAATATTTTAAAGTGCAAGTTTAAATTCTGATTAGTGATGATGTCATTGTGAGAGATATAAGGACTTCAGTTTGTTTATCTGAAAATGTTGATAATTTTAAAAAATGGGGTTTTATTCCCTCACAATTTTTTTTTTCCTACACAAGAGTATTAGTACAAAATCCTGAATTTTCTAATAAAACCTGATAAACATTTTGTATATTTCAAGACAGTCTCACTCATCAGTCCACTGGAAATGGATAATCATTGTGAAATAAAGGGAAATGTTTGGATGCTCAGGTCCATGGTTTTAAAAATATTAGATTTTGTTCCTATGAATTTCTGTTCGTGTGCAGCTGGTATTGGTACATTTGTCCTATTTCTTTTCTCTTTTTAAGAAGGAAATGCAGGGGAATCTCTCAATGGCTTTTGCATAAAATGATAATAGTAACTTGCTTCCTCCTCCTTCCCATCCCCCCAAAATAGAGCATACTACTGAAATTATTTAAATTGACTGAGCCTTTTAAGCAAGTAAACACATTTTAACTAGTTTTTTTTCCCAATCCTTCCATTCATGCCTACTATAGAAATTAGCCTTCACTCTTCCTTCACTTACACATGGATACACACACTTGCATGGACACAAGAAAAATTTCTTTTCTCCTGTCAGCATTCCTAGCCAACAATAGTTAGATTAGTGGAAATGAGGGCCTCCGCAGAGAAAGGACATTCAGCCACAGAAGGCTCCCTGCAGGAACAGCTGGTAGGGGTTAATGGCTGCTGAACCTCACAGCCAGGGCCTATTCTCTATTGTGTGTTCAGCTCCTGGGAAGGAGGGAGACTTGTGACAGCTTCTGGGGTGCATGGGATCAGAGGTACAGCAGCTAGGTCAGAGAGGTAGTGTTCGGGGGGAAAAGGCTAGCCGGGAATTGCAATAAAAATGAACTCTGCGGCGGGGACAGCCCAGCCTTGAAATCTGCAGAAATTGGGCGCAAATTGCCACGGGGAAACAGTAAAGGATTATTCAGTAACGTGGCTTCTAACCTTTTAACAACTGCGATATGAATTAAAAGAACAATTGGAGGGAGATGGGGGATGAATAATTCATATCTGAAAGTGGATGAAATCCAAGTCCGAGCTAAACATGCGCGGCTAATGTATGTTATTTACGTTTGTACTCTAACCCCTCGGAGTTCAGCTCTCCGGATGCTGCTGCGAGCTCCGTGCCCGCCGTACCCAGCGCTCCAGCCGGGAGCGACCACTCAGCCTTCAGCGTGCTTCAGTTTAAATAGAGAGTGATTAATAAGTACATGTTTCCCCTCAGTGCCGGTGTGTTCGCCACACCGCCACAGCTGGCGTGTGCAAGGAGCCCTCCTCGGAGGGCTGGCAGGGGATGGATGCGCTGGGAGGCCAGCTCTGCCTCGGGAGCGGGCTCCTCTGCTGCTCGCCTGTGCCCGGCAACACACCAGGAAAAAAAAATTACAGCTGTCCGGAAAGCTGGGAAGAAACGCCCTGATGGGCTGAGACAATCACCTCTGGGAAAACACCAGGATGCTTCTGTCACCCCTGCCCCTCCCTCCTTTGGGATAGTTTGGCACGATGCTGTGGTTTTAAAGGGACCTTAGAGGGAGCTGTATTTCCCTTCTGACAGAGGATCCCTCTCCATACACTATCTGAAAAGTTTCAAAATTAAACGAAGTAGCATAAAATTGCCAAAAAAATTCAGATTGACCAATTCTGTGTGGAAACCTGCTTTCACCTGCTGTTGGCAGCAAACTTTCTAAATTTTTTTGCTGTTCTTTTGGTATGGGAATTTCTTTCACTCAGTAACATTAAATATTGGGAGTTGCTAGGAATTTTAAACTTGTAACCTATGCCTTGGGTAAAAGAATAGCAAGTTTGCTGGTAATGCAGCTCTTTTGCTCTAAATCTACAGATTCCCTGTTCCCATTATGCTTTTAGATGAAACATGAAACAGGTCTTGGAAGACATCAGTACATATTTTACCCAGTGCAATTTGGGTGAAAAAGTTCAGCTGTAATTATCATTCCTTAGTTTTGTTTGTTTAATCTCAAACTTTTTAAAATACGTAAATCATTCTGCCTTATGGTTAAGTTTTGGGGTTTTTTTTCTCTACGTGAGTTTGTTTGAAGAAAAAAACAGTGAGCAAGAGAAAAACACCGTTTCATTGAATTCCTCACCTGCAGCAGAAGCATGAAAGATACTGTCAGTGAGCTCCCAGTGAGTCCTTTGTAAGCAATACAGATGCAATACACTCATTAAAGTTCTTTTATTTGGATTGTAATGGCTCAATGGAAGCGTATGAGCCAGAGCCTGAGGGCTTTTAAGAATATTTAAGATGCACTGAAGTGTGTCATGCCTTAGTACACCTTGACACAGTATTGCAGACCCCAGAATGAGGATTGACAAGTACAGGTAAAAACAACAGCAGAGACATAACAGAACAATAACAGAAATGCCTCCCTGAAGTATCGACACTGACAGCTTGATAGAATAAGCAAAACTATCACCAAAATGACTTGCAGGCAAGAATAAATGAGGCTTCCAAACATTTCTGAGAGAGTGCTCAGAACGTTTATCCTGCTTTTTACATTGTGGGTACTGAAACACTGAGTGTAAGTGACTTCCCCAGAGGCAGGCAGCAGAGCAGAGCACCTGCCACCACATCCCTTAGTCATGCTTTCTGCTGGGCTCGGCAGGTGTCCCTCGAACACAAAACCCCTTCTCTGCACATTATGGTCTGTCCTCTGCCCAAATGAAGGCCCTGAGTCTACAAATAGCTCTGTGCATGAACAGATTTCACCATGTACCTAAGTGCCTTTTTTGCTCCTGACTCCCAAAAGTCAATATCCACATTTAGAGAATGTGCTCATCTTCATGCTAAAAGTCTTCACTGGCACTGGTGGAAACATAGGTCTGCACTGAAATGTCCATATTCTGGATACTTGAATTCTTTGAAAACAATGAGGATGAATGATAAATCTGGAAAGAAAAACAGGCAAAGAGGCTCAACTGGGACTTCTGAATGCATGACTTCAGTTCATAGACAATTTCTCACACTAAGTATAAACATCTGAAATCAACACTGCCTTGACATAAGTACAATTTAGAATAACAGAGTTAGCAGGTGTGTTTCTAATAAGTTGCATTCAAATTCTCATTTGTTTTAATAAATGAGAAAATAAAAATAAGGGAGTTTGTTGACCTCTTGGCTATTCGTATTGTCAGTATAAAGATGAAAAGGGTATGAAATTGAGAACTCAGGAGGGATTTATTGTGACGACAGACTCTCACACTAAGGGTTTGGTACATATGGTAAACTCAGTCTCCTCAAAGTGCAGCAACTGATTCCAATAGTTTGTTGACACATTTTTTTAAGATACAGATAAATCAGTTTTGTGAAACAAATTTAAGAGAGGATGTTGTTTACAAAACCATGATGCTATTTCTAAAGCTGCCAGTTCAAACATTATGTGTGATATGCTCTGCAGGATGTGTGCTATTGAAAGGGTTAAGCTTTTCTGACTTTCAGATACAATGAAATTATGACAGGAAGAAAATTGTGCCATTTTAGCATGAAAATGCTTGTACAAATACTGTCGTTCCTTCCTTCTTACTTTCTTTATAATGCCTCAACGATAGCTAAGATGACAGACATTTGACAGGTATCTGTAAGCATACAACCCAGGCAGCTCATTAAAGTTTTTCTTTCTATGCATCAGCTTTCACAAAGGCAAAAACCCATTAGCATTGACTATTTTGCAGATTAGAAGAATTAAGGGCTTCAAACGTTGGCTTATACCAAGCAATGTCATTTGTGAAGTGATGTTTGCTTTATTATTTCCCTTTCTCTCCCTCTGAAACCAGACTGACATGACTTTAGCTCAACGTAGGGCGTAATGTGCAAACCAAAGGACTGGCTCACCGATGAAAAGAAACACATTCCCTTTTATACATGACTGGAATGGCAAAAAGGGGAGACTTTACATGTACTATTTAGGCTCATTAGAGTACTGATTATGATAGTTCTCCGGTGTAATCTTTAATCGACTTTGACACTAGATTTGCCCCGTTACAAATCCTGTCATGCAAATTAAGTCATTTGTGTTGTTTGATATGGAAAGATCTGCTATGAAATGAAAGATTAGTTCACAGATGAGGCACCAGAGACTGCTGCCCTTGTGCACCATGCAACTGATTACAAGGATGAGAGCATCCATTTTTATACTGCTGTTAACATTTAGGAAAGAAGATTAAATTATTGTAGTTTATTTCCTTCTTCCCGCATGCAGTTATTTTAAACAAGATTTCATAATCCTTATTTTAATAGTATGCAAAACCAGCAGAGCTGGTTAAATGCAATACCACCATTTTAAAAAGGTGAACATATTTTTGGAGGCAATGCGGGTGATGCATTGGACATTTTTTTGAATGCCCTTGAATGAGATACTGATTTTGTTCCCTTTTTTTTATTAGTAATCAGATGGCAGAGATTTTACCACCATGTACAAACCAGCAATGAAAAATTACTGTAAATTTTCATGTGCTAAAAACCTACCTTTTTGGTTCACAATGTATAGGATACATTTTAATATTGCTGTTTTCATTTTCTATGGAGTATTTGTATCTTTCATTAATTATGTGGACTTGATAGGAAAGGTCTACTTAAAGAATGAGGGTTTTTTCTACTTAGAAACAGCCTAAGAAGAAAATGTTGCACCTAAGTCTACTAAATATAAATGTAAGTGAAAATTTGTATTGCTGATGAATGAGCCAGAGCTGTTTTAAGATTTTAGGGCCTCTCATGCCCAAGCCACAGTGATGGCTGGCACAGTACATTTCATATACCTGGCCTTGATTCAGGTAGGCAATCCCTTCCTGTGACAGAGATTGTCAAAGTTTTTATAAGGATCATTTATTATGTACTCTTGAACCAGTGGGTTTAATCTGCTTGAGGAATTTGAGGTGCTGTTACTCTTAACACTTCCCTTTTCAAAGAAAATAAAATAATGTTTGCATTTTGGGCAGATCACCTAATTTCTCCGAGGGGGTGGGAACCATGAGTATCTACAGAAGTTCAGACTGATATAGCCAGAATCTAAACAAACCAAAATAGATGGCAAAACATTCATAATTTTCCGTTTTCATTAAGCATTGTCAGCAAAGAAACAGCTGTGCAATATTTTTGTATGCTGCTCTAGCTGTATGGGATGGACACACAGGACGTGCCTAATGCCATGGTTGGGGAAGGAACTCAAGAGATTAGTAAGTGCCAATGGATTATGAAGAACCTCCAATTAAATGTGCTCTCATCTTGTCCTAACCATTCTTTCTACTTCTCATTTGTAATCTATTTTTAAAACTATATGTTAAAAGAAATTATCACTACATTTGGCATAGCACAAGAGTGTCCCCTTATTGTTTGAATGACCATGAAAGCTGCAGTTACCTGAAATTCTCTTAAATGAACATGGCACAAGCTGGAATGAACCTTGGAAAGTTTATTTCACTTTTGGGTGATGTAAAGGAATTTTAGCTTTATTTTCCACTTGATTATTCCAAGATTCTGTGAAATCATTTATTTACAGATCAGTAGTGCTAAATATTTCTGAGTTACTTAAAAAACTCTAAATATATAAACAATTGTTTTTAGAAACCTTAAAGAAGAACCCGTGTAATAAACAGTTGATGAAAGTCGATAGGTGTCGCAAATTTCAGACATCAATGACTTAAATAAAGAATAAAATATTTTATTTAATTAACATTTTAAGAACAAAATACCTGAAACCTATCAAAGATACATTTATTTTAATATGGTATGTTGAAATTTCCAGGGGTGTCATTGTCCCCTTTGTGTCAGGCGACAGTTTTGAAGCCTGTAAAAAGTAAATAAAAAGGATTAATCTGAAAATCCCAGTTTTAGAATAATTTATTTTTCCTCTTTATGTTAATGAAGTAATAATAAAATTCATATTTCATTAAAAGGTTTGTAATATTTTATATTAAAAAATATATGTGTTTTAACACATAAAGTATGATGATGGAGCTTAAAAATAAGGATTACCAACCATTACATGATTTGGTTAACATTTGATACTTGCAAACATAGTCTACATGTGCCATATTATTGCTGTAAAATTTTTCTATTGGCATAAAATAGGTTTGGACATGCTTTCATAAAGATGCACACTACAAGTGTACATGTTTTCACAAGGCAATTCCTGCAGCTCAAAGGCATTAGGTACCCATCAACATATTTTAGGTGCTGGATCTCTCTCTTAGACCTGTTTGAGAGCACTATGTTGTCTCCTCTCAGCCAAAATTCCACAGTACTTGTACAAAGGATTCTAATATGTCGTATACTTCTCCCCAGTCTCATTTACTCTCACTGCTTGATGCTTCCTACATTACAGTGATGGAATCCATAAAATGTAATAAGAAAAAGTGTACCTTAATTAGTAAAGTCATGCTATGAAGAAACTCTGATATAAATCACTTCTCTTTATTTGCATGTATGTATGAGTTGTGTAAAGGGACAATTTATATTAAGTTTATTGAAGTGTCATAAGGTGCTTTTATAGCATGTGTAGATACAGGCCTGGTCAGAAGAAACCTTGCAAGACTAAAATATTCAACTATTGCACTGGTTGGATGGATATGAAAATTAAGGAGAAGACTGCTAGCATTCAAGAGTTTTATAAACCCCAAGATAGAAACCAGAGTACATTAGTTAGATGTATTGAATTGTGTAGTACTTCTCTGAGAAAAAAAATTCTGGAACCTCTATTAATTAAGTCTATTTAGAAACAGTTTGGTTTAAATGGATTTCCCAGGTAGTGCAGTGGGCTAGGTAATTTCATAGCATATTTTCCCCTCTGTGAGTGTTACAAGTCCATTAATGGCATCCTAGGTATTACAGCCCATTTTCTATCCAAATTTATTCAGACTCTGTAGGACACAATTATTTTCAAAGGTATCAAAATTGTTTAGATGCTTAATTTCCTTAGTTTTGAGATAACCTTTTGTGACAGTAAAGTGTCTTTTTCTTGTTTATGTGCATTTGGATGTGTGAGTATACATGTCCAGGACACCACTAACCCTTTGTGTGGGCAGGTAACCAAAGTCTGTATAATTCTCAAAAGATGTTTTGCCATGTTGGTGTAAGTAAGAGCTCATATGCAAGTTTTTGGCTTCACCCATTCCGTACAAGCTGCCATTCCCAGTGTACCAAATGAGATCTCAACTGCAACTCATTTAATGATAGCAACATTTGTCTGCCATCATGGAGGTATCTTGGCTGACCCATTGTGTGGTTGTATCTGCATTACACTTGGTGACTGTTGGCTTTCCTGGAATTGCTATGTCTTCCTGTTAAATAGTCATTGCCACCTGCATGGCAACATCTTTCTTTAATGGCCTACAAGTGCACACTGCACCATTGAATTTGGCCCCTTTATTCAGACCAACTTTCCACATGGTTTCTACATTATCCACCTTTACATCTACTATGTGTCCTAACCAATTCCATCAGCATTCTTTATTTTGTGTCAGTTTTCCAAAAGAGAATGTCAAAAAAATTCTGTCCCATGATCCCCATCCTAAGAGTATGAAGTGACCTGGAGGAACTCACTGTTAATATCCTCCCAACATGTACCTGCCCTTTTAGCACTACTCCCTGCTATCTTCCTTTTAACCAGATCATGAAATATGTAAAGAACATTCCCCTTTGTTGGAAAGGTGGTAGCCCATAAAGTTAACAGGTTATTCTAGTACAATGTACATATAATAAACCTGTGGTGTATCCAGTTCCCATTTACCTTAACAATGTAATTAAAATTGCTCACAATTTGCACTCAAGCACTTTATATTCTCACTTCAGAGTAACAAGAGCAGATATCCATGATCTCTTCCCCATCAAATAAAAGCTTCAAGTAGTATGATCTCTCTTGAAACCTGACAGATTTCTTAAAACTTATTTCTTAAATGATGCTCAACTGATGGGCTCTTCCAGAAGGAAAGTTACTTTAATGCTATTCCACCTTTTTCCTCTATTTCTCACCTCAAGCAATGCAAACTCAAATGCTTGGATTTCAGTCACAATCATAGTTATAATCACACAATCATACACATTCACACAATCATAGTGTGAATTCTGTTCTGTGTTCTGTCTCTGGTTTTATAGCCAGTTTCTAACTTCTGCTTGTGTAGAATAAAAGGCCAAGAATACACCCTTTTTTATTCTGCAACTGGCCTCTAAATTGTAAGGATTTTCTTATCATGGCAAAAAAAGGAATGCTAGTCTTTCCTACAGAAAAAACAGAGCAAGGGGAGCACATGGTTGTCTACTTGTCTTCTAACTTTTTTTTCCCTCTGTAAGGGAATTAGGAATCTGTGTTTTTAAGGTGCGGTGAGTGTAACTGGTATAATACACTTGGAATTAGGAAAGAATTTTTTTATTGTGGCAAAATCAGCAGGAATATCTATTTTTTCCCGTCACACAGCCTTATAAAGACACCACTTAGTAAAGGTTAGGCAGTTTAAAACTTAGCAATTAATGGGAATGATCTATGTGTTTCAAATCACAACCACTGTCTGCTGTGAGTAAGTAGACAATAGTTCAGCTCCCAGAAAAAAAACCCAACATGGAGACCTATGATTTTGCTATTCAACTATTATCTGCAGGGAATAATGTAAACACTTTGAAGCCTTGAAGTCTTGACTTACCAATCCCTCCATCTGCTTCCCTTTTCCCTTTGTTCTCCACATTTCCATAAACAGGGAGTTTTTCACATAAGTTCTGTGACATTCCCACTGAGACCACTTCAAAAATATTTGGTATATTAACCAGTATAATATCAACCTTCAGCCTGTAACTCAGAAACCGATAGATTGAGATTAAACATAGTGAGCCTCTGACCAAAGTTTGAAGTAAACTTTCGCATGAAGTACTCAGGAGTAAAATACTGACTCTCTAAATATTCAGCTCAGTAGTAATTCAAAAACTGAAAGGGAAAAATTGCCTTTTCACTGACTTGTCAACCCTACAGCAAATTAGTGGGAACAGACAGGAAACACACAAAATACTCTGTATCTATCTGATTATGTTTTCTGTAATTAAAGGTCCTCCATGCATTTATGATGTAAAGAATACATAATAAAAAAAGTTAAGAACTCAAGCTTTGTGTACACAAACATAAATGATAGTCTAAACAACATGGAAGTTTTGACTTAAAAGTTCAGAAAATGATGTTCCAGCCCAAAGAGGGTCCTTACAAGTAGCAGGTTTAAGATTAAAATAAAATACCAAAACATTAGATTCCCAAATATGAAGTATTTTAAAACATCTCACTTATTTTTGCTAAAATTATTATAATTACAGGTTATCAAGGTGGAAGTGTGCCACTGAATCGACAATGACTCCTTGAATGAATAAAGCACAAGAATATATTCAGCTATTGAAACATGTGTGTAACTCCCATTACCTGAGCTGCATGCCCAGAGTTCAACAAAGTGAACTCTGTTGTATCTATACATGTATCTTAGAGAGCAGAAGTGGTACAAAAATAATCAGCACTACATCTAATTATGCCACCTTGTTAAAAAAAAAGCTTTTTCCCATTCTGAAAAATTTCTGATGCCCAGTGTATGGAAAATAAGTTATTCCAGTTGCTTTGTCAGAAAAGAAATTTATTACCAAGCAGAAATTTCTTGCTTATATTTAAGTTGTTGAAGACACTTTGTAATGATTACTTTTTCTGTTATAATTAGGCATAGCAATTAAAATATTTTTAGTATCACACTGAACGCTCCTTAACTGTGAATATGTTCACCTACATGAAAATGTTATGCTTTTCTCATATATGGTGAACAAATAGCTATGGGTAGAAAATATATATAAAATATGAATATATATAGATATAAAATATAATATATATTATATATATAAATGTTGATACACCTAAACACTTTTAAACAACAAATATAAACATTCTCTTTAGAAACTGTGGAATCACTTATGCTGTGGCTTTCTACTCTATCTTTGGTATTGAAAGTAGGTAAAAGTATTGTGAAATGGTGGTAGATGACAACATCAAACTCCCTGATACCATATGGAGCAGGGGATGGAGGAGTGTTTGAGGGCAAGACAGCATTCACACCCTGACAAACGTAACAAAAACTCATGTCTGGCTTACCATCCTGCAAGCAGTTCACCTTGAGTAAGGATGAGACAGAACTTCCTTGCTGTCAGTTTGTGTTGCCCTTTTGTCATCTCTGTCCTCACTGGAGAATTCAAGGTTTTATTCTCATGATGTTTACTTAGGGGGAAATAATGCTGTTTTCAATTGCAATGTTATTTTTGTGAGTCTTTAGGAATCTTAGAACTGCTGAACTGATAGTTACTTTTATCATTGTAGACAATTAATGAAAATATGTATTTTATGAAAAAGCATAAATAATTTTCTGTAGAGTTACGATTTTTGCACATTATAAGGAATACAGAAAAAATCTTCACAAGTAACATATTTGCACTATACATCATATATATATATATATATATATATATATATATATATATATATATATATATGCACTGCATATATATGCAGTGAGGACTTGAGAGGAGGGTCTAAGGGGGCAAATACCAAATACACAGAGCTGATGTGGGTGTACATGATTAAGAGGAGAAATTAATTAAAGTTTGGACAGGGAATGTATCTTTACAAGTCACTCCTCTCCTGCAAGTACAGTGTTTTGAGAAGTGCTGCTAAGTCTCCAAGGAAACCAATGCTATTTGTGACTCTGTTTAGTGGTGGAAAACTAATTTTACTTTCTCTTCTAAGACTGACAAGTCATGACAGCTCTTAGAAGTCTGCAAATCGATTATTAGTCAAGCCTTGCTGTATTTTTAGTTACCTTTTTTGTGTACTTAGACTGAATCACCGAACTACACTACAGATCAGAGGTGAAAAAGTCAGTCGTGATCTGAAAAAATGGTACAAATCCTAATTTTCACAACAAAGCTTATGGTATAATGATATTATATTAAAAAATTGTACCTCTTGTTTAAGTCACTACTGGTATCCTGCACAAATATAATTATTTTTTTACAGATTTTCTTGCAAGGCTGCATATAGAGCTGTATACAAATATACACCTCAAGGATGGACTGAGGACTTTGATTGTGGCTCTCTGGAAGAATCTTACCCTCACTGCCAACCTTGAATAAACAAAAATCTTTATTCTTAAATCAGATGGTGACAGCAAGAGCCAGACCTTCAGCAAGATATTTTATATATGCCACGTAGTGGATTGCTATATCTTCTTTCTTCTCCCATGTTTTTCTGGCAGCAAAAGGAAGAAAGATGTTGACATCCCTGAGTTTTCAAAAGCAGTTTGTTGTTTTCCCACATGACAGCAGATGTGAGGTCAGAGCATAAAATGTCTACCAGATGACACCAAAGCTAACCCATCTTGCCTCATCTTGACTCCAACATCAGCTGAGGGCTGCTGTCCATGGAGCTGAATGAGGCAATCCCACAATGAGACCTCCACAGAATATCCCTCCAGCATCTGGTGAGAGGGACAGTCTATCACAAGTAGTGTCTTTGTGCTCCAGGGCACAGAATGGGCTTTTGCTCCATTAATTTCTTAGGTAATTTTTCAGAAAAGGGAAAACCTTTACCATTTTCAAGATGGAATTCAGAGACTGAAAAGAGGACTTGCCATGTAGCTCAGGAGAGGCAGTGAAGTGTAAGATCAGCGACTTAAGAATTGATATCTGGGTTTAACAGGAGACACAAGCTCGATGAAAAGTGGTGACAAAGGATGATAGGGATTCTGATCTGGTCAGCTCTGCACATCTGCCATAAGCTGCATAAAACTGGAAGACAGATGTGGAAAAGAATGAAGTGAGAAGTTACAGGGCTATTGAGAAAAGAGGCAACATTAAAAGGGAAGGTGATATGGGAAGCTATTAAGGTACTCAGGGGTAAACTTTCTTTTCTTTCTTTCTTTCTTTCTTTCTTTCTTTCTTTCTTTCTTTCTTTCTTTCTTTCTTTCTTTCTTTCTTTCTTTCTTTCTTTCTTTCTTTCTTTCTTTCTTTCTTTCTTTCTTTCTTTCTTTCTTTCTTCTTTTTCTTTCTTTCTTTCTTTCTTTCTTTCTTTCTTTCTTTCTTTCTTTCTTTCTTTCTTTCTTTCTTTCTTTCTTTCTTTCTTTCTTTCTTTCTTTCTTTTCTTTTTTTCTTACATAACTGGGAGATCTAAAATACATGTTCAAGTCCGATCATACATTCATGATAATTTCACATAGAAGCTTTTCAAATACAGCAATAAAAATTGACTTATTTATCCAATTTGTGTTTTTCATCAATGACAATTGCCTTTTTTTTTTTTTGCAAATGTGCTCATGTTGCATTCCAAAATCTTTAAAATCCAAATACATTTTAGTATACTTGAATTTCTAAGGCTTCAGCTTTGTGGCATGTATGTATGTTAACAATAACTCAGTGGAGTTCTGGTGATAAAATACTGGGAAAAAAATAGGATAAGGTCCACTTAAATCTCCAGGGCATCAAAGAGCAATGAAAGAGCCACTGTCTACCCAGGGTTTGGCTCATCTTCTCTCTTCTGGATTGCTGTCCCTCACTGTTCATATCATTCTCCTGGGGCACTTTTCAAAGAGTTTTTTAATCACTGAGTCCAGAAGAGAAACTTTGTTAATGGATTTGAAAGCTGATGACAGAAATCTGGACTTGGCATGACCTTGTCCACCAGGTTTTGAAATAATCCAGTGCCAAGTGAGTTTGAGAGTCAGGTGTCATGAAAGGGCCTGTGCTGGAGGGAAGTGACTCCATGAGTTTGTTTGAATGTTCAGACCATAGTCATGCAGGCCCCTGAGGACAGGCACCTTTTTCTGCTGATGCTGTCTTTGGAAACAGGTTGCCTCATCTGGCTGAGCTCTTAGAAAAATAAGCCCTTGGCTGAGCTCCCAGGGACATCTGAGTCTACCAAAGCATTCTGTTCCAAGTGGGGTAGGATGCCCTGGTCTAGCAGTGTGTAGGATACAAAGGATCCTCAGCAGCTGTACTGAATGATATGTATGGCAGATTTATATACACAGCTGCATAAAGACATGAAAGAAATTACATCAAAATTCTCAATAGAACCAGTGGAAAATGCTAGATTTTTCCCCACACCTAGAAATCTAGGTATTGGCTCTGAGATATTTATCCAATAATTTTAGCTCCTATTTGTGCTGACTGTCGTGGAGTTATCCCAGCCATAAATTAAGCCTGTTGACTTTAGTGTAAATGCTTGTGAATACAGCCAGTAGCACTAGATGTTCTTAATGACACTGCTTTTTACAGAGGTATTTCCACCACAGAAGACAACAAAAAGCCCTATTAAGACATCTAGTTCTGCCTCTCTGTTTCCTCTCTGTCTTAGTGTGTCCATCAATGCCAACGCAATGCAGTGGAGGCTGCAGTGTCAGAAGCAATGCAGCAATCTGAGTATTCTGTTCTTCTGTGAATGCTGATGAAAAATCTGCCTTTGTGCCTTAACCTTGTGACAATGACGGAGTTGCAATTGAGCAGCCTTCCTGTCCTTTTTTTTAGTTTTATTTTTTTTTATTAAAAATATTTTTTTTCTAGTATGTGCTCCGACAAAATATTTTGGTCACTTGAAAAATGTAGCAATGAACAGGAAAAAAGGTGAAGGTAACCTTTCTAATAATTTAGTGAATAATGAAGCCTTGCTTCTTGTTAGTCATTACTGGCCCTGAATCTGATACAACTTTCTCAGGCTTGTTCAGTGATGAGGAATCTTCCAGTTTGCAAGATGTTGGAAAGACATTTCTGGATTCTGAATGCCTTAACATGAGTTACACTCTGAGAGCACACGTTTGTCCTAACAGGCCAAAGAATATAGTGTTTAACTCAAGAAGTTAAAAAGTAAAATCAGGTTGATGTAATGTGTCCACTCATTAAGGTAGACACACATTGGTTATTACAAAAGTTTTGTTATCGAAATTTTAAACTCTGTTGGAGAAAGAAAAAAAAAAGAAGAGTCTAATTATTTTTCTGTTTACTTCAAATACCTTTCTGAAGTGATGGCTTTTTTCCAAAACCATAATAAAAAATTCCAAATCAGTATCTTGAATTCCTTTGCAAAATAATATTCTTTGTCTTTATAATTCTCTTCTAACCCTAAGATTCTTCACCTTTCTGATTCACCCTGACCTGTGAATCATTGCAGGGTTATACCTGTAAAGTTGTTTCGGAGCACAGACCTGTAGTCTTGCTACCTAACATTGAAATTGATCTTGCTGGATGTGTTTTTAAACATTGTTGGTTTGTAGATCCATTGGTACAGTTCCGGTGTGGTTGGGGAAGAACATTATTTAGAATATTGTTTCTGCAGGCAGGTAAATATTCTTTGTCCTGTGAATACCTTGCTTTGGAAGCTACAAGCTCCTCTACTTATCCATTTATCAGGCCCTTAACCCCTTCTAGGGGACATATATGTAGCTGCTTTTACATCCTCACTGTGAATCCCAGACTTCCAGTGTGCTGCTTGTAAAACATCCTTGTTTTCACTTGCCTGACATCCCCTTAGGTATACTAATTCCCCTCCTCCCTCCCACGTCTCAACAATCATCAACTACTGAGGCATCCAGCATACCTCTTTGTGACTATTTTCTTCCTGCATTTCATTCAGATATAGCAAGAAAGATCACAAGCAGAAAGCTTGTAAAGTGATTAAACTCATTTTCTTCGTTTGCTGTGGCGCCAGCTTTCTAGGTCCTTTATAGAAACTAGCTCAGTCATGTGGCAGGTTGAGCCTGAGATTCCTGGTGCAGATCATTATGCTCCCATAAATTATCTCATATGTACCTGAGCCAGAGCTTGAACCAGACATCGAGAGTTTTTTTTTTCCTTTTGCTCTTTACTTTTCTTTGCTGTCCTGCACCACTTTTCTCTTGCCTGTAAAATGAAGAGCAAATTTATTTTTCAAACAGTTTTTGTTTGAAATTCCAGAGATCAGTTGATCAATTCCAGCAAGATCAGTTTCAATTTTGTTCAATTCCGCTGTCTTTGAAAGGCACTCACTACTTTTCAGCCAAAATTATCTTAAATAAAATTCTTGTAGTAGCCTAATCTCATAAAGAAAATGAAAGACATGTTTTCCAGTTTTAATTATTAATTAAATGAATTAAAGTGTATTTTAATAAAAAATTACAGTGGCCGTACGAGGTAGTATTTACTTTGATGAACTCTTGCCTGTGTGGGTGTACAATTTATTAGCAACTGTCAGTGGAACTGATCACTGAAACAGAAAAAATCTTTGGATTAATTTTCTATTGATATATTTAGTACTCAAGTTTTAAGCTGCATTCTCTGATAAATTTGTCATGTTATCTGGCTGAAAATCTTAATGAAATACCCATTACAATAATTATTAATAATAAATTATTATGTTACACAATGCATTAAAAATATACAAAACATTTAAAAAAATACAAAAAATATGCAAAACATAAAAACAGTAGTAGATATACATCAAGTCATTTCTGGATTTTCTAAAAAAAAGTAACAATAAAACCACCACAACTTTTCAGACAAAAACCAAAAAAATAGATGAAGAAAATGCAATTTTGAACACTGGGACATTTTCACATATTCCAGTTTTCAATTTTCCAAAAACAAATTTCCCAACTTTCAGGGAATACAGACATTTCCCAGGAATCTCTGAGTTTATTTCACAATTTTGCTCCAATGTAACTTTTGGGTTACTTTGGTTTCTAAACATTTTCAATCCATATTTTTTTAAAGAATGTTAAAAAAGCTTTTCTACATAAATAAGACAGCTGGCCAAAGGAGAACGAAGTGACTACAGTAATTCTAATGATTTTGCAAGGTCACCAGCATTACTGTGAGCAGGTTCAAAACTGTCTGTACCATCCATGAGTAAATAGCTCCCTATTATCCATGGAGATTAAAAATACATCAAGGTGAGCTCAGCTCCCTGGGGAAGGTGAAGTGGACGTGGCCTTATGCCTTCAAAATGGATATGGGATCTTCTAATGGAAACACACAGATATTTCAGGCTACAGTTGCTGCAGAGAAGTGAATTGGAGAAGCTGGGGGACAATGGTGAAGGCTGTGCTGCTCTCACTGGCGTGGGGGAGGGCAGAATACCTGATCTGAGAAACAGATTTGAACCCAGAATGAATCTGGGGTCCATTTGTAAAAACAATAAATTGAGCTCAATAGTTTCATAAACTGCAAGTGCAGTTGCATGACAGCAAAGGGTTGATGGCCTAGAATGCTTTGTCAGAAGATTTTCCTCTCAGAATTGTCAGAGTTGTTGCCTGTAGAGAAATAAGTGCCCTTTAAGACATGGTTCAAGTACAGGAGTAGTTTAGTCTGTCTTGTATCTGAGAGGACAGAGGAATTTATCAAGAAAATCACAAAGGTTTTTAAGGCTGACTGAAAAATCCTAGAATTGAAGGTGGAAAGTTGATGTTTTGACTCATGCAAAAAAAGAAGGGAGAGGTTTCTGCTGTGAGGTGAGCTTTCATATAAACCAACATTAGCTATGTATTTCTGAAAACAACATGCCTCACTGTCATTTTAGCCTGGGATTATCCATGTGTTCTGGAGACAGGCAGACACCTGGGAGACAATTTCAGTGAGCAGAACATTCTCTAGTTGCAGGAGGTATTTATTATGCCAAATCATTTTTTCTCACTTCATTTCACATAATCATAACTTCTGTGGCATTTCCTTCTTTGACCTTCAGTATAGATCAGAGGACACAGCTGAAATCAAACACACTGTTTATGTGGGCTTGGCCCCTTCCAATTTAAGGATTTTTTTGTTGTTGTTGCGTATTTCCCCACTCTTTTTTCCTTCTGAATTTTGGTATTACCATTCCTTAAGTTTCAGTGGCCAATTTAACACTGTAGTTTTCCTGCTTAGAACACATTCCTCTTTCACAGAGGTTAACAAAAAATCCTCTAAGAGTGTGGAAAGGACTGCAATAACGTTCTGTCTTTTGCACAGGTGCCTGCCATATATTTTATTTCCCTTAGGCAGGAAATTAAAAAAAAAGCAGCCAAGTATTGCAGTGCTCAAATTTAAATTTTAAAAAACAGAAAAATCAGTAAAAATTTGCTGCATGCTTCTTCTAAAAACAGCAAAAAGGTTTTGTCTCTACTGAAACAAAAGCTTAGAGAAGAATGTTTTGTTGAGATTTTTTTTTCTCTGTCATTCACTTTTCTCATACTGTTTTCGGCCTTCTCTCTCTTACAATCATCATTATCCTTATTTTTCTGATGTAATTTCTTCTTTCCCAAATTCCAAATGATCTGCTCTGACTACAAAGAGCTGATTTCCCTGTTTTCATATCCTAGATAAGAGCTTGCTCGGTTTGTCTGGGAAAGATGC
This sequence comes from Pseudopodoces humilis, assembly GCF_049639895.1. Lineage (NCBI taxonomy): Eukaryota > Metazoa > Chordata > Aves > Passeriformes > Paridae > Pseudopodoces > Pseudopodoces humilis. The sequence goes on along the minus strand of NC_142200.1, from coordinate 121,081,730 downwards.
TTGTGATATTTTATAGCTTGTACTGGACTCAATAATTTAAGTGAGTCTTTAGGCTTAAACCAAATTCCACCACACACATGCTCTAGACAGAAGTTATACTTCATTCCCACTGTGGAGTAAAATTAAGCCAGATCCTGACCTTGAGCCTGTAGTTTGTAAGGAGCTTTAAATGCTGGGCTTGTGCACATTCAACCCCACTGTAACAGTTGTAGGGTCACAGGGAGGTGACAGATGCTATCAGACACTTCCTACTGTAGATGATTAATTATGAAGAGAGATCTTTGCATAGACTATATTTGAAAATTTCAGCTGAGGTTCTTGGCAGACCTACAGAAGCATCTTTGTTGATTCAAGCCAGCTAGTGCCTGTTGTGTTTATCACAGATTTCCTTACAGAAGATAACCATCCAGGCTGATAAAAGCAATGAAATTTCGGTACAACACAACACTGGAAATTTGGATCACAAATAAACAAATATTGCCATCAATATTCCTGGCATTATATAGCTGCTATTAATATCAGGCTTACATATTGTAATTTTGTTTCTTAAACCACACAGATAGAGCTTAGATGTATGGATTTATTATCACATTTGGCATATATTATTTATAGCATAAGAAAGGTGAAACATCTTGCAAGCATGCATGTAAAGATTAGGATTTATTGTCCAGGAATCCTTGAACAATTTTATCAAAAGCCCATTTCTAGGTGGTGTTTTTCTGCAATAAATCATACAGCAGAAATCTATCAGTGGTCACCAGTAAGAGATAAATGAGAGCAGAGGAAAGAGGGTCATCACAGAATTTTTTTCTGTATCATGACCTGTCATTGGCAGACATCCATTTATTATCGTACACAACTGATTTTTTTCTCTCACGTCCTGGGTTTGCTGTTCTGGGCACTGTTATCAAAAATAAAATGAAAAACTTTGCAGAATGTAAGCTTTCAGGAATCATGAAAACAGAGTTAACTTAAAGACCACAGGTGCAAAGACTAGCACAACTTTTACTCCCTCTCCTCACCTCCTCCCTCCCTCCCTCCCTCCCTCCCTCCTGCACTCCACCCCTTTCTTTTCTCTTTCCCTCACTATAAAAATAAACTGTTTTGAGGTTTTCATTATGAAGATAGGAGAAGAGAGGGACAGGACCATAAACCTGATGCTATGGCGGTACATACAGACTCTATAGATACACACAACCCAATCAGTTGGTATGTGCAGGAAGGAGACAAAATCTGCATTGCCCAAGCAGAAGTAGGGGAACTCTTCTTGAGCTGCATTAGCACCAATTTAAATTCTCCAAGGACCTTCCTAAGTTTATTAATAAAGTGAAGTTAGATTTCTTTCTCTAAGTAAGAAGGAAGAGGGGGATAAAGCAATAAGGAGGAGGGCTGAAGTGTGACCTTTTTTTGCAAGCTGAAATTAATCGAGGTAGGAATATCACCACCCAGATTTCTATAAGGTCCTCAAGAAACTTTCACTTACACTCCAGGCAGCTGATGTGGGATTTGTTTAAGTAACAGAGCCTTCCCCTAGAGCAGAATTATGCACAGAGCAGTCAGGTTTGTGGGAAACTAGAGAAGAGTGCATAGATTAAATTTTTATAATACAGCAGCAAAAGTTTTAAAACCATTTGACAACTGGAGAGATTTATGTATACTTCCTTTGAACTAGTGTATCACTGGGACACACACTAAGATTCCCAGACTGTGCTCCTTTTGGAAGGCCTTGGCTATTCCTGCTTTATTAATTCAGAATTTTATCACAGTGCATGAGTTTTATTTGATTTTTCATCTCTCTGATATATTTATCTTTTGGACATATACCAGAAGCATTTTACTTTCCCTGAGCTAGGTAAAGAAGCAGAAATGCAGGGTCTACATAGTCCTTTGAAAATAAACGAAATAGCAAATTTATGGCCATTAATTTGTGAGCTTCAGCTGGTCCTTGTCAACAGAGACAAGGGTGGGAGTGTGTAAGATAAGAGCTGCTGAGTAAGTTTATGTCACTGCTGGGAAGAACTAGGTGTAAGTGAGTCACCAAACTATGATCTCTCCTTCCCAGCACTGGACTGTGCGTCTACACCACGGGGAATGAGGTGCCATCCTTGTGGAACACAAGTCTCATTGCCAGAATCATCTGTGTGCTGCCACAAAGGAAAGCTCTTTCTTCTACTGAAGTATGTCATATATTACTAGGTAATCCACACTTTTAAAATGTTTCATTCTTTCTTATGACTAAAATACTAGTTACTGAAGTGATTTGATAAATGGCTAGTAACTATCACAGTTGTTCTTTAATAATCTTATCACAAGAAAATACATGATTGTAATGTATAGTTCATTAAATTAATACTGTGCATTTAGTTTTATTATTAATATATTATATAAATAATTATTAATTTGATAACCTGTTGCTATATAATATTTGTATATTATTATTTCCTTAATTTAAAGGATGCACTTGATGATGAAAGGTTGGACTCGATAATCTCAGAGGTCTTTTCCAACCTAATTAAATCTGTGATTCTATAGTTTATTTGGAGAAAAAAGAGGAAAGATTTGAAGTGAGCAAATCAGATTGCTGACAGGAATAATATTCAAAAACCTATTGGAAAAAAAATTTTTATATCTCTTGCAGCTAGTACAGAGATGCTACAAGCTTCAAATAAGTTATGTCTGTAAATCTATTTTACATCAAGTACATGCAAACACTGTATGAAAATTACTCATTTCTTCTGTGTGATCAGTTCTAATCCTGCATGAAGGCTTGATTTTAATAGGCTGCAACACACCTGCAGATTTTGGATCTTCATGTATTAAAGTTTATTAAATTTTTTAATCTTTCTAACTTTTCTTCATATACTGTAAGTTTAGGTAAATTTCTTTGTTGCTTGCATAAGTCTTTCACAAAGAAATTTATTCATTCAAAGGAACGAAACTGTGACACAAATTCAGTAAAAGAAAAGAAAGAAAATCTACCTAAAGTATTAAGACACCACAAAATCTAACTAAAATAGTAAGATACCACAAGAATTTCTTATTTTTAATTTCCTCTTGACTTCACTGTTTACTTTAAGCATGCAAGGTAAGCATCTTCAGAATTCTGTTAAATATTGAGTGGTACTTAAGTAAAGTTTTAAAAATCCCCTTTTTTAGATATAATAGAATTACCACTCTTTTTAGTTGGCTTACATAATTTGTAACTAACTGGAAGATTTTATTTCTTGGAATCATGACAGGTACAGATATGAACAATAATTTATGGCTACCACATTAAATGAATGTCTCAGTACAGTAACTCATGTTTCAACTTTACTGTAAACTCCACTAAATAGCTTAACCTACATGCCAAGTAAGCTCCTCTAAATGGCTATTAATATTTTTAAGCCATTAATATGTTCAATATTCACATAGTATATTAGAATATAATTTTATGCCTATAAACCAGAAAAAAAAAAAAGGCCACAGGGCAAGTCACAAATTTTTTATGTTGTTAAGGCTTGAACTGATCGTAAATCTATTAATTTCTTCTTCACTAAGCAGCAAAATAAGCAGTAGTTTACACTCTGCAGTCTAGGTCTTTTGGGAAAAGACAGTTGGTATCTTTCTTTTTAGTATTTTGGTTGAAACCTTTAATTATAATCAATTGAATCTCCTTAAAGATTAGGGGGCCCACATAGACAGACTGTGCATACCCAGTCATTATCTAGAGCTCAACCAGAGATTAATGTGGGTGAATTTTCTATGATATCATGCACTTTTACCTATTATCAAAATTTAAGATATATGCCACATAACCTTTCATTTTAATATTCATGCTGGTTTTAAGTATCTTTTTCTTATAAATGCTACAATGAAATCTTCCTTTAAGGCAAATTTTCTTCTACTGGCTGAAAGTTGCAGCAGAACTGGGAAATTTATTAATGAGGAGAAAGAAGTGTCTGTGATTACAGGACTTTGAGAGTCACAAGAATTATGAGAATTACAAAACAATTGCATGAAACCAGCTTAGCAGGGCCTTACAGAAACCCCAGTGTGGGTGTCACTGACAGTGGAGCAGAGATACACCGAGGGGATTTTGGATGTATTCACCAAAATGTGGATCACACTTTGATATCAGGCCGAACACCATCTGCACAGAAATGGTGAGACCTTTCCACCAGCTCTGTGTTGAGCATGGACAAGCAGCAGAAGAGTGGAAAGGAGCAGAGAAGGTAAATAAGAGGCAGAGACTCCTTATATTGGCACAATAAGTGGCCTCAGCTGCCCCACCATTTACTGTCTGGAGCTCACACAGGGAAAGGAGGAGTAAAAAGGTGCATGAAGAGCAAATGCTCCATGCTCTTACTGTGTGGGACAAGGGTGAGATGGCAGAGGACTTCGCTCTTCCCTCCATTTCTGTAAGCAGACCCTATGGTAAAAGAAGCTTCCTGGCCTTAGTCTAGGATATCTTTTGCCTTCCCTTTCCATTTTATCCTCTGAGCCTGTGTGGACTCACTTTGTAAATAATTTTGGCAGACAGAAAAGACAGAAGTAAGCACATGTGTGTTTTGGAGTTTGTTAATTTTGGTGTTCATCAGTAATGGGACGGGGTTGCTGGTAAAAGCTCTTTGAGCTTTTATTCAGCATCAGCTTCAGTACAAGCTGGGACATGAAAGATGGTGAAAGCTCATGCTGTTACAACAGCAACCAAAATTATCTTGGTTATAAGGCCTTTTTGAAAAACTTTCTAGCTAATAGGGTAATGTTAAAAGCTTACTAATGTTTGCTTAGGCCAATCATTAAAACTACAATTTGCTTCTCACAATGTTTATTTGTTGTTGCTTAAAAACAATGGGTAAAGCTTCATTATTAAACTTACATTTTTCTATTATCTTGCTTACCATATTTTCTAAGGCCTATCTCTACACAGCTCAAAAACACAGCTTTATTGTTTCCTGTCCTTACATACCTGTATTCTTGCGTTCTTCTCTTCTGAGATCTGCTTTTACACAGTTTGAGAGTTTTTTACCTTTTCTATTTCCCAGAGTTCAATACTATCAGGTTGATAAGACTCAACCAAGTCAAAGAAATTTCTTGGCCTCTTTTCTATCACAGCCACAGAAATTTGCTCAAAGGAAAGCTGCCTCACATATCATCCCAGTATGTCTGTGTTGGATCAGTTCTGCTCAGCCTCCTTCACACGTGCAGGATTTTGTGGTCCTTATTCCCCCTTATGATGTGAGTGCTTAAAACAACTGCAAGATTTCCACGAGTAAAGCAAGGTGTGAATGTAGTCCAGGAGATTTAGGGCTCACATGAAAGATTTAAAAATTAGTTGTGAACTAGAAAACTGTTTGCCCTTCAGAGATCTGGGACTCAGATATGAATCCTCTGCAGCAAAAGCACTTGATGTGCATGGGAAGTGGAACACTGAGTAGCAAGCACAAGGAAGTCTGTGGGGCTTCAGCCCCTTTCCTTTGTGCATCCATAGCATCCCAAATTGGAGAAAAACTTTGCCTTTTGCTATTCACAAGCACCAAATTCTCCTGGGAAACTGTAGGGCTCAACAGCTAAATTATCCCTTCAGTGTCTATTCCTGAGACACCATGAGCAAGTTGGGAAGGATGCAGGATATCCAATTCACTTTGTTTTTCAAGTAGGCTTATGAAAGTGTTTAGGTCAATGCATTTTTATTGGGAGAATAAAGGCGGAAGTGTGAGTTTTAGCAACAAAAGTGTGAGATATGTAAATTTTTTTCCAATTTTAAGTTTTATTTTTCCTTAAAAATGGAAGAAAAGGTGACTGGAACAGAAAAAAATGCAGCAATGAAGATCAGAACCTACTCTGGAAAGATTAATGTAATTGTTTGGTAGTTTCCTATTGCATTAAAAATAAATAAATAAATAAAAGAGGGAGAGAAGGAAAATTTCCAAGTGAAGTTTCTTACAATACCCAATGCTCTAATTTCTGATATTTTACTGTGAAAGGTTCACAGTAAAAAAAGGTTACTGTAAAGGGTTCCCCCATTCTCGGGGCACTTCAGCAATAACTTAGCGGAGCTGAACTTTAAACATTTCTCCTTTGAAATAGCCCACAGGGCTTGCAGATAGAACTTTTATAGTGAAGGGCAAAAAAATATCTTCATTAAAAAATACTAATCCCTTCAATGAAAAACAAGGAATCTCCAGGAAAAATGATGATGGGATTGTAATTTTTACATATGATCTTATGAAAGAAAAAATGATAAATCTCCTAATGACCCAGACCTACATCAGAGGGCATTAAACTCAGTCCCCTCTAACCCACACTGGAAGCACTAATGCAGAATCACTGCCACAATTTATAATATTGAAAAACTATTTTTTGCAGCTTTTACGGTTCCAGTGCAAGAGATCAGAATGAATACACACAACCAATTTTTTAAAACTTCCTACCTCTGGGTTCCAGAGCAATGTAACAGCAGTGTCTCATGTTCCCAGCATTTAGGGATCTAATTGGGATATTGTTCTGTACTTGCTGTTGGACAGCGTAGTGACAAGATGAGAAACAGCCAACACTGGCAGCCAGCCAGCACATACCTTGCACAAACCAAGTGCAGGGCAATTAAAGTGTAAGTGCCAAAGGAGTGCTGCCGAGGGAGAGAGCACAAAAATAGCCATCCAAGAAAGCACTTGGAAAATACATTTATTTGGCTTGTTGGAGGACTGCTGTTCCATCCATTTATTTCTTTCCCTTGATGTCTTCCCCTGAAGGGAATCTGTTTTTGCCTCTTTAGTATTTTTATTCTTTAGAGAAGTTTGGGAAAGCCTTGGTGGGGAGGGGTTTTTTTTCTAGCAGGGCAGGGGAGGCAGGATTTCTGTTATGTGAATTGAAGCAAGAGGATATTAGAGAAGAAAGATGCGTGTTATGAAATGAAGCTTTTTATAAAATGCGTGGATTGGGCGCTCTATACACATATTATGTGCTGCAGAAATATAGAGCAATCATTCTGTATACACAGCCATGTATAAATATTGAAACAAGGCCTGTAATTCCACTCATCAAAATGAAAGCCCGTAAGGAGTCAGATGTTCCCCCCACTCCCTGCTATGCAAACAGGTCTGCGTTACTAAACTGAATTCACAATCACCTTATTAGAAATTTGTGCAACCTGTGTTGAACATCTAGTATCCTAAATGCTCTAGAAATGATTCCAGCAGGGCTTTTTGTGATGTTCAGTGACAAAACCTAACAGAGCTGAAACATTTATTACTTGGAAGCCTAGTTGTTAATAGATGGGTAAAACACTGTTGGAGTGTTTTGGAGAGGGAAGGGGAGAGCAGGCTGGGGAATTAGATAAAGAATACATCAATGTACAAACATAATTTCCGTCCTCATTCCCAAACAAAGCAGCTGATCACAAAATATTCATTTTTCTTTTCCTTCAAATCTGCTCCAGTGTTCTTGTGCAGCAGGTGTGTGCTTGAAAAGACCAAAACAATGGGCCTTACTGAATTTCTGCCTACCCTGGATAGTCTTGTTGGTGGGTGTGGTTTTTTTTAGTTTTTTCTCTCAGAATATATTTCTCTAATGAAGATTTTATGTCTACAAGATAATTTTTATTTCCCCTGTAGTTATACAGAGTATATTTTTTCAACAATTTTGTTGTTTGTGGGCAGATTTACTTATTGTGTCTAGAGCAGCAGAAGGAATCACAGAAATAAGCTCCTAAGCAACTAGGGATGTATTTATTAATCTGAGCTTCTCTAAATATAACATACAAATTCTTCCTTAAAATGTGTTTCTTTACATCTTCTCTGTGTCAGGTCAAAAGCAGCAGATGCATGCTTTTTAACTCAGATTTGTTTTGAAAAACAGTTATTTATTCTGCAGGAAGAAAAGGTTAGATTGCAGAGGTCAGACTTTTATCATTTTCTTTTTATGGAGCAAGCCTTTGGGATATTATAATGGTACGTCAGCTAAGCACCTAGATGGCTCTACAAGGTCAAACAGAGTTACAACGGGCATATTTTATGTATGTATCTTGCAAGTGTTGTCCCAGTACACTCCAACCCCACCAATAAACCATTTTATTGCTTTACAATAACGCAGCTTTGTGTTTCACAGGATTTTTTTTCCCCCTCTGGAATCAATGTTAAATTCATACAAATGTCAATAACAAAAATTTGCCAAGTTATTCCTGGGGTCACTTAATGAGATTGTTAAGATTCTTAATGTAGCTACTAGGTGAAAGAGCTGCCAGTACTGCATAAAGAATGAGTTGTTCTACTCCTGCCACAGCCTCAGCTGATTTACAACCACTTTGCGTTTGATGTTGGACAGGATAATTTCATCAGTCTCCAGCCCTTGTGATCATGTCCCAGAATGACTAGTCAGGTGAAGCCCTAGCCAAAGATTGCTTGTCACCTGTAGGAAGTAGCTGTCTGTTATGAGTAGTCTTTACTCATAAATGTAATCATCAGTTAGCTATTCATTGAGCTATACTTCATGCTCTAGATGTAGTAGTGAGGATAATATACAAACACCTCACAGGGAAAATGCTTTGAAACAACAGATGTGTCCATTAAAAAACTTGGGTTTTTACAGTGGGACAGCATCTTAAAAGGAAGTAGCTGGCTTCCAAGTTCATCTCTGAAGGTTACTTCTGAAAACCTGTCAAAACCTCCGCTCCTCCCTGAGTGATTCACTGAAGCAAATGGCCTGTAGTTAAAAACAGTGATTTCCTAAAAGCCCAACACCAGCATTGTCGTGGTGATTTAAGGCAGCCGGAGCAGGACTGGTATAAATATTTGGTGCACTATTGTTTTGAAAGAATGTGTGATGTGGTGATAGAGGTATCTGAGAGAACAGTATACTAATGCAGCCACATCTCTGGGGGCAAATTCTTATTTATTTTGGTTATATTCCTTGAAATTGTGGAGGATGTGTCTGTTTCTACAAGTGACGCATCTCCATCGTATCCAGACATATAATTTGGCATGAAGTAACTAACACTCATCCATTTTTTGCTATTTGGCTGGGCTTAGCCTGACATTTGTTCTCTTATTTTAAATAAATAAAATTCTTCTTGCAGGAGAAGTGAAGCTAGTAAGAATTCTGCAAAAGCATTATAAAATTGCCCTAGAGGAAAGCAGTGCTGTTATTAGGCCAATGCTGCTGTAAATGATAAATTAAAAAGGCAACATGAAGAGGCTGAAAAGTGGTGACAGCTACAATGAGTACATTTTCTCTTTTCTCAGTGTGAGATCACAGTGCAGGAATATATGAACTTTGAATCCCTTTGTGAAATTTGTGCTCATTTTAGCTGTCACTGCTGCAGGTGATGAACACTCCCAACCTGTTGTTTCTCCTCTGTGCTTTTGAAAATGCAAAGGATAAGTTCTAGTAACAAAGGAGTAGATATTCTGACAAATATGGTCACATAGCTAATGGGGAGATCTGGATAAAAAAAAACTTCAATCTATTTTGGAATTTATCCAGAGTCTTGTGTGATTAAGGTCAGGCAGATATTTAATTTCTAAAATTGTAGCTGGGAAAAAAAGCATAACATTTGACATGTTTTAGTTATATCTATTTTGTCAGGATACTTCCAAGGTCTGAATGCACACTATTTTTCCTCCTCAGGTTTGTTCCTCAAGGCCTGTTCTTTCTAATAATTTCACTAAAATACTTATAGACCTAGTACCTGGAAAAAAAATAAATCTAAATTTAAACTACAGGTTCAAACAACTCAAAATGTAGAAGGAAATGGACTGAGACTTCTAGTTTATCTTATTAAGAGGAAAGAGATCTTTTGCAAATTTTGCATCTATAATATATATGAAACTTTAGATTTTTGAATCAGAGAATGTACAGATGACATACAGTGTGAGAAAAGTTGTATTTAATTTTCTCTTTTCTTGAGTAAGGAAGGATAGAAATCAAAACATGCACAAAAGAACAATTCAACTTTTCTTCCACAGAACAATTTTTCAAACTGTATTCTGTTAGTACAGCTCTTCATGTTAATAATTTTAACATCTCTTTTAAAGGGCCTGTATTTTTGAAATGTATGTAGGGAGAGATTTTCTGTTTGTTAAAATTCTCTTTATTTGATCATTTGCACTCTGAATTTTACTCCCATTGCTTGACATTTCTATCTTTTCTCTCAATGCCTGGAAATCTGTGCAGTTTGTATCAGCTTTTAAGGTGATGCAGGACTTCTTAGAGAAAAGTTCTCTCATACCATGGCTGCATTTTAGTTCCTTCCTGTTGATTAACACCCTAGAAAAAGTTACTGGGCAGGAATAAATGGGGTTTCTTTCATATTCCTTTGGCTTAAAAATGAAAAGAAGATGTTATATATGTTTTAATTAATAATGGAATATTTCCTGTCTTGTGGGTCTGCATTGCTCTGGTCAGAACAGGGACAAGTTTTTAATATCCAAAGGCCAAAATCCTTTTCAAACAGGCAGCTTGAAGTAGACACCCAAAGACTGATTCCTCCCTGAGTACTATAGCACTACTTGGCACCAAGGTAATAAAGGTGTCATATTTAATAATGCTTTCCCATGTATGACAAAAGAAAGAGCCTTTGGCAATTGAACAGCACATTCTATAGCACCCAGTGTCATTCATCTCTTGCAAATTATGTGCACAAACTGATCTGCAGCATTAATATTCTGTGTTTGCTCCTCCAAAGCATTGCTTGACACAAGCCATACACAAATATCAACACCTTCCCTTTTCAGAGAGGCAAGGGAAACTATCCAAAAATGAGACAGCCAAGGCTTACAGGAATGTGACATTTTTACATCTCTACAGCAGGTAAAAGTAAAAGCAGGTAGAAGTAAAATTTCCTTGAGTTTAAAGAAAACCAAAACACCAAACCCCCAGGTAATCTATAACTTTTTTTTACTATATCTTGAAACAACATTACTGTTATTGTATTGGCAGTGATGACTGTCACTGCCTTTGCAAGCACTGTTGTGGCTATCCGACCGTGAAAAGTGGCTGTTTGCCAATAGGGAGTCTCCAGAAAGGTGCTGTCATGCTGCAATGATCATTGCTGGGACAGAATGGCTTTCTAGGGGAACTTGTAACACCCAGTATTGTAACACTGAACAGCACTGGTGCATGTTCTGCAGCCTCCACAAGTACTGGAGCTGACTCTTTTCCAGGAGCAGCACTGAAGGGTTAGGGAATCACTGCATCACTGGTGCAACTGAAAAGCTTCCCTTCCCTTCCCTTCCCTTCCCTTCCCTTCCCTTCCCTTCCCTTCCCTTCCCTTCCCTTCCCTTCCCTTCCCTTCCCTTCCCTTCCCTTCCCTTCCCTTCCCTTCCCTTCCCTTCCCTTCCCTTCCCTTCCCTTCCCTTCCCTTCCCTTCCCTTCCCTTCCCTTCCCTTCCCTTCCCTTCCCTTCCCTTCCCTTCCCTTCCCTTCCCTTCCCTTCCCTTCCCTTCCCTTCCCTTCCCTTCCCTTCCCTTCCCTTCCCTTCCCTTCCCTTCCCTTCCCTTCCCTTCCCTTCCCTTCCCTTCCCTTCCCTTCCCTTCCCTTCCCTTCCCTTCCCTTCCCTTCCCTTCCCTTCCCTTCCCTTCCCTTCCCTTCCCTTCCCTTCCCTTCCCTTCCCTTCCCTTCCCGCACCTTCCCGCACCTTCCCTTCCCGCACCTTCCCTTCCCGCACCTTCCCTTCCCGCACCTTCCCTTCCCGCACCTTCCCTTCCCGCACCTTCCCTTCCCGCACCTTCCCTTCCCGCACCTTCCCTTCCCTTCCCGCACCTTCCCGCACCTTCCCGCACCTTCCCGCACCTTCCCGCACCTTCCCGCACCTTCCCGCACCTTCCCGCACCTTCCCTTCCCGCACCTTCCCGCACCTTCCCTTCCCTTCCCGCACCTTCCCTTCCCTTCCCGCACCTTCCCGCACCTTCCCGCACCTTCCCGCACCTTCCCGCACCTTCCCTTCCCGCACCTTCCCGCACCTTCCCTTCCCTTCCCTTCCCGCACCTTCCCTTCCCGCACCTTCCCTTCCCGCACCTTCCCTTCCCTTCCCGCACCTTCCCTTCCCGCACCTTCCCTTCCCTTCCCTTCCCTTCCCTTCCCTTCCCTTCCCTTCCCTTCCCTTCCCTTCCCTTCCCTTCCCTTCCCTTCCCTTCCCTTCCCTTCCCTTCCCTTCCCTTCCCTTCCCTTCCCTTCCCTTCCCTTCCCTTCCCTTCCCTTCCCTTCCCTTCCCTTCCCTTCCCTTCCCGCACCTTCCCTTCCCGCACCTTCCCTTCCCTTCCCGCACCTTCCCTTCCCTTCCCGCACCTTCCCTTCCCTTCCCTTCCCTTCCCGCACCTTCCCGCACCTTCCCGCACCTTCCCGCACCTTCCCGCACCTTCCCGCACCTTCCCGCACCTTCCCGCACCTTCCCTTCCCTTCCCTTCCCTTCCCGCACCTTCCCTTCCCTTCCCTTCCCTTCCCTTCCCTTCCCTTCCCGCACCTTCCCGCACCTTCCCTTCCCTTCCCTTCCCTTCCCGCACCTTCCCGCACCTTCCCTTCCCGCACCTTCCCTTCTCGCACCTTCCCTTCCCGCACCTTCCCTTCCCTTCCCGCACCTTCCCTTCCCGCACCTTCCCGCACCTTCCCTTCCCGCACCTTCCCGCACCTTCCCTTCCCGCACCTTCCCGCACCTTCCCTTCCCGCACCTTCCCTTCCCTTCCCTTCCCGCACCTTCCCTTCCCGCACCTTCCCTTCCCGCACCTTCCCTTCCCTTCCCGCACCTTCCCTTCCCGCACCTTCCCTTCCCGCACCTTCCCTTCCCGCACCTTCCCTTCCCTTCCCTTCCCGCACCTTCCCTTCCCTTCCCTTCCCGCACCTTCCCTTCCCTTCCCGCACCTTCCCTTCCCGCACCTTCCCTTCCCTTCCCTTCCCGCACCTTCCCTTCCCGCACCTTCCCTTCCCGCACCTTCCCGCACCTTCCCTTCCCTTCCCTTCCCTTCCCTTCCCTTCCCTTCCCTTCCCTTCCCTTCCCTTCCCTTCCCTTCCCTTCCCTTCCCTTCCCTTCCCTTCCCTTCCCTTCCCTTCCCTTCCCTTCCCTTCCCTTCCCTTCCCTTCCCTTCCCTTCCCTTCCCTTCCCTTCCCTTCCCTTCCCTTCCCTTCCCTTCCCTTCCCTTCCCTTCCCTTCCCTTCCCGCACCTTCCCGCACCTTCCCTTCCCTTCCCTTCCCTTCCCTTCCCTTCCCTTCCCGCACCTTCCCTTCCCGCACCTTCCCTTCCCTTCCCTTCCCTTCCCGCACCTTCCCTTCCCTTCCCTTCCCTTCCCTTCCCTTCCCTTCCCTTCCCTTCCCTTCCCTTCCCTTCCCGCACCTTCCCTTCCCTTCCCTTCCCTTCCCTTCCCTTCCCTTCCCTTCCCTTCCCTTCCCTTCCCTTCCCTTCCCTTCCCTTCCCTTCCCTTCCCTTCCCTTCCCTTCCCTTCCCTTCCCTTCCCTTCCCTTCCCTTCCCTTCCCTTCCCTTCCCTTCCCTTCCCTTCCGTTCCCTGCCCTTCCCTTCCCCTCCTATCCGTTCCCAACCCTTCCCTTCCCTTCCCTTTCCCTTCCCTTCCCTTCCCTTCCTTCCCTTCCCTTCCCTTACCTTCCCTTCCCGCACCTTCCCTTCCCTTCCCGCACCTTCCCTTCCCGCACCTTCCCTTCCCTTCCCGCACCTTCCCTTCCCTTCCCGCACCTTCCCTTCCCTTCCCTTCCCGCACCTTCCCTTCCCTTCCCTTCCCTTCCCTTCCCTTCCCTTCCCTTCCCTTCCCTTCCCTTCCCGCACCTTCCCTTCCCTTCCCGCACCTTCCCTTCCCTTCCCGCACCTTCCCTTCCCTTCCCTTCCCTTCCCGCACCTTCCCTTCCCTTCCCTTCCCTTCCCGCACCTTCCCTTCCCGCACCTTCCCGCACCTTCCCGCACCTTCCCGCACCTTCCCTTCCCGCACCTTCCCGCACCTTCCCGCACCTTCCCTTCCCTTCCCGCACCTTCCCTTCCCGCACCTTCCCTTCCCGCACCTTCCCTTCCCTTCCCCTCTTTGTATTTCCAGTTAAGACAATCTACAGTTACAACTGTGTTTTTGCAATCAGGATTCTTTTTCTTTTAAAAGTTTGTTCCTTTTGTAATTCTGGTATACACTTCTGTCTGGAATTCTTTCCCCTTTTATCATTCTGTTCTTCACTCTCAATGAAAAGATATGACTACACAGACAACAATGTCTATCTTTCCAGGTTAATTCAATGTATGATTCCAGCTGGTTTCCTTTGATGTTTCAGACATTTTAGCTTAGATTCTCAATATGACTCTAAGACAAAGACCTAATTCTAGCACAAATCTGGAACTTCCAGTTTGGCAATACTGCTTTGCTGTATCTTGTGATTTTGTTCTGGATCCAGGAGATAGTTTATTTTTTTTCTAAATATTGATTTAGATATTCCCAGGTGAAAGACTGGCATCATGTAAATAATAAGGATTATTTCTTGGACTATGCCAAATATCAGATACAAAAATAACCAGAAAAGTACAAAACATAGGGGAAGGGAGACAAGTGGTCACCATAAAGAGCTATTTGCATAGGTCATGAATAAGTACTGGAATAAGTACTGAATTAGTTATTTTTTAAAATTAATGTTAAGGTAAATGTCATGTAATGCATACAGTAACCAGGATCCTTTCTTTTCACTATCAAAATCTTTCTAAGGAAAAATCTTAGTTTTCATTACTCTTGAATCACAGTGTGGTTTCCTCGCAGAAAAAAAATGTTGAGAAAAAGAGAATGTTTCCAATTTTAAACCTTGCAGCAGTTATAAAACAGCATCAGCAGACTTAAAAGAGCCTTATTTATTAGAGATTTTGTATTCCTAATTTTTAAACACTTAAAAGACAGAAATATTCGTATAAATTAGTAACCCTGGCCTCAGTTTATAGGAATCTGTGAAGAGGAACTATAAATCAATAAATACATGGTGATTCACCACATCCTAAAATAGTCCAGATGAGTCATATTTTGGAGGTGTGCACTGCTTTTGATGACTGTAGCAGTAATATAACATATTTAGCTCAGTTGAGGCACCTGCCTTTGCAACAGTCAGGTGAGTGTGGCTGAATTCCATCTTTTTGTGTCTGCTGTCTCCACGTTTCCTGAGTGGAAATGGAGAGAAGTGGATATGGAACTGAGCTCTCCCACATCAGCCCACGTGCCTCATCAACAAGTCCCAGAATCTGTTGTAATACAGATGAGCAAAAGGCAATGTCTTGTGTCATGTCAAAGGAGAATCTGCTCAATTGTTGTCCATGATTTATGGTTCATAACTTCCAATTCAGCCCGTTTGTGAGCTAAAAACACATTTTACCACTGAGATTTTGAAGTGGCTTGAGTTATTTCAGATGCTGTTAGTATGCAAAGAAATCAGCTTGTTTTGAATGTTTGGAGTGATGTTTAAACTGAAAAAATATTACTGAAATGAAAAATGAGTCCCTTAATGTGTGATATTATACAGCTGATAAAAACACATTGAAAAATAATGGTATTAGTTTCTGCAAGTGAGAATTTTTTTGAGAATGTTTTTGCAGTAAGACCTGCCTAAGAATTTTTACTACTTCTTACAAAGATTTAATAAGAAAGACTTTAAAATGAGTTTACTGTATGTTTTCCTGGGCCTCTTCATCAACAGTACAATAAAGAGAGTGTAGGGTTCAGCATAATATATTTTTTTTTAATTTCCAAGCTACATGCAGTGCTAACTTTTGGCTCGCTTTTAGCAGCATAGGGTGTTCTATATAATAAAAAAGTTAAAAATTCAAAACCAAAAGCTTTAAAACTAACACACATTCAACATATGATGTAAAAACCTAGTTTTGTGTGTGATGTTCATCTGTTTTGCCTCAGTGGAATAACATGTTGCCTTTGTCTAGGATGTGACTTCAGCATGCATTAAGGTGCTCTGATTTGAACCTGTACAAATGCCAGCCTTGAATGCCAGCTAATATCACTGAGATTGTTATTAAGATTCTTTCCAGTGCTGTGAAGGAGGTAAAAAAGCTGGACATAATGTGCTTTCTTGTCCTGGGAAGGCAAAAACAGGGAAAAAGTGGAGAGTCTGTCAGTTGCAGCAGACCAAAGTTTCATGTATTAAATAAAGACAATTGCAACAACACAATTCTTAAAAACAGATTTTATATTAGCATATGAATGGACTTTTCTGAAAAGTTGTCTCTGAGGATAAGGTTTGAATGAATCATTTTTTCCCAGGAAGCAAAACACTGTTATTGCAGAAACTGCTTCCCAGCTCTCATCATACTGTGATTATAAGCAATTTTCATAGTCATTACACTTACACTGTATCTCAGTGTGTAAAGACAGTCTTTTTTAGGTATTCCCTCTGTGGAAATGTCATTACCCTGTCCCCATCTGGATTTTGCTTTGCCACCTCTTTCTCCTCGAGTTCCCATCACACCAGAACGAGCAGCCCTTGCTGTCCAGCGCTTTGTGTCTGGAGGAGAAGCAGACAAGGTCAGGAGCAGGTTCTTCTCCAGACTCCTTCCACTCAAGCAGGGCAGAGCAGCGCTGGTTGTGCTGCTTGGTGCTCCTGTGGGAAGCAGGTAAAGCACTGAGCTGGCAGTCAGCAGGCACCTCTACTTCCTTCCCAAAACACTTAAGGAGCCCTGGGTGGTGACTTCAAAGACCGTTTATCCCTGCTCAGAGGAATGGATATTTTGTAATACGAAATGAATCGAATTTCAAAGCCTGTAAAGGTCAAAAGCAGCCTCTGGCCAAACAAGAGGAAGAAGCTGATGGGAATTACACCTCTTCATGAGAGGCCACTTGAACACAAACAGCCCTTGTGAAGCTGCATATGCAGAGTTAAACTACAAACCTCCACAGAATCTGATGGATGAGAAGTGATCACTCATCCCTAGGACAGGCAGAGACCAGAAATGCAGGGCTGATGCAGTTTCACTTTGCCTGCTTTTGTTCTTTTAGGTTTGGCACTAACCTCTCGAGATGGGACTGTGAGTGTCCATTTTCACCCCTGCATGTGCCAGGTCAGACTCTGCAGGTGTGAAAAGCCCTGTGGTGATAGTGCTCACTCTCCTTAAATAAGCGCAAGAGATGGTGAGTCTGGGAGAACTAACATAAGAACTTGTCACAGTTCAGAAGCCTTCCCCTCCTTCACAAAATTAGTCTCTTTGAATTACAGCTAATACTAATTCTGTTTTCTGTATAGAATAGTACAGACCTATGTGATTTTCCAAAGGAATTGATTAAAAAGTGCCCTGCTGTCACTGGTTTAAGCTCTTGCCACCCTGAGTGGAATTCAATAGGTAAGAATAAGGACAATCATGCAAATATTCAGAATAAAGTGTTAAAGCAAGACATTATGTTGGCTGTCTTACTCAAGACAAATATGGCACTAATGTGTATCTTATTGTATTCCTTACCAATCATCAGATCTAGCCATTTCACACATTTCAGGGGAAAAATACTCTTTGATGGTTTTTTCTGTCTCATGGGGCTTTTTGAATCCTGCTACCAGATAAAAAAAAACCAAAAACCTCCAAATAACAGCAAGCAAACACACAACTCCCAAACAAAACAAAACAACAACTAGGCATCACAAGTTGTGGGTACAGGCTTCAGGAGAGAGATTTTTATGAGACTCATAAAAATTTTCTTGTGTACATTGTCTGGGGTGAAAGGTGTGAATTTTAAAGCCTACTAACTTGCAGTATATCCAATATTTGATGCCCTTTGATTATGTAGTTCTCTGTCTTTAAAAGCAGACTGCCCTGTTGTGGTAAGAACTACTAGATCCAGGGCCAATAAGCTAGTTTGGGGATTGGGAAGGATGAACTGGTGTCCCTGTTTTTCTGAGCACTGTAGCTGTGGGCCACAGAAGAAGACATCTCTTTCTCTGAGGTTGCTGCTGCTTGGTGTCAGGTGCTCAGGCCTTTGTCTGCAAGAAGTGGAGTAGGAGCCTCACAAAATTCAGCAAGGGCAAATGCCAAGTCCTGCATTTGAGATGGACTAATCCAGGCTGAGCTCTGCCTGACGGGGGAGGCAGATCTGCTGAGAAGGTCCATAAGAGGTTGGTAAACTGTGGGCTGAACATGAGCCAGGGTGTCTTATGTCATTAAGGAAGGTCAATGGCATGCTGGGGTCTATCAACAGGAGAAAAGCCAGTAGATTATATTCCCCTTTACCATGCACTGTCTGACCACATTCACAAAACTGCATCCAGATCTGGGCCCCCACTGCTCCTAAAACATGAATAACCTGCAGCAAGTTCAGTGGGGTGCCCTCAAGACATGGCTGGAGCACTTGCTCAGTGAGAAGAGGCTGAGAGAGCTGGGCTTGTTTAGCCAGGGAAGTGATGGCTCCACGGGACCTGTCAGTGCCTATGGGGGGGCTACTGAAAACAGGGCCATGCTCCTCACAGTCATGTGTGCTGAGAGCATGAGGGGGAACAAGCTGAAAAAACAGACATACAGAATTTACATGAAGAACACCTCCACTGTGAGGGCTCTTCAGCAGTGGGTGAAGAGGGGGTTTGTAGTCCCCATCTTTGGAGATTTCTAAGACCAGACTGTATAAACCCCAGAGCAGGTATTCAAGCTTGACCTGCTTTGAGCAAGAGGTTGGCTGAGAGGCCTTCTGCTATGCCTTTTATCCCAGTCATTCTGTGAGCATGTGATTTTTATCCAGCAGTGAACCTGCTTGATTCTGGAGTAATTTCAGTGGTCAGTAAAAGCAGCAGACTCACTTCCTGGCTAAAACATCTTCTGAAAAGTTCTGCACACAAAAGACTTACATCAAAATGGAATTTTAAAATAAGAGAAAGGCAAAAAACCAAGGAAAAAATCAGCAGATAGCTTGAAATTAGTTTGATGAAGAGAGCACTCATCCTCACTTGAAGATAGTGGACAAAAGAGAGCACAACTGTCTTCTGGATCAGGTTAAACAGGGGCAGCGTTGTTGCCCTGGCCTGTGCCACGTGAACAACATCAGCACCACCACTTTCCAGCAGCCAGCACGTGGTGACTGCAAAGAGAAGGGACAAGCAGCACTTTGTAGCTGCCACCTGTGAATCCCTCATTATTGGCAGGTACTTTGCAGCGGAGTACTAGGACAGGATAATTGCTGGAGACAGAATTGGCAAGAGCAATGTATGGGAGACACATTCAATTGCACATGAGTATGGTAGGTGAACTATAAAAAAAGCAACCCTGCCATTATCTGTTGAACAGCCGGCAACTCTGGCTCTTCCATTTTGTTTACAGCAGAGCGGACAAAAGGCTGGTAGTGTCGGCAGCAGATAGCCTGGGGACTGTGTGCCTTGTAAAGGTACGATGGATGCCTTCGTGAGCCATAGCTCAAACTTTGGTGACAATAACAGTGAGGCATTGCAAGTTTATTTGCAAGATTAAGTCTAAATGTTGTCCCCAGAGCGCAGTATAAAAACTAATTAATTTTTTTATTCTTTATCATTGAGATCAACATTCATCCATAGGAATTTGCATTTCTATATGACCCTTGTGTAAGCCAGCTTGCATGGGAGGGGGACCAATTTTGAGATTCATCAGTAGTGTTGTCCATCCTACTGAAATATTCCATTTATACTAAATATTCCACAAGCAAGTACAGCTTGCAGCCAGACTTAGGAGGAAAACAAGTACTTATATGGGAAACACAATTACTACTTTTCATTACACAATGTTCTACTATACATTTGTGTCTTACAGCTCCTCTGCCATATGGATTCTTCAATATCTAGTTCAAGAACTGAGTTTACACTGCAGTATTCCACCCATTGAGAGCACTGGCTAGGCTTTTCAAACAGGTATTTCAACAGACTTTGGCTTCAAGTCATAGGCATCTTTACACCTCAGCACTTCTTTGGTTTCCAACAGGTATATTTATCAGTTTGAGCACTCAAAATTATTACTTGAGAATGTTATTCAGTGGGCAGAGGTGAAAACATCTGTGAAGATATAAACCCCCAGGACATGAAAGTAAGAGAGAGGTTGAAAAAGTATTTTAGTGGGGAAAAAATCTTACCATGCCTTCAAATCTATGATTCAGCACCTCCCCATATAAAAACTTTGCCAAACAAAGCTCCTTTCAAACTCCAAGTTCTTACGTTAGCACTGAGGAATATTCCTTATAGAAGGACGTTGTAGAAGGGAAGGGTGCTACCCTCTGGTTTGCCTTCTCATCTAGGGAATACCTGATCTGGAGCTGGGAGACTACAGGCCACGGGCATATGAAGTGGGAACATGCTGGAACCTTGCTGGGAGCAGAAGGAACTGGAGAGAAGGTGCACTGCAGCAGGCTGCAGTCATGCAGGAGCAGCTCCTTCATTCCAGGCTCATCCTGCATGGGTTTCTGGAAAATCCAGTCCTTACCTAGAAAGTCCACTTCTAATACTGTTAGTCCTTTTGGGTCATGTAACTTCAGGTGGTCCAATTACCTACCAAGCCAGCAACTTTATCCTGTGCTACTGGGAAGGGCAAATGTTTCTTCATCTTCAACACCACACACTGAGGGAAAACCTCTTTATAAATTGCATGTAGGCTCCTATAGTAACCAAATTCACAGATGTTTCACAGAAGTATGCTGAAAGTCAATACCCACTAGTTTTTGTGGGCATTTTCTACTGACTACATATTTTCTGGCTTGAATTTGCTTTGGATACAGAGATTCTTTCAATGGAAGTCAGAAATGTCTATGGGTCTTCCTGTGTAAAGACTGAGGGAAAAGTCAGCCTAAACAGAGCTTCCAAAGCTAACAGCTTTCCTTATTAACTCTTATTACCCAACATGTTGTATTTTGTACAGGGAAAAATATCTAAAAGGTGGGAGAGAGAGCAAAACTGAGACAAACAACAACAAAAAAAAAATCACGCTTTTAAATCCATCCCTTTGGCAGCTGTCCCTTTCTCATTTTGGCAGACAGAGAATTGCTGGCAGGACTAGTGAGGGAAGGGTAAAAGACAAATGTTTCATGATGAATCCTTTAACTAAGCTGATATTTCAACACAACACTTGCCAGCATTTTTCTTTGGCATACGCTTTATAAAACGTACATGACAACCGCTTCAGTATTGTTAATATATTGGCATTACCTGGTTTATTATTCATCTCCCTCTGAATCAGACCCCAGACTTTCAGGAGAGTATCACATAGCAGAAGTCTTTTTTTTTTTCCTCAGCATTTATTTCCCTGGGTGCAAAAATGAAACTAAAACTATGAGAGCATGATTTATAAAATCTAACAAGATAGCTTTTTAAAATTAGTGTATTAATTATCAAGATATTATCCTTTGTAGTACTGATAATGTAAATACCACCTTTCAAGAATAAGGTTTATCAAACAGCTCCACTGTTTGGGTGAATCAGTTCCAGTTAGACAAAAATAAATAAGATCACAAATTCATAATAAAGTAAAGTAGAAATGTGGGCTAGGAGATAATTTTGGGAGTTTTTTCATGGTTATTTGTCCTGGAAAAAAAACCTTCCAGGTCTCAGGAGCAAAAGTGAATAGGTCAAGATGTACTGATGAAAACAAAATATTACAAACTGCAAGAAAAAAATAAACAAAACAAAAACAAAAGCCCAAACCAAACTGTAAGCTGAATTTAGTTTTTATTACATTTAAATGCTACATTTTCATTGACTTGAATGGGTCCAGCACTACACATTACATATATGGCAATTCATTAAACCAATAAATTGCAATTTAAGAAATAATTACATCAACAAATTAAAGAAGAGATTGGAATATCAATTTTTTTTTCATTCATTCATTTAATCTATTAATTTCTTCTTTATTTTTTTCCTTCCTTTCTTGTTAAATACTTAAGTCATTATCTTTTAACAAAATTAATTTTGTGTTCCCATAGTTCCCACAGGTGGCATTCTATCACATCTGTGTCTTTTGCAGAGGACATTGCATTTAAGGAACCATAAGGACTTGCCAGTCACTAAATCCTGTGTCTGCATGATGAAGTATGTACAACCACAGTGGATGGTCAGGGAGACCTTGTCTGACATTTTTTAATTAAGCTGTTGATGTTTAATTGTATAAATTCCTTATAAATGCATATTGCTCCAGTACAGCACAATACTGTAAAAATCACTGGTGAGGTAGTAGCTGAAGGAAACGCAGTGAGATACGTGAATGCAATGTACAATTTTCTGTCCAGAGAGCTCAGTTAGTTCTCCTCGTTTCTAAAGCCTTCCTTCATTTCCCATCCCTGCTAATAGAAGACTAAAATTGTAAAAAAAAAAATTATAAACTTTAGCTTCCGAAATAGTGATAATGATTTCAGTCATTATTGCAGGAAATTTTGGGGATTTTGCAAAAAGAGACAAAAAAAAAGGCTTGGATATTTTTTCCTTATTTGAACTAACTCTAATGTTAGGATTTATTAATAGAAGGAAACTGAAATGTGAGTGCCTAAAAAGGCAATATGGATTAGCTCAACAAGCTATGGAGAGCATGAATAACAAACCATATATTTTTCCTGCCGTGACAGGGCACTGCATAAAAACACTAGGGGATGGATGCAAACAATGTGCTGTGAGAGTGACAATAAAACAGAGATGACAGCTTAAAGAGAGAATGATGAATGTATTAACACAGGTAAGAGAGTTAGGTAAAAGATCACAGGGAATAGCAGAAAATTCACTCTAAGCAGATCTTGAATAGTCTAACAGGAAATAGTGCTGTTGTTAGATGTGGATTTGATCGGGAATGTAGTGACAACAGAGAGTGAAGAAATCTTTGAGTTTATATGGAGAGATTTATATCTATGCTTCTGGATATACATTTATAGATATTTATACTAAATATATATTTTGATATCCCTGTAATAAATTTCTATAACCAAATGATAAACTGTATTTATTGTAGTTAACACCCTTTGCCTGCCTTACCTGTGCTATGTTCTTTATTTTCTTTTCAGCTGGTGATTTCTCTAAGCAGCTCAGAACTGCTGTCAGAATTGTTGAAACCTGCCAGATTTTTTTTTTCTTCTTTTCTTCCCAAACACCTCCAGAGATGGGGAATTCTCCTCCTCTGCTGCATTCTGCTTTGAAGTATCTGTCTTGAATTACCCCATTTTTGTATTAGTTTAGATTTTAAGGTCCAATTTCTCTTATCTATCAAAGATGAGAAAAGCAGGGGAATTGAGGCTTTTATTATAAGAAAAACTGGCATTAACATAATAGACAGATTTCTTTAAAATATTCCTAAACAGTTGAAAGAAAGATGTTAGCCTATAAGAGAAAGTTACAAAACCAACCATTTTTTTAGGTCTTGATTTTAATTTCAAAAGATCCATAAGAATGAATCCATTAAAGTTACATATTTTTGCCTAATGGCTACTTGCCTGGGATTAGTCTCTAAAACTGTTTTTTTTCAACAGTTGAACCAGCAAAGAAGATGAAAAACCAATCGGCTTCAGTAGGGTTTATATTAGGTCCTTAGATGTAAATAGTTGAACACAATTTTATTTTACTGCTTGTTAGCACTCTCATGCTTCACGCCTTATGGTCCCTCAATGAGTGGTTCTTTTAAAAACCTTTCTCTTTATGTCATTATTTTCCATAAAGTAATATTAGAGATGTAGAGATCCCTGATTGCCTTTTTCAGAATGCATGTCATGTACTTGGGGCATTTGTTTGATATTGAATGGAACACAGCAGCACTACCTAGAAATCGTGGAGAAGAACTGAAAGACACCAATTTCTTCTGATGCTATAAGTAGCTTTTAGACAGATTACTCAAAGAGGAAGAAAAAAATTACCAAACCGAGCCCCACAGCACATGCCCACGCACAAATTAGACAAAATTTGCTGTGACAGTTTCAGTATTGCCAAATGTTGTTCAGGGTTGCAGACTTATGTTTTATATTTTCCTTCACGCACAGCATTTTTAATATTATGGGTCAGAATTTCACCATTCAGCGGCATCTTCTTGTCAGCAGTGATTCAGTAGACAAACAAGGCTTGACGAGTTGCCAGTGAGGGATATAACATTTACACAAATTCACAATTGAAACCATCACTCTGAGACAGATTAAAACCTGTAAGGCTAAGCATAAGAAAAAGGAGGCTGAAAACCTCCAGAATATGTGTATTACAGTATGAATGGAAGTTTCAGAAGACTAGCCAGAAAGGATTATTCTAGAAAAGAAAATGTTTGTCTTGGAGACTTTTTTATTGACCTGTGATATGCTTTTGGTTTGAAAGACATGTTAAACAAAGAGAGCTCCAGTCTTTCAAAACTCTCACAGCTCTATAAATAACTCCACATAAAATGTACAGTATGTATAAACAGCATGACAAAGATTTTCTGACAGTATTTTCTCTACAGTAAAAGTAAAGTCAAAACATCCCATTGATGGCAGCTATTTTGAAGAATTCCTAAGAATACGAGTGCTTACGAGCTGGCAAACTCTCTGTGAGTGAGAGTGAGTATAAACAATGAACTTTTATGAGGTTTCAGCCATTCCATCAAGATCCAAATGCAGCTTGGATGGACCATAGCCAAGAAGTGACTGCTCAGCTTTTAGTAAAGCATCAGCTAAGGGAACTGCAGAAAGAACCAAACTGTTCCAGCAGTAAAACTATCTGCCAGCAACATTTTTGAGAGTTCACCATCTGGGTCCTGCAGCCATCAATCAGACTCAATGTGTCACCCCAGCTGTCCTTCAAGGCTCCTCGTAGTCAAGGTAGAGCAGTTGTGAGAAAATAAAACACAAAAAATTGAGAGAGCACAGCTGTTGAAAGCTCGAGTAAGTCAGCAGGCAAATAACTCCCAAGTATTAAATAGCACACAATTGCTTCTCTAAATCTAAAGATTGACCACTTGCATGTCTGAAATTACTGTTTCCTATACTACATAGTGATGTTTTATTTGACTATTCTGCTTTAGTGGATTTGGGGTTGTTTCATAAATTCATCCATAAGTCACTTTTGCTTTTGTGGGAAATTAATCCACAAACCCCAGTTCTGTAAGTTTGTTTTCTGTAGGTTAACGTGTAAGGGTTCTACTCATTGGCACTTACTGTGACCTGTACTTGTTAAAATTAGACACTAATATTGGACATTTTGACTGGAGACAAACTCTCAAAAGCTCTGCCATTGTGAATCTCCCACCTGACTGAGAATTAGAGCATTTAAAATATGTGTGCATGGTTGGAAATGTTCCCCTGGAAATGGAAATAAGTTAAGTAGCAACTTGTACAGGAACTGAGACTGCAAAGTAGAGATGTAGTAGGAATTTCAGGAGAAACACTAGAAAAGGTAGGAGCAGTTATTAAATTAACAATTCAATACCTATGTGCAAAAAAAAAAAAAATTAGGGGGAAGGTAGACAGTGAGAGAGGAAGCTGATGGTTGAAAAAGCATATTCCAAATGGATACAAGTGCACACAGTCAGAAATAAAAGCTAGAGCTATAAGCAGGGCTGTGAAAATTTAGGGAGAAAATAAGTTATTTAATTTAGTAAACTTGAGAAAAAAGATAAAAATTTCAGTGACCAGAGTGAGAAGTTGAACAGACAAGGAAATAAATAGATTTTTACTGCATTTTTAAAACAGAATTATAGGGAAATAAAGTAGGCTTTCTGTCCAAATATGGTTGATTGCTTTTTCTATCTATGTTACATTGCAAAATACTTCTAATATTTCTTTTACACTTTTAGGATCCTTCCAGTGCCTGTGTAGTGAAGACAGTTTAGTTTGTTTCTTTTTTTTTAATAGTTGACTTCACTTTATGAATGGTTTTAATAAAAAGATATGCACTAGCATCCAAGGTTTGTTCTACTATACAATTTAGATGCAATCTTCTCCATATAATGGCTTTATTTAATGTCCATCTATAAAAGTCTGGGCTGGAGCTGTTAAAGAGAGTTCTGTAGAAATAAAAATAAAATTATGAGCACTAGATTTTTATTATTTTCTTTTTTAGTGTTTAGAAAGATTCATTGTATTATTGTTATTCAATAATCAATTTTTACAAAGCTGAGCTGCAGATGGTAAAACTGCAAAATTCTCTATTCCAGGTTTTTCAAACAAATGTTTCAGGATTTTAAAGTAAGTGAATAATAATCACATAATCACTGAACCATTTGGCTTGGAAGGGACCTCATGGTATCATCTACTCTAACTCTGGTACACAAGGCTGAGCCATTTTTGTGCTGTCATTCCAAATATTGCAAAACAAACTCAGGGGTGCTCAGATGCTTCAGAAGGTCTAGACTGAGGAGGAGAATGAGAAATGGCAAAAGAGAAATGCAGAAGAGGAGGATGAAAAAGAGCCCAGTGACCTGTTGTCCCAGGCAGATGTCTCCTAGCCTGTCGTAGGGTTTCCATTCCAAACTTTCACAAAACCTTTAGAGTCCTCGGCACACTGAGAACATCAGCTAGCACTGAGGATATCAGATAGATCGTGCAAAATGAGACTCCTATAGGTGAGGTTTCCTAGCATTCATCTGAGTTTTCAAAAATCAGCTAACAAGAACACAGGAAGCTATGATTTTAATGATGTTTTCGGTAAAATATGGTAAACCAGCAGAAGTGCATATGGCTTTAAAAAAATTAACAGACCTTTGTTTAAAACACACTTCCAAAAGCATTATCATCATTCAGACTTGTCAGAAAAAAGGATGTACTGCAAAAACACACGTGGCATTTCAAGTGGATTGGTTACTTTTGTGAAGCTGTGATTTAATCTATCATCACTGTTAACTGGTGCCTCACCTAGGTACTTACTGGAGAGCAGAGGGATTCAATACCATTTAAAAGACAGTTTAGAACAGCAATAACTTTTGCACACACATCATTTAGCATCAGCCAAGAGAGTTTGTAATGTCCTTCCTACATCTGTGTAGTTTTTAGAATAAAAGTGGAAAATGCTTTTGGCAAAAACAAGCAATAAAAAACCTCCCTTGCTATATAGCAAATAAAGAGAAAAGGACTTTACATGAGGACACATACCTACTACTGCTTTTCAACCAAGTAGCATAGCTTTTGCCCACTACAAAGCTTGCATGACTTGTGTTTTGATACCACAAATATTGACATCCTGATCAAAGTAATTGGACTGTATTCTGCCTGGTTGTGTCTGTTATCAGAGAGCAAAGCCTGTTTTTCATTGATTCCTGCTGATTTCATGCCAATATGAAGGCATGACAGAAATAATGACAATGCAGCGTATTTTTATTTTGAAAAGAACAATCTGTCCACTCTTGTTCCCTCTGGGCTGAAATAGCAACCAGCACATCCAAATAGAGAGGAGAAGATGGCACCAAATGAGTTTACGTGTTAAATGGCATTTTATTTTGTCAGATTCCTCCATAGGTCATTAACTATTGTATTCTCTCTCACAGCCAATAGCCCGGTCCCTGCAAAGAAATTACGTACCTTTTCTGTAAAGGAAAATGAAGACTGAGTTAAACATATATTCAAAAATTGCATGAAATATTTATTTTCTATATTTTATATAAAAAATACACAGCACTGTGGTTGTTAGTCTTACACACGAATGAAGACGTTAGAATTACCATAGCTAAATCCCAAATCAGACCTAATTCTTTTAAATACTACTGTTCCCTTTTAATTCTTTAAAATACTACTCTTTCCTTTTAATTTAATTAAATACAAGCTTTATCACTCCCCTATGAGTCAAGATAATTAAAGAAAGACCCATATTTGTCAGTGAATCTCAGAAATGTTCTAATGAGTGCATAAGAATCATTTGTAATTAACATGCTAATTGCTTGTATGCAAATGGCCTGTTGTTCAAGTGGTTTAAAAAGTGCTTGAAAACAGTTTGTTTGCCTTCCCTCTTAAGCAGACTAAACATTCCCACTTGCAGTCTTATTTACATTATTAATTTGCTTAGCAAATATTTTTTTAATAGCTAGTGCCAATAGAAGGAGTGGAAGCCTTGTTTGGAGAGCTCTTGTGAAGAGTGCTATTTTCTCCAGTTCAAGCAGATGAGCAGACTAAAATGCGAGGTTTTCAGGCACATAATAGACCCTTGGCTTATCAAAGCCTCTTATCTGATTGGAAAAAAATCAAAGGTAAACTTCACAGCTCATGGAATTAAAAGACAAATGAGATGTCATAATTATCAAAGTGGCTAATTTAGAAAATTAAGCCATTCACATAGGTGACATAATTGCTTGTCACAATCACTCTTTTTCTCATTAGCCCTCTCTTCAGTACCTACCATACAGTGGAACATTCTTTAGTCTCAGAAAATATTGCCTATACTGTAATCCCTTAATAGCATAGCCCCTGAAATTAGTGCAAAAATATACTTAATAGCTTCATTGATGTGATATATTTGTGTGATTCTATGTTTGATTGCATCTCACATTGTAAAATCTGGTATTTTGAATTTTGAGTATTTTATTGGGGTTTTTTCCTATCTTTTAAAATTACACAATTTAAAATTAATCATCTAATTATGATGGAAGACTTAATATACCAACATGCCATATGCAAATTCTCTTGACAGGATTATGTTTCCATCTCATAAGGCAGCTTTAACATATATAAGTATTATAAGGTATTTAACCATTGTGGCTAGAAGATTAAATTTTCCTCCTAAATTGTGGATGTATAGGAAAAATATCCTCTATAGGATAATGCATTTTTCTAACATTTTATGTTGCTTTCAGTCAGTTTAAAATAACACCCAAAATAATATTCTTTATAAGAAAGTAATTTTCAAGAAGTAGGTGCACTTCCCTGACAATCATATTGTTTATGAGTCAGCAAGTACAGAAATTATTAATGACAATTTCTAAGAAAGGAAATGAGTCTGGTTTTCTATGCGAGTTTCAAGGCATGACATTGTAAATGGGCAAGGTTAAACATTTTGGATTAAAAACATGACTGTGAGATTGATTAGGGTCCTACAGTCTTGTAAAGTTGGTAGAACATAGCTGACATGACTTATAGTTTGCTGAATTCAGAGAGATTACATTGATGTCATTCATTTGAAGAGATAGTTCATCCTGGATGCATACAGTGGAGCTGTCATCTGTGCATTTCACAAATATTCATGTGACTAACATGTTTTGATTAGACTAACACTGAACCACACCATTGAATGGGTCATGTGTCTGAAGCGCCGTGACAAAGTCAAAGTGTGCGTTAAAAAACACGGAACAAAAACTGGAAATAAAATAAAGCAAAAAACCCAGCCTCATCTTGTAAAGCTTTCTGTGTGCCACTCCTCTGAATATTTGGCATACTTGACATATGGAGTACTGAAACTCATATCTTATAGCAAGCTATTAGGCTTCTGACTATAATAAAAGAAAGTTAATATATCATTAGCTCAATTATAAACAGTATTGGCTTTGGTCTGTGTGAACAGACTCCTATAGAGTTTGCATGAATGTGCTTATTTAGAAATAAGGTCCATCCTGCCTCTTCTTCTCCACCCCTGGCTGGTCAGGATTGCAACCCAGTATTCCCAGAAGGAAATTTGCTTCAGCTGAGAGCTCCTCAAAAGTGAGTGGAAAGCAAGAGGTTCTATTTCCAAGAAAAACTCCTTCTTCAATGGACTGCAACAGTCTTCAGAACATCCCCTTGTTTTGGAAAATTATGTTAGGACTGATTTAGGCTTCTGGATTTATTTGGCCTGACAACACTCCAGGTATGCATCCTTGGCTCATTGCAGGGGTAGGCACTCCATTTCAGCCCTCCTGCCCAGAAGGCATAAGAGGTGTTCCAGTTCCATTTCTTCCACAAAAAATTGTTTACACCAATTCTTCTCCCCAGTCTTCTCTGTAGTTTCCTACCTTCTGACTGGCATTGTTTTTCCTGAGTCTTTCAGTTTGTTCACAACAAAGGCAAGCATTTTAAACCAACACTTTAAACACATTCCTACTGTTCATATGCAAAAAGAGCTATTTACAGGTCCATACAAAAGTAGCAAAAACCATTTGCGCATAAAAACATTTGGTTTCATTTCCTCTCTACTACCGAAGTGCTCTGACTTTCCCACCCTTTTTTTAATCCTGCATCTTTTTGATCCCCATGGTCTCATCTCCTCCCTAACTTCAGGTTCTCTTTTCGTGCCCAGGGCACGCCCTCTTTAGTTTAGACACCTTGGCCTAGAGAGCCAAGAGACCATTTCCATTTTAAACAGTTCTATTTAAAGTAACTTTTCTTCTGCTTTCCTGCTTTAACATTGTTGGTCTCATTCAGCTGACAGACAAGCTCTGCTGTCAATCCCAAGGGCAGGCATAACATATTAAATCTCATGTCAGTTGATATCCACAGCTATCTCTGAACCATGACTTGCTCAGTCTTTTGCCATGCTCTTTGTTTTCCAAGGTATTTATCCCATGCCCACAACTTCTTCTCTTCTCCTCTGGCTGCCTCTGGTTAACATATGTGTCATCATATATGACACAGATCCTGCCAGAAACTCTTAACATTCACGGTTATAATTACATGAAAGGTTCATAAAGAAAAAATTTGTAAGTTATAAATTTCCTGACTGTTTCAGGGCAGAAAAAATATTAAGTATCTGCTGTTTTTCTAGAAGATATTTTCTTGCAATAAATATTTTCCATAAATATCTGTCTGGTTTGAGGGAGAAGGAAAGGGGATTGAAGATACAAGGCTGTTCTGTTATGCTTCCATCACCTGTCATGAGGAGGGTCAGGTTCTGATCTCATTTATTGTGTTGGAAACTTCTAACACAATTTTCTTGAAGCAGCTCAGCCTCTACTGATTTAACAGGTTGTGGACACTGGTCAGCTATTTTTGGTTTGAAGATATCAACACTGACCTTCAGAAGTGTCACTTCATTCAATGGACAGGCACAAAATAGTGATGTGACAGACACAAGTGGCAGTCAGCCACTATAGGAAGTGAAAAGCATCTAAACATTTTGCTTTGACATAGAATTCAGTACTGGGAACAAGCTTTCTTATTCAGCTTAAACAGAAAAGCTGACTTGAAATCTGCATCTGCAAATGTCTTACAAAGCAATCAGGCCTAAATAATCAGTAACTGCACCCTTTGTGATTTGGTGACTTGTATTTGATCCCATTCCCATAATAATTTTGGATCAAAAAAATTTCATTTAGATGGCACTGAGGTTGTGATTTCAGTAGAAGATTGCTATTACCACCATAAGAGTTCATGTAAACTGAAGATTAAATAAGTGAATTGTTATATCTGTCTTTTTAGGGTAACAACATAAATGTATTTTACAGGGAACACAGAATTATCACCTAAGAAAACAAAGACTAATGTAAAACAGCTGCAAATGTTTACTGATGATCACTATACTAATACTAATAGTGTTGTTCCCACATATGCATTGCTGTCTCTCAGAAGCCATGTTTAATGCTAAATAGCCCCCAGTTTATTAACAGGTTAATTCAGGAACTCATCTTGTAAGAGAGCTGATTTCAAGAACTAGCTGACCTCCATGTGTACCTGTAAGATAGTTTATATGGTCATAATATCAAAACAAAAGAATAATCTGTCTCATGCCAGCTGTTGAGGAAAAAAAAAAGTATTAATCTTGAGCGTCTCTGACTTGGCTAACTCAGGCTTGCAGTTCTATATTCCATGCTGAACAAGTCATGCTCAATGTTTCTTCAATGCTTTTGAAATAGAGCTGCCTACAACAAAAAGTAAACCTTTCTCCCTTTTCTTTTCTTCATTGTACTTCCCTATCAAAATACTTAGGGTGTTTGAAAGTTATGCCATAGACTTGACTCAGAGAGCCTTTCAGGGCTCTCTCTGATACCTTCTCCCTTCTCTTAATTAAACTTGTTTAATTGTTTGTTAAAAAAAACAATTTAACAAATGTTTTTAAATTACTAAGCTAAGTCTACAGCCATTTGTTATTGCATATATTTGAACTAACTTTACAATGCATTGCACTGGTTTGGTATCCTTTAAATTACTGAAATTATTGAACACAAGCATAACAGTATTTGGAGGGATTGATTACTCAGCCCTACAGTAATCAATTTCATAAAAAAATATGACAAAACCATATTCCATGAAATTTTTGCATGTAATCTCCTAAAAAAAAAATCACAAAATAGAAATGAAAGATGGACTTAAATGAGTAATAGAAGCGGAGGTGGAAAACAGAGGGTCTGTGGAATCCATTTAATGACATTTAAGGCTTGTGCATGTGAGGTACAGCTCAGTAGTGCTGTGATTACTGTGACTGAAATGATCCTAAGGCTGGACATGGAGGTCATTCATATTTCTCAAGGGACTGGAGCTTCAGACAAGGCTGAGGAGCTCAAATGTCACCCAGTGAAGGTCCACCAAACACTGTGGAGTGATGAATAGAGCTTATCTCTAAGTGAATCAAAGTAAACAAGGGACAGATTTTAGCCCACACTGTTGCAATAGCACAAGGAGTAATGGTTTTAAACAAAGAGATTATCCATTTAAATAAGATTCAAATAATTTCTTTTATGATGAGGGTGGTAGAACACTGGAACAGATTGCAGAGAGTGGAGGTGGGTGCCACATCCTTGAAAACATTCACCATCAGGTTAGATGGGGCTCTGAGCAACCTGATCTAGTTGAAGATGTCCCTGCTTATTGCAGGGGTATTGGAATAGATGATCTTTGGAGGACCCTTCCAACTCAAACAAAAATCTGGTTCTGTGATAATCAAAGTACTCAGGAGGAAAGGCTGGAGAACCACACAGTTCCTAAAAGGCTGTAGGTGCATAAGGAAGCTGGAAGAAACAGAGGCAGCTTCTGGCAGGAAAACTGCTCTATATTTGACTCCTCTGCTGTTTTTCAACTTTTTGCCAGCTACCACTCAATTGCTCAGGATATTTTGCCTTTTCTTACTAGATAAGTTTCCTTTGCATACAATTTTTATACCCCATTTGCTCATTATGGGTAAAGTACAACACTCATGCTAAAGTGGTTCAGACTAGTAACAATCAAATTTCCCACAGGCTGCTGATCTTGATCTCCTGTCTTTTGATATTCTATTTCTGTTGGCAAAATGTCTCAAACATCTCAGCAGTCAGCAAGAGTCTGGAAGCAGGTGTCGATTTTCACCTCTTCTAGTGTCAGAAATTATCGTCTAGATGGCATGTTGTCTATAGAGCTGAAGTTAAATCAAACTGAGAGTTGGCATTTTTCTCTTCCACTAGACCTGCAGTAAGACAAGGTCAGTTGGAGGAATGCTTACACCACACGCAGTGATTCTAGGTGAGGAAGCTTGGCTTCACAGGCAGAGCTGCTTAAAGACCCAAAAAGTGAAAAGTAACTATAGTTCCTATGCTTAAGGGAGGGAGGCTCACTGAATGCTGAGTGAGACAAACATGCAAAGTATCTGAAAAGCTAACTAAAGTGCAGTGCCTCCTCTTCATCATTTCCCAGAGTCCAGAAGAGGGCACTGGGAAAATTTCCTGATGAATAGGTTAGCTTTCGGAACAGTGCAGAAATGTGTCCTTGGCACTGCATAAATGAGATGGACATATCTTCTGTGTAAATACTGTTCTCCGGTCTTTATTTTGACATTTACTCCAGTTTAATCAACTAGGTTTTAAAGCACATTTGCTTTGATTAAAACTGGGATTGGCCTTGCAATAAAGATGGTCTCTCCTGTGGCTCATTTTGGAAACCCCCTGAACAGTGATCAGATATATTTATGATGCCCTTTAGCTGCATGTTTGATTTCCTTGACATAAAAAGAGGGGAGGGGGGGGGAAGGAAAAGCTGCTGACTCTTTAAAGGTTTCTGGGATTGTTATTGCTGGCCTGCAGCCACACATTCTCTTACATGGTGGATCAAAGACACCAACATTGTAAGAGTCAGTCAGTACAACTCAGGCACTACTTGAACATATTGCTCAAAACATTCCTTTCCTCTTTTTTTAGAAGGTCACATTCTGAAAACAGTTCATCTTATTACTTAAATGAAACAGTAATTTTATGTCCTCTGGAATGTTGCATTATTTTCCTGAGGAAAAAAAAGCAAGCTTTGATAACATCCTGCCCATTAGCTTATAAATTAGTTACATACCTTATGTTTTATTAACTGTCTTTGTTGTTAGTTACATAAATGTATTTTTTTATTCCCTTGTTTATTTTCAATGTTATGGTGTGGAAAGCTGGAGACCACAAAGAGTTAAATCATAATCTTTGCTGGGTGCTTATTTAGAAGGAAAAGGTAGTTGTTTTGATGTAGGTCTCTTAGCAACTAGAAATTTAGCTCTTTGTTTATTATAAAATACTTCAATTTTGAAGGAAAGAATTTATATTTCTCATTTAGCTGCTCTCCTTGTCTTCTCTGTCTGCCTTGACGTAGCCTAAAACAAAATAAAAAAGTTGTTTCCAAATATGGGTTACAATATTTTTGAATGACAAGAAAATCTTAATA
Organism: Pseudopodoces humilis; assembly: GCF_049639895.1. Classification (NCBI taxonomy): domain Eukaryota; kingdom Metazoa; phylum Chordata; class Aves; order Passeriformes; family Paridae; genus Pseudopodoces; species Pseudopodoces humilis. The sequence continues at coordinate 121,047,356 of NC_142200.1, read as the reverse complement.
CTTACTACTCAGAGAGGGTTGTTTAAAGAAACACTGCCTCCAATATCTAGCATACTCAAAAAAAAGCAAAACCAAAAAAACATAATTTTTGTAGCTAAATAAATTTTACAGTTTTGTAGTGATCTAGTTTTAGTATAACTAACTTTTTTTAAAGAATGATTGATAAAAAATAATAAAAAATAAGCATCTTAGTGCACAGAATTATGCAGTTAAGACAATAAACTAAATATTTTCTTTTGAGCCTTCAAAAAGGTTAGAGCACTGGCATATTTAAACAACTGATGGAATTTTGTCCTAAATGAATCCTGTGTCAAAGCTAAAGTATCATCTTGGTGCTGTAAAGACTGCCTGTGTGCTTGAATGTAATGTTTTGATAGAAAACTAATATTTAATTTTGCAGGAAAAACCCCACATATCAATTGAACAACAAGACCCAGAATGTAAGTTATACTTCCATTAAGTTGAGATGACCTAGCAGTTTTTCCAGCTGGAGAAAGAAATGTATAATATTTGTGTGAATGAAAGTAGTTTATGGAAAAGAGCCACCAAATATGAGGCAAAAATTTCACAGTCTTCATTGGTGTTTTCTGAGGAATCAGACTGGACCAGGGGGTCTTAACTGAAGATGGGGACAGGTGCTGTACTCTGGAAATAACCAGTCCCAAATGCGCTCAAATGGTGGGGAAACTGAGGAAAAGAAGATCATGTGCAGGTGGTCCATTAATTTAATTCCCTTGTCTGCAATACAGTTGTCACTTGTACAGAGAAGGGTGTCTGGGTGCCTGCTTCATGGGCTTTAAGCAACAAAACTTATTCTCAGTTAGATTTGTCCAGTTTGTACTTGGGGCCAAAGAAAAGCAGCCTGCCTTACAAAGCAGCAGCCTTACAAAGAGGAGGATAGTTCAGTGAGAGAAATAGAGGAATAGAGGTGGTGAGGGCCACGGCTTGATTTTATATTCTACCTTTTCCTAAGCTGACAAAATGGAAGGAAAATTCCAGCTGGCCTTATGGCATTTTTTTGAATTAGACAAGTCAAATATTTGTGTACAATATAACTTGGGGGTTTGAATTTTAATACCAAAAACATTATATTCTAGACTTAATAAAATTATTATTAAAATAGAAATATGTAGCTGCTTGGTCATGGGTAAACTTATGATGCATGTCTGATCAAGTAAACATTCACCTGTGTGACCACAGTTAGTCCCAGTGGTCCATTAATTTCATACCCTTGGAGACAAAAAATTGACACAAGTAGAGTTTTAGGAACTGGGTCTAGTTTTGATGTTCACACTGATCTGATTCAGAAATATTAGGGCACAAAGATGATCAGTGGGCTGGAGCAGCTTTCTTATGAGGAAAGGCTGAGACAGCTTGGGTTGTGCAACATGGAGAAGAGCTCCAAGGAGATCTTATGGCATCTTCCAGTACCTTAGAAGGGTTTATATAAAAAGGAGGAAAAGGACTTTTTATATAGGCAGATAGTGACATGACAAGAGGCAATGGTTTTAAACTGAAGAGGGTAAGTTTAGATTAGTTGCAAGGAAGGAATCCTTTACTCAGAAGGTGTTGAAATGCTGGAAATGTTGCATAGAGAACTGGTAGATTCCATCCCTGGAACTGTTCAATGTCAGGTCAGATAGGGCTCTGAGCAACCCAATCATATACAAGGTGTTCTTGTCCATGGTAGGGGAGCTGATAATAGATGATTTTTGGATGGCCTTCCAACCCAAAACATTCTATGATTCTAAACATAAGCCAATAAGAAGAATATTACATGGACATATTACTGGAGATTTTATTATTACAGTATCTGCTCTTGTTTATTATGACTATGTTGTTGGACTTTTCCATTAATGAACACTTAAGTGGTTGAGGACTTTCTTGGGATCAGAAAAGGAGCACCTAGTTGTAATAACACTCCTGAATTTTTCATATTAACTTTCTAGAAAACTTCTGTAAGATTAAAGCAAAATTGAAATTGGTTGAAGCATTTGAAGAATTACCTGATATTACAGAAATCAATAGATTCCATAATGACAGCTGCACTCTGCAGTTCTCTCAACACATTTTCAGAGTGAGTTTGTGGAGATGCATTTCTTCCATTTTGGCATTCATTCACTCATTTGCATGAAAAATCAAGGCCTTCCAGAGTTTGTATCTTCTTTACTTTTACTTCTTTATTTTTTGTTTGTTTGTTTGTTTATTTGTTTGTTTGTATATTAGGGATACTGGCTCCAGATTATGTTCCTGAAAGAAGAAACATCTAATGGTAGCTTATTTTCTTAATGATATACCCTAATGAGATCAGGAGAATATGAATTGAGTTTGAAAGGTAAAGGAAAGGCTGAAATTCCTAATAAAAAGGGAAAATCAAAACAGGATTTCTCTTATGTCATGCTATTTTCTGCTCCAGTTGAAAGATTGCTTTTGGAATGTGACAATACTTGGGTGAAGTCTCCAAGTTTAAAAAGTCAGCTTCAGACTGTCAACACATAAGTGTAGTTGTCTGTACAGCCATTGATTTCCTCAGCAAAGGAATCCTAACATTTCATATTTCATAAAGATTAGTCTACCCCAAGGCAAGAAGGCAAAATCTGGCTTTCCCAGTTGTTGTGGTTTAGGAATGGTACTCTGCAACTTCATGGTCCCACTGAGACTCTCCAAACCACACTGCCATGCTCTAGATCCCCCATTTTCCCTCCCCTTCCCCCTGCAGTAGGCTGGGCAGGAGAATTGAAGGCACAAAAGGTAAAGATCACAGGTTGAAATAAGAATAATTTACTGGAAACAGAAATGAGATAAGAGAACCAACAGTAACAGCCGCAATATTAATAAGAATGTATGCAAAAGAGAGAGGCATTCACATGCATCTGGGTTTCTATTACTGAAACATGATTTGAGGAATTTTAGCACTACAGAAAAACAGTCTAGGAAACCTCATTCCAGCTACTACTGTGCTGGACTACATTTAGAATTAATTAATTAGAAATTTGAAAGCTGAAAGCACTCTTATGATGCTAAATTTCATACAATGACTCTTCCTGATGACCAAGCATCTATTGATTTCAGGGAATTCCCAGGACAAAGTGGATCCTCAGCGATCTAATCCACCTAAATCATGGAAATTTAGTTAATACTATAAAGGTAAGGGTTTCAGGTTGACTTTGGATGCAGCATCAATGTGCTTTCGTTTCCTCCAGAGAAAAAACTATACAATACAGCTGTCATATTTGTAAAGCTCCTTTCTTCTTGCTAATAGACTAAATTACTAGGGCTACACGGTTAAAACCTGGGACATCTCTGCACCTTCCTATGTCTTTGTTTCTTAATTTTCCAAGGAAACCCATTCAGTGTCTGATTAACTGGTCGTTAATCATTGATGAGTGTGAAACTCATTCTTCTAGTAGTGCATTGCCTCCCCTATTTCATGTGTGATAATAATATTCTGAATCCTGACACAGCTGAAGTATAGACAATTTGTATATGTCTGTATAAGTAGAGATACAGGTTCTAAAGACGAGCGTGTTGTTTATGTGGTAGAACTAGCAATGAGTTATGGCTCCAAAGAAACAGAATGTCATGTTTCTTTCTCCAAAGAATGGGATTGGCACAGACCTTTGTACTACAGGAACCTATTTCTCATGAAATGAAAATGGATAATTTACAGCATTCCTAATCACACAGAAAATGCCTTGTGTGAAATGCCCCGTATGTGTTAAGAGATTATGGATTTGATAGTGTCAATCTATGAACAGACACAAATAATATAGTGACTCAGTTCAAGGGCTTTACACAGAGAGAGAAAATAAAAAAAAAACCCACAAGTGCTGTAAGATAAAACCTTGCTATATGCCCAGTCTGGAGTGAATAGGGTTTTACACGGCAGAAGCTTAAAAAGGTTTCACTTAGAAATTCATTAGAGGTTTCAAGAAAAGTCTGAAACATATTTTAGTGTTAATGTACTAAATTGAAGTTTAAACTTAAGTAAAATTATGGAATTATGTTATTTTCATTTTGATTTGCCTTACTAAATGACAGACTTCCTCTTACATGGATATAAGATTTCCCAGCATTTGATTCTGAGTGAACAAGATTTAATACTCAGCATAAAGACTATGAGAATTTCTGACTATTTCTAGTTCAAGAGCCACATTTCACTCATTTCAATGGAGATTTTTTGTGTTTTTTCCTGATTTGGGGTTCATTCAAACTGTAACCTCTGTGAGAACAGGAATGGGAAGTATTTCATTTGGAATAAAATGTGGACATAACCTCACACAAGACACAAGATCTCCCAAAGAAACTGTGCCAGTTCTAAGCCAAACATTGTTCTGACATTATGATAAACCCTGAAGTTACTTATCTGTACCCAGAATTTCCATGTTAATGAGAAATATTTTCTTCAAACAGCCCACAGTGGTTTTATACACAGCCCTACTCACTGCAGGTAGATTTCATTGCACAAACAAGAATGGGTAAATTCAAAGACTATTTATGCTTTAAAAATCTCAGTCAGTGCATTTGATTCATTTCATGAAGCCTTTTGTTTTACTGCCCTCCACCTCAGAAAACAGCTGTGAAGCCAGTCAGCTGTGAATGGGTTAGCTATTAGCAAAAGCCTTCTAAAAGTAAGCATTAATATTGTACATAGTAATATTGGTACAAACATTGAGTAGAAAAGGAAGGAGAGGGGAAATAAATTAACTGACATCAAGATCAACTGGTTTTGATCTCGATGAGTTTATGAAATGAATTACAATTCTTCATTTGCAAGAGTGTTTAAGATCAATCTTTCTGGACATAATTACCATGTGATTAATATGAATAAACTAACTAGAAAAACAGACACGATAATTTCCTTTCATTCTATTACATGGATGATCATTGTTTCAACGTCAAACAAAATTAAGCTTTGGCCTTAAAAAACTACATAGCAATCTTGGGATTCATTTAGGATGATAATTTTATGGAATTTGTTTGGCTGATGGTTCATTTTAAATAATGTCATGTGCATCTTTAATATCTTCTGAAAACCTTGATGACAAATATCGGCACTAGGCTGTGCTTTAATACTGTCAGATTTTTAATTTCAGAAAGTGTAAACATTGCCAAGTTTTGAAGGTCTGAACCAAGGATACTGACATAATTTTCAAAGGCATGGGTAATACCTCAGCACCTCCCTTCAGCATAAAACCCAGAGGTCTGACACGAGCAAACCTCTCTATAATCCACTTCATGAATAACATTTCTGTCCCACATCCTTCCTGATTATTTGTGAATCCACACACCGAATGGTGTTTTGCATATGAGGTTCAGGTGATGTATTTTATTGCTGATTCTGTTTCACCTGTATTTAGTTCCAGTGACATGGAAAACACTGCAGCCAATTGTCCTTATTACAGTCCCTGTGTATTTCTCCCCAGTGCACTTGCACAGGGGAAAGATGTGAGCGTGGAGTGTACTTAACTGCCAGGCTGAATGGCTCTGTAATGTAGCTTCAGCATGGCATAAATTAAGCTGTCATTTTTTTGGCAGCAAGTGCAGAGAGGCGATTTTCCTGTACTGTAACATTTGAAACAACAATTTTCTGGCTCCAACAGTAACTGACAGTTCTGCGTGATACATGCTCAACATTTGTGCTTCAGGGGACGCAGCTGGAAAAAACCTTTGGGGTAAGGTATTGTCTTTATTAGCAAATCGAGCTTGAAGTCACAGAACACTAATATTTCCTAACTCTTTTCAAAGACCCTGTCACACCCTAAAAAATTGTACTTAAAATTTACTAGATTCCATCAAGGTATTTAACTGGGTTGCATATATGCAAAACACTATTTCTGATAATTACTTCAGACCTATTTTCATTAGGAAGATTGCTTACCCAGAGAAGGAGCTGGCCACCGGTATTTTATTGGCATCCTGTACCAAGATGATGGCTTGAAGGGCGGCCAGGTTTGGAAATGATCTTGAAATGCTTGGCCAGTTTCAGGCTGGTGAGGAAGGAGGATGCTGACAGTACTGGGGAAGGAGGGAAGCAGCCTTTTTCCAGCTCGCCACTAACACAGACTCTGAACATGCCACAGGCAGTGAGAGAAGCCTCCTTTTGCTGGCAAGATGTAGCGGTGTACAGAGTCATTTCACATAGGTGAGACAGACCAGGAAATTAAGAAGTCACCTGCATTAGTGAAAAGCTGCTTTATTGAAGATGTGAATTTTACAGTGTTGTTTCAGAAGCGTGGTCAATTTTGACATCATCATTTTTTAAAGGTTACAGAGACACATTCTGTTTTTCTGGTACAATGGTGAAATCAAGAGAATTACACTACATTTACAGTTGTATAAGTCATTGCAGGAATCAGCTCAGTATAGTACATGCCACTTATTGCTAAAAAATATTTGCAACACTCCTAAAGCATTCAGATATTTTGACACCTCTGTATTCCTCTACTACTTCCAAACTGAATTATGGCCATGGCTGCTGGCAGGGGTCCTGGCAGCCCCTGGGAGCAGACTTCACCACATCCTGACAGTCACTCCTTGTTGTCCATTTCAAATATTTTAGCCATGAAACTCACATTTTTAAGTCATTCCTTCAATGCCTAAGTTCATGCTGGTGTTGATTTTGAGATCTGTCTCTTTAAAGAACTTCTGAATCTAGAGATAAGAACTGCATAAAAATCCTATTCCCATTTCTTTTCCACACTTCAGTAAGTTTCTCAGAACTACAAGATTTGAATGGCCAGTTTCCACAGAAATCAAGAGCATCACAGTGATGCTTTGGAAAGGATGGGCTTCAGCACCTCTGTGCACAGGAGTATTTGATCTTTTCCTGATTGGGTCAGAAGAGGAGGAAAAAGGAGAAAATATTTTTTAAAACATTCATCAATGAGCTCAATTTATGGGATTGCTGCTGTCAAGAAAGAGGAGTTACCTCCACTGATTTTTGAGATTTTGTGAGATCTAAATGCTCTGCTGCTTTGTCATAATTGCTGTAGTTCACCTTCATGTTTATGTGGTTTAAGATATAGTAATATGAGTTGAGACCTGACTTTTATTGTATAGGCATTCAGTTTCATTGACAAAACAAAGAGTCTGTAATTTCTTTTATCACAGACACAGATTTCAGAAGTTTAAAATTCAGCCACAGAAGTAATTTTGGTAAAAGCTTTGCAGTTACATTGCTTTAAAAATCCTATGTTTTCCTTTGTTCCCCAAAACCCAAATTCTGCTTTATCAGGTGTGTTCTATATCCAGTAAATCATGTGCGTGGTACAAAACTAGGCAGGGAGCACCTCTACCTTCTGAAGCCTGGAGACGGCTTGTGCTGCTTAAATTTACAGAAGGCTTAGTGAATCAAGGCAGTATGAGGCACCCACTAGCATCCAGTTTTTCATGTATGGAAAGTATTTTTTTCAGGAGTCAATCTGATTTGGGATCTTTGGGATTCTCAATTCCAATAAATTCCTGTTCTGTCTATGAATGGTTATATATTCTGTACCTGAAATGATGAAAACCATATTTTTCCATCAGGTGGAAGACACACCCATAGTACTTCCAAATTTGAGGTTCTGGAATGAGCTGTACAAATACTAATGGGATTTCAAGGTTGATCAAATAGACTTGAACTGGAATAATTTTAGTGCATGAGAGGTGCTTTTCTCTAAATGCACCAAGGGAATAGCCAAGTATGTACATTCTACACACACACATACTTCTCTTCCAAAAGAAAAGTATGGATGATGCCCACAGAAATAAAATTAACATGGGAACTTAGGAGAATAAGCTTTGTATTCCAATGCTTTAACTGCAGTTTTACTTAAAGTTATTGCACTAATTAATATTTGTTCTTGCTTTTGAAATATGAACAAAATCTGTTTGCCCAATCTAGAATATCAGATTAAGCTGCTGCTGCTCCTTTTATGGTAAGTTTTAATATAAATCTGTTTAATGCACAATCTTCCACCTTTTTATAGCTCTGATTCTCAGGAATAATATTCCCAAAATTCCTATTGTGCATCCATTTTATTATTCCATTTTCTTTTAACCGGTGTCTCTAACCTGGGAGCCAAAGTGTGCTGGTTTAAGCTGAATTGCCAAGTATCTGCTATTTTCCTCCATACCATCAGCACTGCTGAGCTCTAGCATTACCATGCTTTGTCAATGTTAATGTAACAGCGAACGAAGAAGATGCCCTTTGGCAGGAAACACTGCTAGCCCTCAATAATAAACAATTTTTGCACCTCAAATGGCTTCTATAAGCAAGTGTAGTCAACCCCTGAAGAGAACCTGTACCATCTCATTACAGGGCAGCAGTAGTGAGAAAGCAATTCACCAAGCTGTAGGGTTTGCAATCACCCATATTTTCTGCTATGAGTAAATAACCCAAATTGATTTAATCATAAAAGAATAACAGGAAAACTACATTGATTTCCAAATCCCTAATGTGAACATCAGAATATATTGACTAAGTAGCATGTAAAAAGGTTTTATCCATTTGTATGAACTGAAGAAATATCAATATTTGATCATTACTCTAACAAAGAATTACGACAATTTGCAGTCATCTCAAAATGGACTGAAGTTGCATTATGCAGTGCTATGGTTCAGTCTACAGGGTGAAAGTGATAATGCTCCATTGTATTCATAGGCCCAGAAGAGAAAAATCCATATTTCAGGTGAATGCACCTCCTATTTATTGTTATAGGATACTTACATAAACCTATAGAACTGGTAAATAATATAGAATTGTTTTTATTAAAGAAACCAGCTAGCAAAAGAAGACGTTAGTCCTATAACTGTGCTCACCACAACAAATGATCAGTGCTACTCAAAACAACTTATGTCAAAATAGCAAAATAAGAATGTTTTTAAAAAAATACAATGCTTTCCTTGTGGAGATGCCAAAAATATTTTGGGTCATACAATAACCATAAACTGATCTTAATTTGCAGTGAAAGACTAAGGATCAAAATTTGCTTCAAGATTCTAATAAGGTGATACTGCCTTGACAAAGCTAACCAGTCCACTTAATTTGTTCTGTTGGCATGTTTTGGTTTTGTTTTTGCATTTAGGGTGGTGTCAGGGTTGTAGTGCTCTCTAGTGCAGGTGGCCACCTGGAAGTGAGAGCAGAAAGAGCTCTGTGGCTGGACAGTTCTTTGCAAACAGCTGCTGGAGAAGGAAAAGCCCTTAAATTGCACAGACAGTGATGTTCTATCCCATTGAAATTTTCTTTATGCTGTCAAAGACAAGTTTCACATGGACTGAAAACCCTACAATTTAGCACCAGCTTTTTTACTGGAAGATCTAATAGGAACAGCTACACCAGTGAGCTGATGGAGGAGCTCTTTGGTGGAAATTTGCTTTGTACCTACAAAGTCTGGTGAGACGTGTTTGAAAGCACCACTAATGATTTCCCTTGGTGGAAGTGGATTTGGGGTCACACACATGGGCACCAGGCAGAGGAGCCTCCCTGTCCTGCAGTGTCCTGCAGCAGCAAGCACTGTGTGCAGGCACAGGGCACGCCTGGAGCCTGTGCAAACTTCATGGCCAGTAAAACTGTGAGAGGGTCACAAGGTCCTAGACTCAAAAGTGGCTTGTTGCAAATCAAATTCCTTCTCTCTGTGAACTTCACCAGTTGGTAGTGTAGGCGTTCCTACATCCTGTCCTCATCATCAATTGCAGCTTCACCGGGAAATTCTGAAGATCACTTAAGAGCCCAAGAATATTCAGGAAGATTCAGCTGTAGCTAGAACAAGCAAAAAGATGTAACAGTGCATTTGAGGACACAAAACAGCCAGTAGAAGTTATTCCAAACCCCAAAGTTTCCCTCCTTTGGGAACCATCAGGGAATGTGCTCCTCTACTACCAGAATGAGCAGCTTTCTCTGCAAGACAAGATATGCTGAAAATAGACAAATTTCAAGAGCAGGTTGACAATACAGCTAATCTAAGATGAAAATGCCTTGGAAGAAGCTTGTGAAATAGGAAAAAAGAAAATGGGGAAAATAGTCATTCAACATATTTGGCACATCAAAACAAAACCAGGAGAGGTAAGAAGAGAAACTGAGAAATGAAGCAGGTGAAGTCCTGTGAAGTGGCTGAATATGTACGTGAGTTGAAACTTCTGGAAAATTGCAAATTCAGGTAGAACTCAGATCTGAAGCCCTTGAAGTCACAAGAAAGATTATAAATCTTTTCACTGGCTTTGAATTAATTTTTAAAACCTCTGCTCAACTGAAAAAGCATTGTAGCATTAATTAGGAAGCTCAGGATCTAACATGTTTGGTATCTTTTAGCTGGACCACTGAAAGTACCTGTCATATCCTCCGTCACTTTTAAAACAGTTGAGATGTGCAGAGATTTCACAAAGACATGCAAAATGTCAGGACTCTATAAACTTCTTCAAGTATAAGGCTATAGGTCTATTCATGAACAGGAGAAAGTTTTTATTATGGCTCTGTTAGGAGAAAAAATGAGCATGACTTCAGTCAGAAATATTCAAACTGCTGTTTTGTTTGTGATGTGGGTGCATGTGCAATGGGATAGAGAAAGGTCAACAGATTACACCTTAATTCTGAGCAACTTTTAATGCACTAGACACTTAAAGAGCTGCAAAATCAAGAAATCTCTGTTATTCTGTGTAGGTAAGAAAAAAGTCTTGTTTAGGTTCTATTTAATATTCTACATGTAGTTAATCTAGACTAATACATAATTATTATATTAATTTTTGATGGCAAAATAGTAGCTTGAAAGAAACACTGTATATGCTAACCTGTCGTCTAGCTGTAGTAACTAAATGGAGTATATAATTGATGGTTGATACATATTGAAAGTTAGATGATAATAATAACCTTAATAATTCTTTGTTGTTTGGCTGTACAGATCTTAGCAAGCCAAAGTCTTTGCTGTTTTAGCTAATTGCTTGAGAGGAGCCATTCATATGGTATGAATATGTCATATTCATACCATATGAATGGTCATACTCATATTCATAGGTCACCATATCCAGTTTTGGTCCTTCATGCCTGAAATTCATCTCAATTTGGTGCAGTCATAAGATGGGCAAGTCATGACAGCTCTCTGTTGGTCATTTGAGAAGTAACAGCTTTCTGTGTTACATCCTCTTTTTTTGTTTAATAAGGGTTGAGATGGTTACGTGTTCAATTGCATGTGGAAAGCAAAGATTACAGAATTTAATTGCTACAGACAGTATAAATTTCAGCTGTCAATTAATTATTTTTTTAAAAAAGGATAATAAACCTACGTTTCTGAAAAGTACAGGATGAAGAAAACTTTTCAATGTCCAGCAGTGAAACTAAAAGGTTGCATACTGGAGCTACTTTCTGAGTTCTCTGTAGTGAATCAAGTGGCAGAATTTAGAATGAGAAAGAAGGGAGAATTTAGAATGAAAAAGACCACTGACCAATTATTTCTTGCCCTGAATGTACTCCAGAAGAGCAGTGAAGTGCTTTTTTCCAGCTGGGATCCACACTGGGATGAGGTGCAAAAATTACAGATAAAGGTAGTGCAGTTAACAGCCCTGTTATGTTTTTGGTTAGCACAGTAGCTATAGCATGACCCTTAACATGACGGTGCAGCTGAACTATTTGGAGGTGGCTGTGCAGTTACTTGCTGTCTGTATTTCCTAGTGTATTTCTGCCTGGAAATAGAATAGCTTCTCCTCATGCATCACTGCAGAAGAGCAGAGTGAGTCATGGCAGAGAGTTTTCACAGCCAGCATATGGACTGAACATGGGGCCCGCAAGAAGAAATCATGGATGTTACTATGTTCAATGCCATGGTGAGAAAGAATGACATTTCAGATGCCCGGTGATAAAAAATATGAAGTCATGCTGTAGATTAACTATCCACTGAAGGGGAAAATGCTCTCCATTGAAGCAGAAATATTTTATTCTTTTTAAATTCCTTGCTAAGAAACCCAGAATAATTTTTAAAGAATTTCTAATGTCATCTCTGACTGCCACAACTGATTTAATATTATATTATTTTCCTTGAAAATAATGAAGCATTGAGAAGTAATTTATCATAGCCCTGTTTTTACCCATACATCATACAGTGTATCAACTGGTACATGATCACATATTAACTTTTAGAAATTATTTTTTTTTGTAGCTCAGTTTCTGGTCTGTTGAATATTATGTAAGAGGTACTCTGGAGCTCTTTGAGATTTGTATATTAAAAATCCTTGGCATAGAAGTTTGATCCATTACCAGATCCAAATTAAAATTATTGGAAAAAAGTCCCTACTTAAGTACATTTAGGTGCTACAAAGCTATTATACTTTTTGTTAAATAAGAGTAATAAAGAATGCTAAAAGACTCTTACACTAATTTCCATGTTTGCTGCACTGTTTTAGTACTGTCATAAACCTGTTATAGCTTTAACAGAAATACAATCTGCTGCAGCATATTTTATTTCCAGTGTTAAAATAGAAAAGGCAAAACAGGCAGAACAGGGTAAGTCTTCAATTTTTTCTCATTAGGTATCCTGAAATATCTGATCATTAATGTATTTCACATTTTTTTATTTTTTATTTTTTTTTTACAGAAAGTGTTTTGGCAGCTGGAACACCTCACATTTATTTTTGGACTCTGGCTATGGGAGCTAGAGCAGCAGGCTGCCGACAGGACTCATTGCTGTGTCTGAGCCAGTCTTTCCCACATCCTGATGTTGGCTTTTTCCAAATGAGAATTTGCTTTTTAATTAACAGGCAAACAAACAAAGAAGGAGGCTGTTTGTTCTAGGACAAGGAGCGCCTGTTTGTCAGCATCCTAGGACAGCTGGTGCAGGGTGGAGAAGGAGGAATTTAATATGGAATTGAGGTTGTTTGGAGATCTTGATCTCATGGTGAGACCCTGGGCAGAGCCTGTGGTCTGGCCTGGGGAGCCTTTGCCTTTGGGTAGCCTTTCCCACAGTGACGTGGGGGCTGAGAGGTCTCCAGAGGTCTCTGCTCCTCAGGGCAGGACACTTTCCTTCTGCCCTGCTGCAGGCTGGCATCTTCCCTGGTGAAGTGGCCCCAGCAGGCTTTGTGTCAGCACATTCTACAGCAGCTACTTGCAATCCAGCTTGGGAGCAGTGGGATTTCTTGGAAGACCATCAGCGGACAGAATTCTGCAGGTGGCTACTGATCTACACGAGCAGCACTGAAGCAATGTGGAGCTCCCCCCACCCCCACCAGGAACTTCAATATGCAAAAGATGAACAAAACCGTGTAGTTAAACTACCTAGCCCATCAGCTGATGACAAAAATCCTCTAGGGATGTGCCAATAGCAGAAATCTTCCCAGGATAATTACACTGCCTTATACTGTGCCAGCAGAAAATCGTGGTTTTCATCCAATTCAGAATTTCAGTATTCTGTGCCCTATCAGCAAAAAAAAAAATCACTCTAAGACCTTCACTTTCACTTTAGGATTTTTCCTGTGAAACATTTAGGTGTGGCTCAAGCTCTCTTTTGGAAGGGGTCCTCTATGTGGAGTAAAACACCAGTTTACCTGAAGAAACACCCCATGTTTTAATTACGTTTGAACATGACTCACTATGCACAAATTTGAAACAGTTAAACTGACTAAAATTTGTCCTCAGTATTTATTCCTCAGGGTAATCTTGTGCTTCTGTTGCCTCTCTGAGAACGTTATAGTGCCCAGAGAACTGGGGTGTAATTTTCACCAAATCTGTTTAATAGCTCCTATAGTTACCACACAGGTGATGAATGGGCCATGTGTTCTACAGGAGCACTTCATCAGCTCCAAACAGCACATCACCAACCTGATGCAGTGACAAAACCCTGGCTAGCAATGCACCAGCTCAGACTGGAAATGACTACACAGGGCTTTTCTCAGCTCTTACCCCTTCTTACCTCCATCAGGTCAGCAGAGGTGATGTCAATGTAAAAAAAAAATTAAAATTTCAAGCACAGTGTCACATTTATAGTGTTACATATTCAGTGCTAAAGTTAAAACATTTACATTGCCCTAAAAACTGTTAGTCTAGAATGAATACTCCCACAAGTCAAATAAACTAAACCAATTCAAAATATCTTGCCTCTAGCATAGCTGCATCTGCATTACTAGTCTTGATATAAAACTTCCAAAGAAATTGTTTATGTTGGCACAATGTCCCACATCTTATTTTTCTTGAATTCATGACTTTGAGGGCACGATACCATGAAAAATTGCAGTGCACTGTAAGGAAAAAAAAAAAAAAAGTAGCTCAAAACAGGAGAGTGGAGACAAATAAACAAAAAAAGTGTGTATTTCTTCCATAAGTGGTAACAGTCTGAGGAATCAATCTTTAGCAGGCTTATTATTAGCTGGTACATTGTTGAATAGCATCCCCTTATGCAAGACATTTCAATGACACTTTAAGTGAAAAACCAAAAAAAGAGTGAAGAAACCCTCATTTTACAAGGCTTCTTAAGGGCAGATTTTCACTTTACTAGTCATAATTATGTGTAACTGTAAATTCAACAAAACTCATACAGATAATCTTCCTTTTGGGAAAAAAGTGCTGGTCTGAGTAAATGCAATTTGAAAATGTTTTCCCTCACTTTGCTTCTAGCCTGCATTCTATCCTGTTATAGGCAATGCAACATAAAATCTTGTCTAGTAGAGTTATTTTAAAATAACTCAAATCAAACAGAATCTCTTTAATTTGAGAGAAAAGTGACAGGATCCCTTGTTGTTTACTTGATGTGTGCTGCTTTTCCTCCTACCTGCTGTTTTCACTCGTTGTAAAAATTCATTCACAGCAGGGAAGCCATTGGCTTTACCTGTCTTTAATTCATGCAGCATTTCAAATTGTGCCATCTTTGCAGGTGTGGTCAGGCTTTGTTGAGGCTTCTTAAAAAACAAAACAAAAAATTAAAAATTCTGATCTACCTGCTTGAGTCTGTCAGGAGCCCATTTGTATGCAGGCAGCTAATGTGCTAGAAATAAAAGCCACAACCTGTCAAATAAACTCCTGCACCTGTATGAAGCAGTTAAATTGTTCCATCTACCATTATTCTCGGAGATCAAAGGGGCCTCACGGTGAGGGGCTCTGAAGAAATAAAGAAAATGATAGACCTACTTGTCCTTGAGCTAAAAAAGAAGGGGTGGGGGGAAGAAAGAAAAGTGGACCAGTTCAACTACCTGAAGGAGCTTTTGTTTGGCATGGGCACAACATGAACGCATTCTTTCACATTAAGACCCAAGAGGAAGAAATTCATTCACCCTTATTATAGTGACGTAGCTCTGGCATTGATGTGTTTTTAACCTTGAATAATTGTTGTCTCTAAAGCTCCAAACAAGTTTTATCCTGTCCACAGGTCAGTTTTGTTACAAAGGCCAATTAGTGGTGCTACCTTAGCCTGCAGCAAAAAGCCAAGTAATGGTGGGGCATGCCCCATCCAGAGGTGATGAATAGCCTGTAGAGCTATAATTTGAGAAGGGGGGGGGAAGCTTTGAAGCATTTACCTTACATGGAACTCCATTGTCACTGCAGGCTGTTTGATCTTTAAATAATTTACTTAATGATCTCACCATGGGAGCAATTGGCAGAGCAAGATTAGGTTGTAAGGGCCTAATGGACATGGGAAAACTTAAAATTACTAGAAGAGAGGTATGTACAGAACAGATTTTTTTTTTTTTCTGTGTGGATTCATGATTTATAAGGGGGGTAAGCTATAAATTATAGTATTTGCTTGATGTGTTCTGGCAGAGGAAACAAGAAGAAATTCTCTGTTTGGAGAATTTTCAGGGAGTTTTAATCCTTATTCTTTTAATCTTTGTGGTTTTGTTTTGCTTCTACTTAAAAAAAAAGGCAACCCAGGGAAATTATTGTTTTATAATAGGTTAATAGGTCAGCAATAAAAACCTTTGGCCACTGTGAATAGGCTGTTGTTAAAAGGTCATGGTTAGCATAATATTTCATTTTTGATAAATAAAGGGTTGGAAAGTCTGGGTCCAGAGCTTGTGAATGGGAAAAGTGTAGCATGACCCCTTTTAAGCAGTAAATATTGTAAAATATGAATTATTAACTCACTTTGTGATCACACTTGAAAAGTACACACCATTTTTGTGGATACAGGATTTGGGATATTCTACAGTACCCTGAAAATAAAGCATTAGTCACCAAGGCCCCCTTTAATTACTTGCAGTTAACAATTGTTGCATTCCTGTGGTATTACACTCATTTATGCATAGAATACTAAAAATACTAAAGGAAAGTTACCTAGACCTATGGAAGAATTGTAGAAATTTTAATATAGATCACTATTTAATCATTTAATATCTGCCTTTTTAGATGGATAGCTTTATGTGAAACTAAAAATAGCCTTATGAAGTGTTTGAGACATACTTGCCTATTATATGCAATTTCTAAGACTCTCTATTTTAGGTAATCAAGAGTAAGCATTTAAAATATCTGTATAAATGCAACTAAAATATCTATACAAATGCAAATGAAAAGGGCAACATTCTTATCTGAATTGTACATATTAGTATCTTTTCAAAAACTTCTTACAAGAAGAGCAGTTCCTGACCCTGGTTTAGGAAGCAAATGGCAGTGTCTCTTATTGGCTTGGATTTATGTTTGACTTTATTACTAAAGCTGATCCCACACATCCTTTGAGAAACTTTGAGTCTTCATTTCTTCAAAGTTTCTGCACTTTCAAGTGTCCTTTCTTTCTTTCTTCCTTTTTTTTTTTTAATTTTTTTTTTTTTAGTCTTCTCTTTCCCCTTCCAAGCCATACACTAAAAACAGAGAGGATTATGGCTCAGTAAATTTCACTGGACTACATGGAAAAAAGATAACCTCTGCGGAGGGCTGAAAATAGAAAAAACTCACCACCCTGCAGTTTTACAAAAATATTTCAAAGAAGCAACACTGTCTGCAATAAGTTCTGCAATAGAAGAATTCTGATGGGACAGAGCTGGAGTGTTTAAAGCTGTAGCCTGATGCAGTTCACTGACAAGTGCCTTCAGTGAAGATCTAAGCTCTGCTCTTACCAGTGTTTGATTAAAATTGGGATCTTTTTGGCAGTAGCTGGAAGAATGTTATTGAAAAAATGTTAAAACCTCAAGGTGTCAGATGCCAATGACAGGCATGAAAGTCCCTGTCCCTCTGCTTTGACCTTATGGACTTCAAGGCTGTTTCTTTGTTGAATTTTGTTGAATTTTGGATGAGGAACATTGACAAAGAGTTTGATGTTGTTGAGAACACCTTGATGACAGTAAAAGTATAGGAGCTAGAAGAGGTCCTGAAACAGGTCTGTCAGTATTGTCCTGCCCCCAGATTTGACACATTCCAGGTGGGTTTGGAAGAAAAGAAAGAAACATTGGGATTTGTTCCACAGCTGTGTAAGTGAAAAAAGCACTCCTGATTACTTAAAAAAAAGAAATTACAGCATTGGTGGAAATACAGTGTAGACTGTTGACTTCATTCATTAACATTCAAAAGCAATTGTTTAGGTTTAAAGATTTGCTTTTCTTTCTCATTGCAGGCACAGTTGGTGATATAAACACATCAGTTTTACAGCCCCCTCTTCTATTTAATTCATTGCCTGTTTGAAAAAAGACACACCCCAACCTAGGGGCAAAACCTCAGGGGAGATTTAGATTGGATATCAGGAAAAGGTTCTTCACCCAGAAGGTGGCTGAGCACTGGAACTCCCAGGGAAGCCGTCACAGCACCAACCTTACAGAGTCGAAGTAATGCTTGCACAACGCTTTCAGGTACCTGGTGTGATCCTTGGGTGTCCTGTGCAGGGACAGAAGTTGGACTTGGTGATCCTTGTGGGTCCCTTTCAACTCAGCTTATGCCATAACTCCATAAAAAAAAAATAAAGCCATAATTAAAAAGTATTTTAAAGTAATATTTAATGGCTAGTATTAGTCAATTGTTCTAAAACTGGAATTATGAGTTTAGCAAGTACAATCATGTATTTTTAGACTTTTTATATACATTTCTAAAATATTTCAATTATGTATCATGTTATGTCCCGCTCTCCATAGTACACCAACAAACTTTTTCCTGTCAAATGGACTAAATAAATAATTATGAAATTTTTTGAGTAGTAATAGGTAGGTGTCCCAAGTTGAACTCAATTGTGAGGGAGAAAAAAAGATCTGTAACTTAAAAAAAGGTAATGGTTTAAGAAACAATATTCCTGCCTCACATGAGGGCATGAACAGTTATATTTTTATATAAGAGTTATAATTTATATTGGCTGAAAATGATAAAGGTATTGCCATTTAGTGCTTTACACATAAACATAAAGTCATGAATACAAACCCAATATGTTCTTGCATTACCAGAAGTAAAAGCAGAAAGAGAATAAAAGGGAGAGAGCGAACGGGTAACATGCCCAAAGCACAGTCAAACACTGAGAAAGAATGAGTGAAAGGAACAGAGGAGGATGGAGGCCAGCTGCTGTGTTTTTAAGAGGGAGAAGGCTGCAAGCAGCAAAGCAAATATGATACCCAGACCTCAAAACTGGCACGGTTCACCTGCAGATTTGTACCTTGGAAACAGCTGGAGCAAACAGAAATCTGCTCCAAACAGACTTTTTTTGTTGCCTAATAAAATATAAGAGCTGCTTTGGAAGAACCTTCCAGCAGAGTGCACCGCAGAATTGTCCATGGGGTATCCCAGCTTGATGGAGATTTCCAAAAGCAAGATGCATCGGACATGTGCATCTAAAGCTCTCTGTGCTTCACTGGCAACATGACTGATTTCTGGTGGTAAATCTCAACCTGAAATCTTCCCTGGAAAAGGGAAGAAAAGGCAGAAGAGGTTGGTAGGTGTGGCTTACAGTGCTTCAGATGTCTCTCTTCCATGTTAGTCTGGCATCTTTCCATCTGGCTGTTTCAGTTACTCTATGGAGGAAAAAAAAAAGAAATTAAAAGGATGAGAATCAAAAAGATTCTTTTCAAAAATATGCTTTTTACCTCTTCATTCACTGACATACCAAAAATTTCCAATTAATATGTGCAGAGACAGACTTTTGTTTTTTTCCTACAAGAAGAAATATTGAATGTACTGATATTGTATGCCTACGTATATAAAATATAAAATATATATACACATCTTGGAATGTACAGATGAAAGGCTGAAGGATTACAATATAAGGGAACTCTGGGTAAACATAAACACTTGTTGATACAAGACTGGGACACAGCCATGCATAAACTGATAAAATCTCTTTGAAACAAGTAGGAATTTTGCAAACTTATGTAGCTGCCAAACATCATATAGCAGCGAGTGACATTTTATTCAGTTGAGCTAATGAAATTTTTGCCTACATGCAAAAGGTGTATTCATGGCAACTTTAAATAGTTGTGTGGTTTTAGTGATAATGAGAGACATCACCAGACATCCTTCATGACGGATATCCTCTGGATTTGGAGAAAAGGCAGTCTGGTAAACTTAACAAACACTAACAAACCATGACAGCATACCTGAGGTGGAAGATTTCCTCCAGGGGCAAAAAGGGTAGATCAGACTCAATAGATCAGCCAACATTTGGCCTCTTCACTGAATCTGCCAATTAGTGCAGAGCATTATGGCATGTTTGTGTTGTGGCAGCTAGAGAAAGAGACCTGCCAAACTCATTCTATACAGAACCCCAAACATCCATTAGATGCAAGATGCTTTTCATCCTGATGAGTTGGCTTCAGTTCAAACTAATGGCCAACTGATGAGAAAGTTCATTAACTCTGAAGCATTCACTCCCTCAGGAGGTATAAACTAAAAAGTGGGGTCCTACAGATATACACAACGTAACAAAAATGATGCTAAAATATTGAAATTACAAAGCCAAACACTTTAATGGCTGGGAATGGGAGAATTAAATTCACTCCTCAAATTTTCATGTTGTCTGCTTTTGCACATGCACTAATGCAGTCTTTAATTACAGTCTGTCATTTCTATTTTTTCCCATGTGTATTGGAAGGCCACAAATCCTCAGTAACAACCTCTTCCATTGAATGTGATAAGTGAATGAGATGATGCTCTCTCTTATTCAAGACCCATGCTCTTTCATTGCCACATATCTGGTTTATGATAGCAGCCCAATTGATGCTGTACAAAAGCTGAAGATGTGGAGATTTATGGATATCAGCGCAAAACTAACGACACTTAAACAAAAACTAATGACATTTACTGAAGACATTCACACAGAGAAGAAAGACCACAATGTTTTTCTTTGTCCCTTCACACCTTCTAACTGTATATTATCAGATACTGGGGAGCACTTGCTTAAGTCCACTTGCTTTTCAACTGGACTTCTCCAGAGCTGTATGTCCACTCATTTTGTAGTATAACTGTTAGATGGGCTCAAGAAAATACAGGGAAACCAGAATCCTAAAAACAACCATGTCTTTTAGAAATCCTTTTCTTCAACTGCTATGTGTCATAAGATATTACTAGTCAAGAGTCTGAAACTCAGGGATGTTGTCTTCTTGCACATAGAGTCTAGTGGTGATTATAAGATCTCTGAAGTGACTTCCATAGCCAACAGAGTCAAAGCAGTAAGGGTGGGAATTTGCCGAAATTAATTCCTTGGGAGACACAGAGATACAGAAATAAGCATTTGGCTAATCTGGAAAAAAACTTGGGTTGTGCAAAATTTTTATAAATTGTTATTTGCATTTTTTCTTCACCTTAGAAGTGCATTTGTGTGATCAAAGGTGTGCATGTGGAGGGATGTGCTGGAGTACAAGGTAGAGCAAGACAGCACTACGTAACAGTAACACAACTCTTGGAAATTCATGGCAGCTACAAAATCAACATGCTGTTTCTTCTTAAACTGTCAGAAGTAACATGGCATACTTGAAATTATCCATCTATAGCTGCTATGTGTAATGTAACAACAAGAAAAGGTTGTAAACAAACCAATCTACACACAGCAGATTTTGATTCTGTGCCTAGCCTCTGCCTTGTCTCTGTTTTGCCTTATCAGGGTTTCAAAGGTTTGAACAAGGCATCACAGAGGTAGGAAAATCTCTTCAGTCAACACATGCTACCCAGCCTTAATGAACTGGTCCTTTAGTGCTAGATTCAAGACAAAATAAATCCTTCCTACTTGGATGTGGATGTGTGAAGTGCTACATGTCCATAATACAGAGAGGATGTGCACAATCTCAGGGCACAGGCAGTACAGCAGACAGCATCCATGAATTCAACCCACAGGAAAAGACAGAAGAAAAGGAGATGGAGATTAAAAAAAAGAGGAGCAGGTCATCAATACTTGGCCATAAAGGGCCATGCTGTAATTCCTATCCTAGGTTAAGCTCATCCCACCAGATCACTCTTGCAGATCATAGAGGCAATGCAAACTCTGTGTGTGCATTTCTAAACTCCTAAATGTAACTGAAATACAGATTTGACTGCTCGCTTCGTAAACCTTCTCTGCCATGCAAATATGTCATTCCTTGACCTTTGGGTTCTCTTCATCTCTATTTTCATATGTATATATATTTTGCTTTATCAGTGAACCATTATTTCCGTGTTATTTGACCAAAGTACACACCTAAAGGTCACCAGACACATGGCAGCTTTATGTGTAAGCTTTAAGAGTTGTTTATAGAGTTTATAAAAGAAAGCTAAAATTTATTAGAAATCAAAGACAAATGCCCCTTTCTGTTGCAAAGGTTTAGCAAAACAAGGATTTTTACCAAGTGTGAAATACAGTGGTTTTAAATTCAGGCTTATTTATGCTTTCCAATTGTCTACCAGGTATTTAGAAATTTCTGGAGTTAAGTTCCCAAAATGATTTTTTATATTTGAAAATAAATTCTAATGATATTTTTGCTAGATTACATTCATTCACTGATACGTGTGCTTGCAGATGGACACCACTAGGCATGATAGGATCCTGATCTGTAGAAAGTATGATGATGATGATGTTCTGTTTTATTATTTTCATCCTGATCCAGTTTAAGTCCACATGAGTATAATTTTGTTCAGCTCAGCATTTTGTATATCCTTCTCTCTTTTTCTTGTCTCTAGAAACTCCACATGATGATTTTTTTCCTTTTATCTTGTTCAGTGTAAGAGAAAGCATCTCAAGTGTGACTGGTTTTGTACCAGATTCACTGACTGTTTAAACTTAATTTTTATCCTGACCTAAGTGTCACAGTGTGGGATGTACCCTCTTGTGGGCAAAGTGAATTTTACAGTCATCCCTGCCTTATGCAGATTCCAGATAGGTTTCATTTGGGCTCTCTTCATGATAAAAGAATCACATCAATATTCTGGGCTCAAGACAGCATTTTCAAATGTTGGTTTCTAAAACTGCTGCCATTGAGCAACATTGAAGGAATCCATACAAGATCTTAAGAGCCATAATGCACCTCGGTGCAAGAGCTTCTGGATCTACGAGGTTACTGGCCAAAAGCTTTTAGAGAGCTCTTTTATGGGATAGCACAGTAAGTATATTATATATGTAACTGTATAATATAGTGAGGGCTGTTTTACTGGGCATTAGCCAAAGAGATGAAGCTGCTGAGGAATCTTCAACTTCCCTGACAGCCCTGTCTTCCAACTGCAATGCCCAGCTTGGACTCCAGCTCCACATCCCACCATGTCCACATCCCACCATGTCCACATCCCAACACTGCACAGAGCTCCAATCTCACTGTGTAGAGCCCCCACCCATTTCATGGAGCCCCCATCCCACCGGGTAATACTGAGCAGGAAGGTGTGTTTTTTGCTCTGTGATCCAGCTCTGCAGGATGCTCCCCTGTCCCACAGTGGGTGAGAGGCGATGCAAGTCCCACGTGGGTCCCACTGGATCTCTCCCATCACCTGGACAGTGAGAAGACAAATTCTTCTGTATCATACCTACTAATACAGATGTCTGCCTTGAACTCCAGAATATTCAATTGTTGTGCGTTATACTCCAACATATACATACTATAAGATATATTGTATTAACAAGTAATTTGCATTTTTCATTCTTCTATGTTACAAAAAGAGGTAATTAGAACATAGATAGTTAAGTATGCTTTCCAAATTCTAATAATCTGCTTTCCTAGATAAAATCATGCAATTAATATTATTTCCATAAATCTTCTTTAATTTCCACTGCAACTGCTTATCATTTTATTTTTAAGCTGCTAAATTTAATGATCTTGAACAAGTCCTCTCTCCTTTGCTGAAGGTACCTTTTAAAATATGAAAATATTTAGATTCATATCACAATATTTGTATTAAATCTAAGAAAAATAAATATGGGCTGTTAATCAGGTTTGATTAAACACAGCTATATATTTTTTCATTAATTTAAATTTATGCTGACATTATCTGGATTGAACTGAAACATCAGACTAAATTAAAACTCCAGTGTAAGATTTTAATGAATTTCACATAAGCATAAATATGGTCTGTATTTTTCAGCTCCTTCTTTCTTATAAATGTTTTCTGCTGACCTAGCTAAAAATCTCACAGAAGCCCAGAATCACAGAGTAGATGAGGCTGGAAGGCACCTCAGGATTGTCTAGTCCAATCCCCTGCTCCAAGCAGGGTCAGCCAAAGAACATTTCCCAGGATCTTGCCCAGCTGGGTTTTGGATGTCACATTTGAAAGATGAAAAAGGCACAGCCTCTCTGGGAAACCTCTTTGAATGTTCAGCCATTCTAGCAGTAAAATTTTTTTATCTTGTGATTAATACTAATTAGTTTTATTTGTAAACAATGGGAATAAGACCTTAACATCAATTTTAGAAAGTGTTGGCAATACCCAAATATTAACGTGTTAGGAAATACATGTATTTAAATAACACAGACTTGATCAAAATTGCAAAGTAAGAAACTTTGTGAAAAATCAAAAATGCTCACAATTTCATGGGGAAAACTATGGGGAGCTTAGATTGGGCTCTTAATATCAGACCCTTTATCCTGCATAAATACCTACTTCTCATTTGTAACACAGAAAAAAGTTAATTTGCCTCACAGGAGCTCTGAGATAAATTCAATGTCATTTGTGATGCAGTCAAATATTGCAGTGAGGAGTACAACAAAAGGAGAAAAACAAGGGAGTATTAACAGTTTGGTATTCAGAACAAGGAATACAATAAACATGTCATAAGGCCGCATGCTGAATAAACATGAAATTTAATGCTGAATAGAGATGAAATTTAAAGCTGAATCGTGCTCTGTTAAGTGAGCATTGTCCATCCTGTGTCTTGAAAGAGGCAGAAGGTTGGTGACAGACACAGAGTATGATCATATAATTAATGATTGGTTTTTTTAGGAGAGATATTAAAATGATGCAAATAAGGATTCCATGGGAACTGCGTAACTTCAAACGTTTAAGTTGGTGGTCTTAACATATAGACAATTATTTATTCTGTGTACATTAGCACATTTAAGAATAACATCATTCTCAAAAAGACTGCCATTAATAAAAAAAAAGCCACAACAGGATCATATTAATAAACCCTATTCTCTCTATGCGTCTGTGATTTTTAGGAAATGTTAGGTTTAGAGGCGTTTTATTTTCTGCTCTACATTGTGAGTCTGATGTCATTTAAATACATAAGAGCCCTATTGTTCTGTCATTTATGCCCCATGCACTTCTGCTTTTAGCATGATTAAACAAAAGAGACACATACCAAAGCTTTCTCGTTTGAATAATGCAACATCAATATTTTACATCTTGGGCTGCATTTCAATTTTTTCCTCAGCAAGGTGAACACTTGAAAAAGAAGGAACCATTGCTTGCAAAAGTGTCAATTAAGTTACATTCTCTTCTTTTCCAAAAGCGATTTGTGATTCAAAAAATATACGTTATTGAGTAGTTGTCATTCTGTTGTAAACCAGTTCCCCAACAGATGGGTTTTTATTCTCCAGTAGCATAAGGAAAGCAGTAATGTATTTACATAACAATTCCATTCTTAACATTTCCAGTATGTTTTTTCAATGGAGAGATTCTTTTTTCACCTGCAGTGAGGAGAAAGAACACTTATGATAGATGCACCTGAGTGGACCTAGTGCACTGCACAACATGGAGAGTGGAGGGGTTCAGATCCATCTTGTGTAAATCACAGATGTTCATGTTAGGGTTGAATTCAGCTATGGAGATTTCCAATTTTGGTTCTTCAGTCTACAGGAGTTAACACACTTTGGATCTTCAATAACAGCAGCATTTGGGTATCTTCTCTTGGGATTGGCTCCTCTGTACACTTGTTATTGTAAAGATACATTCTACAGTCATTTCACTAAGTGACCGAGCCCTACTCTTTACCAGGAGGTATCTTCTGAGGTGCACACAGCTGGCACAAAGGTGCCAGCCTTTGGAGGAGCTGCTTCCATGAGTCTGGCTTTCCCCAAAGAATGCATCTCCATCTGGTTCTGTAGCTGCAACATCACAATTTTCACGAGTGCACCCTTCCATAATGCCTTCTCTGCCCCCAGACATAGTGTTGAGAGCTGCAAATTTCTCTTTTGCATTGTTATATTCAAACTCATGGGTTTGTGGATATTTACCAGTAAGCCAAAAGGGAGTTTCAGGGACATCAGACATGCTGAGATATACTTCCCAAATACTGGGCCAATCTCAAGCATGCAATGAGAGACAATTGGTATCCTTTTGAGAAATTCCATTAATTCCCATCAGATACATAATTTTATGCACACATAACAGTACCTGACAAGACAAACTTTATAGTGTAACAACATTCTGCCACCCTTTTGCCTCAAAAGCCTGCAAACCCACTGATTGAGGTGCTCACACCTTAGGTGACTTCTCACATTTTTACAGTTTGACTTGAAAATAAGTATTTGCTTTGTTAAGTTTCCCCTCTGTCTGCATAACATTTTTACATGACAATATTATGTTCTTTTCCAGAATAATGAAGTAATGCTTGTTCTATATGTTCAGTTCTTCAAACCATTTCTTTAAATTGCTTTAGTACTTTTTGCAGAATGCTCATTGTGTTTTCTAAAACTGTCTGAAAAGTACAGGCTATGACAAGCCATCTGAGTGGTAAGTTGGTGCTTGTTTGTCAAAGCCGAAAAATAATAAAACAAAAGCTGCAAAATGCCAATATAGTTTATGGAGTCAAAATCTGGATAGGATCTTTATAATAAGCAATTTAGTCCATTTCATTAATAATATGGTATTTGCAATGACTCATTCTTACCTCTGTCATAAAGCAGCCAAAATGTTGGAACTGAGCAGGCTCATTATGCAGTACCTAATATTTCATACTTAGCCTCCAATCTTTAATATTTAATTTTGGGTTAGTTATTCAGGCACACTTATTCTTTGTGCTGGAGATGATAAAACTGATTTCTGATATATATACCCCTATATATAAATATATATATATATACCTATTGTCGTGGTTTTAAACCAATAACTAAGAAAATTACTTATTTCTTGCTGTGAGATATGGATTAGAACAAGAGCAAAACAGGCATAAAACTTAAAAGGGAAAAAAAAGAAAGTTTATTGACAAACTACAATAAGAACACCAGAATAAACTTCCAGAAAAACCTTTTCATCCCCTGTCTACCCACTATTCCCTTGTTCACATGACAAAAAGAGACAAAACCTTTGGAACTTTGATGGTTAAAACAGTCCCAATTCTTGCTACAGTCTTTTCACCAGTCTTTATAGAGAAACAGAAGTTTCTTCCTGTTAATTTATGGAGTTTCTCACAAGAAAAACTATTTTTGTTATACTTTTCCATTGCTCTAATGTTAGCTGCCCAGAGCTGCTGTTATTAGAGCCCACTCCTCCCATTTTTCACATCACTCTTAAGTGTATATGGGCCATGAGTCTAGGGATGGGATTTTTAAGGATAAGTTATTCAAAGGCAAAAAAAGTCTTCTTCATCTGTTTCCGTGAGCTTCACCAGAAAACAGTTTTCTCATTGCCTCTCAAGGCTTCAAATCTTCCAGCACTTCACTGTACCATAATTTACTTTTTACTCAAAATTTACACTTTGAACACTCTATTCCTCCCTACTTACTGTCATGAATTAAAGGAGTGTTTTCAAGACCTTATTGTCCATTTCCATAGTTTTAACAGAAAGATATTTCAGCTTAATTAAAGCATCTTCTTAATTCTCTACCTTTTCTGAAGCTTCTTTTCTTTCCTGTCACTAGTAGTTTATAAAGTCTCTTTTCATGTTGATCACTCTCTTTTCTCTGTCTGGATAAAAAGATTAATCCGCAAGTCTCATCTGGGAAATGAAAGAGTTAAAATCTTGCCCAGGCTGTTGTAGGTAGTTCTGTGGCCCCGGCCGGTGCAGGAGCTGGAGCCGTCTGCGATGGAAAGCTCCTCATGGCTGCTCTGGAGAGTGTAGGCGCCGCGCCCAGCCCGCTGCAGGTCTAGAACCTCTCTCCTTCACTCAGCAGTTTCTAGTGAATTTAGTTACAGCAAAAAACCTGCAGCCGAGCCAGAGATCGGCTCGGCCCGGCCCGGCCGGAGCCCGGAGAAAACCCCCTCCACAGGGCCCGCATCCCCCGGCCGGGAGACGCTGGGCCCAGCCCAGTCCCCGCTCGGCCGCATGGCCTGGGCAGGGAACGGGAGGCCTGGAGCTCTGCCACCCTTCCCAGCCAGGAAACAAAGAGAACCAAGAGAGCTCTGGTTTTACACTTTAAGGTAGGGTTCACAAGTTGATCCCACTTTTCAATGGCCTAAACTGCTGTCAATTCTCAGCAATGACCGATAATTGGTCAGGAGAAAAGACGCCAGGCAGCTCCCAGCAACTTAAACTTTCTTAAAGGTAAAGTAACTCCATGACACCTATCTATCTACCTACACCTATATATACATATATATATGTACACACACACACCTATATATACATATCTAATATATGTAAATAACAACTCATTTATTTTAGCAGAGTTCACATTTACAAGAATTCATGGACATAATTTAGTGAAAGTTACAAAGAATCCAAAAGGAAAATAAATTACACTACACAGGTTCTTACACATTCAAAACATTTAAGTTTACCTCAGGATATATTCAGCTGGTCCTGTAGAGTTATAGAATACATGTGATGACTTCTTAGGTTCATGGAATACCATCAAGACCCATGAATTTCCCTTTCATTGTCCAGGGTCAGTGCTTTTATATTTTCTCCCCCTCACCTCTTTCTTATTGTGTGCAGCTAACAGTAAAACAGAAACAAATTCAGAGTAGATATGTAACTATAACTTGTCAAAAATGGCTGTCTCTTAGTGCCTAGCTGCCGCAAGGCATTATCTTGATAAATATGTATATATACCACAGACTATACTTTATTGCAGTTGGTTCTATTGTCTGTCTTTTGCATTACACAGCCAGAAATCCTTGAAGTTAAATGTCCAGTCTTTTGAAACATTGAATAAAAGATGTTTAAATACTTTTATTTTTATTGAAGTGTTTTAACACCTCTCATATTACTCAGAGAAATGAATTGCTTGGGAATGAGGTTAATACTCCAGAAAAACCTGCTTTTTAAAACCCTATAAGAGGGGTCAAAGACCAGGAAATGCTGGTGAGCTATAATTCTCATTTTCAGCTGAATTGGCCATGGCAACTGCACTAAGAATGCAAGTTTGAATTTCATTATGTTCCAGAAACCTGTAACTTTGCATTAGAATGATTCATGCAATAACAGAATGAAATTGTGAGCATTTTTGATGCAGCATACATTAATTTATAATTTAATAAATTAGTATTTTAAGTTAAGTAGCTACTTTCAAGTACAACAAAAAAATGTTCATTTGATAGCTACTAAATGCATCCCTTTGCATTTTACCTGTAAAATTCTCTGTGTTTGGTGACAGGTTAAATGTATATTATACACTGTACACAGGGAGCCAACATGTGTCTTTGTAATACCACAGCAGCCATAGCAATTTTAGCAGCTTTCTTATTATTTTAAGCCGTTCCCATTGTCTTCTAAAGAACATAAGTGGAAGCTGAAAAATTAAGGCAACTAAACTCAATAAGCTGTCATTAGGAACAAAATATTGTATTGTTGCTTAACAAGTGACCATGTCACATAATATGATAATGCCTTTTTCCTTAATTATGTCTTTGTAGGTCTAAGTCATTTCTCAAGCAAAACTTTCATTAATTGCAATGGAAGTTTTCCTGAATGATGTTTCAGCACTGGCCTTTTAGGTATTTCCCTTTGTTTAACAATAAAAATTCTGTAAATGAGCAAGTATTTTTTTATTACGAGAGCTTTCAAGAATACACTTGACTTTTTGAGAAATGACAGCGGTACACCTCTTTAGTTAACACTGTTGCCTTACAGGCAGCTTAAGGAACTCACTGCAAAGTAGTAAGGCAATGCTCAGGAGTGGGAGGTTAAGAATAAGAAGATACCTTACAATTTTAGGAAGCAAAGTTACGTAGTTCTGCGATGCTTGAGATGCTGATACTTCTCAAGCACATCCGTAGTATTGCTAGTATTAGGGGTGGATCCATGTGCACAGCTACTTTTAGCAAAATTGTGGTCTAACATACCTTACAAGTTTCTGAGCACACTGCAGGGAATTTCAAAGGCTGAGGTTTTATCCCAAGAAAGCTGTGAAATCATTCCCACACCTTCTGCTCTGCCTGCAAGCTTGGAATAGCCTTTCCCTTTTTCCAGCTCACTGTAATGTTCAGTAGAGTCCCTCCTGCTGGAATACACCCAGGCTTTTGCAGCTACTCTGCAGCACCTTATTATCTCAGCCAGATAAATGACAGTGAGAGAGACAGAACATAATATCAGCTGGAAATTCTGCAAACATGTTAGGTGTTTCCTAAGCTTAACTGGGATTTGTAGCAGTTGTATTGCAGAAGTGAAAGAAAGCAGCTTGGGTTGGATCTGCAGAGGTCAGATGGGATACAGAGACATGACAAACTATGATCTCCATCCCACATGCCCAGGAGTGATTTCAGTCTCCAGCCACATCACCACCAGTCACAAGTTTTGCTGAGAACATATATCCTATTAAGACTTGTCCCCTCTAGTATTCTGTTCTCAGACTAATGTTATACCAACTGTTTGCATGGTCAGAGCTGGAGGCAAATGTGATTGATTCCCCTGTCAAAGGTGGCCTCTATCAGAGAACACCAGGTAGAAGTGGTAAATTTGGCTGGGTCTAACATTCCTGGCCAAATTCTCTGTTAGGTTCCCATTATTCCCTCTTGGAAATGTGGGCTCAGAACAATTCCCGATGCTAAGTAGCAAAAATGGTCCATTTAAATCAGACATGTGCAGCATGTTCTGGTGAGAGCCAGAGAGATTTATAGGCAAGAGGCAGATCATCAGTATCCTTAGTGTCCTAATCACATACACACCTGATAATAATAAAGAGCCAACCTTGCTGGTCTTTTTTGAAGTTGTTAAAATAGCCTGGAGTAGAGCCACTGAACTGCCTCCAAAAGCAGCTACATGTAAAGAGAAGTATGGATTGTGTCGGAAATCTTTTCTTTCAGGGAGTCTAGTTTATACAATTTATGGCTGTTTAGCAGAAACTGTATCTAGAGAACCAACTGAACCAACTGTTGGCTCTGAAACCAACATTCTCTCTCCCCAAGGGGCATTTATGTGGTCCAAGAGATGTTTTCTTGGGAGAGATGATTTTGTGCTAGATGCTCATCAGAAGAGTCTCACATCACTGGAATAGGCTTCTGCTGTGGCACAGCACTCTCTCTCTTGTGCTCAAGGCACACTGGCAGCAACATTTTTTGTTAACCTCTGAGGCCATTAGCCTAATGGCCAACTCAGGGCAAAACTTATTTGTATAAAGAATAGTGTATGGAGAATTAGCTAAACTTCCTATGTGGTCTGGTAACACTGAAAATGAGTTAGTGCTTCAGAGATTTTGAATGGTATTTTTATTAGGATAAATTAAGGTTATAAATATCAATATTACTTAAAATTATATTAACACACCATACCAATTCTTAGAGATTTGTAGAAAAAGAAGGCAATTTGAGCCAATCTAGGACAATCAGGTAGTTTATGGAAGCACATACTCCTGTGCTTTCAACTTCTCATTGTGATGATTTTGCACAAGATCAAACAATATCTTCCTTTCAATTTTTCTTTCAGACTACTTTATTCCTTGGAAACAGCAGAAAGAGAAGCAGTAACACTGATGTTAGTGCT
Source organism: Pseudopodoces humilis (assembly GCF_049639895.1). Classification (NCBI taxonomy): domain Eukaryota; kingdom Metazoa; phylum Chordata; class Aves; order Passeriformes; family Paridae; genus Pseudopodoces; species Pseudopodoces humilis. Next base: position 121,016,241 of record NC_142200.1, on the reverse strand, counting down.
TTTCTTTGTTACCTGATTTCTGAAAAAGTCAGAAAAGACATTTAAAGAATTATAAATGCACATGAGACATTGAGAGGTCCCAAGCATGGTGTCTTATCATTTTCCATGGAAACTCTTAAGCAGATATATCTAGTGGATTTCTGATTTGCAACCATACTCTGCTCTTGTTGTGTTTGATAAGTGCTGGGAAAAAAAAATAGCTGAGAAAATCAAAGGCAGAAAGATATTCTGTAAAGTGGCAATATCTAAAAGCCTGACGTTGTAAATGTTCAGTTTGGAGCGCCCTTTGAAGTGGCATGGAATGCACAGGATACCTGCCTATTCATTTAGCCACTGATAAGCTCCTAATTAGCACAGCACTCAGAACCTCCCATATAGTGAAAGATAGAATACGGCTTTTACTTCCTTCCTTTGCAGCTGTAAGTGAAACAGCTTTTAGGGGTTTTGCTTTTTACCAGTGTGTGCACTTGGTGTACTTGTAAATACCTCACTAAGTGAAAAAAATAAATAAATAAATAGATCAACAGTCACAGGGGGAAAACCTGTTTTTATTGCTGGGAAGTAGTGGATTCAGCACTCATCTGAGTCATGCAAGGGAATTTCTGTGGGTTTAGGTCAAGTTTCACTTACAAACTCTGGCCTGCAGGCTAACACTCTCTTTAGTTCAGTGCAACACAGCTGGCAGAGTGAGTAATGATTGCTTCTCTGTCCAGGACTGGGCCATCAGACCCCTAAATCCTAAAGTTTATTCCAGTGGAAATGTTCCAGTTCACTGAAGTGCCTCCTGAAAGCAAAACTGCAGGATCAGGCCCTTCAATTTAAAAAAAATGACATTTAATATGGACAGACAAAGGCACTGGAGAAGAACACAGTGACTCTCTGTATACCTGGAGGAGGGATAGTAGTACAAAACAAGCTTTTCTTTAACCACTACAGCAATCTTCTAACAGCAGCACCCACTCAAAAGCATAGAACTCAGAGGCTGATAATCATCTTTCAGTTCAGGTTATTGCATGCAATTTTTCACATTCATTCAGTTTTCTTCATACAGCTCTTAGTAAAGTAACTCCCTTAACAATAAAAGCTTTTATGGCAGCCCATTACACAGGAGAACTAACCACTCCTAGTTTTTTTATTGGCTTCTTGGAATATTTATAGCAGTCTTTGTTCTCTTTGCAAGCTTATGCGTTTGGGTGTGTATGAAGATTTTTCTACTTTTTTTTTTTTTATACTTTGGCAGTTGGTTTTGACAACGAAGTACATATATTTTTACATCTGTAAGGCTTTAAAGCTTTATATTTGTTTTCCTTTATATATTATTATTGGCATCAAAGCCATCATTCAGTCTGCTTTTCATTGTTTGACACTTGAACATTCATTGCTGTAGAATTTTCAAGTTGCCACCATGCTACCTGTTCTTAATAAACTGGTTACACTCTGTGCACAAAGAAATTATGAAATTTGATTCCATACTAACCAATCAAAAATTTTACTTGATGTCTAAAGGGACAGATTAAATTTGTATTTCAATAATTTGACAGAAAAGCCTCACATTAAAACAATAGATTTGCATTTTTGCAGGAATCACCTCAGCAGAAACTGAAATTGTCACATGACTTTTCTGCATAGCATTTTGGACTCGGGATGATAAACTTTTGATAAAGCTTACATAGAACTAAAAGTGGTCCCATATAAAATCTGGCTTTGGATACCTCTTTCCTGTTTTTCAAAGTTTTTAATTTAATTTTATATTCTTTCTTTGATAACAACAATCTTTTATTGTTTACACCATCTTCATGAAAATCATATTGAATATTTTAATTGATGGAAGAATTCAAGGTATATATATATATATATATAGGTATATACGCATATATATGGCTCTTCTTTATATTCCAGTATAATGAAAGAAGAAATTGTACTAACTGAATGATGTAACTGTTGAAATTAGAATTGTTTTCTCATTTTTCATTTCCAGTTCAGAAAATTATACTAAAAGTTAAAGCAATGCAAATAATAAATAGTAATATTAAAAATCTAGTAAATTCCTTCTTGAATTTATTATAGACATATTTACTGAAAAATGAATAAATAATCAAAATAATCCCTTTCTTTTTGATCATAAAATTATTAAGGAAATTATGATTAAAGAAAAATAAAGATTCAAATCACTGATATGAAGTGAGGTTTTTATAGTGCTCTTAATAAATACAAGAATGTTGCAATAAACACATTTTCTGTGGTATCTTCCACAGAGACTTATGTCCCTGGAGTTTTGCTGCTGCTGGAATGCTACTAGGTAGGTGGAATTTTAATTTTCTTATTATTATCTTATTAGCTTGTTATTAGCTTACAATCTAATAATACCAAGCAAGTTATTTGGACCTTGATAATGCATAAACTATGTTTTACTGTGTTGACTTGGGGAAGTTTCTTTTAATGGCTTTATTAGGTGAGTATATCCCTCCCACTCTAGAGCTATAAAAATACCTCTTCCCACTGTAGAGTGTCATCCTGAAAATCAAGCTTTCTGACATTATTTTCATAGTTTCTGAACACTTTCCCAGGAAGGTAATTATAAACATAGATGTTTATACATTCCATTAAACATATGTCTTTTGATGGACATGTTTCTTATGACCAGTGTGTTTGGGAAGGTGGCAACCTAACTATCCAATCCCTGGTCATTGTTGAGAATCTATAAATACTGAAACAGAATAAAGTTGCTTCTTCCTCTACCACACATGGAGCGATGTCTGTGTGAATAATTTCGTGTCTGACAGTGACAGTAGAGACTGGTGGGGTTTTTATGGGAGAATAGAGATTGTGGTGTTATCCCGAAATTCAGATTTGGGAAGGCTCCACAGGCTCACTCAGGGCAGTCCTCGTCCTTTCTACAGGCGAAGGTTTCAGGCCATTTCTCGAGCTCCTCCTCTCCCTCTCATTTCCTGTTCTCTGGAAAGGGACATTTTAAGTGACATTCTTCCCCTCCTACAAGCCCAGAGAGAGCTCTGGCTCTGTGGGCTCAAGGGTCAGGCCCAGCCGCTGCTTCCTGCCCTAGGGCTGAGTCTGGGGAAAGACCTCATGTGACCCCCCTGCTACTCCCACTATTTGAAAAGAAATGGAGTCCAAGGAAAATGGAGTCAGCAAGGACTAAGCCTCTTCACTTGTCAATTTCACCTACCAGGTCACAGCTCCTGTGGAAACCTTTTTGTCCCTGTGTTTGAAACACCAAACCTGGTCAGCACCAGACAATGGCTGCCCCTCAGCTGTAAGAAAGGGTGCAGAGTGCCAGTAAATTTGGTGATGTTAGAAAGTTCTGTGGTCACCTACCTCATCACCTTGGGTTCTGCTTGCCAACCACTATTGCCTTCTGTCTTCAAGACCATTGGAGTATCTGACACTCCACATCTGTTATACCACATCTAAACAGAGAGAAAAAATGCAATGTGTGAAAAAAAACCCTGAAAACCCCATGGGAACCTCTTCTATAGGCGTGAATCTTGTCCCTGCCCTGCTCCAGTGAACATGGGAGACCACACACTGTTGTACAGAGAGGTGGGAGACCTCAGTGACAGCAATCTGCCACTTAGGTGTGACAGGAGCCTCGTAATGAGACACACTGTGTGAGGAGTCAGCACCCATGTGAACAAATAGGAAAGGCATTGGCAAGATGTAGCTGATACTGGGGAAAACAGAGAGTATGGCAAGTTGTTTCTTCTCTGCACAGAACACCATGTCAGGTCCTTCCTTGGTCTTATGGTTTAAGGTCTTTAAGGAGTCAGTCTCTAGCTGTGTTTGTCCAGGACAATGTAGCTCAGGGCACAGAGATAAATCCCTTTTGAAACACTACAGTACAAAATGTTGCAAGTTACAGTGGGACTTTGGTGAAATGAAGCAGTGGAGACTTACCAGTACAACTGAAATGAGGAGTGACAGTGAAAAACAAAATGAAAAATAAAGAAGTGTCTTATTCTGGTTTTCCTATTAGCAGAACTCTGTGATGATGACCTTTGTAAAGGACTCACAGGGACTCTACGAAGTGCCTCAGCGTCGCTCATTTTATGATGCAGTTTATGCAAAAAGTATCTGCATGCTATGATAATAATAGTTGTAAAGAATAGCTGTGATACCCACGCCAGACAGCAGATCAGACAAATTGGCTTTGGAAGGAATAATCAGCGTCCCTTAACCCAACATATCTTTCAGCAGTCTGAAAGAAGCATATAAACAAAACCTTAGCTTGGATATCAGTATACAGATTAACTACGGGCATTTTCATTCTGCCATTGCACTACGCTTTATGTATTCAGCCAAACATTTCTAAAAGGATTGTACCTCCTCCTTGTTTGAATTCAAATTCCTAGAAATTCAAACTGCTAATGCAGGGTAAAATTCAATAAGCTTTGCAAACTGCTTAAAATTACACTATAAATATTATTTAGACATATTTGTAGGCTTATGCATGATAAGTCTATGAAAACAATAGCAAAACACTATTTTTATTCCTTCAAACATTTTTAATTTTCATCATGCCATTACATTTCTTCAGTTGAATTGTAACATAGAGACGTTAAAAGAAAACATAATTGGGCTTGTTTGAAATTATTTCTCTGAGACTTGAAAGAAAGAAAAGTCAAAAAATGCATTAGAAGTCAGAGTTAGAAAGAAGTAAGGGAATGTATAACCTTTCAAGATTTTTAAAATGTAAGGCATAAATAATGTTTGTCTCTTGGTAAATAGCAATCATATGCATAAAATGGGAATGAGCTGTAGAAGGAAATAAATCAGACAAAGTCTATTCAACTAAAATCCAAGGAACTTTAATGTTGTGGAACACTGTTGGACTGCTTCAGTTTTGCAAGTGCTTTATCTCAGCTGAAAGGTGAAATTAGCAGCTTTCTCAAAACCCTGGGAAGCTATTGTGTCAATGCTACACACTGGAGACCACTGTTTGACGCCAGTGCCACTAGTTTAGATGAGCACTGCAATCAGGAGTATTAGAAGTGAGTTGGTGGATTGCGTTGCATGAAGCAATGGAGCTGCTTACAGACAAAAGAGCTGAATTGGGTTTTATACATATCTACATTATCTATAATGAAGTCAAACACCAAACACACAGCTTAATTCAGCAACATTAAAGTAACCAACCCAGAAAAGAAGCTGGGGAGAGAGGTGAGATGAGGAGAGCACATCTGAATAAGAGAATTCATTAATAAAATGAATTGTAAATTCAGACACAGCCACTGGACCACTCCCTGAAATATTAATACTGTGAGGAATGATGCATCAAACGTGTCTCTCAGAAGCTACTGCTCATAGTTTTCTGCACTTTAACAGGTCACATAGTTTGTACATTTTAGTTTGAGGAGGGCATTCCCTCAAATTATCAGCAATTTACACAGTATATTTCTTTTTTTTTTTCTTTTTCTTTTTTCTTTTTCTTTTTCTTTTTTCTTTTTCTTTTTCTTTTTTTCTTTCTTTCTTTTTCTTTCTTTCTTTCTTTCTTTCTTTCTTTCTTTCTTTCTTTCTTTCTTTCTTTCTTTCTTTCTTTCTTTCTTTCTTTCTTTCCTTCCTTCCTTCCTTCCTTCCTTCCTTCCTTCCTTCCTTCCTTCCTTCCGCCACTTCCTTCCTTCCTTCCGCCACTTCCTTCCTTCCTTCTTTCTCTCTTTTTCTCTTTCTCTCTTTCTTTCTTTCTTTCTTTCTTTCTTTCTTTCTTTCTTTCTTTCTTTCTTTCTTTCTTTCTTTCTTTCTTTCTCTTTCTCTCTTTCTTTCTTTCTTTCTTTCTTTCTTTCTTTCTTTCTTTCTTTCTTTCTTTCTTTCTTTCTCTTTCTCTTTTTCTTTCTTTCTTTCTCTCTCTCTCTCTTTCTTTCTTTCTTTCTCTCTCTCTTCCTCTTTCTTTCTTTCTTTCTTTCTTTCTTTCTTTCTTTCTTTCTTTCTTTCTTTCTTTCTTTCTTTCTTTCTTTCTTTCTTTCTTTCTTTCTTTCTTTCTTTCTTTCTTTCTCTCTCTCTCTCTTTCTTTCTTTCTTTCTTTCTTTCTTTCTTTCTTTCTTTCTTTCTTCTCTTTCTTTCTTTCTTTTCTTTCTTTCTTTCTTTCTTCTTCTTCTCTCTCTTTCTTTCTTTTCTTTCTTTCTTTCTTTCTTTCTTCTTTCTTTCTTTCTTTCTTTCTTTCTTTCTTTCTTTCTTTCTTCTCTCTTTCTTTCTTTCTTTCTCTCTCTCTCCCTCTTTCTTTCTTTCTTTCTTTCTTTCTTTCTTTCTTTATTTCTCTCTCTCTTTCTTTCTTTCTTTCTTTCTTTCTCTCTCTCTCCCTCTTTCTTTCTTTCTTTCCTTCTTTCTTTCCTTCTTTCCTTCTTTCCTTCTTTCCTTCTTTCCTTCTTTCTTTCCCTTCCTCCCTTCCTTCCACACTTCCACACTTCTTTCCTGTTTGCAGAGCATTTTTAGAAAATTTATAATCTTGAACTATCCTGTATTCTTTGTTTCATTCATGTCAGACTAAAATAACTACTTATAGGTATTTTTTTCTGTTTTTCATATAACCTATAACTTGTTTTGTTTTGTTTTGTTTTTTGGTGGTTTTTTTTCAGGGATGTAGCACAACTGAAAACATGCTGTGAAAAAAGCTGAAAAATTGTATATATATTTACACATGTATGAAAGCATAGAGGTATCATATTCTAAAGATCATTATCAGAAATGATGAGAAATAAAACAATCTTTCTGTTATGTGATGAGGTTTATGAGAATATCCCTAGACAATTCATTAGTTTTAAACTGACATGAAAATCAATTAATTTTAATAGGGAATAACAGATTATGTGTTTAATAATTCATCTAATTTCATGAGGCAAAGTGAATTAGACAATGCAATGTAAATCTAATAGCAGTTGTAACCACATAATTTGACTGTTTGTCATGAGCAAAGCATAGTGAAATGATCAAGAATTACACAGAGTGAAAAATATTAATTGTGTGTAAACTGAGTGACAGTTTCTTGTAACCCTGAAAGACTTTGAGTTCAGTGTAATTATTTCTATTAGATCTTTTCCTAAAATCGTTCTGTATTGTTAATTACGTATTCATATTAAGCAGGAAAATTAATAAATAATATGAAATAACTTTTCCATTAATTTTTTCAATTCAGAGATGCTATGCAATTGAAAGAGATTTTATAGACTGAAGCTACGTGAAAATTGTTTTATAGTCTGCATTAATTAATCAATAATGGCCCTGAGAGCTGGCATTTCTGCCTGTTAATGACCAGCTGAAAGAGTTGAGGACCTGACGTCGAGCAGGGGGCCCTTAACCCATGCAGTCATTCACGCTGGAGAAATGCCCGACCCCCAGGTCACTGTTGCTGTTAATCAAAGCCATAATAATTGTTATGGTTATTTTTCCATGAGCACAGAGCAGTCATGTGCTTTCCATCTGAGTGTTATTTATTTCAGGTTCAGGAAAAAAGCAAAACGAGCGAGAACAAACGTGAGGCCTTGACAAGAAAAATGTCTGCTCTGGGTGGCCATGCGCGACAGATGGAGCGTGGAGCACCAGCAGGGAGATCGTGGCCATCTCAGCTGGTGTGTCACAGGACACACCATGATGTTGAAGCACAAATATTATATAAAGAGGTTGTCCTTTCCTATGTTTGAAAATATACATGTTGAAATACATGTTGCCATGGATACGGGTCTGCCTTTAGAGCAATAGTCTCTTTCACTTGGTAGTGACACTGTAGTAACCTATAGAATCAAGGAATATCACACCTCCTTGTGTTAATATGAAAAAAAAAATGTAAAAAGCACTTCAGAAGCAATCAAAGTGCTTTTCTTTTTACAACAAATACAAAGGAATCAAGGCCAAATTGAATGGGGCTTTGAACAAACTGGTCTAGTGGAAGGTGTCCCTGCCTATGGCAGGGGGGTTAGAACTAAATGATCTTTATGGTCCCTTCCAAGCCAAACCATTCTATGATCCTATGAATCACAACTTTGTAGGTGATTTTTCTTGTTTAGTCTTGTATAGTCTGAAGAAAAAGTCTTGTTAGTGCAATTAGGCCAGAAAATGTGGTCTGGCCTACAGCACATGGGTTCTCATCCCTCTCTCCCTTACCAACAGAAGGGATTTGACGCACCAGAGATGAAGAAGCCGACAAGGCAGGGTGTGAAAATCCACCAGCCATCTATGCCAAAGGGATGGAAGATACCTATTCTCCACACATTCTAGCAGAAGCAGAAAAAACCTTACCTCCCCACTGAAGACCAAACAGCAGCTTGGGCACATTGAACAGAAAGATGGAAGAAGCAGGATCTGGAGATCATCCTGGAATTGCAGATCTGGGCAGGAGAGAGCAGTATTCACATTCTGGGCTGAGAGGACTTCCTAGCAGTCCTAGTCACCATCTTTTGTGAGTCCTCTCCTCTATACCCGCTTTTGTCATCCAAGCAACACTGCCTACTGTGTGTGAAGGAAAGAGAGACATTTACACTGCAATTGACTCTTGGAGTCATGCAGTCACAAAACCTTACTTTTATACCTTGAATCAAGGTGAGGAAACAAAAACTTAAGTTCCCAGACTTCTGCTTGTTCCTTCAGATTTGGAAACAAGAGAGGAGAAGAAACAAGAGCCTCCTTGGCTGAACATGCCCCACAGTGTGTTCTTTTTGGGGTCTCAACTCTATCAGTTGTACCGGAGGAACCACAACAGAAAAGTCGAAATAGGAAAGAGATACATACATAGGCTGAACAAAGAAGAAGACAAAAACAGATATCACAAAAAGAAAACAGATCATTGCCAAACTGGGTAATGAATTGGTCTTCTCTGTCCTACCTGCCTGTTTTCCATCCATCTGCCAAAGAATCTGAAGGAACCGAGCACTTCTGAACCTCATTCAAGGCTCATCAATATGTGTGTGCAGATAAGGTGTAGTTTCTTGTATGCTACTGCTTAAAACAGTGCACATGGGTGCAGTAACCCAAGGCTGGGCAGAGAATTTCCATGAGAGTTGTAATGAAACCTAAGTTTCACCAAAACCTTTGTATCTGGTTGTTAAAAAGCAGCTTGATATTCCTAGCACACCCATTACCTCTAATATGTTTACCAGCAAACTGATGGTTTTGGTTCAAGAAAGTCCCTTCACTCTATGACCACAACCACAAAGACTTTCAGATTTTGTAGGACCTCCAGCATAAAAAACCTGTTTTGGCTGACCACACTTCTGTCAGCTTCTAGTCCTGATCCACTCCATGCCAGGAATAAAGCATCCTGGTTGATACAAAGAACAGATTTTCTATTTCTATAACTAGGAATTCTGGAAGATTTCAATAAAACTAGAATTGGCAAAATATCCACAGGAATATATGTTATTAAAACAGTTTATGTCTGATCACTCCTATTGTTTTTGAAAATAAGTGCTGTTTACTGATCTGTCATGTAATGCAGTGAGCTAACCAAAAGTAAAGACTATGCCTGGCACTGTCTCAGAAACAATTTTTCTTAGCTAACTGAATGCACCTAAGCAACTTAATTGTTAAGTGCTTGGCATTTGCCTGCTTAAAAGTAGGCTTTCCTAAGTCTGTTAGTAAAAAACAAATTTTCTAAAAAGAAAATTGTTAATATTTAAGCTGACTGTGTTAAAAGCAGACATAGGAAATATAAAAAATAGAAATTCTTTACATTTCAAGGAGCCATAAATTCAATATTTTCATTAAAAAGGCAAAAAATTTGGTAATTAGTGTTATGATTCAGTCCTTGCAGCTCTTATGCCTTTAATCTTTCTAAAACCTGGCACTAGAGTACACTCAGAAAATCTGAGCAAATTGTCTGAAAGTCCTTAAGGAATTTAAAATAAACGCTTAAATGAATCTCTCACTACTGGCATCCAACAAATGCCCAGATGTATTCATAGTGATTCACCCAATTAAGTTTAGAAGAATTGCATGAGTTCAGTTTCAGCAGATTCCCATTGATTCTCCTAGTTAATAAACAGTTAAAGGATGAAGTGAGTTTTTAAAAAATATAAGTGCTTTAAAGGTGCTAGAGAGGAAAAGCATAGTACTAAGTGGTCATGTGGCTAGTGCCATTCATCTTGGTAGTGACTATCTGTCAAAAGTGGCAAGAGCCCTGTTAACAGCCATGACCTGTGCTGTAATGAAGGGAGAGTGCACAGCAAAGTGTCCATTATCAGGCAGTTGGGAGCAGTAAATTGGTGCAGTTTGCCTCAATCTTGCAGCAAGTTGAGATGTAAGATAGGTGGGGATCAGCAAGCAGCAATTTTATCCTATGATCATTTTTGTCAGATCACATCAGAGTAGGAACTTACTCAGATTCATAATTTCAATTAAATAAGTTCCCTCATTAAGCGACCACTGCCATGAACGTTTTCTGTGGTCCTATATTTATAATTGCATAAACACACCTGCTAATATTTGGACAGGGAGCAGTGATGGAGAGTAAGGTAGACGACACATTAAGATGATAGTCAGGTACAAACAAACAAATCTTGCACCCTCTCAACAGGGCTAACAGCTTGCAATAAAATAGGCAACCTCTGTTACCCATACACTAACCCAAGTTGCTTACATCCAGTTCTAACCACGAAAATTCATTTCAGACTGTTTCCAAAACAACAAAACACTCAAGTAAAATTCCACCTCTGTTTAATCCCATGCAAATGAATTGATGCTATTACCACTTTCCTAGGGAATAAGCTCAAAACTCCAGGTGACACCCAATATCTGCTCCTGGGTGCATGGAGACGAAGAATTCTGGATGAACTCTTAAACTATCAGGAAGACTAAACCCCTAGAGACTCTTTAGTAAACTAGACAAGCAAACAGAAGACAAATGTACTTGTCACCACCACTCATTCACCACTTTGCTGTAGCAAAAGACTTTCAGATCAGTTCATCTGCTTTTCAGACACTGGATGTATTTCCCTAATCACATTCTGTCCCCATTCCTTCCCCACAATCTAAATGAGGAACACTAAAACTTCTGTAATTCTGTAATTCCTGTGATTCTGTAAAGCACTTCATTATACATCTCTGCCAAATTCTTCCCCTATTGTGAGAGACATGTGCTTTCCCTGCCAGCTCCCAGCCACACAGGTAGTTTGGATGATGGGCAGAGAGGTAAAACTCGTGTCCAAATAGCATTATATTGCAAATGGTCACAGCTTTACCCTGTTCTCCAAAGACCCCACACCATCACCTTGGTGGTGTGGGTCAGTGCTACAAAACTGAATAGCAAATATGCATTTTTTTCTTTCCATAGGTGTAGTAAATCAACAGATGGATGCCTTTTTCTCTCTCTTAGTCTATGTCAGCAGCACAGCATCCAACTCTAAAGGAAGGACTCAGCTTCTGCTATATGTTAATAGAGACCAACAGCAAAATAATAAAAAAAAGCTTCTGCAACCCTTAAGAAGTTGCACTTTTACCTTGCCTACTTCAGCAGGTTTTCAAATTGGATAAGGGACCAAGGAAAATGTGCTTCGACCCTCCTTTTCTAGACAGTTTTATCTTTTTCATTTCAGTGCCAGAGGAAAATTTCAGAGCTGGAAAGAAGGGGAATATTTTGGCCCTTTGAAGTCCTCACCATTAAGTGAGCTGTGAGGACCAGCTAAAAGGATGGGCAAGCTGCAGCCACCTGAGCTGGTAAATGCAGGGATGAGCTTGGGCAACAAATAGAGGTGATGGCAATAAATTTAAAATGTGCTGCTGAGATAAAGTAGAGAATGGGCAGTGACACCACTAAACTGTCCCAGGGTACAATAAATGAATAATGCAATACATGAAAAAAAATTGATGGAAATGCACATCTTATGTCCAAAAAGTAGAAAGTAGAAAAGTAGAAAGTAGAAAATTAATTTCCCTTCACATATTAGCACAAGCATAACTATGCACTGAACTCCTGTTGATGTTGGGATCACCACCTGCAGGCACCCTGAGATTGCTTCTTCATTTTTAGTGTTCTGCAAAGCTGTTGGCATTTCTTACACAACTTACATGTGCTAATTATCAGGGCTACCCAGGCAATAGCCAGGATTTTTATGTCATAAGTATTTGGGTTGTATAAGGCCTGCAGAAGAGGAGTTTTTGCTTGTAAAGTGGGACAGGTCTTTCTCACAGGTTGCAGTGTACTACCAGAAACACTGAGCTAGAGGCACAATGGTGAAACACAAGTGATGAAATCAGCTCTAGCAGGTAAAAATTCATTTTGGAGGGGCTGGAACCATCTGTTACTATCTGTATAATGGCACTTCTTACAATTTGGCAGCTAAAACCAGGCTGTAAAGGGGGAGTAGAAGCTGCAACTTTCTCTCCATGTTTTTGCAGGGTGGTGGGAAGTGAAGGGAAATAAAATTGTCCACATTAGTTGATACACAGGCAAAACTGTAATTTTGGAGGGGGGGATTGTTTACCTTAAAAGCTGTGTAAATCATCTTGAAACTGAATTAAACAGGTGGCTGACCACCTGTACATAATGATTAACTACGCTTACACAATAATTTATGTGAAAATACTGTCAAACCCTGATAACATCACATCTGCTACTACTGTACTATTGTGCAGAATGTTTGTATTTATTATTTCTTTGAAAAAAAAGTTAGGTGTTGCTGACCTTTCTTCCCTGTGCTTTGCATTGAGGTAAAGTGTTTGCACCAAAAGTTTAATATTCTTCCTACTGTTAAAAATTTTGAAGTATCATATTTGTGCATATTTGGCCATTTGAACAAAAATTCTGTAATTTTAAGTACTGAAAAGTACCTGAATTAGTCTGATAAACCATTACATTTTTAGCATTAAAAATGTTATTGAACACTTTGCTACTTATAAGGTATTTAAAATTGCTTCTCTGTGTATATTTAGACATGCTGGAGTTTTCTTCACCTTTGAGAATATTATAAACAAAACACTTTGGTCTTTATTCAAATTCTAATTTATGCAAGCAGAATCATATTCTTGCCAGATGCTATTTTAAGGAAGGAGCACCTTTAGGTCTATGAATTTACACCATCAGAAGCAAAATCAGCATGTGACTGCATGGCATGTGTTCCCATTGAAGGAAGTTAAATCTTCATATGAAATTACAGTGTTAACCCAACACTGGTGAATTTTGGCTGATGTGATCAGCACGCCACTCATCCATCCAACCACCCAAATGAAAGGCTTTGAAAGAGCTCCAGGATCCATGCAGGATTACAAAGGAGAAGGTGAAATTTGTATCAGTTTATTATATAGGGAGCTGAAGACAAATGATTTAGGGCTTGCTTCATGAGCTTATCACCCAGCCCTCTTCTGAAAGGGCTTCAGGATCCCTCAGTGAGACGTGGCAGTTCCCAGCTTATTGTCACTTCAGCCATTCACTGGCAGTGTCCCATTGTATCCAACCTCCATCACAGTGACCAAATTCAAGTTTGGTGACATTCTTACATCAAACATTTGGGTTCCTGCACAACTGGGGGTACTATAAAATGCTTGGGAATGGCAAATCAGATTCAATGGATTAGAAAAAATAATAACAACCATACATTTTTTTAAAACTGCTAATATGATTCCATTTATATCACAGCAGCATGTTCAATTAATTGTACATTTACATGTCTGAAGAAAATTAATCCAGGAGTTTTCAAATTATTCATTAGTTATCTTAAATTAAAACCCTGAAGGTATGTACAAAAACTTCTTTTCATTTATTTCATGTCTTCGTTGTAAAAAAAAATAATTAAAAAATCTCCAATTGCAGCCATTCTTTTCCTGGAAAAATATAAAAGAAAGTAATAAAGTTCTTCTGCTACATCATAAAGAATCATGTAATTTTCCTAAATTAGTCCTAGTATTAATATTCTAATATTCTAATTAATATTAGAATGCCAACAGACAGATTCCTCTCAGTCTGTACCCCAAGAGAGACCTCTCAGGGCAATGACAAAAGGAAATTTAAGGTTTATGAGGATGCTGTTTATAAACTGTAGGTTGCCAGAACAGGTTCAGGACTCCCCTTGACACCAGCACCCACAAAAAGAGGTCACATACGTACCACTTCATCAGGAGCAGTACACCTCTCATAGAGCTGCCTGAGTGCTGCTGTGCCTGTCCTGTTATCCACAGCTCCTGTTTCTGTGTTGCTGGTTCTCTGCATTCACAGTAGAACAAATAGCATAACTATCAGTTAGGAGAGCTTCAAACACCAATTGCAGTGGCAACATTTCTAGTACGATTAAAATTCTAGCCTAACTCACATTTGATTTGGGGAGTCACTACTTCTTAACAGGATAAATGGAAGAATCCATTGAAAAAATACATAACATGTATTTTCTGTCTCCAGCTGAGTCTATATAGTCAGTTGGCCTCTGGACCCTTGGATTTTATATCTATCCCATCACTTTCCAAGCTATAATTCACTCCTTGTCTTTCAGCACTATGCTAACATGAACAGGCTTTTTTTTTACCACACAAAATCCTCTGACAAATACATTTGATGACTCATAATTGTTCTGCTTTGTTTCTTGCAGGGATGCCAAGAGCATTATGTCCATTGCACAGGAGTTGACTGAATTTATTAACACTTGCCATTAATATTAACCATATCCTTTCATTTAAAAAAAATAAAAATCACCACTACCATTGTGAAGAGTTTTCTTTTTTTATAAAAATACAGAACTGATGTAAATCTAAAATAATCCATTCAAACAAGTGTTCAGAAAAAGAGGGAGAGGACTATCATCTTTAATAAAACACTGGTTTGAAAGCCATGTTTGCCCAAAATCACAGCTCTGTCTCTTCTCTTTTTGGATGCCTCTACCTGTTCAAATTTCAGATTCCCTGAGCATGGATTGCAGGTTGACTGTCTTCTAAGGTAATTTCTTTATGTTACACAAAAGGTAGAAAAGGTCCTGCTGCCCTGGAACTCCATAGTAGCTTCTAAATCACACACTTTGAGTGAAATTTGTTCTTCCCCACATCTAAAGAGTTTAATATCTGGAGCACCCAGCACACATATCACACTTATGCCCTGTTCTCCCATAGAGATCCCCCTTTACTCTTGAAACTGGCATGGCAAATCATTAATGGGCTACAAGACAAAAAGTACAGCAAAAAAATGTGCTGGTAGTGTAGCAGCTTTGCTTGGATTAAAAAGTATTCCCTTCATTTAAATCTCCCCAACTCTAGTATACCATCCTTTATTTAAAAAGTTCTTTTTATTTCCTCTGTTTCTGTGTTGTTATTGCCTCTCTCGATGTCAGACATCATGCCAACAGGGAATATTGGCAATTCTGCTTTTAGGGAGTACAGATATGTCTTTATTGTTATTGTTTTTTAATACAAAGAAGTAATTACAGTGCTTGTTTTTGTAATGTAACTGATAACAAACATTCATAAGCTGCAAGAATTTGAAGCAGGAGAGAATCCAGGACACAGATGTAGGCATCACCTTCTTCCACTTTGCAAAGCTGTCTGTATGTACAACTGGTGTGCTTTGGTGGGGCATCCCACCATCTCTGTCCTGGCCATGATCTGCAGAAACATAAATGAAATCAGAGTTTAGTTCAGATTTTGACCAGGGTACCCTTTTTTAAACACTTTTGTTACTTCTGACCGTGTTTTGATCTTTTTAAAAGTGCTTGGGCTCATTCCCTACCACATTTTCTGGTTGCCATAAGGGCTGATGCAGAGAAAACAAACACAGGCTGATTCAGCTGCTCCAGGCACAATCCCTTTCCCAGCTATCTCTGGTGGGCATTCAGCCTGCATCAAAGCACACAATGATTCAAATACAAATACAAATATTACAATACAAATATTAGGAGCCAGGGTTTTTGTTCTGGTTCCTAGTTATTTTTTCCAGACACCACCAGGTTCCCAAAGCAGTCCATTGTGTAGCAACCTCAGTTGGCATTGGGATTTGTGAACTAAGATTCATCTCATCTCACTGCAGATGTCCCAGAAACAGATGCTGAAGTCTACACTAGTTATTCTTGGTTTCCTCTAAAGCTAGAGAAGATAAAGAGGAGCAGTGTCCACAGCAGGGATTTATTTCACACAAATTAACCATTTTCCTTAAGGTGGAGCAAATCTCTGTTGGAATCTCATTTTACTCCAGTTTAACAGTAGAAAGAGCTAAGGATAAGAGCAGACTTAGATACCCATCCTTAGAGATGCCAAAGAGAAGAATAAACCCACAAACCAGACTCATAGTCCTAAAGATTACCAGAAATTCTGAGAAACTGCTGAATGATGAAAATTGGAGGCAAACCACAAATCAGCCTATTGCACTTTAGTCTTCTTCATGGGCCTTGGAGGTCTTATGAAGATTTTCTTTGGAAATATATTAAAAGAGAGGTGTAGAATGAAGGCTGGTATGAACAGCCAGTAGTCTCTGACAACTAGGAGAATTACCCTGCCTTTCACTGGATATTTTTCAGTAATTGCTCATTTTAAATCTGAGTGATTTCTTGATAACACACTTAAAGATTTTTTTTCTAAAATGACCTCTTTAGCTAATGACTTAGATGAGACATTTGTTTGCATTTGCTGCACTCATTTTCTTTCATATTCAGTGACTAAGTTTCTGCTGCCAGCAGGTTTATTCCTATCTGCATATCCTTAAAAAAGAGATTTAACAACAGATGCAGTTTTGATCAGATTTTTCAATTCTGCCTTTAGCATATAGTCACTCAATATTTCAAATTAGGTGTTGAATGATGTTCAAATATAACAGCATCTTTTTTCTGGCTCTTCATTCAATATTTTAGGACCGTCTGCCTCACAAGCTTCTTGAACCAAAGACATTAGTCTTTAAGTTTTTTGTTACTGAGTTCCGGTGAAAACTGGATTTATGAAATCAGTGAGAAACTGAAGAATGTTGCAATATACTGGTTTTTGATCAAGTTTAGCATTTCTAAAAATATTTTTTATTTCATTTTCCTGTATTGAATATGTCTTGGTGTTTCATGGTGAAGCTGACAGATTGGAGAACAATATTGCCATAATCTGGTTTGTTTCTGGTAGTCTTGCCAGGGTCATTCAGCTATTCTGCATCCTGTGCCTGTTATTTCTGATTTGGATCCCAGTGCCCAAGGCTACACTGAGGAGCAAGGAGATGGTCCTGAGGATCTTTACCATTACTCTATACTTTATTTACAATAAATGGCTATATGCATGCTGAATACCTCCACTTCACACTACCTTCAGTCACCCTAAGCAGAAGTTTATTGCCCCACACTCCTTTGACACGAATATTAGACTTCAGCTAATGTCACTTGAATCTACCAGCAGTGCCAACAAGAAAAACCTTCAAAGAAAGTATTTGATGCAGTCATCATGCCTCCCTTTACAAATGTTTCCTTTACATCCTCAAACCAATGTAATTTTCTACATGGCCTTTTAAGCAGAAGTTCTGTCCTTTGTGTGCAAAGTAGGACTGATTCTTGCAACCACATTTGCTCTAAGCAGAAACACCTCGTTTGTGCTTTCCTTCCTCCTTTGTCAGAGATAGGACAAAAATTTAGCACCACGGGTTTCTCACCTACACCACCTAACATCTTTAACATGGGAATTCAAAAAGGCAGTGACCACCCATGTCTTTTATATAGGGAAAGAATACTTGTCCAGCTAAATACTGGCTACAGGGGAGATGGTCCTGAAAAAGTTAAACTATTTTGTGAAAAAGATTGGAAATCATTGCTTTGCAGCCACAAAACATCTGACCTTATGCTGTAGCTAATTGAAAGACTAGCAAATTTCTACAGGAGGGTGCTCTCTAATGCAGTAAAATATCTAAGAGTTAGAGTCTGCTTTGTTGTCTCATAATTTTGCCTCATTAAAGGTTTGAATTGTGTTAGGGATATCAAGGTCCCATACTTTCAGAAGATGAGTTTTTGAAACATTTCTTAGGAGTCTGGCTTCAGCCTTCCCATTTTGAACACCAAGCTCACAGAGAGGTCTCTTTTGGGCTTTTGGTTAAAAAAAGGAATGCTCTGGAGTATAGGGGAAGGTCTGCCCTGTGCAAGGATGTGTGGTGCAGATCCCCATGAAAGCACTGGCCAGGCTACCTCAGCCCTCAAAGGTTGTTTGTGGAGACCTGTGGTTGTGTAGTGGGTTCTGTTGCAGACATGTTTTAGTAAATCAAATGACTGAGCACAGACAAGCCAAGCAGTTTATTGCTGCATTGAGAGTTACTCTGCTGCCTACCCTGCTTATGCCAAAGACAAAACAAAACAAGGAGTTGGCTGATGCTTCTGAGAAAGACATCAAAGATGTGCCTCATCCTTGCAGCCTCCCTCACTCCTGCCATGCCTTCATCCCTCCTTCAGAGCTCTCCTCCTCCCAGGCCAGGAGCAGACTGGCTCCCAGCCCCTGCCTGCAGTTTTTGCCTGTGCTGATGAAATGATCTGAGCCAACCTTTCCAGAGTGAATATCTCCACACAGTTACTCTGAGCTGTGTACACGGCACACATCTGTCTGGAAGAAGCTTTGTGGTGCAATGCAGAGATGTGCCCTCAAAGACACAAAGAGTTAATTTTCAGAATAAAACTAAAGGCAGGGCATCATTTTTTTTATAAGCTATGGCAGACAGTGTGACACCATGTAATTTTTGAGGAATTTTATACTTTGCAAGAAAACAACAATAGCCTGTGTCTTTTTAAGACTGGGGTTTTTTTCTGCCAAAAGCACTCATTTGCTTTGTTCTGATTGCAGTATAAATATTGTGGTGAAGGCATTTGATGATGGCTACAAAGATTCTTTTATTTTACCTTGCAAAGGGACATTTCAGAAGTTTACCAGGCATATTCTTCTCAAGTGAATGAAAAATACTAGGCACCATAGATTTGCTGAAGTAGACCCTACAAGAATAAATGCAACAGTAAAATATTAGTCAGCATTAACACTTGCAAAGTATCCCAAACCCTTCTAGGTCCTTTTTGGTAAATCAACAAATGTGTGGCACAGAAAGACAAAGGTGGGAACTCTTAGTGTCATCACTGTATAAATAAGAGATGGTACGAGCAGCTCAAGCCCCAGCTCTCCTACATGCAGCTGGCTGCATGTGTTGAGAACCAAAAGCAACATCACTGAGTCTGATACATGAGAGACACCTGCCCTGCAGACACTCATGAAAGGACCCCTCAAAAAAATTCTCACATCTCCTTGGAAGTACAATCCCCCGTTGAAATCCCAGCTGGAATAATGTGCTTATGCCTCAGTGTTTGCACAGAGTCATACATAAAAGTGGGCCCAGTATGATTAAAAGACAAAGTCGGGGCTGAAATACACGGTGATTGACCAAAACCAGCTTCTCTTCAGATTCTTTCTTGCAAATGTAACATAATTCAGTCCCTGCTGTTTAGGTCAGGAAAGTTGAAACAAATTACCTTTTTAGTAAGTCAGTTTTCCTTATTTGGTTTAAATAAGAAAACTGGTCCCAGGTGTAGGGTCCCCTTTAGCAGTGAGAGGACTAGGAATAATATCTGGTGTAGGTTCATGTGGGATGAGGTGCCGACCTTAGTCTGAGCAATGAGTGTGTTTGAGAACCATTGCCCTGTGCTCTGACGAGTTGGGAGGCAGAAGTTTATTGCTGCTGAGCTGGTTGCTCCCAGGAAACTGAAGGGCTTTGGGAACTTCAGACAGCTTTTCTCAGACAGGTGTGGTTATGGAAACCTGCTGGCACCTCTAGCTTCAGCCCCCTGCCTAATGCAGGAGCTCACAGACTCAGAAATCTGCAGTCATACGAGAGCCTGGAGATCAATGTTCACCACCAGTGGATTCCAGGCAGGCTGTGAAACAACTTGAAACTGGTCATCAGTCCCAGAGCTGGCTCAGTCCCTCATCCCAGGGGCTATGGACTGATAATTGCTTTAGACCAAATTCTGCAGTTTATTCTCTAGCCATGATTTCTCCACAAGTTAGGAGTGACTTGTTTGCAGATTCATTCCATGGCCACCTCCCCCTCTGAAGGATCACCACAGCCCTGTTGCTCTGTAGCCCTCACACAACCTTCCTATGAGGGGAGAACATCTTAGTCCAGTTTATTTGCAGCTCACCATTTCATAAATTATTCTGAATAATTCTTCTATCAAACTTATTTATTTTTTCCTCTACTGTCTCAGAAGCATAGATCTATTTTCTGTCTCTATGTAACTGATTTAAATGCTTGCTTTTTCTGAAGCACTATACACCAATTTAGTGGAATCCTTGACTACTGGATCTGCTAGTTATTGTTATTGCTACATTGTACTGAACTAGATTTTTAAACTATTTTCTTATTGATAGCTATTTCAACCCATTTTTTCACATCTATAAAGGGGGCAGTAAATTGTAGTAGTAGTAAGGTAAGATAAGTTTCATCTTTTTGAAGAACAAGAAAAGAAAGCACATTGCAATATACGCTCAGATTTTGAAATTACAGAATATAAAAATTGAAATCTCATGAACCTTAATATTACTAACAGAAAGACTATTTGGTTTTTAATGTCATATTTTTCAGGATGATATTGAAAGGGCAGTAAGCTGAAAGCATAGCTAGTGCGACACCTGGGAGCAATGTGTAAGTGCACACAAAGCTGCTTTGATGGTTAAACAGAGATATATAGTGCATGTGGTTTTTTTAAAAAAAAGAATCTGAGGTAGATTAAACGTGATTTCCTTATATTTTGGTGGAATTGAGTCATATCTATAGGTCCTTGAGTGGGTATGTAACAGCATCTTTAAATATCTAAAGACATTTAGACAGCTGTGATGGAGGAGTCCTGCTAAATGGCAACGGAGAACTTTCAAGCCCCTCCTCACCCTTTTCTGGGAGATACCAAAGGGCAGAATTAATAATGGAGAGTTTGAAATGTCATAGAAAGAAAAATAAGGAATACAATAAGGATGAATTAGTGCTTGTATACATATATGTACATCTATACATACACATATTCAGACCTCAAGTCGGGGCAGTATTTAAGTTCATATGAAACCAGAAGAGGAATAGGAGGTATTTTATCTGACTGCATGCTTGACTGCCAGAATTATTGTAAATGAACCCTCAGGAGCTCACAGCTGAAAGGATGATCCATTTGTTATCTCTGCTATCCATGTTATCCATGTTATCTCTGCTAAGAGGTGTAAATGAATATGAAATTCACTTCTTCATGACTCTTGAAAATGACAAAGCATTTCTTATCCAACCATGGAATAAGAAAGACAATCCAGAGTTACTAATGGTACTGATGTGTAATCTTGTCTGACATTCCCCCTACAAGCATTTATTAGTAATTTGCTGAAGAGAGGACATATGACTAACAGGGGTCAGTTAGTCATTGAGTTTGGCTGAATTTCATATTTGGATTCTGTGAAAGGGTGATCTCTATCTTTGAAATATTTAAATATAAAGTAATCACCAATGGCAACATACAGGAAGAACCAGCATTTGTTTATCATATTTATTTCCTAGTGTGCATAAGCACTGCTTCAGCCCAACCCCAAAATGATGAATTTGTTTTTAAAACTTCTTTCAAACTTGTCCTATAGTATTTTATATTTCTTTTTTTTGGTGGGGGGGTGGGAAAACAGGAGGAACAATGAGTGGTGGGGCAGTTTACCATTCATTCCCCTTTTCCCTTTTTTAATTTCATATTAATTATCAGAAGGAAAAAAACCCCCACATTTCCACATTTTCCTCTTGGTCTCTTAAAAGCACAAGGTTTAAATAGATAGGAAGTATTTTTCAAAAACAAATCCTCAGAATAAATGGCATCTGGAACACTATGCTATCTCTAAACTTTCTCATCGACTGTGATGACAGCTGAAGTGGTGGGAAAATTAGAAACACTATCTACAAGGACTTTAACTCAATTCCTGTTCTGATTCTTTGCAGCAGCTCAAACAGGAGATGCAAGCAATTATTGTAACATAAATCAACTTAACTCCTTCCCTCTTGGAACAGTATTAATGGAGATAGTGCCTCTGAGCTGTACCCACAATGACGTGTGTGGGGACAAGAGTGGCTACTTGGAATGAAGTACTTGGTGCAGAAGATGTGAAGATCTCACTATTCAGGGTTCAGGGTTTTTTCTACCTCTGACATGCTCTCTCCAATGGCATATGCTGTGGAGAGACCAGCAAGTAGAGGCTCACTAAATGAAGACAGTGAGGAAATCTACTATAGAAGCACAAACCCCAGCTGAAGTGTCAATGTAACACACTTTCTGAGATTCTGAGAACTTTTATAGTGAGTGGCATTTGAAGCACCAGGATTTTTTCTTTGTTGGTCTTGCATTCCTGAGGAGCTGAAACTTAAACATTGGTATTGCATGTCTGAAGTCTCTTTTGAAGTAGATGTATGTAACCTTAAATGTTTTTTTTGGTGTTGGTTTTGAGGGGGTTTTTAGGATTTGGGTTGGGGTTTAAGTTTTTTGGTTTTTTTTAGTGAGTTTCAGCATAAATTAAGGCACGTTCTTCTAGGACAGAGGGCATGTTGGAAGTGTTCAATTAGGAATTATCATCTCCTATTACTTTTTGCATGGTACTTAAATGGGTAATTACTGTGGGCTCATAATGAATGTTGGCTAACAGCACTGTTTTTGAAGTGTTACTCACAGCATCCATTGAAAAAGTTTCAGTTCTTTCAGATTTTCTTCTTTCCTATTCTCAGCTGGTTCTAGGGAGTTAGCAGGACCTGTTCAAGTCTCCTCCAATAGTGATGCATGGATGAATTTACCCAATTCACACACTCTGTGAAGACAGGAGTTACAACAGTGTTGAAGTGTAGAATGCAAGTGCTTTACATATACAAGTCATATACTCTTTGCATATACAAGTCTTAAGGTCTTTAAGAAGCTTTTTAAATAACCTTAGAAGAATCTCCCACTCCTATCGGAAAGGAGTTTTTCTAGAAACTACGGGAAAATTTAGGAATTGTGCTAGAATTTAATATCTTTTTGTCACAGATGGGATCTCTGAGATAAAGAGTAGCTAATGAGCAGCCTGATGTCATAAAGCAGCTGAGGGGATGGTCATGGAAACCTGCTACCCTTATGCTCAGAACTGCTGTTTTGTCTTCCTAAACAGCCTGCTGGAGCTGCCTCTGCTCTGAGCAGGAGATTGGCCCAGATGATCCTCAGGGACCCCTCCCAACATCAACTACTTGATGATTCTCTCACAGTTCCACCATTTTTCTCTGTTTCACTCACTGGATTTATAGTTTTGAAAGAAAATCTGATAAAGATCTAACAATACTTTATTTGAGGTTTTTTTAAAGTTAAAAAAAACCATGCAACACTTCTCAGTAATGTGCTGAGGCTATACCCTTAGGCTCTTGAAATTCACACACAAACAAAAAATTCATCTTCCTGTGGGTCTTTATGGAGCCCAAATTCACTGTCCCATAGGAAATATGTGTGCTTATGAATGCAAAGTGACACAATTAAATGTTGTAGTGTCAAGACATCCATCCCAACCTGCCAAGATCTGAGATCTGAGACTGCTTCAGCTGACATGGGTGAAGAGACCAGATGCTGAAGCATGCAGTAGAAATAGAGGTTTTGCCTATACATATCACCATCCTGAATTCATGTACCATGTGGTGAAGTCAAAAGGAATTTAGAAAGCTTTATAACTGCTAAGGGATATCCATGAGATAGAGACTGTGGTGTACACTAAGGTCCTAGCTTGGTTTCTTCAAAGATTATACGTATCTTAAATAGTATTTTCATTTTGATTTAGAGAGCAATGAATTTAAATTGTGCATAGATTTGCAAGGAATGCAAAAGGAATTTTTTGAGTCCACATTTTATTACCTCATTATCTGATTTAAATCTACTATGACAATAATATATGTTACAGACAATTAGTATAATCTAATTGATGCAACTTCTCAATGATTTAAAGAAACTTCTGCAATACCACTTACATGATGTGGTAGCTCATGCTCTGGATAAGTTTGAGTTCTAGTCTGCATCATCTTTTTTTTATTATTATCAGTATTTTAATTATTATTACAATAAAAATGACTATACCTACTTGGAAGAAAAATGAGTTCTTTCTAGCAATGAGCAACTAAATAAGTCAGAAATTCAGCAAAAACATGTGACAATGTTGTACTCATGTTCCTTCCATTTAATTTGAAAGAATGCTCCTTTTGTGTTGGTACTGAGGTTTACAACCAACATAATTAAATGTTTCATTAACATGGGACTAACTCACTCTAATAAACACTACCTTAGTAGGAGATTTTTGCAGGGTTAATCAGTTCTGTGGTATTTCTTCTAATTCTATTTATCCTTTTCATATCAGTTATTTTATGCTTTCACTTATTTATCTACTTCAGAGTCTTAAGAAAAAATATCGGTTTTGGATTGCATTCTCTAATTCTGTCTCAAATACATGGGGTTGTTTTTTTTTGGCATCAGTACCTCTGCCACGTTTTTCAAAATACATAGCCTAACTAATTCTCGTTGCATCTCACTTATTGTAAGCAAAGAGCAAAAGGAGAGACACCTAATGCTCCTCTGCTCCTTTTTGCTATATCACTGCATCACAGAAATCACATGGAGAAGGAACATCCGGATCACTGTTGTGTTCTTTGAATCTTTTTGAGACCAACAAAATAGTTCACAGCTTTTCACATTAGAGAACTTTGAGAGAAAGGAAACTAATTTTTACACCCAAATAATAAGACAGCGCACACAAAAAAAATGGAAATTGCACCTGGAGGGTTTGCAAGGCAGTGACTAGATCAAGCTCCATGTGAAGAGGCTACAAATAGCCCTAGGGAAGGTCCCAGGCTGAGTGCATGACTCAGGATCCACTTCTCCTTCCACATAAGAAACACTACAGAAATTCAAGACTAAATTAAATAAGTGTCTTATTGTCTCAGTCAAATGGGTTTTCAAAGCTCTTGCTCTGGGGGTAATTAAGAGGTGACAATAACTAGACAAGGTAAAAAATGTCTATTGCAATAGCAAGGCTCTCAAAGTGAATTTCCCTCTTAGGAGGTTGTTACCTTAATAAATTCAGACAACATAATCCAGCAAGATTATGAGGCATGAATTGTACTGCTTCTAGAAAATGAAAACGCCAAAATGTAGAAATGGAAAACAAAGAGTGAAAGGCGCACTTGTTCAGGTTAGAGAACCGCATTCAGGGCTTGCTGGCCCTTAATCTTCCAGAGAAGCTCTTTAATGATCACCTAAACCCCTTTGGCTGCACACTCTGAAGCAGGATGTCACTCTACAAAGTAGCCAGTGTGACAGATCTACTACCCCAGAAGTTGTAAATCAAATATTGTGGGTTTTTTCTAAAGTAAGATCATATTTCCTCAGCTTTTCTCTGTTTAAAAATAAAATGTCTTTCATGCTGAAATTTAAAAGATACTGTGAGTTCTAAGAAGCAATCTCAAATCTCAGTATGCTCTGTCTAAATATTACATATTTGCTGTCTCACTAATTAATATAATACAGAATATTTGGATTCTTCTTCTACTTTGTATATAACATGTTTTTACTAATGAGAATCATAGTTTTTCATTAAAGAACAGTAGACCATTATTCTAGCTTCAGTTTGCAACGCAGTGGGTTAAAAAATAAAGCACAGCCTCAATCTCAAATTTCATAGATGATATGCTGGCTCTGTGGAAGTCAATTAAAATTTTGCCATTGATTTCCAATGAGAGTGTGCGACAATACATGTTTGGACTGTAAAAGAAATCAATACTATTTTGAGACATTTACTGGCTGAATTCTGTTTATTTTTAGTTCCCTTGATTCCTTCATGTAGACCAAGAGAAATTTATTCAGAGGACTTTGTGGACTGATAGCTCAACAAATATGATTTAAACACGAGGCAACAGGCTAAATCATATGACATTGCTTTCAGTTTTCAAACTTACCTTTTATTATCAAGGTGGGGTTTAACAGAGCAAAATGAAAAATTGACACACAAGTCAAGGAATATCAAACAAGATAAAACACACATCCCAAATACTTTGTTGATAATGATCTAGTTTTGTGTGAGCACATAGTGTATAGATATACTTTATGTAACTCTGTCCTCTCCACCATTTGAAAATGAATAAAAATATGTAATTTTGAAAGAATTTTCAAGAAATTTTAGCAGAGAAATTCAGTTTGCAAGCTGAGCCCTTACCTGCCCAGTTTTTGCCTAGAATAATTTTCTCCAACAAAGTTAATCATCCCTGAAAATATTAGTTTAAAGGATGCATTGAAATCATATATCTGTATCTGCACTTTAGGACATTGCTATGAAATGGAGCTTTTTACTTTTTACTTTATGGTGTTCTAATTTTCTGATTTATAATGTACTTTGAAAACAACAATTTTATGCCTATTTTCAATTAAAGGAGATTATTTAGCTCACAATACCTTTGCAGCAAGAAGGTTGGTTAAATTAATATGTGGCATTTGATATGATATAACTGCTTCAGCTGCTGTATATTAATATGTGTATATGGGCAATAGTTTTATAAAATTAAAAGGAAGGCATTTTTTTAAATTTAATGATATTCCTTTTATTGCTTTTCTTTTATGTTCTTGAGAAGCAGCTTAGCTCTTTTCATATTTCATAAAGTGGAAACGTGTTTGTCAGTATTAAATGCAGTGCCATGTACTCTACATAGTGGCTTACAGGACCAGGCATGTGTGCATTGCATGTTGGATAATATTGTTCTTTCATAATTTATCTACATGGTACATACAATTCTCCTCAGAGAGGGAATATACCCAATATGTTCACGAGATCCATACACTCCAAATATTTGGACCACTCTGAGATGTTAAGGGAGTTACCTCATGAGACAGATCACACGCTCTTGTTTCTCTGCGAAAATTAGGTGGTACCTTAATTAATGCTGAATTGCAGCGGAATTCTGTGTGAGCACTTAAAACACTCACAAGGCTACAGAAGGAGTTAATTATGATCAGTGTTATTACAGTGAATACCAAATGAATTAATAATGCTGGCACACTTAAAATGAAGTGTTAGCCAGGACTGCGGCAGAATGCGTAAGGTTAAACATTATGTGATGAAAGGCATTACGTGCTCAGCGGGAAGAAGCAAACTCGGTCTCTGCAGCTCCACACTCTCGAGCACAGTGCCTGCCAGCATCACACACACTTCATATTTGAACAAGTCGAATGCACGTTTTCCTACAGGAAAAAGTGCTCAGCAATGCTAGGCACAGTTTAAATTTCCAGAGGGAGAAAAAACACCCACCAGAGAAGCAGCATTTTGTAGCAGCACTCTGAAGGTCTTCTCCTATACACAGAAATTTTCTAGGTATCTGTAACATTAAAAGAGTTCACTTAAATGAGGCTGAACACAGAAGGAACACCTGAATCTCCTAGACCATGCTGCTGCCCTGAGTTGTGCTGTCACTTAGCAGACACCATGTACTCTAGCTGGAATGAAACTGTGAAATACCATGACCTTACTCTACCTAAATTATTGCTTCATAACCTTCTAAAGATAACCTGCCTCTAAGTCATCATGAAATTTTTTGTTTAGATATAATATATTGCAACAATTCTTATCTACTATACATTTGAAAGGTATGAAAGCATAAATGGATTTAATCAGATGTAATTATTTTTATGCCTAGTGCTCAAAAAATATGCAGAAATGAATTTATGGTAATTTGGCAGCCAGCGGGAATTGTGTTTATAAATGTTGAAACAGCTGTTGGCAAATGTAAGTGTTAAAGCAAGGAAAACAGCTTTTAACTTCTACGCGTCAGGTTTGTGATAAAGGAATCCTCGCTCCTTGTGAGAGCTGGGCTCTGATTGACACACACTTCCAGCTGCTTCCCTCGATTCATTCCACACTCATGGGCACAGAAAAGAGATAAGAATCTGCCCTCTAAACTCTGACTAGCTATTCACTGGCTCTCCTCCTGTCTGTAACTACAAGCACAAGTTACACAGTAATTCTCCAGGGGGTTACTATAGGAGGAAGGGATAACAAGAGGACTTACTGCACTTCTCTCTGCTTACTTTCAGCATCTTCTCTCTGGCTGGAGATGCCTGTACTGCCCCACCTTTACACATAGATCACATGCTTGAAGGTTTGTTTAACCTACTTAAAGCTGTGTCAGTGCTTAAAGACTCCTGTGTTCTCCAGGGTGGGCTAGTAGCATCGCTTTTCCAATTTTAGTTTTAGGCTTTCAAGCAGAAGGAGTCTATTTTACAGAAATAAATGCATTCTACCTTAATGTGTGATAGCTCTGCATGCAGTTCTCCTGCCAAGTTCTCATAGCTTGGCTTCTGCATAAAAAAATCTCAGTTAAAGTAATTTCTGAAGTTTTACACGGTATCAATTATTCATTTTGTTCTATAGCCTTATTGCTTTATTTCCATGCATTCTAGACAGGCAGACTAAAAAAACCTAGTTTGCTCTAACAAATTTCCCCTTCAGGTTCTAATTCTAAATGCAATTATTTTATTTGAAAATAAGTGAACAGCAGAACTAAAAGTGGTCAGGAAAGTCAACAGCACAAGGTAGGCTGGTGTCAGGAAAGTAACCTGTTTATGAACTGGAAGAAATAAATCCCGTATGAACAGCAGTAAGGACTGACCTGTCCACACTTATGATATTCAGAGTCATAATTTTTAAACAAACAGCAAGGGTAAAACGCATCATTACTGCATTACTGGGTAAGTACACTTTTGACTCAGAGTATGTTACAACTTTTGCACATAATTTCCAATTTTGAAGATGTAACTAAGAGCTGACTGTGTACATCACAGCCTTAATCCTAGTATCTGGCTTTATCAAATGATGGGGTTCTCTTTCATTCCTGTACTCTATGTTATTGTGGAAATCAGTAGCATTTCCAATAAATTATAGATTGACCAGTACTAAAGGCTCTTTGAAAACCACACTCAGTCATCTCCTACTGAACCCTTTTAAGCTTCTATTAAGCTCCTTTGAAAACCATAGAGTGCCCTCTGTTGACCAAAACATATTCCTTTAACATATTACAAATTTCATACAGAAAATGTTACACTTTCATCTTTTCCAATGTTTCATTTAAAAAAAATAAATGCTAATTTTGCAAAAGTGAATGTATTCCCTTAAAGATTGCTATTAGAATGCAGAAGTTTTAAAAAAACCCCAAAACTACAACCAAATGCATTACTAAATATTTACACATAATAGTGATAAATGGAAAGATACATACCTGGCAACACTAGCTGAGAGCAATTTTTTTCCCTGCATATGGACAGGTATGCTCCTGTCTGTTCATTGTCCTGAACATGCACATTTCTATTAATACAGTGAAAAAAAACAGACTTCGTTAAAACTCAGAGCAGACACAGATACTGCATGACAGAGCACACAGCGAGCCACAGAAAATGGGTGGTAAATGGTGATTGCTTAATCCCCCCATGTTCTCCCAAAAAGCAAAACAGCTGAGTGCAGATTTCAGCTCCCATGTTGTCTCCATATGACACAGAAAAATTGATGGCTTGGCTTGCCGGTGACTCTTCGAAAATAAGTTCCAGCAAGCCTTGATAAAACAGTAAATTTTATTGCAATTTCTGAGCAGGGATTCATAGGAGAATGAGAATAGTTCTATTTTTTTTCTCATCATTTTTCCTTTCTCATCTGTTGGCCGAGTGAAAGCATTGTTGTACTTAGGACTATTTCACATGTTAATTGATTGAGGGTGTCAACACTGAAAATGATTGACTCACATTAAAATATCTTCTAAAATAACATATAAAATAACATCTGATATACTTTATTTAAATGTTGATAAAAGACTCAAGCTTTATGATGAACATTGAGATAAATATTAGTTTATATTTAATCTATCCAGTTAATGAAATAGTTCCTTTTATCCTGCGTCGTTGTACAGACAACGATTCATTTTTGGAAGTGATTGTTCTGTGATATTTTGTAATAAAGGAAGACCGATTCCCATCATTTTGTGTCCATTTGAATGTGCAGAGATAAAAAAAGAACAGTTATATAGTTTGATTTCTCTTATTTTGTAAGGACTTTGGTTCCAGCTGTTGAAGAAATGGATCCTAATGCTGAATGTCTGTGTATTCAGAAATGTGGTGACAACTATAAAAACAGATGGACAATTCACCTGTTGAATCACATTAAATCACTAGTAAATAGAGTAAATTAACATTTACTTCCTGGTTTACATACAGACTTAAACCAGATGTCTGGAAATTAAAGAGGAAATATACAGACACACAGTTCTTCACTCGTCTTGGCTCTTTCTTGCATTGTATTTTTCTTCAGATTTGATTCTTTCCCTAATCCTATAAATGAACCGTATATTCATGAAATCAAGGTTTTATTAAGTTAGGAATATGGCAATATAATTTTTTAAAGTACATTAATCATTATAATTTTTGCATAAGATCTTCATTTTTCCAGGTCCACTGATTAAATTCAGTTGTGAAATGAAACGTCAAATTCATTTTTGTGGAGAAAAAAAAGGGAGAGTAAATAGCAAAAGGGAAACACAAGTGTGTTTCTGAAAATTTGCAAGATAATTAACTAAATTTATAAAATAAAATTTAGCAGCATACAGAAAGAAGAAAAAGCAACAAAAAATAAGAGTAACTAGACTAATGGTCCTTGCATTTTTTTGAAGGAAATTCTCACAATCATGAAAAATAATGTCATGTAGTACCGCCAAACCGGAAGAAAGTAAAACGCTTCGGAGTGTGCGCTTTTCAAACGAGCTTTCTTGACTTCATGCGAACAGCTTTTACAAAAAAAAAATAAAGAACCAGTAAGCGGAAATCTCTTCCCATGGAGAAGGCGCTAATTGCAGAACACTGCCGGGACCACGCGGGGCCCCGGTCCGGAGCGGCTCCCGGCGCTCCCGGCGCCACACGAGGGCGCTCCAGCTGCTCCGGAGCTCCCAGATGTGCCGTCTGACCAGGAGAACTCCCTACTTCCCCCTTCTTCACCCCAGTTCAAAGATCGTATATTTTACCCCTTTCTATAACGAGGTGATGAAATGATGGAGCAGAAAATCCTTGATGTGTTGCTGCACTTGTACAAGGACTCGCTCAAGTTATGTCTCCCTGCTGCCACTGCGCTGCTCAAGCGCTCACAAACTGTTTTGTTCTGCTGAGTACATGGGATACTGTCCCATGATACCAAAACTGTCACCACAGAGATTTATTTTATGGACAGATTGAGCTCTTGGGCAGCATTAAAGAGAAGGAGAACTCACTCTTCAGAGTCACATCAGAAGTGGGTGCAGAGCTCCCGTAGTAAGACGGATTACACCAAAGGGACATGGTGTGGGTGTAAACACACCTCCACAAAATCTGCTTTTCTAGCAGGCTATGCCTTGAATGCAACATATTATACAGCCAGCAGATAGCTGTAAGTCCTTGTACCTGACCCTGAAATATCTACTCTATTAGCCATTTTAAGGGTGATACACAGTGGCATGAGCATAGAAACTTTTTTCAATGTGCCTTTTCTATTGGAATAAACAATATTTTCTGCTGCACACAATAAGTAAGGAACATTAACAAACGTTTACAGGTATATTTATAAACTAGACACAGAAGGCTACCTTGTTTTTTTCAGTACCCTAGACCATATATAGCTTTAGACCACACAAGACTAATCTTCTAAGCAGATTTCCAAGTAAGCTTTCCAAGAGGAAAGCTGTCCAGGAAAGGCATAGGACAGTCCTTTTTGTTCCCATGCATCACTCCTTTTAAAAGCACAGGGTGCTTTTCCTTGACAGCTGTATCACAGCAAGGGGAGGGGTGTTGATGTTTTCCAGCTTTTTAAACTTGTGACAGTCCATTTCTGTCTGGAAGGCCTTTCTCTGCACACCATCATTATCAAACCACAAGCAAGCTTGGTCCCTTTAGCTGGGCCTTTAGCAGGCCCATACTGGGTATTGGTATACAGTGACACACAGAAAGAGGGATAAAATTCACTCCATGGTTGTAGATTGTCTGTGGCCTGTTTCAAAAAATTGAAATTTTTTTCAACTTTTAGCCTTCTTTCCTTCCCCTTGGCCACAGAAAACACAACTGGGAAGTTTGATTTCCTTCACTGCAGTGCTTATCCCCTGTGCCCTCTGAGCAGAGAGGAATTTCCCCTGCTCTGCTATCACTGCATGTTTTTGTATTACTGTGCATTCTTTGATAAAATCATCAGGAAAGGGCACAGTCTCAGCAACAGCTACTGGATTGGTGGCAACTGCTGGAAGTATGCTGAATTAGATGGGCCAATCTGTTATTCTCACAGATAAATCTTTTCTCTTGTTTGAAACTGGAAAACACACCATTGAAAATTGCTCCTGGCTCTAAGTAATGAAAACACAATATATTCTCTTCATGCTGAATCCATCATAAGGTAAAAGTATATTAAGTCTCAAGTCAAATGACTTCCCAATTAGCCAGCCAGATTTGTATCCATGAAAAATGCAAATTACAGATGAGTGATGAGATCTTGTATGTGTTACTATTTTGCAGCCTCAGACTTTTTAGCTGGAACAGTAGTAATAAATAATGTTTCTGAGTGCTCATGCTGTGAAATTGCTTGCTGTTGTGAATACATCTCTTCACTACCTGCAGGTGCAGCAGTGAAAGTACAGGCACTGTTA
Source organism: Pseudopodoces humilis (assembly GCF_049639895.1). Lineage (NCBI taxonomy): Eukaryota > Metazoa > Chordata > Aves > Passeriformes > Paridae > Pseudopodoces > Pseudopodoces humilis. The sequence continues at coordinate 120,983,639 of NC_142200.1, read as the reverse complement.
ATCACCCACAAAGTGATGAAAGGGAAAAATGGAAAGATCCTTCCTGGTAATGTCTTTCATGTAAATCCAATGAATCTCGATAATATGTTATCTTCAGGAACTCAGCAGTGCACCTGTTTAGAGGATGGATTTGTCAGATATCCTCTCCTCTCCTCTAATCCCTTCCCTCTCCTCCTGCCTCTTGGAAAGGTCCTTATTTTGTACAGGAAAACAGGAGCTCTGACCATTTTTAGGGTGAGCAGGCAAAGATGTTATCACGTAGTTACCTATGAAGGGACAAGCCCTGCAAGCTCTAGACAGCCCTTCCTTGCAGGCAGATGCTGTTGGTGGTCACCACATGGCTCAGCAGTAACTCCTTTCCCCAAGGGTGCTGAAATGGCAGCCTTGAAATGTAAGGAAGTTTACTCTCCCCTTCAAGGTGAGGGTATCATGCAGAAAGTAGAGTTAATACAATTTATGATGCAGGTATTTCTTGTGTGGTACATAAAATATTGCAAATATATCTCATGTATTACAGAGAACAGTTTTACATTAAAAATTTCCATCTTCAGTGCCTTCTGATGATGGTCTCTGACTCTCCAGTTAATTGTATGCCATTGTCTAACCCATGCCTCCTACCTTGTGCCTGCTCTTAAGGGTGTCAAATGGAATGCTGTATTATGTCAGAATAATGAGGGCAAAGATGTTTGGCAGAACAAGTGGTATTTCTGTGAAGGGACAATATGACTTATAAAATGTCTGAGAGTGTCCACCTGAACATATCCTTCTCTATTTCCCAGTTCTGCAAGGAAAATTTGTGTATTGTTTGAACAACTGAGGAAACTGTCTGAAAAACATTGGACAGTTGGTAAGATGCACAATTAAGTCGAAACAGATGTTGATCCTTCTGGGTTTCATGTGTTCTACTTGGTAGCTTTTTTGCATAGTTTCCCTAGCTGTAATACATAGTGAAAATATTATGAGCTTAACAGTTTGGTCTGATAAGTTTTATTTCACTCAGCCTTGCAAAGTGCTTTAAGAACCTAGATATTATCAGCAAAATACAGGAGAAGTTTTTTTATCCTCTCTCTTTCATTTTTATTGTGCCTGTAAATCATAATGTTGTAAAAAATACATATATTCATGTTTTCTTTGAAAATAAAGAAAGGGATGGAATATTTTGCAATTAAATTCCATTTGTGAAATTCACCAGCAATCAATCCTCACACACAGAAAAAAAAAAAATCATGTGATGTATCTATGACAGTTACACAAAGAAAAATAATATAATTTATCTTGCACATAGTTACTGCTCTCCATTTGAAACACTTCTGTCAGCTGTATGTGATAAGATCGCTTGTCTGTGTATATTATGATAAAAGAAAAACCAGACTAGAACATCTACATTTCTATTACCTCAAGAACTGATTTTTTTCAGCTTTTCAATTAGAAAGAACAAGTCTGACTTAGCTGAAGGATTAGGTAGCTCCATCTAAACACTTGTTGCTGCAGTAGCAGATGTTCTGCTGTGCACTGCATGCTCTTTCCTTTCTTATTTTTCAAGTAGCACCACAATAGTGCCACCCAGATCATGTACTTGAGGTGCATTTTTTTCCTAAACTGCAGGACAGAAATATTAGAATCTCTCTTAGACATTCATAAACATCTAGAGAATTCCTAAAATTTTAAAACTACACTGAACTTTAGAAGTAGGATAGACAAGAAATATTTGTAAGGAAGCATGAAGCTGCTAACAGGTTGCTGTTATCTCCAAAAGCAGAAATATTAAATCATGCAAAAAATAATGAAATTCAGTTGTTGATTAGCTTGTTGAATTAGGAGATTTGAGATCAAAGCACCCAAGCAGCTTGGAGTCTGCTCTACTGTGGCTTTTAGAGGAAGATTTTCATAGACTGGAAAATGTTTTTTGCTGCTATTTCTGCCAGATCACATCTATATTGCTATATTAAGACTACACTTCCTGAAAAACAGTCTCCTGACCACATCCACTCTACTTTCAAAGGTGTTTTTTCAGAACTGGAGGTATGTGGGCAGTAACACTAAGTTACAGAGGCAAGCAAAGTGGGAAAGTTGTTAAAAGCTATTTTCTTTTAGAGGTATTTCTTTGGCTAATTTTTAAAATATCTGAGGAAAGTAAAAGGTTTTAGTGATTTATTTCAACAAAATTTTTTCCACACTTACATAAATCAGTTGGGAGCAAGAAGACACAAAATCTGCAGATACTGCCAAAATTCTGTTCTAAAGATGTGAAGAAATGAAAAGAAGACAATGATAACTTCTGACAGACATTTTTTTTAACATTAATTACGAGTTTCACCACCATGAAGAACTTCAGGAGGTTTATCTCATTATCTTCATTTCAAAGATAGCAAGTTTCAGGAGGACATGTAAAAGAGAGGGTTCTTCCAGTTGTATCAGGAAGATGTGTAGGCTGAAAAGATGTGTGTGTTGCAGATGTGACTGTGCTCCCTTTGACACGTAGTCTTACTCAGATCTTTCAGAATTTCTCTTCTTTGCATGCAGGTAAGGAAATACTGGTGGAAGAGAGAGCAGGGGAAGGAGGAATACAAGTGAAGGTTGGTAATTATCAGTCCCTCTTTCCTCATAGGCTGTGTATAGGACACTTGGGTGTATCACTAGAGGAAAAACAAAGCCCTACAAAGGGTTGTCTTCAGTGAAAGGAGGATGATCTTACCTCCATCACCACGTATGTAGCTGTATAAGCAGAGAATGATGGTGGGAAACAGCTGGCAGTAGGGTTTATACTCCTTCAGATGGCTGCCTTCTGTCTCTCACCTAGTGCCTCACTGCCACTGCCAAGAAAGTAAGTCTCAGTCAACATTTGAATAAATTTTATTTTTAAAAATTATTTTAATTCATCTTGCTTAAGGGCTGTCTGCATGACAAGGTTAAGAAGAAACATGCAGGGCTTCATTTTTCAACCAGAACATATAGTCCGCTTATAGCACCTCTCATTTGTCTTTGATATTATTTTTTTCACAGCATTAAAAATATATTTCTTGGAACTAGGTCATGTTGAACTTTAAAATATCAGTGAGGCTATATCAAATTTTTATCAAATGCAAGATACCAACCCTCACTGATCGCTCTCTAAAGTGACCCAAAATCAGATGGCTGTAGTGGTGTCAAATCAAAATGAATACAGCCTGTTGCTCTGCTGCACGCAGGGGTACAACTACAGGATGTTACATTTAGACTTGGCATGCAGTGAATGAAGTCCCATTGTCAGTCTCATTTTTTAAAGATTAGCTGAAGGTTGTGAGTGGCAGCTGGATTAGATGATCATTGAAGGTCCCTTCTAACTGAAACATTCTATTCTGTTCTAATTCTCTCCTCTCCTCTCCTCTCCTCTCCTCTCCTCTCCTCTCCTCTCCTCTCCTCTCCTCTCCTCTCCTCTCCTCTCCTCTCCTCTCCTCTCCTCTCCTCTCCTCTCCTCTCCTCTCCTCTCCTCTCCTCTCCTCTCCTCTCCTCTCCTCTCCTCTCCTCTCCTCTCCTCTCCTCTCCTCTCCTCTCCTCTCCTCTCCTCTCCTCTCTCCTCTCCTCTCCTCTCCTCTCCTCTCCTCTCCTCTCCTCTCCTCTCCTCTCCTCTCCTCTCCTCTCCTCTCCTCTCCTCTCCTCTCCTCTCCTCTCCTCTCCTCTCCTCTCCTCTCCTCTCCTCTCTCTTTAGGTCATTCCTCTTTCTTTAGGTCACTCATCTTCTTTGGAATCACTGTTAACTTTTCAAATGTATAAAACCATGAAAAAACATCACATTTCCAGAAACTGATGATGAAAATTCAGGTGTAAGTAGAACCAATAACTAAATGAACTGCAGTTCTTAATAAGTAAATTTCATGTCACTGAAATAACTGTTGACATTTTTTCCATGATTTAAAACATATGTTCAGTTTGTATGAAAGGTTAAGCATGACGGATTCTTATGTCCTCTAAGTCCTCGTTTTCTGGAGAGAAATAGATTCAAAATATCTGGTTGTGAGAAGCGTGCATTAAGCAAAACATGTGAACCAATCATGTCAAAACCTGACACAGAGCAAAATTTGCTATCCAGATGCTGAAAGAGAAAGATACATCCTTTTGCATCTTGAAAATTGAAGCATTAACTCATTAAGCACTTATTAGAAATACAGATAATGAGGTCTGTGTCTTTAATTGTCTAGCATCAGTCTCTTCAGTTCATACTTTCTTCCTTTAAGTTTAGACCACATATTTCAGCATCGATAAACAGATTAATATATAAGTCACTTACACCACCAGTATTGCTCATGATATTTGCTGTCAAGAAAATTGAAAAACTCCTGCTTGAGCAACTGCTGTCCTTCTATGACAAGGGGATCCACTTAATGGATGAGGGGAAAGTTGTAGATGCCTACCTGGACTTCAGTAACAGAAACTACTGCTCATGGCCTGGACAGGTGAAAAAATATGCTCAATGGGTAAAAAATATGTCTGAATGTCCAGGTCCAGGGTGGTGGTGATTGGAGTTACATCCAGCTGGTGGCCAGACACAAGTGGTATTCACCAGGGCTTAGTGTTGGGACCAGTCCTGTTTAAGATTTTGATCAATGATGTGGATGAGGGGGAACAAGTGCCCTTTCTCTCAATTTATTAACAGCACTGGGATGGGCAGGAGTGTTGATCTGCTGGAGGATAGGAAGGGTCTACAGAGGGGTCTGGAGAGGCTGGATTGATGGCATGAGGACAGCTGTATGAGGTTCAAGAAGGCTAGGTGATGGGTCACAGCAACCCTACAGGCTGGGGACAGAGTGGCTGGAAACCTGCTGCTGGAAAAGAGCCTGGAGGTGCTGGTCGACAGCAACTGAACGTGAGGAGGGAGCCAAGGTGGCCAAGAAGGCAAATGTCTTCCTGGCTTGGATCAAGGACAGTGTGGCCAGCAGGATCAGGGCAGGGATTGTCCCCCTGTGCTCAGCACTGGAGAGGCCATACCTTGAATCTTGTGTCCAGTTTTGGGCCCCTCACTGCAAGAAATAGAATGAGGTGCTGGAGAATGTCCAGAGAAGGACAATGGTGCTGAGGAAGGGTCTGAATCACATGCAGAGTGACTTATGGTGAGTGGCTGAGAGTGCTGGGTCTGTTTAACCTGAAGAAAAGTAGGTTCAGGAGGGACCTTCTAGTTCTCTAGCTGAAAGGAGGCTGTAGCTAGGCGGGGGTCAGTCTCTTCTCCCAAGTAACTAGCAACAGTACAGGAGGAAATGGCCTCAAGTAATGCCAGGGAAGGTTTAGATTGGATATTAGGAAAAATTTCTTCACTGAGAGGGTTGCTAAGCACTGGAGAGGCTGTCCAGGGAAGTGGTGGGATCATCATCATCACCAGAGGTTTTTAAGAGATATGTAGCTGTAACTCTTAGGCTCATGGTTTAATGGTGGACTTGTCAGTGCTGGGTTAATAGTTGGACTCCATGGTCTTAGAGGTCTTGTTCAGTCCTAACAATTCTTTGATTCTATGAAAAGTCAACAAAATTTCAGCTTTTTTCCTTTTCCTTACAGAATGAGTTTTTGGTAGACATGAATATCAGATATTGTACGTACATGAACATTCTTAAAAATTATCATATATTTAACATAGTAATTATTATTCCTAATATTCATATTTGTATCTCTTTACATAGTAAGGGATGACATGATTTTAATATGGCTTGAACCAACTGTGCTTGAATGAAAATTTCATATTAAAATGACTCAAAACAGAACCTGAGATTGTTAAGTGAAGGTGTGCATATCCAAGAGGAGACCAGAAAAAGTTCAGTCCAACATATTGTCCTTTGATTTACCAATCAAGCATCATGTAATTGAGAAGTCCCTTTTTCAGTGTGTCCTTCAGGATTTCAATATTAGTACATTCTTTTTATTTTTTAACTTTCTGTAGGTAGAAAGAGGACAATGGTGTTATTCCTGCTTGCTCTGTTGGATTTCCAGCTTTGCACGAGCTAGCCATTAAATCAATGCAGTGTAATATTCCCTGTGTTTCCCTGGGAGAAGCACAGTGGCTGTCCAAAGCCAGTTTGGTGTCTCAGCAGAGGTGCAGGTCCATGTGCTCGCCCAAGGCCTCCGAGAGGGGCTGTTGTCACAAAACTCTGCTGTCAGCTATGGAATGAATGACCTGAGACTGGCACATGCATAGCTACAATTCCCCACTAGTAAAGATTTTCCAGGAGCACCACTGTGCATTATCTCACCTTCTACAATACTCCCTGAAAGTGATTTACAGACAGATCTTCCAGTAAATCTGAAACGGATCCCAAAGATCAGTTTCAGGCCATTTATAGACAAAATACAAAGAATTCCAGGGGATCCAAATGAGGTTTTAAAATTTTAACATTTCCCACAGCTTTCTAGATTCAAAGATTTGAATTGCAATCCATACGAGACATTAAATACTTAATACATGCACTGTTCTTTTTTTTATTATTATTATTTTAAGGCAGTTCATAAATTTATTGCAGTCTTATGGCATACCATTCAGATTGATTTATGGGACATAGCTCAGATTTCTTATAGCTGAATTACCAAGTACAAACCAGGTACACCATCCCATTAAAAACGAATTTACTATGGGAACTGCACATTGAAAGTTAAGTAATGGCTTGATTTTCAAGCTGAAACAGAAATATTTGCTTTTCTGCCAACTAATCCAAAACAGTCTATGAATAATTGCATTACCTTTGCTTTCAAAATGTTGTTTATTTTCACTGAAGGTCATAGTCTTTGGGGAAAAATTTCAGAATAATGAGCATTACTTTACATACTCTGGCCAGTAGTGTCACCACTGTCACACCTGTGCACTGAAGGGTATGTTTATCTTGGCAAAAAAACTTAGTTATGCTGAAGAGTATTTTTATAGATATTTTTATTTTATTTTAAAGAAAATTTTCCATACGTATACATACATATAAACAGCTTCAATTTCTATGAACTGCAAAATTATGAATGAGTTCCAGATCAACAAAATGTGGAAAAAAAAAAGTTCTTAATCCCAGAAAGCCTATCATTGCCCATTAACTCATATTTCGTAGGAAGTAATATTTAAGCTAATATCCTAAAGAGTAAGCAAAAAAAAAAAAATTCCTTTTTATTTTCTTTCTTTCACCAGTCTGATCATAACAGAATGTATGATGTTAAAAGAATGATTCAGTGGAGATGTTTCTCATTGTTTCCATTCCACACTCTATAAGGGTAACAGTGAAAATACAGGGTCCCAGCCTGAAGTGCTGACCCACCCTTCATTTTAATTCTTAAAATTAAATTAAATTACAAATTAAATTGAATTAAGTTAAATTAATAAATTAAATATTAATATAACATAATTTAATAAATTAAATTAAAATTAAATTCCATTTTAATTCCTAAAATTTTCTGAATGTTAACTTTATGATGTTCTTAGGATTGAAGAGAAGATTCACTATGAAATTAAGTCCTTTATAAAATCTTTTATCCGATGGTATGGAAATCTTGTCTAACGTATCAGAAGTGATGAAATAAGAAACCACAAGATTTTGATGTATGATGGCTCCTAAAATAAATTAAAATTAAAGAGGAAAAGAGAAAAAAAAAGAAAAGAAAAAATAAAAAAAAAAGTAAAAAGAGAATGAGAGAGAGAGTAAAGGTAAATAATTTCCTCTCCATGCCATTTGCAGTTTTATTTGTTTGGGGGGCTATTTGAACTTGTAAACAAGCTATGGCAGTAACTAAGCATTTGAACTGCTGTCCATGCTGCTAGGTGAGATGAGCAGTTTACTCAGGTCAAGATTTACTGGGTTAAATCTTGCCCAACATACTTATTCATAATGAAATCTCTGGTGAGTTGAAAGGATCTTTTCAGTCTCCATCTAGAACCTCATTTTGTTCACGGTCTTGGGAGGCCAGATGAAGTCATTATGTGGTGATACTTAAACAAACAGGTGGCACATATTTAGTTTTGGGTTTTCCAGGTAGACTGCCTCGTCTATGTCATTTCTTAAGCACAGAGGTTCCTTTATCCACATATGACCTGTAGTCCCCTCCCATATCCTCCTCCCCACACTGTTGTCAAGCACAGAGTGCCCATTGGCAGCACACAAAGTGGAGCAGGTGCTGGCTGAATGCAAAACAATAGGTTGCATTCCCAGTTTGGCACAATAGAGTTGAACTAAAACTGCAGCACCCATAACCAGGTGAGTGACATCTTTACCCGTGCTGTGTACTGTTGGCCTTTGGAGAAGGTGCTTGTGTGTCACAGAAGTACTGGTTTTATCCCACTTCTTCCCTATCTGGCATACACCCAAGGAAGATTTAAGTTAACTGCTCAAGAGTATGCTTTATGCAAAGAGTAATCAGCATGCTATATGCAGAAAGAACAATTAGTTTATGTGGGGTTTGCCTCATTTGTAAGAATCATAGTGAAAAAATGCAGAACCAGCATTGCCTGATTAAAACATGGCTCCTTCATCCAGGTTTTCTTCACTGTTGGTATGGAGTGGTCCCATTCAGCTGTGCATTTGGAAAGCATTCTGGATTACCCCAAATTTATGGCAAATGCTTCACAGTCCTATAGCCAGGCTCTGCATTACCAGAAGGAAATTCACTCCAAACTTCCTAAGGCAGGGCATGGAACATAATTTGTTAGGCAACCTACATAGTGTGTTGAAAGGAGACCACGAGAACAAGGGCCAAAAGCTGAGAGATTTTTGTGATAAAAGACTAGGACCAAGGCAGCTACTAGAAAATGAGCCGCATAAAGAGGCACATCCGTATTTATCTACAAATTTTACAGTGTACAAAAGAACATTTATAAAACGTGCAAATGTGATGTGCCTGCAGAGTACTGAGTGCTTCTAACACATTGATTTATTACACCACTTGACAATAGTTTCCCAGTAATGGATCCTAACTGTTAGTGATGATTTTAGAATTCAATTGGAATGAAAACAGGACTTTGTCTCTTTATTCTCTCATGTGTTACACACCGTGTTAGAAGTGATAACCTGTGTTGTGTATTCTGCAATTGGCCAGTGGCACAGCATGTTCTATAGAAAGAATGTACAGACTAAAGTTATTTCATACTCTCCAGCTTTCCAGCTGTGTTCACAAGTCTTACATTTATGTGTACTTATTCTTTTTAGAGGTACTAATTGCTTGATTTTTATTTCCTGAGCAATTAATACCATGAAGTAAACACACATTAAAAAAAAAGGCTTTATCCAGCACATGTAGAATTTATGACAGTTTAGGTAACTTTAAAAATACTTCCCCACATTTTTTCTTGTTAAAAATTACTTCACACAGAAATTGCAAATGGGTCTTTCATAATGCTTAACAACAGGCATCTGAATCCTCTATTCAGTGAACAGGGTGCAGTTCTTAGGAAATGTGGGGCTCTCAGGCTCAGGTGTACTGAAGACACTGTCAGTTGTTAGCCTCAAGCAAGTGATGTTGGATAATCAGAGACAAAAGTCAGGAACCAATTACTCACTGTGAGTGAGGGTTCTCATTGTTTTTCTGGGAAAACTAGAGTCCAAGTTCAAAGTTCCTTTTTTTTTTTTGTATTTCCAATGCTAGAAAGGGCTTTCAGACATTTAAATTTGTCTTTCTACCGTTGTTGTCACGAATGCTATTTTATTTGCTTTCTACCATTGCTGTCACACTGTTGCCTAGAAGAAGCTGGAGAATTCATCTTCCATGTGCAAAAAAGGTAGTAAGGTCAAAAAATATATATAAGTAATACATATGTAAGTATTCACCCCAAAACTCAGTTTCACCTTCTACTTTCCATCATCAACCTACAACAGTCATGCTTTTAAAATATTCCTTACCGTGAAAACAAGGATCAGCTTAAGCAAAGTTGATGGTAGCAAAGATCAGCAGAAGAGGAGATGGGGTACAGTATACTGGACACCGAATTTTATTCAGAAAATGAGAAAAAATACTGTCTTTGGGAACTAATATGACACACAACCAAATTGCAATAGCAAGAGAGCATCTCATCCACTCACTTTCTTTCCTGGCATCATTTTGGTAGCTATTTTCTTAAATAGGTAAAACTCTTTTTTTGCAGGTTTCAGCTCATTTTCAGAGCAGAAATTGATGATTTCTCCACAACTCCATTTTACATCCACAGTCACCAGTCATGTGAGAAAGCTCATCTGCCTTGGGATATGCCAGGTATTAGTTCTTCTAGTTATATTATTTGGTTGAATAAGGAAGAAATACAGTGAAAGTGTTCCATATGGTGTGCAGGGGTCACTATTAGTACATTATGCCCAAATCTCTGCTCACTTCCTCAATCAGAAAGAGATGGTGACCTTCTTTTCTTTGTTAAACTGTCCAATTGTAGTTTGAACTCTCATTTCACACATTTTCAGAGCAGACCCACTGCTTTGTCTGTTCTCATTTATTTCAGTTTCTTTAGCTAGTTTTCCTTATGTGCAATTCATATGTCATAAAGGATTTTTTTTTTGATTTTTTTTTTTTTTTGTGGGGAGAGAACTTGTTCCCAAGTGCTAATGTACAACTGATTAGAAATAAGCCATATGCTCCCCTAAATTACTAATCCTGCTTACTAATGAGAAAATCAGAAACAGTGTTGAGGACTCTGGGTGAAAGCCTCTTACTTTCTGCTGCTGTTTATTTAGAAGTCAGAGCAATGATGATGTTCCACCATGCTGACCCAGCAGCGCAGCCGAGACTTCTGTCCAGGACCCTGGAGAGTGCCTCTCCCGTCCCGAGGGACCGCCCGCTGCTCCCAGGGCTTGGGGGAAAAGATTTCAAGAAAACACGACTTTTCAGAGGGGAAAAGTGTACTGGTTCGGCTACCCATCCTGTCAAGCAGGAGACAAGGCAGATATTTGTGCTGGTGATTTATGCGAGAAATTTCCCTCAGGGAATGTTTTCTTTGTTCACTCTACATTTCACACTTCCTGCCTGTTCTTTGCCTCCATTTGTTTAATGAGATTTTTTTATAGACAGCCCTTAAGTTTTCTGGGTTTTTAAAGTTGTATCCTAAAAGAAGACTTTCATATCTTTTGATAGCATAGAAATGTCTCTGAGTCCTTCCTTCCTCCCTCTGAGGACTGCACTTTATCTTCATTTACCTTTGCCTGCATTGTTTACATCCCTCAAGCGCAGTTGCACAATTTTCTTGTGACAACAATAACAACTGCACACATGGGCAGAGTCTTACAGAATGTACAATGTGTTTTCACCTGGCAGCTATACCAGAGAACTCTCCTCTCTGAGGATTGTTTGCAACACTCTGCCCATCACAGTGTAAAAACTTTTAAGACGCAGTAAGGTTTGAGTAGAGCTGTCTCAGAAGATGTACTCTAGAGCCTATTCTGGTTTTGGAGTTTCTTTCCCCAAAGGACTTTCCTGATAGGGATTTTACTAAAAATCTCATCATTGGAATGACTTGATAGAATTCTAAAAATAGGTCACCAAGTGGATGTTAGCATACATGTTTGGAAATATGTGTTCAGTTTTAAATTGAAAAAGTATAATTCAGATCACTTTTCATCTCAGAGTTTCATTGTGATGATCAGCTGGGAGAACTGAAGTGTTTCCTGCTTTTTAATAACTTAGGAGAACAAATTATGCAGAGAAAAGAATGCACAATGGGATTCCTTCTAATACTTAATCAGAAAACAAACCCACACAATTCCTTACCAGAGGTGTTATTCCTCACCAACACAAAGCGCAGAAATTGCTCTAGGCATTCTCATAAAAATAATTTCAGTTATAAAGAGAAACACAAGGTAAGGAGGAAATGTTCACGAGCTGATGTTTTCTCTTATTTAACTGACAGGTTTCTTGAATACTTGGCTGGCTTTTTACTTCATATCTGTCAGAAAAATTATATTCCCACAGGTAAGATTCCTGAACAAAAAGAACTGAGCAGAATATTTGTTTACTAATTAGGTACCAAATGGCTGACTACTTATTCTTGCACATGGATAACATAGATCAATACAGTGCACATGAAAGCACACATATTATACATATCAATAAGCATGTGGGTGGAGGATCAGATGATCACTTTACATCGGTTCCAACATTCCTTTTGGTGACTCTGTCTGTGAGAATACACATCCATGCATAAAGCTTCCATGTCGATGAAGGATAGGACATGACAGGCATTTAGTTACAGGTTATTAATGATTTGAAAGAGGAGGTGTAAAATGGGGCTCTAAGAACAGCTGCAGAAAAGATTTTTTATTTCTGTAGAGAAAAAAGAGAATGCTTCATAGTACTAGAAAACAACAGATTTGAAAAAGGTCCAAAAGAATATCTGAAATTCCAGATCCTTCTCTAAGACCTTGAGCAAAAACCTCTTTGTGGTTGCTGGCATTAAAGACATGCTATACAGCTTGAGTAAACCTAATGCTTCTATTCAAGACTGTCTCAAAGGAACGAAGCAAACTAAAAGATTAGATGGAATCTGAGTTTTAGACCAGAGATTCATTTGTAACAGGATTCCCTTTAATAGAAAATGCTATTTAATATTATTGATGTGGGCGTTACAGTCCCCAGAAGCATGTCATCTCCTTGAAGAGCTCTGTAATTCCTTTGGTAAGATGACTGTACAGAAGTCCCTTTCTCTTTTGATAACTGACCCAGAGGGCATTTACTGAGTTCAAAGAAAAGGCATATTTATTTTTTTTCTCTTGCAAAGGCAATCTATATAGAAGAGGGAGCACAAAGCATTCCACTTTCTCCCCCTCCTATAGACACTTTATTTAATATGTATATTCATGAATAATGTTCCTTTTTCTAAACTGCTGATTCATTTTTACTTAGGTGCATATTGTCATACAGCATTCTGAGCGACGGCATAACCTTATATGTTACACAGGCTTATCCCAAATAACATTCTTTTTGAGTCAACTGCCCAAGAGAGCAAAAATAATTACATAATAAAAGATGGTATGGGTGATGACTTGCAGGTAAAAATAACTGTAGAAGTTAATACAACAGTGCATGGAACTCAGTACAGCCATTTTTTGTGATTCTGTGATTTTAGCCCCAAGAAAAACACAGGACTAAACCCTTGAAAATCAGAATGAATCTCTGATAATTTTTTTTTCTTTTTCTTGATTTCTGAATATTGGTTAAATCTCTGATATGTTCAGATTGTTCTGATGCAGATTATTCCCTGCTTTCCACAGGGATAAAGTTGATTTTCTTCCTAATAGCTGGTACAGTGTTGTGTTTTGGATTTAGCATGAGAATAATGTTGATAACACAGATGTTTAGCTGTTTCTGGATTTAGCAGGAGAATAATGTTGATAACACACGCTGTTTAGCTGTTTCTCAGCAGTGCTTACACTTTTCCAAGGACTTTTCAGTTTCCAATGCTCTGCCTGAGAGGAGGTGAAAAAGAAGCAGGGAGGGAGCATAGCCAGGACAGCTGGACCAAACTGGCTGAAGGGATATTCCACACCATGCCCAGGATATAAACTGGGTGGGAGCTGGGCTGGAGGATCTAATGAATGTTTAGGGCTGGGCTGGGCAGCAGTCAGCAAATGGTGAGCAATTGTATTGTGCATCTCTTCTCTTCCTTGAATTCTATTCCTGTCTCTCTTTTTTTTGGCTTATTTTTTTGATTACAATAATTATTAATATTATACGCTATTTTATTTCAAATTATCATACTGTTTTTTTTTTTTTTTTAGTTTTATCTAATTCAAATTTTAAAAATAATTTAAAATTAAATAAAAGTATATTGTGATAACTTCTTTCAAAAGGGAAATCTAAACTTTATCCCTAAGGTATAATCCTCCATATCTAAAGTTTTTACAGCAAACAGCATTTTGCACAACATGTGCAAGAACTGCAGCATGTGTTAATACATTTATTTTTTCTTAATGCTGTCCCGTGTATATGTCGTCACACATATGCATGCAGAATTTGAATGAAATTAATTAAATTTTAAAATACAAGATTTCTACTTATAATTCAAGAACAGTACTCAATTTCAGGTTATTAATCTTATATTTAAGTTTTTCATGTCAAAATTTCCACAGAACTCATTCCAGATTTATGCCAGAGATTGATTGCAAAAAGGCAGCATAAGTAATTTTCAGTTACTTATTAATATTTTTTTTGATCTTTGCTCATCATAAATACTATATTCAACATATGTAACTCATGAAGATACACAGCCAGTACATTTTCCTGTGGCGAAGTGCATTAAAACTCTTTCTGTATACCTTTCTCTTACAGGCAAATTAAGAAGACTTTTTACTACTAGATTGTCAAATGGTGGACTAAAGCCACTTCAGGAAAGAAGACATTATTTCAAAAGGCCATATTTGCCATTTTGCTAAATACTACAGATTATATGAAGACTATGTTATAATTTACCATTAATCTGCTTTAAGAGGGACAATTCTCAGCTGAGAGATCTTGACTTTCAGTTGTGTCAGATTTAATGGGAATTGGTGGTACTCATCACCATCCTGGAGTAAAATTAAAAGAGAACAAGACACAAATCATTGCATTTTGCTATAAATACTGTAACTTGGCTGGGTTTTGAATCAGATCCCATATAATTTAAGGTAGAAAAATATCTCATTTACCTTTAAAAAGTAGGTTCTAAACAAACTGAGCAGAAAGGCCACAGTAGCCTCAGTTGCTAAAAGGAGTCTGACACTTAGTCCCTGATCTGTGCTTAAGCACCTCCTGACACAGATCAGCCTGTTCCTAGTGTAGAACTCCTGGAGTAAAATAATCACCTTCTAGAGGTGTTCAATTAGTCTGTACAAATCTATAGCTGCACTTTCCCTGTTGCATACAGAAACATCAAGCACTACAGACCAGACTGCTGCACAGCTAACATAGTTATCACGTGTCTATCCATAGGTGGAGACATAGATCTTCCAGGGCTCTCTAAGACTTTGGTGCTGTAACTTGGTTTCTGTGAAGAAGAGGTAACACATATCCTCAGTAAAGCTTCATCTTCTCCCTTGCTGCTCCTTTTCCTGTAGCAATGACAGATCAGGTAAAATGGGAAGCATTGACCATCCCCCTGCTTCTTCACAGAATTCACTGCATAGGCTGATAAGGAAAGTGCTGGTGCTCAGACATGTCTATCACTATCCTGGCCCTGTTTCTCATTCACCCAGTGAATTTTCTAGAAAAGAAAATGGTAAATAGATTTTTATCATATCCCTTTCATACCTTCTCCATCTTTGCAAGCCTTTCTATGGTTTTCCCAGCCTTAATTCATTCTCCTACCCCTTTTCTGCTGGCCCACACAGTCAGGGTTTCACAGCTTACCTTGATATCAGCAAACTATTTTTTCAGCAAGATGATGATATTTACTTCAATACTGGAAGCAAGTGCTTTAATAAAAAATTAAGCAGTAAGAATAAAGTGAAAGTTGCCTGCTGAAGACACAGAAAAATTTAGATGACTAAAGTGAAGCTAATGCATGTGGGCTGTTAATCAGTGAGATGACCTCTGAGACTAAGTGGGACAGTTGTTGGAAAGAGCTGCCCTTCTCTCCTGATACAGCCAGAAGGAAGCTCATTTTTTGCCTTCAGGACTAGATAGGTTGACTGATGAGTTGCAGAAAAGGCAAGAGAAAAAGAGAATGGAATTCAGTATGGAAACCTATAGTTTATATTTCCCCAAGTTTACAGTCAAATTGAGACTCTTTGATCTAGGCTACTAGAAGATAGCAACTCTTTGAAGAAGACATTAGAAATTTATAAAGTATCTCAGGATTTGATGACAAATAACAGATAGCATTTATGCAGCAACTTTAAAACAAATAATCTTTCATTTTCTTACAAGCTTCCTATAGAAATTAATCCCATTGCTACTAAATTTTTCAAGTACATTTGAGTAGCTTGTGTACCTCCTTGAACATCTATATTTTCACATGTTAGTCAAATGAAATATTTAGTCCAAATATTTGTCACATAGTAAATACTAGCAAAAAAAGGCCCAAGTAACCTTTTAGTTTTATGTATCTTGTTTCTTATCCTCCTCATAAATACTATATTCAACCTTTTAGCTTTATATATAGTTATGCTGTGCTAAGGTTAGCACAGACATAAAAACCATCATCTTTATAATTAATTTTATCCGAGTTTGCCCTTTTAGGATTAAAATAATAAAATAACTGTTAAAAAGAAAACTGTTAAAAGACAAATCATTATTTCTATAAATGAAAAATGGTTTTTTTTTTTTTCATTTTGAAAGGTAAAAAATTGAGATAAAACCTAGTGAAATATATGTAGAGGTGTCTGTGGCAGACTGTCAGGTATAACACAGCATGCAAACCAGATATTTACCAAACATCTAATAATTTTAGAATAAATTCTTTTAGAATTTTAGAATAAAATTCTTACGATGTTTATGCTGCTAACACACGTGAAAAATACAGAAAATTACAAGATTGTTTCTGCAGAAGCAACAAATATTTGCAGTAATGTTATCCATCATCCTTCATGTATACATCACCTGTTTGTGACATATAGTTTTCCAGGTTGCACTCATGTTAAAATACACATTTATGAAGACCAAATGTTTTGTGTTTTGCCATGAGCTCTTTAGCTCGTTTTTCAGCTGAGACAATGTTGTTGCAAAATCTTATTGGGATGGAGTTGTCTTCATCTGTGGCCTCATGGTGCCTGTGACTATGGAAATTCCAAAGTGTTTCTGATATCCTAGGCTACCAAATGGATAAAGAATAATAATGTATTTATTATATAGAATATAATAAATTATATTGCCTTAAATATATTTTCCTTATCTGCCTAGAATTTCCTGAAGAAGACACCTGTTTTATTTCTCTGAAATAGATGGGAATGTTGGGGCACATCCTTCCAAAGGGATGCTGTCCTGGTTCTAGGTACTTAAAGAGGTAGGTACAGTTTTCTTTCACAGAAACACAGAATCACATAATGGGAAAGGTCGGAAAGGTCTTCCTAGAGCCCGCTGCACAGATCTGCATTCAGACAGTTCTTGAATGTCTCCTGCAAGGGACACTCCACATCCCCTCTGGGCAACCTGTTCTAGTATGGGGTTGCTCACACAGTAAAGTTCTTCCTCATGTTCAGGTGCAATTTCCTGTGCAGCAATTTCTGCCTCTTGTCCTGTTGCTGGGCACCCCTGAGAACAGCCTGGCTCCATCCTTTTGGTACTTTCCCTTTAGACACTGACAGACATTCGTGAGGTTCCTCTCAGTCGTCTCTTCTCGAGGCTGAACAGCCCCAGCTCCCTCAGCCTTTCCTCGTAACAAAGGTGTTCCAGTCCCTCAATGATCTCTGTAGCTCTGCTGGACCTGCTCCAGGAGCTCCATGTCTCTCTTGTGCTGAGAAGCCCAGACCTGGATACATTACTACAGATGCAGCCTCACCAAGGCTGAGAAGATGGGCAGGATCACCTCTCTCAACCTGCTGGAAATCCTCTTCCTGATTCCCCCCAGGATTCCTTTGGCCTTCTGGGCCTCCAGGGCACACTGCTGTCGTTACAGTGGTAACAAATACAGAGCTGTGGCTAAGGAAAGGCTGGATAGAGCACCTTGCTTAGGGAGAGCTGGAGAGTCCAAGGTCAGACTGTGGTTACTAAGAGTCCTGTGATGCATTTACATCAATGGGAGTTTTGCAGGGCCACATCACTATGTGCCTCATTCTCTCCTGAGCACTTCCTCGTCTTTCAGCTTCTGCCACCCCCATCTCCTCACTCAAGACTGCAATTACAACAAATAACTATGACTTCTGATGCTGCTTAGCGTTTGCCCTGACCAGTATAGACAGGTTATTAAAGGAAGCTACAAGAAAGCTGTACACACCCACTGACTCCGAACAGGTTTTTACTTATGCAGCAAATCAGAGCCTATCCCAACATCCAGGCTGTGATCAGAACTAGTTTAAGCCTAGGCTACTTTGGAGAGTATGTCCTAGCTGCAATAAAGCAGGGAAGCACTAACAAAATTAACAATTATTCTAAGTAAAAGTCTTCATATTTGCCTTATGAAAAAAGCACAATCTGAAACTAAACACAGCTCAAGCTTGTGGTTTTTTGACATGGTTAGTTCAATCTCCCTGTGATTAGCTGTTGCTTTTATAGCTACTGAAGAAATAACTGGAAGCATCTGCCACATAAAATTAAAACATAATGTTTCCAGAAAATAGTGGTAAGTTTGCTTTGCTATCTGTCATTAGAGAATAATCTTTTTTGTTGTTTGCTATCTGATATACTTGTAACTTTCCTTTTTCATAATAATTGTTCTTTTTTCCACCTGAGTAAGCTAACAGAAGGATCTGGGGTTTGAGCTTGTCATTCTCTCTTCATTCACTCTTCCTTTCAACCAGGCACACAGAAAAATAGCTCTTGTTCAGTGCCAAAGTACTGGATCCTATCTTTTCAGTGCTGAAAAGAAAAACCACTGACTTTTTTTAAAAAGCCATACTTGTCATTCTTCCTGTTCAAGCCTAATCACAGATATTTAAGGTGTCTGACAGCCACAAGTGACATTGTTTACAGTCTCTTGAAACATGCACTTCTTAGTTTTAATACCCTTTCATATAACTGTTACTTGTTACTTTCATTTAAAAGAGAAAACTGCTCATTTTTCAACAGTATTTCATTAATGCAAAATAATCTTTCTGGGTCTGGAAGAGGCATCTATTTATAAACCTAGCCCCTTCTTGTGCCTTCTGTGCAGTTGGCAGGGAAGCTGGCTGGGAAAGGCCAAGGGGCTGACCAGAGCCGGTCACCTTTCCACAGCCCATTGTGCAAGGGCCTGGACAGACACATGAGATTCAGATGATCAGCTGTTCTAAACTGGTGCTTTGTTTCATTTGTTTTCTACTTCAGTTGGAACAGGCCTGCAAAGATCATCCAGTCCAACTGCATGACCACTTCAGGGCTGACTGAAACTTAGAGTGCATCACTAACAGCGTTGTTCAGGGCCTCCTAAACACTGACAGGGATAGCTGATCCACCATGGTCTACCACCTCCCTAAGAGGCAACAGAATAGAATAGCATAGGATAGGAGAAGAATAGAATAGGGTAGGAACAGAATGGAATGGAATGGA
Source organism: Pseudopodoces humilis (assembly GCF_049639895.1). NCBI lineage: Eukaryota > Metazoa > Chordata > Aves > Passeriformes > Paridae > Pseudopodoces > Pseudopodoces humilis. The sequence goes on along the minus strand of NC_142200.1, from coordinate 120,964,577 downwards.
ATGGAATAATAGATTTGTGTTGGAACGGACTTAAAGGGTCATCTAATTCCAACCACCCATAGGCAAAGACATCTTTCAGCAGACCAGATAACTCACAGCTCCATCCAACCTGGCCTTAAACACATCCAAAGACGGGGCCTCCTTAACAATTCTGGCAGCTTGTTCCTGTGTCTCATCACCCTTACAGAAAAGAATTTTTTTCTCATCTCTAATCTAAACCTACTTTTTTCAGTTTGAATCCATTCCCCCTTGTCCTGTCACTAAGTGTTTTTGTAAATAACCCCTCTCCATCTCTCTTGTCTGTTCCTCTCAGGTACTAGGAGACTGTAATTATGTCACTGTGAAACCTCTTTTCCAGGCTGAATGAAGCAGAACTTTGGCTCTGCTTGTTCTCGTGGCTTCACTGATGTATACCTGACATTTACCACTGCCTGAAGTCATGAACACCTTATCATTCTGGGCAGTGATGACAGACTAGTTTGTGAGGAGATGAAGAAGCTGCAGTTTCTGGCATATGGCTTGGAAGGAACAAACCATGTCATTCTATGTGGATTGGAAACTAAAAACACTGAAAAATATCTCTGCTTTCTTGCAATTTCAATTTCCCAGTTGCTCTGAACATCAGGTTGATTTTATCCAGGCACTAGGGATACAACCTGGTAGGTGCTCACTGTGCTTTGAACACTATCCTCAGTAGGTAGTGAGACTGCTGGGAGAAGACTTCCTTAATCTTCAAAACTTCATTGGGCTGCTGTGAAGAGCTGATGCTGTTAGTGTGTACATTAACAGAATCTCACAGAGCTAAAGATCACTTCTGTGAGGAAATGTGGGGCACCCTCGTTAAAAAAAATGGAAAAGGAAAAGGAAAAGGAAAAGGAAAAGGAAAAGGAAAAGGAAAAGGAAAAGGAAAAGGAAAAGGAAAAGGAAAAGGAAAAGGAAAAGGAAAAGGAAAAGGAAAAGGAAAAGGAAAAGGAAAAGGAAAAGGGAAAGGGAAAGGGAAAGGTGTGGAAAGGAGCAGAAAGGTGCGGAAAGGCGCGGCGCGGCGCGGCGCGGCAGGGCAGGGCAGGGCAGGGCAAGGCAAGGCAAGGCAAGGCAAGGCAAGGCAAGGCAAGGCAAGGCAAGGCAAGGCAAGGCAAGGCAAGGCAAGGCAAGGCAAGGCAAGGCAAGGCAAGGCAAGGCAAGGCAAGGCAAGGCAAGGCAAGGCAAGGCAAGGCAAGGCAAGGCAAGGCAAGGCAAGGCAAGGCAAGGCAAGGCAAGGCAAGGCAAGGCAAGGCAAGGCAAGGCAAGGCAAGGCAAGGCAAGGCAAGGCAAGGCAAGGCAAGGCAAGGCAAGGCAAGGAAAGGAAAGGAAAGGAAAGGCAAGGCAAGGAAAGGCAAGGCAAGGCAAGGCAAGGCAAGGCAAGGCAAGGCAAGGCAAGGCAAGGCAAGGAAAGGAAAGGAAAGGAAAGGAAAGGAAAGGAAAGGAAAGGAAAGGAAAGGAAAGGAAAGGAAAGGAAAGGCAAGGCAAGGAAAGGCAAGGAAAGGAAAGGAAAGGAGGCATCACCTGTTGTAAAAAATTCTTCATTTGAGTATCCCCAGCTAAATCATTTCAGAATAAAGCTGATCTAACAATTTCTGAAACTTCTTATTGGCTAATTCAGTACCATATTAAATGGCATATCAAGACAATGTCTTCGTGATTGTTTAATCATGGTCGTTATTCCACTGCGAGTCACTCAGAGGCGACAGTCCCTCTAGGGGTTTCCCTATCTGTCTTCACAATAATTGACCTAGCAAAAAAACCCCTTTCCTTTTTCGCTAAATGAACTTGAAGTTACATTAAGCAGGGTGAGCTGATGAAACCACTCCTCACCACAGAAAAAGGAAGAACACTGCTTGTGTTTCCTCTCCTGTCTTTCCCCTAGCACCTGCTCCCACCACGTAGGTAGCACTGGGCACCTCTTTGTGACCTGTTCAGCTCAGTAACACAGCACACAAGCACAGGAAAAGAGAACACTATGAGCAGGGAGCTCCTTGAGCAGTGAGCTCAGCTGGCTTGGGAAGGGGGCTGATGAATATTAGAGCAAGTAGAGAAGGAGAAAGGACTCTGTGGGAGGCAACAGTGCTTGCAATGAGGCCCTGTGAGCACAGGAGGAGCAAAACCTCCCCTTCTCAAGGGACAGCGAAATGTTAGAAAAGGGGATTATGGAAATACATCCTGGAAAATTTTACCCGCTGTTTTTGTCTCAAATGTGTCAGTGTTTACTTGTGTGATTCTTATCAGGAATACAGGTCAGAGAAAAGAAGAAAGATGAAATGCAGTGCAAACAGATTGTTATTTGTAAAATCATTGGAACAGTATTAACCTGGGCAATATAAGAATAAAATATATCACTGCATAATTCCAACATGTTTTTCATTTTTTAAAATATATCACTGCTTGCTAACAATTTTTCATGTATTTAATAATTTTGTTGCTTCAAGACTACCCAATAATATCTGTCTTTAGTTCTAGCATTTAAAACTAGTTCCCAGTCATAAAATCAAATTCTGAACATCCTGAAAAGAATAATTTATTATTATAACACATATAAATAACACATTTATACAGACTACAGAAGAAAATATTGTGAACAGAAAATATGGAACTGGTAAAATAACAACATTTGAACACTCATTTTTCTATAAGAAATGTATTGCATAAAATCAGTTTTATTAATAAAATGTCATAATAAAAATTAAAACAGAATTAAAAGTCAAATATTAAATTATGAAAATATATTAAGTTTATTGAGTGAAACTATATTCTGGAAAGTAAGGCTAGTCAGACTTGGTCATGCACAGACATCAAGTCCAGTTCTGTTACCAATAACACTTAAAGCTCCCAGAACAAGGCACGTCATAATAAAGTATATTCTGTCTATGCCACCCATTGAGAATTCACCTTTTTTTCTTCCTTTGGGCTAGTCTCCTATATCAAACACAGGAGATTAGAGGTCCCACCAAGAATTTATTTCATGTCAGGGAAAATTTCTTTGGAAAATGTTCGTTCCTCATTTTATGCACTTCAATTTCAAATTTGCTTTCCTAGCCATAAAAATTGCATGCAGGTCCACTATAAATATCTCAACCAAACTGACTTCATATAAAATTGAGGTACAAAATTTAGACCCATGATTATATTCATAAATTATATTAAACACAGAGAAGTATTTTACCATCAATACACCAAAGCAAGCCCATAACACAAATACAGCACCTTATTTCTTCACACTTAAGACATAACTTTAAAATGGATTATTTTATAATTTTTTTCCATGCTATACGTTCTGAATAGGTGCATTGGCTGTCAGCAGACTGGCTTTCTAAGTAAAGACATGTTGTTCTAGAGCAATGTGAAGTTACTCTATGGAGTACCTCCTTTATTTTTCCAGTGGAATGACTATTCTCTACTGACTTCAATCCCTTAGGGCTTCAGTATAACCCAGTATTCCTTAATTTAAACTTGTTTTTCAAGTCATGGATAATGTTTTTTTCCCAAAACATTACAGCTTCCATTTTCCTTGCCCATAAAAGCCATCATGTGCATCAGCAGCTATTCTATATCCTTTCTGCCCTCCTGTGACCTACATTCAAGACTTCCCTTAGAAGAAAATCTTTCTTTCCACTCAACAAAGTACTCTAAACCCAGCTTAAAAGAACTCTTAACATCGATCTTAGTGAGACAGAAAAGTTCAGTAGTAAGGAAGACTCTCTTGGATTTGGCAGATGTAAGTCCTTGTTCCACAAAAGCTCTTCTTAGCACTCTAGGCAAGCCATCTAGTGGGATCCATGGTCTTAAATAACCTTTTTGAGTACAGATTTTAACATCTCTGTGCTTTGATATCCAAGCTGTAGTGGGAAAAATAAAACTCCCTTTTTTTACCTGAGTGTTGGAAACATAAGAATGTAACAATTTGAGAGCTCTTACACATCCTGGAATAAACATTTAGTGATAATATGCTCTTTATGAGCTTTTCAGGGATCTCACAGATTACAGACTCAAGCAATTTTTCAGAATGCGTGTATACTGGGATATACTCTTTTTTTACAAACAACAGGAAGATCTTCATTAAACTCTGGTGCAAAATGGGAACTGCACAAAAAAAAAAGTGCTACACAAAAATACACTCTTGAGTTATTAATTAAGAAATAGAAGTAATAATTAAATTAAATAGAAAAATGAATACTACTACAATCAGTGCACTTTGTACTATTAAATTATTAAATACCATAAATAGTTCAAGCTTTCCTTAGTGTTCCAATTAAGTTTCAAATGCATATTACTCTATTATCAGTGGTGTACCTGCAGCAAAGGCAGGCTTGAAAAGCATTACCTTCTAGTTTTTGCCATCATTAGTAATTGTAGCAACACTGTTAACCAGAGTTTATAAAACCTTATTGATGAGTATTTTTACTGTCATTGGCTGCAAGACAGACTGTTCATCTTTGAAGGATGGTACCACAGCTCTAGGCTGCTGACTCAACACTCCTCCACAGCTGATGCACACACTGCTCCCTGCCCTTCCCACCCTTCCTTTCTGCCTCAGCACTGACCACTCACTCCTGATGCTTGCACCATGCCAGCTTCACAGCTAATGAAGTCTTTTTGGGAACCACTTTTAGTCAGCAGCGGGTCATGTCAATTCACAGCAAAGCCTGTTATAACTGGAACAAGGAAGGATGGGTGCTTGAGGAGACAAGATCATGTGGACCAGGAAGAAAGAGAGCAAGGGCATGGGGAGGAAGGCTTTCTTGGCCACTGAGATCATTTCCAGTCACTGCTGACTCTTGCCTTTAATGTGTTCCTTCACTAATAGTAAATATAGGCTAAAAAGGTCACTAGGCAGGGCAGGTTCATTCATACTAAAGTGACACTTTCAGTTCTTCTTTTCTGGAGTGCATTTGGTATCTGCTGAAGAGTCACATCTCAGGCACATTCTTCAGATTTTTGGGTCTTCTTCTGATGAAATTAGAAGATCGGACACTTGGGCTAACACCAACAGGTTCTTCCCCAACTACTGCACAGCCACACAGCTATTGGCATAAGTATCTTCTCCTCAGAAGACAAATAGAAAAATTTAATTACTGTATATATATATATATATATATAAAATAAAAAAATAATGTCTGACATCTTTTAGATCTGAAATTTTTTAAGATTATGAAATGTCCAGCCAAAGAGCTTCTGAGCTTCTCCAAATTATAGAGTACTGTGAGACTTGTAGACCCAGTGAAGTGGCAGTGCCTGATCACTCAGTTCAGCTTTTGGCTTAAGAGAAATGGCTAGGAGGAAGGCCAAAGAGGATACTAGAGTGACATGTCTCACATGCCACAGTGTGATGTGACATGTGTGAGTGACATGTCTCACATGCCATAGTAGCTTTCCAGAGAGTGTTACTTTATTGCACCATTTAAAGCAGCATTAGTCTCTCTTTGAAAATATCTGTATCAGCAACATGATAGACAGGGGATCAACTTTCGCAAGTGCTTTCAGAATGGTAACAGTTTCATCCTTCCTGCTTATTTTTAGGCTCATCCACATATTCTATGAAACTTTAATTATATGCTTTAAAATCACTATGAGGCCACCACATGTCCTGATGCTGCTCGTACACCATGTCTCATGCTGAGTCATTTTGAGACATTCCTCATCCTGGCCTTATTTGTTCACTAGGTGTAACTTAAGCTAACTCTGCCCCATGTGTCCTAAGGTCAGACTAATTTCTCCTGTTTGCATTTCCTACTTAGGCTTTCCCTCTTAGTATATCTGTCAACTTGTCCCTGTACAGGTTGAAGCTGAAAACCAGTGTGGATAATTGTGGAATCTGGGCTTGAAACCTAAGCTGAAGTAACACCTATAAGGCATTCATGTGGGTCATACTGCCAGCAAAGGCAGCTCAGGAGTCCAAACAGCATGCCTCTCTTTCCAGCTATGATACAAGCACAGTCTCACAGCACGGCTGAGCCTCTTACAAAGGAGAGGAAGAGGCCTCATGAAAGCAAAGAGAATAGGTGTAGAGGTGTTCTGCTAACCCCACAGCAAAGCAATGTTGTCACAACTCTTGTAGCTGATCTCCACTGCTGCTGAAAGGTGCAGTCTGTGCCTGGCCAGATTCTCACCTTCCCTTTGTGCTGGGGCTGTGCTGCTTCATCACCACAGGCAGCTGAAACAGTTTAGCTGAGAAAATATCTATTGTGTGACTGTTTTTCCAGTTGGGTTAAGTGAGTTTCTCTAAGCTGTTGCACGGCCACACTTGTACAACAGCAAGGAAATCAGTGGTGATGCACACTTAGGCAAGAGGAAGAATCATTCTTTTTGGAAGAGTACCTTCTCAAATTGGCTAAAGGCAGTTGTGAAACCACACAGCTGCATATGAACCCAGCACAAGTAAGTACCTTGCTGTGAATCAGCACATAAAACTAAATGCCAAGCCCAGAAGACTTTAATTAGTTAGTGTAGCACTGCATTTGCTAATGACTAGTGCTGCAATGACCAGTGAGATCAGTATAGAGCACCATGGTTTGAAAGATCGTGGCTTTTCCAAGACAAGCATTGTGAAGAACAAGCAAACTTAGAGAAAGCACAGATGTTAAATGTTTCTGAAGTCTTTCTGTAACTAAAAATGGGAGATTACAAGCCCTGTTAAGAATAATTTTTTAAAATGAAAGTAAAAAATAAAGAATCCACAATATGTCCTCTGATACAGAGTAGCAGAAGGGATCAAACTGGCATAAGCCCCAGCGTGTCAGTTTTCTACTTCTAGAGCTGCTACCTGATTTTCTGTGCCAGCTAGCTCAGCTTTACAAAGAGACCGCAGGAACTGTGCACAAAGTATTTACTGATCACATGAAAGGTGTCAGGTTGACTTTGGTTATCCTGGTTGCTCCCCTTCTCACTCTCTGTTTGAACCAGGAAAAACAGCTACTGTCAGCATAGGGATATGGACCAGGGCATTTACTTAGAATAGAATTTGTTACCAAACTGACAAAGTAGTTTAGCTGGTCATAGCCAAACATTTCACCTGCACCACTGTGTGGTTTCAGCAGCCACTGTCTGGTTTTCTGCCCCTTCCTCTCCCAAATGATTGAATGCATATATTCCTAAAGAGGGAGACTTAAAGGTACCCAAAGAGTTTGTCACTCCGTTCATGCTCTTTAATCATCTCAGCTAAGAATTAGAGCAATCTTATTCTAGAGTTGTGAGGTGCCCTTGTGAAGCTTCAGGACAGATGTCACTTCAGTGAGAATATCTACCATTTCTTAATATGTAAAATATACACATTAAACCAGAAAGCTTCTCTCTCTCTCTTAATTATGTTTTAATTATTATTTTTTTCAGGTGGGTAAAGAGAGAACCAATTTCCATATTACATTTTATGTTGACCTTTAGTCATTTGTTTGGCAAGTTTAATATTTGATTGTAGGAAAAAAACCCAAACAAATGACCAAAAAACCCAAAAGATATCTTTCATTGTCTAGCAACTGAACTTAGCAGTGCTCATACATTTGTCATTGCCAGTATGTATTTCATCAGGAAACCACATGAGATGAATTAGATTTCCTGTTCAGCTTAGAGAGCAGCAGAAGGCATCTAGCCAGTGCAGAGTTGTTATCCACTGTTACAAGAGACATAACTGACTTTAAAACTCTTTAGTAGTTCTTCATCTGAAGACTAACATGAATAGGCTGCATGATGTCAGATTGGTTCTGTTCACTTCTGTGAGCTGCTTACTTCAACATACAATATATTCGCCACCTAGGAAAGCTGTCTTTCATGCCAGGCAACTGTGTCTGTGATCTAAAATATAAATTTAAATATACAGCTATAAATTAAGGTGTTCTTCTAAGGCAGATGGAGAGCTGTTCATGGCCACATTCTTCTGCTAAGAAGAAAAACTTGAATTCTGCAATTTCTTTGCAACAGCTTCTTTGAGCACCATGTAATTCCAAGGAGTATCCAAAAGCAACTTCCCTTTTTCTCCTCACATAATAACTGAAACTTGATTTAAAGAGAATTTTGTTATGATTTAGAATGTGATTTTTAAGTCTTTGGAAGTGAGTCTTGGCAATCTACATGAAGCTCTTAACAAAAAAGAAATCACATATATTTCCATCATAATTTAACTCAAAAACAAGGTAAAAAGGAAACCACTAAAGAAACCATAAAGGTATGACCAATGTAAAATGGCACATTTACATCACTGTTTTTCTGATATTTTTACCTTCTAAGAGAAGAAGGAACAGATCCCAGTAATCACCTCCCACAACCCACAGCATCAAATACCTGTATTTACAAGGCCAATAGCAAATGGGTGCTTTCCTCCAGAGAGGTTTAAATTTCACTAACAAAAATCAGTTACAATTGAAAGGTTAAAACTATTTGGTGGATGAGGGGTGGTTTGGGTCTTTTGTTAGGATTATTATTATTATTATTACTATCATCATCATCATTACCTGGAGTGCCATCTGTTGCAGAAGAAGTTTTCAGTTGTGTGATAAAGCTCACCTGCACACCCACAAAGATGCTCAGAGAGACAGTGGAAGGATTGGGAACCCAAATTACACCCTGTCGAGCTACCTTGAGACCCATCACGGAAGCCATCAGATCACTGAAGACCCATTTCCACAAGTCCAGAGGAGTACAATGGCAGGCAGGAGCCTAGAATCATACAATCAATGAATCATTTACATTGGAAAAGACCTGTAAAATCATTGAGTCCAACTGTTAATCCAGTACTGACAAGTCCACCACTAAACCATATCCCTCAGTGTCACATCTCCACATCTTTTAAATACCTCCAGAGATGGTAATCCACCACTTCTTTGAGCAGCCTGTTTAAAGGCTTAGCAACCCTTTTAGCAAAGAAATTTTTCTCCATATTCAATCTAAACCTTCCCTGTGCAACTTGAGGCCTTTTAATCATGTCCTATCCCAGGATAGCTGGGAAAAGAGGCTGAACTCCACCTGGCTACAGCCTCCCTTCAGGCAGTTGTAGAGAGCAATAAGGTTCCTCCTAAGCCTCCTTTTCTCCAGGATAAACAACCTCAGCACCCTCATAGGACATGTACTCCAGACCCTTCCCCAGCACCACTGCCCTTCACTGGACACTCTCCCACACCTCGATGTCTTTCTTGTAGTGAGGGGCCCAAAACTGAACACAGGGTTCAAGGTGTGCCCTCACCAGTGCTCAGTACAAGGGGACAATCCCTGCCCTGCTCCTGCTGACCACAGCACAACCTGAACCAAAGACTACCAAGAAACAAACAGTTTATTCAGGCCCCTCCCTGGACTGTCCCAGCAGGGACCCAGAGTCCAGGTGGAAAAGCCATCATGACAAGGTGCTGCAAGCAAGCAGCTCTCTAGATCCCTTTTCAGACCAAGTAAAGGTGCTGCCTAGGGGTGGGATACATCATTCAGTGCAGGAGAAAAGCGTTTTCAGATTGTAGGATGACTACATAATGCTTAGGGGAGGATCCAGAGGCTGGAAAAGGGAGATGTTTAGGTGATTAGGGAGAGGAGCAAGAGTGGGAAAATTAAGGGGTAAGGGGATAAAAACAGCCAGTTTATGTAAATACAGTATATTTCAATATTTCTGTATCTCACTACCTCTACTCTTTTTTTGTTCACATTTTAATTCTTTTCACCACTCACTTATTTCAAAGAAGCAGTTTGGCAACCAGGAATTTATTATAAATGTAGTTTGGATACAGAAAATTAGTAAGTATCTAACTAGCTTCTTCTAATAAGTATCAGCAATATTTAGAAGGAAAAGTATCTTAAAGCTCCAAAGAATACTAATAAACTAGTTATACAACTTCCCTTCTGAAAAGTTATTTAACTTTATTTTCTGTCTTGCAAACTTTGTCTTTAAAATGTTTACTTAATTTTCCTCTCTTGAAGCAAGTGTCAAAAACTGATATTGAGAACAGAGACACAATTTTTATGTTCACACAGTGTCTAAATATTTACCTCAGATATTTTCTGTGAAGTGGTCCTAGAATTAAAACATTTCTAACACTGCATTGCCATCACTGTCTTCAAGAATTCTTGAACAATAGGTAGTCTGAATAGAGGAGAATAAAATATCATCTTCAGAAAGGAAAAATCAGCAGTCGACATTATTTCAACATCAAGAATAATAATAAATTATTCAACTGACACTTTTAAAGCACCTGGAGGGTCAGCGAAAAAGAAACAGGCAAAAAAGATTTGTTGCAAAAAAAAAAGTCTGAGAAACTGCTGTGTTTTCTTTGTGTAACAGATTATCTGTCTCATAGTGAAAGAAGCAGTAGAAGAGATGTGTATTGACTTACAGGAATCTTTGGGCACTGTCTTACTTGACATTCTCATTAAGAGGTTACAGAAACATTTTGTTCTGGGCTAACCTGCTGCACACAATAGGTGCATAATTACTTGCAGAAAATACTCCTAGACTTATTTATATTTTGTTTTCAGTTAAAAGGATATATAATATAGAATTCTGATGAGGTCTGGCCAAAATCTGACCCAATACAAAATTTTCACTTATTACTTAGTTGATGGAATGGAGAGCACACTCAAAAAAAAATGCCAAAGAAAAGGGGTGCAAGGGACCTGAAGGATTAGAATTCAAAATGACTTTGATAAATGGGAGAAGTGGTCTGTAATCAATAAGACGAAACTCAATAAATACAAGAACCAAGTACTATATTGAGGCTAGAAAAAAATCAAATGCATAAATACAAAATTGAGAATACTAACAGCACTGTAGAAAGAGACTTGGCTGTAACAATAAACCACATATTGAATAGAATCAATGATACCATGCTGATGAAACAACAGAAAAACTCATCTTGGGACATTCTAATAGATATGTCATATGTAAGGCAGGATTAGTAATTGTTTTTCTTAACTCACCTTTCAGAAGCCTCAGTTTGGGGTAGTGTAATACAACAGCACATAAAGAAGAGTACTTTTAAAAATTGTTTAAAATATGGAAAATGATTGAAAAAGGGAGAGGTAATATTTGCTCTAAAATTAAAGGCTGATGACAGGTGTGGAGGTGATTTCTCAACCTTCCAATATGTAGAAAATCCTGAAAAGCAGGGACCCCACTTAATGATTGTTCTTCATGACACTGAAGGCATGATAGAACCTTGCTGGCTTTAATTGCAGCTGGAAAGGTTTAGGATAAAATAGGAAAACCTTCTGACTCTAAGGATAGCTACAGACAGAAATAGGTTACCAAAAGCTGAGGTCTAATTTCCGTCATTCAACTTTCAAAGAAGAGGTTAGAAAAATACTCATCAGAGTTCCTCCATTCCTTTGAGGAAGAGGAAAACAGTGGATCCTGATGGATTTTCATTCTTGCTATTTTTGTTACAGTCTCAAAGAAACAGAAAGATGCAACTTAAATTAGCTATATTTTTTAATTACTAAATATTTTCATGAAAGTTTCTGAGGGACTTGCCTTTTAGAAATTCATGCCCTAGTGGTCTGCTCATTTTAAACAGTAACGTCTGCACAGGTTAGATCTCTTGCTGACTTTGATCCATTCTCTCAAGACAGCTTAATGTATTTCTTGATGCCTGCAGGTCTTTGATTCCAAATATTTATCTTCTCTTGGATTTACTTCTGACCACTTGAATTTTACATTTCCTCACAGAACCTCTCTGACACATTCATCAGCTACAGAATTCAGATGACACTGTTCTTGATGCATCCCTGGCATCATGGGGGCTGCTTTTAACTCTTTATAGGCTGATTTATTACTCAAATAAACTATCTAATGCAGTATGTCCATTTAATCATTATACTATAGTGTAGTTAAATATTTACCAGATTGATTTTAAGCATGTTATTTTTTTAAAATACTTTGCCTTTTATTTCATGGTTTTATACCTGTGGATACCCATTCTACAGTTAAGATCACTACACTAATCTTCACTATCTTGCAGCTACTGTGACAGAGAGAGTCAGCTGTAATTACTTCTTAAATCAGATCTCATTTGTTACTTAGGACTAAATCTCTTGTGCACCAGCAAAACCACCTACTGCTTACAGTAGTCCTTTGTGGTAACAAGAATTTGCTGCTCTTAGTTATGTCCTTCACTGGCATTTGAGCCATTAATCCTGGGTACTTGAAATTATCTATTACTACAAGTTTACTTCTATCTGGAAATAAACTGCCCTTGTTAATGCACTTCTTTTGCAAGGATTATTCTTCCAGAATAAAATATACTGAAACTTGGAGCTAGGTAAAATTTAAGTCTATGGCTCATGTTCTTGGCTCCCTCTCCTCAGAAGTTTTATGAAAGTGTAACTGTATCCTATTGAAGAGTCAAGATTAGAAAATATATTTGAGACTATGAAATGTGCTTGTTCATCTGTTTTCTTTTCTATTAGAGTTCAATAGTTACAACAGTTCAATAGGAGGAAAAAATTTACCTCCCATTCACGCCTCCATCTGCTGTATCTGTAGACTTGAATTTTCAGGTACATTCATTTATTTTCTCAAACAAAAACCAACATTGTAATTCACATGTCCCTCATGCAGCTTTTGTCTAAATTTATTAATACAAGACCTGTGCAGAACTGTGTCACTGGTACCACATACAAAATTTGGACTACAAATTGCAAATAACACAGAGAATAGGGTATCCTGTTTATGACTGTATCTATATTACAGGTATGTTAACTAGTATCCTCTAGCTCAACTTCATCCCATTTTCCCATCCTCTGGTGCTTTGTAAACTGGCAGCGCGGTTTCACTGCAAGAAATAGGTGAGAGAGGTTATGAATCCACAAGTTGAATTCATCATCCTGACTGGGTCCCTTCTAACTCAGCATATGCTGTGATTGTGTCTTTGAACTGTTTAAGTTGAACAACTTTAAAAAAACCCATAAAATGCCCTGGACCTATCACCACCCCTGCCATCACAGTGTCTCCATTTTTGGAAGATAATATGAGCAAAAAGCACATATGTGGGCAGGGCAGCAGTGCTTTCGGTGGCAGCACAGATGCAGGCAGACTTCCTGAGCCAGAAGCATTTCCTGCACACAATGGGCCACATAAAATGAGACTGCAAAGTTGGTTACATCAGACATGACTTTCTGTGTAGTCATATATTGCCAATGATGACAAAGACAGGATCCTTTTGAGCATCACATCTGGCTCTGTGAGAAGAGTTCTGCAAAGGCAGGTGGGGCAGCTCAGCAGCAAAAAGATTTCAAGAATGGGAAGTACAATATTAACTATAATAAGTTCAGCCCTTTTTTTGGTGAGAATAGTAATGTATAAGCATGTTGTTGAGCAAGTGGAGAAAATAACTAGTCATGCAGAGACCCAAAGCACAGTTCTCCTATCTCAGTGCCCTGGCAGCATTTTGGGACTGGAAAATCAACAGCAAGCAAAGCTATTTAGGAAATTAAAACATTAATTTCCTAATTAATGAATAACCTAATTAAACCATTTTGATAGGAAGTGGTAGTAGACTTGGATACATCCTCATCTGCATCAGGGTCACTGATGGGGAAAAAATTCTCTCTGCTATCCTGGCTGCTGCTGAGATAGAGTTTTGGGTTGTTTTTTTCCTAGTAGCTGGTACAGTACTATAGGGTTTGCATTTAGTATGAGAATAATGTTGATAACACACTGATGTTTTAGGTGCTGCTGAGAAATAATTACTCTGAATCAAGGACTTTCCAGTTTCCCAAGTTTTTCTAGTGAACAGGTAAACAAGAAGCCAGAAAGGAGCACAGCCAGGGCAGCTGCCCAACTAGACAAAGGCATATTCCATACCATAGAATACTATGCCCAGTACATAAACTGGGTGGAGTTGACAGGAGGAGATAATTACTGCTCAGGGCTGGACTGAATGTTAGTCAACAGGTGGTGAGCAATTGTACTGTGCATCATTTGTCTTTCTTGGGTTTTATTTTTATTTCTCTCTCTCTTTGTTGCCAACCTTTTCATTATTACTATTATTAATAATATTATTACTATTATATTTTATTTTGTTTGATGTTTAGTGTTTTATGTTTTATTTTAATTATTAAACTGTTCTTAAGTAAACCCGTAAGTTTCTCCTCTTCATCCCGCTGGGCCAGGGGGCAGTGAGCAAGTAGCTGTGTGTTACTTAGTTGCTGGCTGGGGTTAAACCATGGCAGCCACGAGTCTCCATGCTCTAGATCAAAACGAAGGAGTCACTGTGTTGCAAGCTTTTGTAACTAACCATGGAAGACAATGCTAGGGTGAGGTGATACATGGAGGTGCATGGCATCTGCATGCTCCACAGCTCTCTCCTGGCCATGCTGACACAAGATTATGATCCCTCAACCTCCCAGCACACTGAGATCAACAGACTGACCCATCAGAGCCACTGGACACTGTGCCTGCACCCTGGAAGTGAAGCTCATGAGCTCATCTTCATTAAGACCTGTTCAGTTACTGATTTAATTACTTTAGGGTGATCACTGGCTGGGTGTACTTGTCCATCTCAAAGAAAAATCCTTGATTTTCTGCCAGACTTCATTCTACTCATAGCTTTCCTATATATATATATTACATATTTAAGAGTATCTATCTCCTAATCAGAAGGAACTACATCTCAAGGTTTTTCCTTCCCTATTTAATCTAGCACTAATGATGGTAGGGTATGTCACATACTTAGCCAGCAGGGGCTCTCTAGCTTGGGGGAAAGGAGAAGGCAAGATGTCTGCAGATACTCACACCTGGCAGAATCTTGGGACAGGAGGACAGGAGCCAACAATACTTCACAGCATAGACATCTAGAACCAAGTAATTCCCCAGGTTCAAACATACTTCAGGCAAGACCTGATTTTAGTTTTCAAACTTGTGATAGACTGGGCATAGAAAAGTGTAGAGAAGAGAAATATCATCCCCTTAAGATATGCAGATCTTCTCTATGCTAGATGACATGATTCTGGGTGTTGGAAAAACACTTTTTTGACCTAGTAGGGGAAGCTCATCAGTGAATGTCCTGAAGTCAATTTCCACTGTGTCCTTGGATATGCTGACGTCCTGGATTGCAGCTATCACCTGTTACTGTGACAAAAAAGAAAGTCTGATGTCTTGAGTAATGTCAGGTAGATTTCACTTTCCTCTCCTAAGATAAAACCTCACTTTCACAACATCTAATACAATGTCATCCAATAGTAGTCAGAGCTGACATGGTAGCAGGGTGCATGGGCCCTGTCTAGAGCCACATAAATCCTGCTCAGAATAAGTGTTTGATTCAGTGCTTGAGACATACCTGCTTTCTCATAGTAACTGCAACACAGTAATGACATGAGAAAATCCTAGGAGAACACTAGGTAAGTGAGAAGCAGGTCCAATGGAATGCAGCACAAGGAAGGGAAGCTTTGTCTTTCAGGCCTGGAGAACTTAGGACCATGGCAATCATAACTGAAACATTCATTTTTACCACTGGTCTTCCTGAAGGCAGGATTCTGAATCCAGTCCTGTGCTGTCTGAGGTTCCCCAGGTTGATGAATTTTCAAAGAGAGGATACTGATGAAGAAATCACTGCTTGAGCTCCCACAGTGTTGTCAATAGATATTTTTCACAGAATCCAAGTAGGTCAAATACCTCTTGCTTGGTTCACTTGGGATCACATGGAACAATGCTGAAGGAGCTTGCTTGCCAAGTACAAGATTTCCACTGTGGCTCTGGTCCAGGCTCTGTCTGATCAGTAACACTAGGCCATCACCAAACTCTTCAAAGCTGCTGTTGATGGAATTGAGACAGTTGTTTACAAAAAAAACACCAGATGTATGAGAATAAATATGCACCCAAACCTGTATATATTTCTTGGGAAAAATTCAAGCTCCATGGCAAAGCAGCACCAAGAGCACAAGGAAGCATG
The DNA here is from genome assembly GCF_049639895.1 of Pseudopodoces humilis. Classification (NCBI taxonomy): domain Eukaryota; kingdom Metazoa; phylum Chordata; class Aves; order Passeriformes; family Paridae; genus Pseudopodoces; species Pseudopodoces humilis. Next base: position 120,948,690 of record NC_142200.1, on the reverse strand, counting down.
AAAGAATTGGCAAAAAAGCTTCATTCAGAAATGCGGTTACTGATACTTTATCTTACACAATCCTGGCAGACAAAAATTACTCCTTCATATGTTTATATAAATATTCCCACCACCACCCCCAGCTTCAGTCAAACAGTGTGGTCTTATAAAAGTTCAGCACTTTGTGTCTAAGGGCTGCATTTTTAATCTAATACCAGCTATCTTACAACTGGACTTACAGTTTTGTGAAGCTACCATGTCATTACTGCCTCTGCTGTTTGCAGCTGCTGGCCTCTCATCTCTCTCTGTCCAAACACAACCTATGTAAGTGCTGGCAGAGAGTAGAGAAGGGAACCAATGAAACTGGAGCACGCAGACAGCTGTCTTTCCCTCCCCCTTCACTCCCCCTCTTTTTTTCTCCTTTTGTAAAGATATTTGGATGTTGTTCTGTTCAGCATTACAAGCCCCACTGTGCTCTGGAGGGTCATGCCTAAGTAGGTTCAAAAATATCAGTCAGTGTGTTAGGTGAAAAAGCAAGGAGTGCTAAAGACAGCTTAAAGAGCAAGCCAGAAGTGATACAGCAGAAGAGTTTAGGAGCTTAAAAAGGGGGGAAAAAAGGAAAAAAAAAAGATAAGAATGCAACATACAGGTGGGGATTTTGGGTGAGAGAATATTTTTGAGGTGGAGAAATGGGTGGCTATTAGAACAAGGAAAGAAAGTAGCAAAAAAATAATGGGAAAAGCAAGACCTGGAGAATTAAATTCACACAGGAAAAAGTTGGAGAAAATAAAGTAAATGAAAATATTAGGAAAAGAGAAACAAAACAGAAGAACTGACAAGAGAGAGAAAACTGCACATATGGATAGAGAGAAAGGATAATTAAAGCATCAAAAACAAGAAGCCAAGCTCTTTGTAGTTAAAATATATACACACTGTGAGAGACACAAAGTAATAGAGACAGCATTAAGCGGATTTTCTTAGTTTGGGCTGTTGTGGAAACCAACCACCCTCATGTGATACTATGCCTGAGCTACTTCTTGCCAGGAACCTCATATTTCAGTGGGTCTCTGCTCACCCACACATTTCCATGCTGTGCTCTTTTCCTGGGTGACAACACACTTCTAAAGTTCTGAGCCTGAAAGAAAGTGGTGATGAAAGCCTTTTGCTTATTTTTTTCCCATTTCTGATATTTTACTTTCATAAATCCCCATTAGCAGTTGGGACTCCTGTGCCTGTGACACACATCCCATGTGTGACACACATCCTCAGACTTGATCTTTCTTTCATACCACTTGTCAGGTGACTACTGCTGACTTCAATCAAAGCCCACAGAGAACAACCAATGTCAAGGTGCAAAGGGAAGGTACTGGTTCATGTGGGAACAATGCTGAAAGGGGTAGACTTAGCTTAAGCTGGCAGAAAGAATTTGAGCAAGAGTGACATTTGGAATTTGGGAAAGAGTAGGTGGTATAGGAATAACTATGGATGGTAAAAATAAAAAATGAAAATCATGGTGCCCCTACTGAAACCACCTACACCACCACCATCTTTTATCTGTCACTTCAATCACTTGCTGAGTTGACACAGATTTTACTCTTTGCACCCTAGAGCAAATTTTTCAAAAGTACTGTACCTACAGCCTCAGATGGAAAGCCAGTAAAAGTTTAAAAGCTTCCACAGGACTTAAAACCTCAGTCTCTCACTAAAAAAAAAAACAAACAAACAAAAAACCAACCAAACAAAAAAAAAAAAACAACAGAAAAACAGGAGGGTGACATGGTAGCATATTTGCCTGTTCCTCATACATCCTCTCCTTCAGGAGGTGCCCCATACTCTGCTTCCCAGAGCTGAATGCATGGGAAAGCTGAGATGCTCTGAACAGCCTGACTGTACACTCCCACACACTGCCCAGGGGCTGGAGGTCTCATGGAGCTCAGCCCTGGTCCTGTGGTGGAGGTGGCCCAGCCTCCTGCTCATCTGATGACCACTGGATCACCAGCAGGTCCTGTCACTACCTCAGACCTGCTTGGATGTGAGGGATGGTGCCTTGACCAGGAGGGCATTGCCCTGCCTTGGCAGGACACCCTCTAAGGGGGAAGCCCTACTCTTGCTGCTCCCTGGCACTGACTAGGAGGAACTGGGACTTGGCTGAACTGTAAGCTGTGAGCTACTATCACTTGTTTGTCTGAACACAAATAATTCAACATTTGTTAGGGCCATGATCCCTTCCCAACTGTTGCTCCTGTGCAACAAAAGAAAAAAATTGCTATGTAGATAGGGCAGGAATTCAAGAAGTTTTTGGGAATTTATAGATGAAAGAAAAAAGCTTTAGTTACGTTCTCTAAAAGCACAATAGTGGTATGTCCTTAGAATTCCAGTTCACAACTGAGCTGGACAGTTAGGGGAGCAAGAAGTGAAAATACATTTACACTGTTGAAAACACAGAAGAAACAATCTTAATTATGTTATGTGTGCTACCATTTCTTTGTACCTTTCTTTGGTATGTTGTTAGGAAATGGGTCAATTTCAGGAATGTAGTTTTTAATTTTCACTAATACAGTGGGTAAACTGATAGCCTTTCAAAAATACGGAGCAATGCTCTGGGGATAAAACTACACCACAGTGACTGACACACAAGAAAATTGTCTCTTTAGAAAACATAAACCTTTAGAACTGAGAATTGTGATGGAGTTCAGAAAATTACTCTGTCTAGCCCTGCACTGAGGTGGAATCAAATACTCCCAGACCAGCCTGGCACATGCACACCCTAACTTTACAAAAACTTCCTGTTAAGGAAGTTCCTTTGGCCCAAAAGTTGGTCTGTTCTGGTGTTTCACCACTACAATACCACATAACAGAGAAGAGATTCAGAGCATGTCTGTGTTATGTTCATAGTAGGGACAAACATCATTCATTCACTGCTATGACAATGTAACACTCCAGTTGGATTTGATGATCCTTGTGGGTCTCTCCAATCCAGACTATTCTGTGTGATGTAATTTTCTACTTGTGACCTGTGTCTGCCTGTACAATGTCTGGAAACAGCCTGTGCCATGCTCATGTCTATTGCTTTCTTACTCTACAACGGTATTTCTACATTTCCTCTCTTCCAGAGGGTTTGCTGGAGGCCTGGAGTAGAGAGTGGGTGGAGGATGGCCTCCTCCCTTTGAAGGATGAACAGCTGGTAAAGAACTGTTTTGGCACTTTCATCTTTGACTTATCATAGAATCATGGAATGGCCTGCATAGGGACGAGACTTAAGATCATCTAGTTCCAACCCTTCTGCCATGTAAGACTCATTCCACAGGTCGCACAAAACTCCATCGAGCCTAGCCTGAGTACTTCCAGGGATGGAGCATCCACAACTCCTCTGGGCAACCTGTTCCAGTGCCTCACACCCTCCACAGTAAAGAATTTATGCCTACTATCTAATCTAAACCTACTCTCAGACTGAAGCCATTCCCCTATTGTCCTATCACTACAAATAGTTCTTGAGAATAGCTCTCTCCATCTTTCTTGTAGCCTCCCTTTAGGTAGCAGGAGGCTTCAAAAAGGCCTTAAGCCTCCTCTTTTCCAGGCTGGAAAAACCCAGATCTCTCAGCTTTCATTGTAGGAGAGGTGCTCCATGCCATTAATCACCAAGGAGGCTGGTGATACTGCACTTGACAAACTTGAGCATGTAGTATTGAAAATTTAAACCGACGAAATTTGCACACATGCACCAATTTTTTTCCAAATCTGAGCAAAGTTAACAGGCTTTACCACGGAGGTGGTTATTGTAGATTTACCATATTTGTACCCCATAGCTGCCACGACCAGCTCCGGCTTGCCCAGCTATTGCTCCAAAGCAGTCAGGCTGAGGGGGGGCCGAAACCGCAGGGAACAGCGACACAAGCACCGGGAGGAAACAACAGCACCACGGTAATTCATCTACTTTGAATCCAACAACAACCAGTCTAGTCCAGCACAGCGTGCCGGGGACTGACTCCCGCTTTGTGAACCTGCAGCGAGGCTGAGCACTGACGGCTCCGGGCTGACCCGCCCCGAAGGCACCTGCCGGGCACCGCCGCCACGCATGCGCGCCCTCGTCACCGCCAGCCCAGAACTACATAACCCGGCGTGCCGCACGCGCCAGCCGCTGCGGCCCAGCCAATGTGGAGCGAGGAAGCAGTTCCCGCCTCCACACAGCAGGTGTGGACGCAATGCCCGAGCCATCCTTCCCCCGCCCGCAGGCAGAGGGCTGGCGCGGGAGCTGTTACAAAGGCGTACCGAGGCGGCAAAGCGAATAGGCCCTGCCTTCCCTATGGAAGCCGCAGGGGTGTCTCCTCCCCGCTCCCTGGACAGCCGGGGAAGCGGGCGCGGGGGCCGCAACTCAGGGGAAGCGGCGGCTCGGGGGCTTCCCGCGCGCTGTCAGTTAGGAGCGCGCGAGGGGGGGGGGCCCCACGGGGTGGGCCGGCGCCCGCGCGCGGCCCCGCCCGCCCCCTCGCCGGATTCGCTGGCGACCGGGGCGCGCGCGCCGTCCATCATCGGCCCGAGCCGCGGCGGGACCTGGGGCTGAGGGCTCGGCCGGGCCCCGCCCCGCCCCGCCCGAGGCTCCGCCCCCCCGCCCGCCCCTCCGCCCAGCGCTGTCAAGCGAGCGGCGCGAGCGCGGAAGCCCGGGCCGCCCGCACGCCCCCGCCCCCGTGGAGCGCGCGCGCCTCGGCGGGCACGCCCCGCCCCGCGCGGCGCGGCGCGGACGGGCAGAGGACCGGGAGAAGGAGGAGGAGGAGGAGGAGGCAGAGGGCCCAGGGCCGCGGCCCGCCCCCGGCCCGCCCCCTGTGCCTGCGGCGTGGGGGGGCGGGCTGAGGCGGAGCGGGGCGACCGAGGGGCCGGCGGCTGGGCTCGGTTTCCTGCACAGTGGGCGTCGTTGGGGCCCCGGCGGGCCCCGCCCCCGCACCGCCCACCCCGGCCCCCAGCTGTCACTCAAGGCGGCGGGCTGAGGCCGGCGGCAGCGGCGGGCGGAGAGAGAGGCAGCTACGCCACAGCCCAGCGGCGGCCATTCGTGGAAAAATAGGCCGTCCCGCTCCTCCCAGCTCCGGCTGCGACCGGCCTTCTCCCCGCTACCCCCACCCCACCCTCCGCCTCCTCCTCCTCCTTCTCCTCCCCCCTAGAGCGGCGCCTCAGCGGGGCATTAATGCGGGATGAGCGGTATGTAACCCCCTCCCTCTCTCCCTCCTGTGCACACCCCTCCCTCCCTCTGCTCCTCCCCCCACCCTTCACCCCCCCTCTATCCCGCCCTCCCGGGTTCCCCCTTTTCTTCCCTCTGTTCTCCCCCTTCTTACCCCTCTCTTCTCTCGCAGCCCCTCCGCCCATCCGTGCTGCTTCCTCTTATGCCCCCTTTCTTCTCTTCCTCTCCTGCCTACCCCTCCGGCTTGCCTCCTCCGTACCTCCCTCCTCCATTCCCCCTTTCTTCGCTAACCCTCCCTCCTGTGCACATCCTTCCCTCCTTCATTCCTCTTTTCCTCCCTCTTTCCCTCCCATGCACAACCCTCCTCCTGCCCCCTAAAGCATCGACGGCCACTGAGTGGCCGCCGATGCTTTAGGGGGCAGGAGGAGGAGGAGGGTTGTGGGTGGTTTTTTCCTGCTGTCTCTGGGAGAGGAAACCAAACCTCCCCTTTCTGGGTGTTAACTCTCCAGCCCCCATGGGTTGGGTTTCAAACCACGTTTCTTAGGACTCGTTCTTTTGTAATAATGATTTGTACTTTTGTTTTTATGAAGAGGCAAAAGCGACAAGCTGGGAACTGAAAAGGATATGCTCGTAGGTTTTGTTATTGTATAAATGAAGGTGAATAATTAACCTGTTACACTTGATATTTTTGCAGATCAAAAGAAGGAGGAAACTATGCCCACAGAGGGAGAGAAATCTCCCGAGGCAGAGAATAACAACAATAATAATAAAAAAGGGAAAACTGGAGGCTCACAGGTAAAGAACACACACCCGAATAGGGAAGTGCCCAAACTATTAGCATTTAAAATGAAATGTTCAGCTAACAGCGTTTCCTGCTCAGGGCATATTTCTTTGGGTTGAATGAAACACAGTTGGTTGGGTGCAATGTTTTTACTGCCTGGACATGTTTGTTTGATTGTATTTTGCAGTGATCAGCTGCTTTCCATGTAATAGAAGCATTTTTAAATTTTTTTCTTTATTTTGAGGGGGTGGGAAAGACTGAATTGATGATGCAGTTGAGGTCTTGGCTGTCATATAATCATTGATAATTGATAAATAGAATACTATGTTTAAAGATTATTTACAGCAATTCATACTTCCTTGCAGAAGCACTTTTTTTCTTCCTGTGCAAACCTTAATGCTGACTTCTGATGGTTCATACTTGCACTCTTCACCTGAATCCTTACTGTTTTCCCTTTTTAATGGATAGGATTCTCAGCCTTCACCTCTCGCTTTGCTAGCAGCCACTTGCAGCAAAATAGGAACTCCTGGTGAGAATCAAGGAACTGGACAGCAGCAGATTATTATAGACCCAAATCAAGGTTTGGTGCAGCTTCAGAATCAACCACAGCAGTTGGAATTGGTAACAACTCAGCTTGCTGGAAATGCTTGGCAGCTCGTTGCCGCTGCTCCTTCTGCTTCAAAAGAAAATAATGTTGCTCAACAAGGATCTTCTGTTGCCTCAAGCGCAGCAAGTCCCTCCAGCAGTAACAATGGAAGTGCATCTCCTTCAAAAACCAAATCGGGCAATTCTTCTACAACAACCCCTGGACAGTTCCAAGTCATTCAAGTACAGAATCCAAGTGGTAGTGTCCAGTACCAAGTGATTCCACAGATTCAGACAACAGAAGGTCAAATCAATCCATCAAATGCTACTGGTCTACAAGACATACAGGGTCAAATTCAGCTTATTCCTGCAGGGAATAATCAAGCTATTCTCACAACCGCAAACAGGACAGCTTCAGGAAATGTTATTGCTCAAAACCTAGCAAATCAAACAGTTCCAGTCCAAATCAGACCTGGTGTTTCCATACCACTGCAACTGCAAACTATTCCTGGTACTCAGGCGCAAGTTGTAACAACGCTGCCTATAAACATTGGTGGGGTAACCCTGGCTTTGCCTGTGATTAACAACGTTGCCACTGGAGGAAGTTCAGGGCAAGTTGGCCAGTCTACTGAAAGTGGAGTTTCCAATGGAAATCAGCTGGCATCTACACCTGTCACTTCTGCTTCTGGTAGTACCATGCCAGAGTCTCCTTCTTCCTCTTCCACCGCTACAACCACTGCCTCAACATCTCTGACTAGCAGTGACACACTGGTAAGCTCTGCAGAAACAGGCCAATACACAAGCACAGCAGGTAGCAGTTCAGAGCAGGCGACTGAAGAACCTCAAACAACTGCTACGGATTCCGAAGCCCAGAGCTCCAGTCAGCTTCAGTCCAATGGACTACAGAATGTCCAGGATCAGTCAAGTTCCCTTCAACAGGTCCAGATCGTAGGTCAGCCTATTCTGCAGCAGATACAGATCCAGCAGCCTCAACAGCAGATTATTCAGGCCATTCCTCCACAGTCATTTCAGCTCCAGTCAGGCCAGACTATACAGACCATCCAGCAGCAGCCTTTGCAGAATGTTCAGCTGCAGGCTGTGAGCCCAACTCAGGTGCTCATCAGGGCTCCAACTTTAACACCGTCAGGACAAATCAGCTGGCAAACTGTGCAGGTTCAGAATCTGCAAAGCCTTTCAAATCTGCAAGTTCAAAATGCTGGGTTACCCCAACAACTAACTATTACCCCTGTGTCTTCAAGTGGTGGCACAACCATTGCCCAGATTGCTCCGGTGGCTGTTGCTGGTACTCCCATCACTCTGAATGCTGCCCAGCTTGCTTCAGTACCTAATCTTCAAACAGTAAGTGTTGCCAACCTGAGTGCTGCAGGTGTTCAAGTTCAAGGAGTTCCTGTTACCATTACCAGCGTTGCGGGTGAGTGGTCTCAAAGTTTTGGGGTTTTGCTTGTTTGTAGGGTTTTTTGTTTTGTTTTTGGGTTGTTTTTTTGGGGTTTTTTTTGATTGTTTGGTTTTTGTTTTTGTTTTGTTTGTGGCTTTGATTTGGTGGGTTTTTTTTACTATTACAAGAGTACCAGATGATTTTAGATTTTCAGAATTTTCTGTAATCAACATTAAACACTTAACTGTGAGGAAATATCTTACACATAACACTAAAATTCAGATTTTAAATAGCTGACACTTTTGCTAAACATTGCATTAATATTACCAGTTGCGTCAGTTGAAATGGAACTGTTTGTATTTGATAAACTATACTTAAATATTTCTGTCCTCCATCTTACTAAAGACATGTAGGCTCCAGAAGTGAACATGAGCCTTTACTGTTAGAGCTTCAATATGTTTGAAAAACAACCCAAAAAAGCTTTTTCCAACGGTATTCCTAATCTCCTTTTGGGGAATGTAGAATGAGAAGTAACAATACGTGAGCTGGGATACCTTGTGTCCTGGCATGCATTCATATGGAACCACTCATTGCATTCTGCACTAGCTCATAAAGTTGTTCCCTTAAAAGTCTTGAGTTCTGCAAAGAGATTGAGTGGAATAAGGTGTGCTTGCACATAGTTTATGTGGCTTGTTTTAAAATAAAAAAACCAACTGGTGATTGTACTGCAGTACTTGCTGCTGAAGTTTTGATATGTACTGTGAAATGCCTGTTTGATTATGCTTGTCTAATAGTTGGGAAAGGAGCTGTTAAAAGGCTCTAGGCTGGATTACTGAACTTAGTTTTATGGTTTACTCTTGCAAGGTCTCTGCAGTGTCCCACAAGGACAACTCTTGATGTAAAATTTGCTGACTTTTAATGTTTCAGATAAAACTTGATTTAAGTAGGAATTTTCTTTATCAGCTTGATAACTAAGCTTGAGTTTATGTCATAGAAGTAAAAGTCTTCTGTTGTAGTAGTTACAATTAACTCTTCTCAACAACAGCCTAACTATAGGCACAGTTTTTTTACTATAAAACTGTTAGAAAAAACTCATCATGTTTAACTGCTGTCCAGTCTATCATATTGACTCTTAAACAGTTTGGCTTTTTATAATCATTATGCTAAGATGACAAATGTTTGACTGGGCAATAGATTGTTCTCTTTAATTGAAATGTTTTGGAGGAAACATAACTACTAACATAGTTTAGTAGCTAGAAATTTGTTATTGGGAGAATTTCATCTGCTATGGTACTTCTAAGCATGGAATGGCATGTTGAAATACTAAGAGCTGAGTTAGGTGCACTAAACGTGGCTTGTGTAAAGTGTCACACAAGCATTAATCTGGGTAATCAGAATTAAAATCTTGACCTTGTGTTTGGCTGTAATGGTTCAAAGAGAAGTTTTGGTTAGCTGTAGCTGAACAGCTGCAGTCCTGTTTACCTTGGAACACTTTTCTTCTTGGTGGGAAAGCACTGGTTGATGGTTTTCTTAGATGGAAGTCCCTACTTTGGTAGGGGACTCTACAGGAAGCCTGCTTTGGGAACAGCCTAGATTTGAGGGTGCTGGAAAAACCTTTCTGCATCTAGGTTTTTTTCCTCTGGTTACTAATGGTGTACTACTATTCAGTACACACCAGCAGGTATTAGAGCAAGAGATTCAGAATATCATCTGTTGGTTATATTGACCCTACCTGTGCTTGCATATGATGTCTTTTGGAAACTAAAGGAATTGAGATTAGTAATTTGAGGATGAAAAAAGGGCAATGAATCACAAGTATGGTCCTGGACAAACCAAGCCTTAGTCATACAGTGTTTGTATGTTAACTGGACTATGTTTTGTCACCATTGAATTCCTCTTCATTGTGCCCACTCGCTCCTGCCTTGCTCCCAGGTGGCCTTATAGCTGTTTCCATAATTTTTTGGCAGCAGTGAATCATAGAAACATAGAATAGTTTGGATTGCAAAGGACCCTTAAAGGTCATATAGTTCAACCCCTCTGCAATGATCAGGGATATCTTCAACTAGATGTTGCTCAGAGCCCCATCCAACCTGGCCTTGAATGTTTCCAGAGGTGGGGCATCCACCACCTCTCTGAGCAATCTGTTCTAGTATTTTGCCACCCTCATTGTAAAAAATCCTCTTTCTTATGTCTAATCTACATCTACCCTCTTTCATACTAAGGCCATTCCCCATTGTCCTATCACTACATACCCTTGTATAATGTTCCTCTTCAAGTCTCTTGTAGCCCCTTTAGGTATTGGAAGGTGCTATAAGGTCTCCCCAGCACCCTTTTTTCCTTCAGACTGAACAACCCCATTTCTGTCAGCCTTTCCCCATCCAAGTGGTGCTCCACTCCTATAAGTGTTCTGACATTTTTTCCTTTCCTTTGTCAATGAGGTACTATTACTCCCCCAGGATTTGATGCTATGGAGAAAGAGTAAGCTTTCTGAATGCAAGATTAATTGTAATTTCCTTCTTTTACTTATCTCTGTTTCTGTCCTGTGAAACTTCCTTATTCTACACTCTGGGAGTTGGAGACATGGTAGAATGGAAAGTGAAGAACATGATGTGCAGTCCTTAGTACTGTATTAAGATTCCAAGGAAAGAATGGTTATGAAATAGAAAATTGCAAACATGCTAAGATCTAAACTTTGCTTGCCACCTAAATAGAATAAGATTACTTGATCAGGGCTACTAACTTCCTCAGGTTTTCTGGTTTTTATTTGAAATGTTTTTTTCTGTTATTCCCAGGCATCATTACAGGAAACCTTTTGAAAAACAAACAGCTCCTCAATATCTGCAGATTGTATTTCTTTTCTGTAGTACCTGAGCTTGCCAGTGTGAAGTGTCTTGAAAGTAAGCTGAACTCTCCACAAGTAGATCATTCACCACAAAAGAGCAGTAGAAGTAGGTATTAGAAACAAGCTGTATGGAGGATGTCCAGAAAACTTTGAGAAGGCTGAGTGAAGAGGTGCTCTAACTTTGTTAGGGAAAAGAAGTTACTTTGTCCTTCAATCAAACCCCTTCAATCAAGCCAGCTGAGTTCCTAGGAAAAAACCTTTAAAAATAACAATAAAAAAAATCACAATAAATAACTTTTTTTTGTATTTGTGTCATATTTCTGTTCCATGAACAGTGGTTTTCCTAGTTATTTCCACAGTGAGATGTTTAAGCATTTTTTTTTAAATTTTTACGTAGCAAATGAAATAGTAAAGCAGAAATATACTTAGTTTAAAATTATAACAGAATTGTTAATTTATATAAAATTTTGATAAATGGGGGGAGTTGTGATTTTTGTTGGGATTTTCTTGTTGTTTTGTCAAATAGATTCTAAATTCCAAAAGAGAATAATTTCACATTGGGAAGAAAAACATTAAAATCTTCTGGTAAATATTATATTTTTGTCTACCTTTCATAACCTTTGTTACTGAAAATCTACTGTAAACCTAGCAAGATGCATAAGTGTGTTTGGGGGTTTTTTGTTATGTTTTCAGTAAAAAGTTCAAAAACTGATCCTGGTAAGTAGCATATGTAGGGTTATATATTGCGTCTGGTCAAAAAGCAAGGCAAAGCAAAGAAGTTCTCACACTCTTTCACCTTCTGACCTGAAGGAAAGCTACGATGTCAATGATAAAAATAATTTTTTTACTGTGAGAGTGACTGAGTACTGACACAGGTTGCCCAGAGAAGCTGCAGACTCCATCTTTGGAGATATTCAGCAACTGTCTGGACATGATCCTGGACAACTTTCTTTAGGTGGCCCTGCCTGAGCAGGGTGATGGGACCAGATGCTTTTCAGAGGTCCTTTAAAATCTACACCAATCTTTGATTCCATTAAATTTTATTAAGGTGTACAAAGTGTCAGTCAAAGGCATAATTAAATGTACAGAAGAAAGTTTTTAATCTTCTCATCCAAGTTTCTGAGTGTTAAAACCAGGTCTTTAAACAGTTGTTTAATTAAGAGGAAGACAAACAACAGGCTACATAAAAACCACTGTGGTTGCTTGAACATTCAGGTATCTACTAATACCTGCCTTGCTCTGAGATCAGTACCTGTCATAGTCTTTTACCAAGCTAGTTCTGCACTAAGTATTTATTCTCTGCTCTGTCAGTTGTTGTTTTGCACATGGTTCCCTGTGGAAGGGGATAGCCTTCCACAGGGAATAGGATAGGGAATATTATAGGTGGCAACTTCCTGAATTTAGCTCCTATGATCTTGGAGAAAAGCAGATACTACAGAATACCCTTGCCTTTTTTCAGTGCTTCTGCTGTGAGAGTTGCAGATGTAAGTTCAAAGGATTCCTGTCCCCAGCCCCTTTTTAAAATAAGGTATATTTTGCCTCTTTAAAGCTTATTTTCAGGTCCTTCAATTTATCTAGATGTGTTAATTGACAATATAAGGGACTATGCGAAGGAAACTGATTTTTAATACTAGTTGATTTCAAGAAAAATATACAGGTTTTAAAATAGTTTCCTTTTGGTAGGTGGGGTTTTTTGCTGAGTTCTCTGGGGGTTTTTTTGTTTGTTTTGTCCCTCATAAAAAAAGTTATTCTTTTTTATGAGAAAAAAACGTAATAGATCAAACTCATGTCTACCTTAATTATATGTCTTAGAGTAATTTTGTTACATGGTGGTGGAGGTGTTTGCCCCATACAAAAGTGAATTAGATGCTTTGGTTTTAAAATACTGAAAAATAATATTTGTATTTTATGTATACTTGTTCCAAGATTTTTACTTGTTTTAAGCAAAAGTCATCAGATTCCATCACCTTGCAACACAAGTTCAAGCCTTTTTCTTGAAGATGAGTGGTGACATGGCCTGAATTATGGGAAATTTGGAGTTCATCCACCCAAAATAACCTGGGGCAATGACTTCTGTTCAGTGGAACAGTCTGTTGCCTGGCAATAGTAAAGCTGGAGAGTTTTAAGTCTATTGTAGGGGTGTGCAATGGTCTCCAAAATGACAAGGAAATCCAATTCCAAATGCTCTTATTGGGGTACTTAAAAATACAGTGACCCTTGCCGTTGTATTTCATACTCTGTACTAATGTGCTACTAAGGCATTTCTCTCTTTGGCCAGATACTTTCACATCACTGTGACTAGTAGTTATACAAGTTGTCAGTACCTTGAGGTCTCTGGATTTCTTGTGCATTTTCCCACTTGTCTGCATCTAGCTTCAGCCTGTCTTCAAGGCTTTCTCTTCCCTTTCCCTCTTTATTAACTCTTCTTGTGTGACAGTCACTAGTTTTAGGACTTGCAGTTCTAAGATTTGATATATTGTTTAGACATGACTGTCATTCTGGGTCAAAGTTTGATGAGGACTTTGAATCATTCTACCCAATTCTTTAAAGAGGAAAGAAATGGATTAGATTAACTATATGTCACTCAGTGACTGGAAAAAGGCAAACATCACACCGATCTTTAAAAAGATAATAAGTAGACCCCTGAGAACTACCAACCAGTCAGCCTCATCTCTGTGTCTGGTACAATCATGGAACACACCTCCTGACAGCTTTGTCCAGGCATATGGATACAGAGGTGGTTAGAGACAGCCAACACATTGTCCCAAATGTACACCAAATGTGGCTTCACAGAGGGCAAATCATGCTTGACTAATCCAGTGGCCTTCTGTGATGGAGTGACTGAATCAGTACATAAAGGAAGAGCTGCTGATAATAATCTACTTCATCTGCCATGACGTATTGTAAGGATTTTTGACATGTTCCTCACAGTAGCCTTGGAGAGATGGATTTTATGGATGATAGGGAAGTGGCTGGATGGCCACATTCAGAGTTGCCATCAATGATTCAATCTCCAAATGCAGATCAGTAATCAAGGATGTCCCTCAGGAGTCTGTACTGGGACCAGTACTGTCAGTTTCTTTACTAATGATGTTGTGAGATTCTGTGCACCCTTGGCAAATTTGCACCAAAGATGGCACCAAAATGAGTGGTGCAGTTGCTGTGCTTGAGGGAAAGAATGTCATCCAGAGGGGTCTTGGCAGGCTTGAGAAATGGGCCAATGTGAACCTCATTGTACTTCAGCAAGGCCAAATGAAAGGTCCTGTACCTGTGATGAGGCAATCCCTAATCTCAGTATAGATTGTATGATGAAGTAATGGATTGAGAGCAGCTCTGTGGAGAAGGACTTGGGGATATTAGTAGATGAAAAATGGGATATGCACTGGCAACATACGCTTGCATCCTGTAGAAAGCCTATTCTGTCCTGGGCCACATGAAAACAAACAAGGCCAGTAGTTCAAGGGATGTGATTCTCTCCCTCTTTGCCACTGTTGCGAGTCCCCATCCATGGTAGTGTGTCCTCTGCTGGGATCCCCACTAGAAGATAGACATGGATCTGTTAGAGATGGTCCAGAAGATGGCCATGAAAATGATCAGAGAGCTGAAACACATCTTGTGTAAAGATGGGCTGAGAGAGTTGGTGTTGTTCAAATGGGTGGACAGAAGGCTCTGGGAGCCTTCCAGATATACAATGGGACCTTACCAGAAAGATAGACTTCTTTACCAAGACCTGCCCACAGTAACAGCACAAGGGGCAGAGTTTTAAACTGAAAAAGGGTAGGTTTAGATTGGACATAAGGAAGAAATGCTTTACTCTGACGGTGGTGAGACACTGGAACAGGTTTTTCAGAGAGGTTGTAGATGCCCTGTCCCTGGAAGTGTTCAGGGTGAGATTGGGTAGGTCTTTGAGCAGTGTGATCTAGCTGAAGATGTCCCTGCCCATGGCAGGGGGATCAGAACTACATGATCTTTAAAGGTGCCGTGTGACCCAAAGCATTCTGTGATTCTATGAAAATAAGAAAAGTGTTTCTGACCCTGTCTCATGCTGACTGCAGGTGATGCATACAAAAGCAGTGCTCAGATTCTCTTCCCTCATTCAGTCATCTGCATATTTCTGAGCCAAAAGTGGGATTTTTCTTTAAAACAAGTTTAATAGTTCTTGATGGATTTATTTTCTCTGAATTTGTCTTTTCTGAGTCTGCCTGATTTTTTATGCATTCAGTTATTTGTCTGCAATATATTGTTTTAATTGTTGCATAAGACATGTTTTTATTTAAAGTTCTTAAGTTCCTCTATTATAAAAACTTAAAATACCTGATTCATTTTCATACTATTCACAGTCTTCTATTATTCTCTATTATGTATGCTAGATTTTGGGGGAGGGGAAGGTGTTTAGTCTAGAGTCCTAGAATATTGCACTTACATTGTTGAATGAAAGAAAATGCATTTTTGTGACAACACATCCCGTGGGGCTCCTCTTGTGTTAAGGTAATAGTGAATATGTCTAGAAACAGAACTCAATGAGTGGTGTAGTTACTAAAGAAGGGATTCCTGTAGGTGGTAAGAAGGCAAAAAGGCTTCATTCAATACATACATAGCCACATTACATGGAAGAAAACTGGCAAATATAAACACCAAAGGTGGAAGTCAAAGAAGCTGAAGGATAGGGGTTGCTTTATTTATTTTTTTTTTAAATAACTTGCAGTGTTTTACTCGATTTTCATTGACAAGCAAGATGCAGCAGACATCTTGAAATAAACAAGCTGCAAGCTGTGAAATCTGTAGTAAAAAGATAAGTACAAAGTACTGAGCTGTATTAAAAAAACCCAAACAAACAAAAAAGGATTCTGTCTTGGTTTTTCACTTCGTAGTATGTAACTTGGCATTCTGAGAGCGTAACTGGAAGGAGTATAGAAGTGTAACATACTTCTTCCAGTCATGAAAGGTCACAACTGTTCTCAGGCTGCTTTGAGCTCAAAATTGTTCAGAACCACAGTGTTCTAAATATTATATACTTTTCAAATGTTTCAAGGTAATTACAGGAGGAGTATTTAGTTTCCTAATGACAAAATTACTTTGGTTATAGGATTTTCTTAAACTGAAATTCAATACAATGGCAGAAACAGTTTGACAACAAACTGCAGTTGAAAACAAACATTTGCCATGGTGATGGTAGCATAAAAGTGTCAATATAGTCGTTCTGAATTTGATGCCTTAGGAATGTGCAATCTGCCTGTTCAGATAAAGTGCCAATGGAGAATAACCTGGTAAATATGCCTCAGTAAAATGAGTCTTCTCTGCCTGACTTGTGAGTAGCAAGACATAACTTCACATTACTTCTAAAAAAAAGTGGGAAGGGGAAGCATTTCAACTACCAACTTTGCTCATAATTACCAGGTAAAATAGGTTTATAATGAGCTATTTTTATGCTATAAACTTCAAGAACAAAGTATAAGCCTTAAAGTCTTCAAAGCAGAATGTTACTAAAGCTGTATTTCCATATTAGGTTATGTGTGTCATCGATACAGGTGCACCCTCTTGAGAATATTGGGTTTTGCCATCCCTTCTCCCAATCCCTATTGTCAGAAATCAGAACATATAGAACAGGAAAAGAATTGGCTGAGGTTTTTGTTCATAAAATGCCAAGCAAGTGAGTTGAGTGATACGGCACATCTTAAACAGCTTGTTAGTATTTTTTTCTTTTTTAAAGCATACTTAGATCTGCACTAAACCAACCTTCTTGTTCTTCCATTACCACCTGGTGTGAGGGAAAGACAAGAAGCATATTCAAAATCTCATTTCAACAGCTTCCTCACTGTAACTTAAATTTTGGAGTTCTAAGTCTTGTATGATTTTGGAGCTGGTGGATGAAATAAATAATTTCTTACTGTTTTAATATATTAAAAAGCATTTTAATAGCAGTGGTGATTATTGAAAAAGCTGTTTATGGAATGGGGTGTTCTAAGGAGTATTAATTTCAAGTGAAACTGTTATTATTGGGGGTTGCCCTGTGGAGAGCCACGAGGTGGACTCGATGATGCTTGTGGGTCCCTTATAACTCAAGATGTTCTATGATTATTGAAAAACAACTATTTTTTTTAGTGGTCAATTATTTTTAAGGGATAATTTAGTTAATAGAAATAACTTGATTTATATGCTATAGCATAGTAGCTTTGGAAGTAGTCAGGACTGCATAATGAAGTATAATTTTTTTAATTAATATTTTACTCTGGTTATGACACTTTCAGCAAAGCAATAGCTCTGGACATCTGTAGTCTCTTGAGAAATGTAGGATCTCTTAATTTAGTTTATGCTTAGTTTAGTTTGGGGCATGATTACACAGTTATATTGATTTCTGGATACATCCATTCCTAACAGTGGAGTCTCCACTGATGTTTAATGCTGCTGACAATTGGTAGCAGTCATACACCTTGATCAGCTGGTCATTGGGAAAACTGTATCACTCCAACATGCATATTTAATCTTCACAGGTTGGCAGACTAGTATTATTTTGTTGTAAAGAGAGAATTATCAGTTAATATCCCAGAAAACCCCTTGGGATACGTGTTAAGTAAAAACCTGAGTTTCCTTAATTATAGTGATGTGTGATGAAATTATAATGAAATTATAGTGAAAAAGTGATGATGTGACTGCTTTTCCCTTGAGAAAAATACTGAGGTTTAAGAAATATGGACCTTGATTTTCTTGTTTCTCTGGTCACCAGGAAGTAACTGGCAAAAGCATGAAGCTTTTCCGTTTGTTCTGACACAAAAAACAAGACTAGGTAAACAGTTTTGTAAACAGTGTTACAGAAAATGTCAGAACTTTTATGGGCTTGGGTCTTACAGATTTATGTGGCCCTTCTTTTGGGATTCTATAATATATAGTTTTGTTCGTCCTTGCCTGATGAAGGCTATAGCAAAGTTTCAGTTTTTACACCTTTAATAAACAAGTTAGTTTTCATATTGGTCAGCCTATTCATCCAAAGCTTGTGGCTCATGTTTAGTCTTGCTGTGTAAGATCTTTAAAACTGTTTTATGAATCTGGGTTTTTTCCTGATAATATCCTTTAAATTCCTTTTAATTACCTTGCCTTTTTTAAAAAAAATATTTACTTTATCTTGATCAACATACATTTCATATAGCCAAAATACCTACTTTAAGAAAATCCATGAACCTTCTAGTCAAGTGTAAAATCTGTAAGCCAGCTAAAGCATAGTCAAAACCCCATAATTCCCACCCAAAAAAGCCCCCAGCCTACCTCCCAAAATCCAAATAGAGTACTTAGCTTATATTTTCTCGTGTTAGCCTCCTTCTGTCCTTTCAAGATTCAGTTATTACTACTTCATGGCAATCAGTACTCATAAATTGGATGGAAATGCAGAAAATGACACTTTCTGAGCATGTGTTTTTGTTGCCATATGGCAGGAGTGTGTAAGATAAGCATTTGATTTTTGTTTTGTTTTGGGATTTTTATTTTGTTTCAATTTGTCTGGTATTGAGCTTCTCTAGTCAGACTGTGGAGACTGGCAGACCACAGGTTTCTTTCTAGGCCTACCCCTGTTTAAGAGTTGGGGGAAGAATTGAAGGAAAGAACTGGACCACATTCTGTTGTGGCAATAAGCTATAGAATAACCTGAGAATTGGGGCAAGGGAATGAGGGAGAGGGAGATGTTCCATAAAAGTAAATCTAAGAATCTCAATTTCTTACATCTGCTGCCAGTTTCCATGCAATGTGTCTGATACTTTGCAGCACAGCTGGTACTTGGGTTTTCAGCTGTTGCTCTAAGTTTCAGCATGCAGGAAACTACTTGTGTTTATCTGCAGTGAAGTGTTCTTGCAGACTCACCCTGAATATACTTTTCTTTTTGATTTTTTATTCTATAATGATGAAAATCAATAATTTTTTTAAAGGGTTTCTTTTCACTAATATAACAAGTTACTTTTCTGATTCCATCTCCTCTTTTAGAATACTTAATTAATTGACCATATTTTCTTTTCATCTTAAGTCACAGTAACCAAAACAACCAGAGACATTGCCTTGCTTTAACTGAAACCACCAGTTGGTTATTCAAGACTAAATTTTGTGAAATTGTAGCTCTGTGTTTGATTTTTATATTGGTTTTATATGGGTCTTTCTGTGTTGTATTTGTGTTAGCTCTTTCCTACATTTAATAAAGTAATAAAAAGTAAACTTGCTTTCAGTTTAATGAAAGGTCCTACCAGCTGTGAAAACTTATTTTTTGTCTCAAAGTACTGAAGTGCCCTCAGGTTGTCCTAAAGCACTTGGGTAAAGCCTTACATTTTTGAAAAATCATTAAAGTAACTTGGTGAAACTTCTGGGGCATTGGTTTGATTTTGTGTTACCAATATAGTTCTTGAACTAGAGGAAACAAACTTCATCTTTTTTAAGATGCTTAACCCCCTCAAACTTTATTGCCTTAAATTTCACTCTTGAAGCAGTGCTTTCAACAGAAGTTAAGCATAGTTATTATGCTGTTCAGTAATTTTTCAACACTCTGAGGCTCAAAAAGCTTTTGGAGTATAACAAGTTCTTACAAATCTTGACAAAGTTAGCCATGGACAAAAGATAGAAACTTGCTGCAGTGCCCCTGTAGGAGGTAGAAAAAACAGATTTCTGTTTGATGCTGCAGTTTGCACTGGAAACTTTCTGCTTGTAGTAGTGTCTGGACACAATGCTGTGATTTGTGATGACCCTTGTAGGAGCTGGGTGAATCCAGTTCCTCTCCTCACTCCAAACTGATGTTCTCTACAGGATGTGTGGGTCCCTTGTATCAGTGCTTGCAGTTTCCGTTCTGGGGAATTTTTCCTTTGTAACATATTGTTTCTTCATAAGTCTTTATTAACCACTGTTTAGAAGAGAGAGCAGACTTGCATCATCTTCTGTGTAAATACTTAAATTCAGTGTTGTCTTTACATAGATGTAATTTTAAAATATGAATTGTTCTTCTTTTTTCAGCATGAAACCTTCATAGTAGATTAAAAAAAAAAAGAGGATCTCTAACTATATTGACACACATTTTAAACAATATTTAAATCTTGTCTATCACTTAATCAGAGTGTTATATTCTATTATTTAGACATGTTATTATAAGTATACTGTATTATAAATAAATATATAAAGTATATAGATATTATCCTAGTATAAATTATGTGTATGCCTTTGTGGAAAAAGAAAATTAAAGGATGTTTTCAAGCTTACAGTACCTGGTGTATGCAAGGCAAGGGAAGATGAGACACTTTTTTTCCCAGTGTTTCATATCAGTGAGTTGTTAATGGGTGAGTTGCTGCATCAGCTCTGATGCCTGTAGAGCTTTTGAACTCTGCAGGCTGTCTTGTAGTAATATACATTGAATTATGGATTCTAACTGCAACCTTCTCTTTGCTTTTTAGAATACACAGTTGAAAAATTTTCTTTTTTGCTGCATTAGCCACTGTAGCTCTAGGTACATTTTGCAAAGTGTTTCTCAGATTTTGCAGTAAGGTGCACCCTACTGAGATAACTCTTGTCATTGGTTGCACAACAGCAACAGGAAATACATACATTTTTTCCTGAGGAACTATGTACCAGAACTTAGAAGTATCCTTTTCTTAGTTGTTTCTCTTATTTCCATGATACAATTTTCTAATGCTTTACTCTCATGATTTCTGTAGATCAATAAAGTTAAGTCCTTTTTTTCCTTCTGCCCTATTTGCCTCAGTGAGTAGTATTTCATGCCTGCTACTTCAGGTGAACAAGAGTTGAAAAGTAGATGTAGCGTGTGGTAAAAGGGAGCTTGGTTTGACTTAGAATGGATGGCCCAGCCTATTAACTGGTGGCCAATCCCTCTGTAGAAAAGTACTTTTTAGGTACCATGCATTAGCTTTCTTAAATCATTCAAGTGCTGTTACAGCTTTGCAAATAAATTTTTAACTGGAATTGTGATTTATGTGTGTATTACTTGGTTTCACAGTAATTACTTCAAGTTGTTAAATTTTCTTGCATATGTTACAAACTCATGTATGGGAAAGTATATGTGAGTTTTACCTGCTAAGATGGAATTTTACTACAAAATTGGAAAGCTGAGCAAGTGATGCTGAAGAATAAAGGATGTGAAATCATTTATCTTGATAATCCTGTATCTCGTGTTAATAAGTAATGCATTTTCTTAATGGCTTAAATGGGAAAGATTAGTGACAAAGATCATGCAGGTTCTTTTATTTGAGAAGCTTAAAAATTTCTATTCAGTCATAATCATACTTGTAATATTGCAATAAGTGAAACTTCTGTTGCACTTGATTTGTAAACACTCTATCAGGTGTCCTTACTGTATGCCGTTTGTCCTATGGTCAAATAAATGGTTACTATCCAATAGCAGGAGAGAATTTAGGCCTGAGAGGAAATTAAATGCAACTGAGTATCAATGTTATTTTGTATCAGTGTTATTTTGTAACATTTGGTTGTAACTTTATATCCTGACAACATACACTAAAACTGAGACATAGGCAAGTTCAGGAATGATTTTTTAATAAAGATATTTCACAATTTCAGAAATCATTCTTAAAGAAATTATGGGAACTTGAGGAAACTTTCTCTGTTCCAAAAGCAGGTGTCAGTGTGCGGTGACTGCTTTCACAGTTCATACAGAATAGCATAAATGAACTGAAGTGTGACTTTGTTCACTCATGTAGTGATTTGTTTAGACCTCTTTCTGAAACCTGTGCTGGGACATGAGAGCTGTTGTTACTGAAGGGTTTGATTGTGAATGGTGAAACGTAATGATATCAGGTTTTGTGGTTTGGAGTATGTCAGGAAGAAGCAATTTCAAGTGGTCTCTTGATTTTTACAGCATTTCTGGAAGGCTTTAAATAGAATTTAATGCCTCTAGTAAGACATTGACAGGAATATTTTTAATAAGACCTTTTTTCTCCGTCTAGAAAGTGTCAAGGGATCATTCTGTTCCTGTATGGATGTTGTTGTCTCAACCACCTGTTTTAGAGTAAGCAGGTTTGTTTGTTGGGTTTGTTTTTTTTTTCAAATAAGAAGCCACTTTAGACCTAGATCCTCTCAACTGAAAAATCCTCTCTGTTTCAAGCTTTTAGAAGTTGCCCTCATTTAATTTAGTAGGCTGCTGATAAACTCATGTCAATATTAAGTTTTCTCAGTATCTTTTCTTCAGTAGAGGTGATTTAAGAAATAATTAAATTATTTTATCTTCCCTTTATATTCCCTTTATTTTTCTTCCTCTTTAATAAGTGCTGGTGATGTAAAAGTTAGAGACCCTGTGATCTAGTATATAGTTTAAAAAAGTAGAATTCTAGTATATAGTTTAAAAAAAATCTCATACAAGTCAGACTCCCATATCAGACTCATTTTGAGATTTTTGGGCATGTTCTATCAGTTGTTTTGTGAAAAATGTCTAGTTTTCTTCAGGAGAAAAGATATTTCAACTGGTCTAAAGTACATTCACATTATTCTCAAAGACCAAAGACTTTTATGTGTAACTGCTTTAAAATGAGAATAGATACATTTCTACCCTGTGTATTAGTAGTGTGCTAACTTGTTGGGGTGCCCTCTCAGGAGTTCAAAACAAAAATTAAGTCCAGTAATTACATTATTGAACTTCACCATGTTTTCTTCTAGATGCATAAATCATTGACAAAGAATATTTTTTGTGTATGTGTACTTTCTTCAGTTACTTTTTTACCTCAAAAAACTAGATTTTCTTATTGAATGTTGTGGCCTGGCTCTTCAAATAAGACAATTTGTATGATATTTTGAGGGCTTCAGAACCTTCTGTTCTGAATTTAATAAGTGGAGTTCAAGGGAAGGGAGTTTAAAATAGTGACTCCATGTGATTAATTTAAAGAAGAAAAATCAACATGCATATTAGAAAATGTAACTAGTTAATGCTATCTAAAGAGCAATCACCTAATTACTGTTTAACTGAAACCATGCGGGGAATGTAATTGTCTGCCTGAGCAACCTTACTTGGCATTGCCCCCTTTGTATTTTTATTGTCATTTTTACAGTTATTGTGAAGAATTTCTACTCAAATGTGTCACTGTATTATGTTTAATAAATAGAGTAAGGTTGTAGCTCAGTAGTGTGTATCCTGTGTTCCAAGATATGCCCTGTCCTCACATGGGAGAAGGGAAGTTCAGAAAGGTAAGGTATGTGCCAGCAGTGGTATTTGATATTCTGAGGTGTCAGAAAACCCTTGCTTGGTTGGTCTTTTCATTACTTGGACAGTGAAAATTGGTTCATATGGAATCAGCAAAATATACTAGATTTTTAGAAATTAGAGGCTTCTCTATTAATATGGATTAGTCATATCCTAGAATTATATCTTGAATATTAACCAGTAATCATGGGATGAGAAAAGGAGTCATCCTCCTCAGTGTTCAAGTGCCTCAATTCACATCTTGCTTGAAAAGCCTTGGTTTGGTACCTATCTTGGTTTAGGGTAAATTTATGGAGGGAACTTTTAAGGGATCTCTTTAGAAAGTAGATTTAAGTGGTCCCTCCCCCAGCCAGCTCAGGAGATAAATTTTCTTCAAGAGAAGCAGAAAAAAACCTGTTTCTTTAATGAGCAAAGTACTCAAAAACATGAAAAAATTAATAATATCAAATAATAAAACCTCTTGTTGCTCTGAAGAGATGGTAGATTCAGAGTCTACAGTCTTTTTTGTAGGTATGGCTTTTTTTGACTTAGCTATCAAGGCAGCATCCAAGGTGGGCGGGGTTTACTGGCATAGGTTCTTGGTGTTGGTCTTCTGGACCAGAGCATCATTGAACAGTTTCTCTGAAGAAGCCACAGTCTAGAGAAAAAGCTTTTGTCTCAGCTAATGAACTAGAAGCTACTTTAAAAGTAAAGACCTCTCAGTTTTCGCTTCCCGGCTACAGGGCTGTGAACTCCAAGAGCACTCTGAGTGCCTTATATTTCTCTGGCTGTCTGTGCTAGGCAGCCCAGTCTATGAGAAAAGGAATTTCAGAGGAGTAAAAATGAAGTTTCTGCAGATAAATGGTGAACATCTCCCCTACCCTTCTCTCTGTCTCTCTGGGTGAAGTTTAGAGCTACGGGGCCCATTTCTGAGCAAAACTACAGACAATGGGGATACTTTCTTTCTTTTTTTCAGGATACCACGTCATAAAGTCACCTCAGAACAGCAGCCCAGGGAAAGGTTGCATTGAAACTTTAATATCTGTTCAAGAAAGTCAGAGAGAAAGATAATTGTCCTCTTCAACTGAGTTCTGAGCACAGACTGATTAGGTCTCGGGACTTCTTTGCTCCAACAGGACTTTGTGACATAGGTGGAGTCATCTTTCTAACAGACTGTAATTAGTATCATTCTTAACAATGTACTCAAAAATGTGACTGAAAATGAAAATATAATAGGAGGCTGCAGTAGATCACAATATCTGTTACATCCTTAACTTTTGTAGTGACTATTCACAGACCCTTCATTTCTAGTGCTGGTCTGTGAGCTAAAGGAGTTTGCACCTTGGGTATGTTTAACAGATGAAGAGTGGAATGTGCTCTGCAAAAGACTGCACATTGGGCAAGTTCTTCCTTTTCCTTTACCTTTGCCTCACCAGAAAGTGCAACTGTTTTTTACCACAAGCATTCACATTATCATGTTAACATTATCATATTAGGATAAGCATTAGATATAAAAAAAAAATTAGCTTTTTTTTGACTGTGGCTGTTTATAGCACTCAATCAGTGTTCCAACAGCTTAACAGCCTAACAAGGAGTTGCCCCAGGACTAGCACTTTCTTTGGAAGCTCTAGTATTCTCTTCAGCTACTGTTACACCAAAGTACTTGATATTACTATTTGCATTTATATCATGATGTTCTTTTTACCCTATCATATTCTCCCTCAAGGATTATCATGAGTGCTTTTCTTTCCCATTAAAGTATGGGAAATAAATATATTTCTAGTACATTGCTATTCTGTAAAGAAAGACTTGGTTCTGTCCTAAGCATATGAAAACTCTGCACTCAAGGTTAAGCCTGTAATTATTTTTCCTTTGGTGCTGATACCAGAATCCTTTTAGATTTTTTGTTTGTTATACTGTCTGTCCAACAGTAAGTGGAGTTCAAACACTATCTTTTGTGGGCTTGTCCTTGTTCTTTTCAGAGAACTGAAAACACTCAGTGTCTGTCAGTATTTATGGCCTTAAGAAGACAAGGAATTCATGTTTATTTACATATCTAGGCAGATCAGTTACAACTTCTAGTCACAAATTAAGGGAGAATACTGGGAAAATTTGGTCATTGCTTCAGGTAAAAATAACCTGGTACTGACCTTGGCAGAAACAAGATTTATTATATTTCCTGTAGCCAGCAGTGGCCTTTAGATGACAAATCAAGTCACTTTGGGAGGTTCTCTGTATATCATGTTCTTCAGTCCTAACCTGTGTGCATGTATGTGGTGGTGTTAGGTGGTGTGTGTTAGGTTTCATCTCTGGCTGGTAGCATGGTGTTACACAGGATAGTCTCTCCAAGCATCTATTGCCCCTCAGCAATCACAGGAATGACGTAGTCATTGTGCCATGCTGGGTTGTGTGTCAACTCACTCAGTAGTTGGGCACTTCAGGCTTCAGAGAGAGCCTTCTTATCCCCATTGGTGATGTCTGTTGTGGATGCTACAGAAATCATTAAAGCCCATGCAAATATCTCTGAATCAT
Organism: Pseudopodoces humilis; assembly: GCF_049639895.1. Classification (NCBI taxonomy): domain Eukaryota; kingdom Metazoa; phylum Chordata; class Aves; order Passeriformes; family Paridae; genus Pseudopodoces; species Pseudopodoces humilis. The sequence goes on along the minus strand of NC_142200.1, from coordinate 120,923,245 downwards.
GTTATCCCCCAAGGAATTTCTACATTTTAAATGAATATTTCAATACTGAGGACTTTCATGTCTTAAAATATTGTATTCTGCTCTGAAGAATTCTGGTTGCCTGTTACACTCTCTAAATAAGGAGATAGTATTTCTTTTAATTTCACAGTTGTATGAAGGCAGTGAATTTTTGAAAATGGCAGTATCTAATTATATTTTGTCCCATTCCTGTAACTAGGAGGGTTGCTGTTCAGTGTTGTTATATTGTGGCTGGAAGTCATATCTCTCTCTGTCAGATTTAGATTATTATATGTATTTTTTAAGTCTGTGTATTACTAACATTTAAAACAAACATTATATTACTTTGTTGTTCAAGAAACTACACTTCTTACCTATATTGGAATATAGTTTATTTTGCTTTAATATCGAGCCAGTAATCCAGATTTCATTAGATCAAGAAAGCCAGTGAGATAATGGACTTATGCAATCAGGCTGAATTCTTCGTTCGTCAAGTCAGCCTTGGAATTTCATTTGATCCCTTCCCTGGGGAGGCTGTTCTGGTGATCGACCACCCTCTCAGTGAAGTCTTTTCTTAATGTCCCACCTGAACTTCCCCTGTTGCAGATTCATGCCATTCCCTCATATCCTATCACTAGTTACCAGAAAGAGGAGAGAGGAGATCAGCAGCTCTCCCTCCACTGCCTCCCTTGAGGAAGGTGTGGACTACATGGAGGTCACCTCTCAGCCTTCTCTTCTCCCAGCTGAGCAAACCAAGTGGCCTCAGCTGCTCCCTGTAAGTCCTTCCCTGGAGACCTTTCATCATCTTGCTCCCCTCCTCTGGACACTCTCTAACAGTTTGTTGTGCTTCTCACATTAAGGCATCCAAACCAGCACAGAGTGCTCGAGGTGGGGCTGCACCAGTGCAGAGCAGAGGGACACAGTCACTGCCCCCTCGCTCGGCTCACTGCACTCTGCTGGATGCAGCCCAGGGTACAGCTGGCCCTTTCAGCTGCCAGGGCACTCTGGTGACTCTTGTACAGCTTGTCATCAACCCAAACACCAGATCTCTTTCCTCAGGACTGCTCTTGCTTCTTGTCCCCCTATTTATACATCTAACCAGCATTACCCCATCATCAGTAGAGAATCCTGCAAAGCAAATCTCAAGAAAGCTTTGGTATGTTAGCTTGTTCAAGTCTAGTCCTAAGTTTCTTTTTCATTCTAAAGTTCCTTTCTGGCTTGATGTTGATTCAAGACAGATTGTAAGAGAACTGACAATTCTGTAAGTACCATAAAGCAACTTCTAATTAGCTAATTCTAGTTTTCTGAATGCAAGGTTATTAGAGAGATATTAATTGGCAATTGACTGAACAATATTTCTGTGTAAGATTTTGCCTATCTCATCTTTTAAGAAAAGGAATACATTTTTTAAACTAGTTAATTTTTCTTAGTATCAGTCAGTAATTTGCAATCTTGTGCTGTTTTAATACCAAATTACATTAAACTAGCAGGTAAGTAGTGCTTCAGGAAAATGGCTGGATTTAATGTTTTGTTTGTGGCTTCACTTAACATTAGGTGGATTTTTTTACACCTAGTGTAAATGTATAAAGGTTATTTGTGCATTTCACTTACTGAAACAATTTTTGTTTTACAGGTCAGCAGCAAGGACAGGATGGAGTAAAAGTACAGCAAGCCACAATCGCTCCTGTAACCGTAGCAGTAGGTGGCATTGCTAATGCAGCAATTGGTGCTGTTAGTCCCGATCAGATAACACAAGTGCAGCTTCAACAAGCTCAACAAGCTTCTGACCAGGAAGTGCAGCCTGGCAAGCGACTGAGAAGAGTTGCCTGCTCGTGTCCCAATTGCAGAGAAGGAGAAGGAAGGTAAATGTAACTTTTATCAGTATATATTTAAGCATCTTATCACATCCTGCCTCATTTGGGAATGAAGTTGTCCTATATTGTGTAAATTTTTAATGCTTTCTATTAGAAAGTACATTTGTGTGGGCTTTTTTAGATGGGGATTAAAATTGCCTCTGTTAGCATGAAATGTTTCTCCTAATAGCTGGTAATGCTTTAGAATATAACTACTTAGCTGTTTAAATATGATCTTTTTAGAGGCAGCAATGAGCCAGGAAAAAAGAAACAGCATATCTGCCATATTGAAGGATGTGGAAAAGTTTATGGCAAGACATCTCATCTTCGGGCACATCTGCGTTGGCATACTGGTGAAAGACCATTCGTCTGCAACTGGATTTTTTGTGGCAAGCGATTCACAAGGAGTGATGAGTTACAAAGGCATAGAAGAACCCACACAGGTTGGTCATCCCTCTCTCTAGCCATAGTACAGCAAGTCTGAATCATAGTGGCCATAGTTAAACAATAGTATCAAGGGTCTCACTTACTGAGTTAGCTGAAAACTACCCTTAAATGTAAATAAAGTAACTTTTAAGCAAGGAAGAGGTAGATTGTTGCAGTCTGCAACCTCAGAATCATGTCCAGGGAAGCCACAGATTCTGGGGACCAGCATGGAACACCAACGAGATGGGCCTCTGTTCATGAAACCATTTATTCAGCATGGGAACAACTCAGATCCAGAACAGAGAGCTCCAAGCAAAGGCAGGGTGACGGGTTTTGAGGAACAGAACCAGGGTGGAGGACAGGGACTGCTAGAAACACAACAAGGGATAAACCCCCAGGGACTCAAACCCAATCAGAACTTCTGGGCCGCCCTTCACAAGGGGTTTGGGGTGGGACAACTTCATCCAGGGCTCACATGTCCATCCCCCAACACAGGGGTTCAAAATTCACACATGGCTTACAGCCATGCCTCTCCTTTCACAATGCTTATCTGAAACTAGCTCTTTGCCTCCCTGAGGCACCTCACAACAGTAGATTCCAGTTTTCATTAATTTAGGCTGACTGTAAAATCATATAAATAAAAAGAGATCTGTTCCAGCTTTTGTATGTAGGCTAGAAAAAGATGACCATTTCATCATAGATAGCTGATGTACATTAGCTAGTTCCTGATCTAAATGTAACAAATTTAGGTAAGGCACGTAGGATTGGCCATGGACCAGGGTTATTGTTTCCTCGCTTGGATTAGCTCAGTCCTTAAGAAATTCATTAACCTGGTCCATGCGCCAGATTTGGTCTTCTTGGGAAATTCCCTAGAGTTTCAAGTGGGAACTGATAAAGCAAATTCTCTTAGCAGTTCAGAATGGGAAAGCTGGTCTTTTAAAAGCTGAAAATTTTAACAGCCTTCATATTTTTTGCCCCAAGAGAGTGTCCCCCCTTCCCTGTGCCTCCTCCCTCAACTTACAGCACCTGATGTCTAAGCACTAATTACATTTGAACAGTGACAGGACTTTTTGGTAAATTGAATTTGTCTCTCTTGATGTAGATTTCATACATCTTCATGGAGTATTGGAATTCATGTTTCTGATTTTTTATCCCACCACTAAATAACAAAAGTATTCTTAAAAAATGCTACCAAGTTGTTCTCTGAGTGCTTTTAACCTTCCTTGCTCTGGTAGGTTCATGTAAGTTTATCAAAAATCTCTGGTGTTCTGAAATTCAAACTCCTGATCAGGTAGTCACAGCATAGCAAATACTTGTTGAGAAAATGTTTGTAGTGAAGAGTAAGTGGCCAAAAGCCTGTGGCTGAACAGAACACACCTGGAAATGAGTCCGATGGAAAACATGTCCTTTTAAAGACACTTTGAATGTTGAATAGAATAGGGTGAGATTCAGATGATCAAGCAGTGTTCAGCGGTCTCTTTCAGTAACATTTTGGTTTTCTTCTTCTTTTTAAAAAGGTGAAAAGAGATTTGAGTGCCCAGAATGTTCTAAAAGGTTTATGCGAAGTGACCATCTCTCGAAACATGTCAAAACTCATCAGAACAAGAAAGGTGGTGGAACAGCCCTTGCTATTGTTACCTCAGGAGAACTGGACTCTTCAGTTACTGAGGTTCTTGGTTCTCCAAGAATTGTCACTGTTGCTGCCATTTCTCAAGATTCAAACCCAGCAACCCCTAATGTTTCAACAAACATGGAAGAATTCTGAAAGGATCATTTATATGGACACCTAGTGCTGCACTTAAGTTTACATACCTTTCAGGATATGGAAGTGGGCTGGTAAAGTGGATTACAGAGCAGGAAATCTTTTTTTCAGTCATGACTTCTGTAAGTGTTCCAGGTTGGAGGGTCAGCATGGGAAGTGTACACCGGTGCAACAAGACAAAAATTTCAAAAATACAAACAGCGCAAATTGATGACTGGATAAACAGATAGAGGAATAATATTTCCATACTGTACTTTTTTAGTTATATGTCTGTATATTCTGTAACGATTTTAAGTGAACTTTACCCCCCTATTTTAGCACTGTATGTTAATGTGTTTATAAAAGCAGATAGTGTCAATGTAAAATTGGGTGGATCTTGACTAGGATTAATACCATTTGATGAAGGCACTTTGTTTTTAACATAGATTTGTAATATTTTCATGATATCATCCTTTTCCCATAAGGCACAGCAAAACAGAATACAGGATGAACGACAGTGGATATATTTTGGGGTTTTGCTCAGTCCATACAACACATCGGTTAATTTTGGCCATCTTTTCTCAAGTTTTGGAATTACTCAAATAGCAGCTGGGTGATGCATGCTGCAGAGTGGTTCTGAGGTGGGCCTCAGATTAATTTTGACTACTACATTATAGTAGTGTGTATAAATGACAATCAGTAAGTTCTAATTCCTCCCTTCATGTGGAGAGCTAGGTTATGTAGAATTAGTGTAAACAGTAGGAAAGATAAAACCTTAAGATATTAACATAAGATTTACAAAAGTGATGGTATCTTTATGTAGAATGAAAAAAAAAAAATTGTGTCAATTTTTGGTAATTCATTTCATTTTATATTTCCCTGCCCATGGCAAGGAGGTTGGAACTAGATGATCTTTAAGGTCCATTCCAACCCAAACCATTCTGTGGTTCTATGATTCTGTATTTTAAAACATCTGTGGCCCATTTCTAACTCATAGATAACCTGAATCTTGAAAACTCGACCTTAGGTGTTTGAATGTTTTAATTTTGTTAGAATTCATGGAAGTTAATCAGACAACTGAGTGTTGTCCAGTGTCTCCTCTCTGTAAATACTAGATTATTATGTTGTGGTTAATGTGCTGAGTTCTTTGTGCTTTGACTTAATAGCCAAAGAAAAGAATTAATTGTCACATTTTAATAAGAAAATAAGTAAGTAAACATTTTATCTTTCCCCTTAAATATTACCGTCTCTTTTTTTCTAGTCCAGGATAATATGTAGGCTGGTAATAAATATCTGTTGCCTATCAAGTCTTATATTGACCCTCTAACCACAAAACAAACTGGGAAAAGAGAAATATTATCATCTTTTTGGGACATGACTTTTGGTCTCAAAGGTTTGATTACATTTTCAGATGTGACAGTGAATATAGAGAAAATGTAAAAAAAAAAAAAGAGAAAAAAAAACCAACAAAAATTGCATTTTCTATGTGAAAATTCCAGTAGGTACAAGGAGGAAAGATGGCCAAATATTTCATACTCAGGATTTTTAATTACTTCCCCTAGGCGTAAATATAACCTTTTACATCTAAAGTCACTTGTTAATAAATTCTCGTGACCAGTTTTTAAGGAGATTTATACACCGAAAATATTTTTAATGTAACTGAAGGAAGTACAGTGCAAGAAAAATAAGATGTTTTTCTTTCCCCTACAAATTATGAAAGGAAGAATGTGTGTGGTAACTGTTGGTTTGCGAGACATAACAGGTACCCTGTGCATTCCCCAAAGAGCATATACTTCTCATCTGAACAATTTATCAATCTTGTGGTGTTTTCTGTATTTTTGAAGCAAAATAAGTACCATTGTTTACACTGTGTACACTTTAGGCCAGCCCTTTGTAGCAAAATACTAAGCTGAGGGTATTTTATACTTTCAGTTTACATAAAAAGCTTTGAGATTAAAGAGAAACAATTTTACACTGTGGTTATAAATTTCAAGTTTCTTAAAGCTTTTTTAGACTTGTGACAGAGTCTTTAAATTTTAGTTGGGTTTTGTACATTATTTTGTATATTTTATTTAAAGTACTCCTAACTGATGTATCTGGATTTAAAACGTCAGAAGCAATTAGGTGTTACATTTAATACAGATGAACATTAGGTAGTATTAACTGTTAATTTTATTATAAAGGAAATGAAACGTCAAAGATATATTTTATCATTATGCTTCACAATCAGTGCTCTACATTACTTTATGCAAAGAAGAACTTTCCTAACGTTAATATCATATTTCCTAAAAGTTAACAGTTTTGTAAACTGAAGTTACAAACATTCTGCACAACCATTTCATATGTAATTTTTTCATGCATACTTACGTATGCAGATAGGAAACTGAAGTAATTTTTAATCTGCAATGAATCCCTATTATAGATATTTCCAAATCTAAATCTGGTTGGCTTCATAGCATCTCAAGTACATTAACTTGTGTTAGCAGGTGCACATTTTACCGCTGGAATTAGAAACATTCTGCCAGTCTGTTCTGCATAACATTCTGAATCCACTTTTCTGTCTTAAAAGGATCGTAAATTTCAATGTCCTTTATTTGACTCAGTGGGATATAGCTGTTGTAAGTAATAGGGCACAGATGTGCAGTAGTATCTTGTTTAATGGCATTTCACTGTTCATTCCCTTTGCCACCATTAAAAATTTTGCTTTATTGTAATTATCAGTGCAAAGTGTATTTACCATGGTAGAACTCCAGTGTTAGAATAGTTTTTTTCTTACAATATACTTTCTTTGGTTAGGTTTGTGTATGTGTTGCTGATTACATTAGCAATTGGTGTTAAGTCATTATTTATCACATTCTTTCACGAGAGCAGTAATAAAAGTGTGTAATCTAGGAGAAAAAGTTAATTTGTCAAAGTTAAGTAAGCATGATGTTTAGGTCCTATTTTTCAATTTTATAACTGTTTTATTGCAACAATATTTGTATTTAAGTCTTCATTTTAATGCCTTGTGGTGTTTTTTTATGCATGTCACTGAATTGTCATCCCGCAAGAATTGATGTGCAGCATAGGGTATTAAATCTACATAATGATTTTGAAACAGAAAAATAGTTGATGGTAAAAATGTAAATGTTTTGCAAAAATTCCTTATAAAAAGAAAAGTTTTTGTAGTAATATTTCACTTGTAAATTTTTCTAAAAAAAAATGGAAAAGGAAAAAAATGAGAGTAACGTTTCCCCACATGTAGAATTTAGAAATTAATTCTGCCAGCAAAGCCTGTAAGGCATTAATCTGACACTTTTACAATGCTGATTTGTATAATTTTTTGGTGGGTTTGGAACTAAAATCATGTACAAGTTGTTGCCTGCAATAATATTTTGCAAGTAACCTATTAAAATTCCCTTGAGTTTAAAAGGTTTCTTCATTTAATTGCTTACAATATAAAGCAGCAATAAATTATGTTTGTATGATAATCTGTTCATCAAGAAGAACACTAGAAAACAAATGCTTCTCAATGGGGAAAGGTTGGCAGCAGCTTCTGGATTTGTGTAATTAAGACCTGTACTTGCTGGTCAGCGTTTCCCAACTGGCAGACTCCCAGCAGGGAATTAAACCAGCATATTCTAGCTCAGCATGAATTCTGTGGGGTTTGTTCAGCTCTTGCTAATGGAAGCTACGGTTGTTCCTCAATACACCAAAGGAATATTTCCTCTTTTTTTTCCAAAGGGAAAAATTTCCTAAGGTAAGGAATATGTATACACACACACAGACACACAGATGAAATACAAATTTAGAAAATGGAAGATAATTCAGTTTGACAGAGATAAATAATAGAAGCGTCACTGTATTGCACACAGGGAGTAATACAACAAAGAAATGGAAACCTAAAAGTACTGACTTCAACTCATAGAAAATATATTGAGCTTTCTTAGTGGAAGTCGGCAGGCTCCTGCATTTATGTTATACTAAAATAACTTTCATGGTATGCCAAATTGCTAATGATATTGTTATACTGATTTTTTTTAAATGCTAAACGTTTTTATGCTAGATTTTACTATACTTTTGCAGTGAATAAGTAATGCTGTTTCACAAAGGAAGAAATACATAGAGAATCACAGGATCATTTAGGCTGGAAAAGACCTTCAGCATTGTTGAGCTCAAGTGAAAAGTTAACACTACAAATCCCACTACTAAAATAGGTCCCTAACCACCATATATACACATAAGAAGGACACTTTCTTCCAATTTCCAAAAGAAGATGAATTTTTAATTTGGGATTCTAACCTCGTACAGCAAAACAGAATCATATTTCCTAATGGAGATATAAAATACATTATCTTTATTATGTGCTTGATTAAATACCTGTTACAATCTCAGTAACCTCTATTTGAATGTCAAACTTCTGAACTCAGTCTATGTCATAATTCAAAGTAAATGGACATCTGACCAACTAATATGTCTTTATTGACCAATTGTTTAGTATTGTGGCACTGGTGTACTTTGAAGCAAATTCTGCATTGCTAGTCCTCTGCTTACACCATTTCAAATATAAAATATCAGAAAGCAACAAATTCTTACATAAGGATGGAAGTGCATGCTACATTTTACCCTTTTAGTCCTTCAACTCTGATCATTCTACTCTGGGAAGCATGAAGTGTGACACCAAATTGAGTATTTCTGTCTGCAACTGTAAATTCACTACCATTGCTAAAATTATTTAAAGTTATATTTTTTATTATTCCATTAGCTTTATTTTCTGTCCGGCAAGGTAGCAAATATCAGGATTAATTCATATTGAACTTTCTAATGCCTTCAATGCCCCTGCTTCCCATTCCTTTTCCTTTCCCCAAAGCTATTTGCATTCCCTGATATCCTAAGATTTGTCAATGAAAATGGAGGTGCTGTGGGGACCTAGAGCTGGCATGTGCTATCTTTGCTTGCTAGAATACCTTCCATGGAGAGAGGACAGTGAGATACCTTTTCTAGAAGAGCCTCACTAAAAATGACCAGAGGCTATCACAAGCAGGTGGATTGGTGCTTTGCCCAACTACTCTGCATGTAGTGATGGGCATTTTTCTTTTCAGTTTATTATGGTTTGTTGGATGGTTTTCACAGCAAGTACCAAAAATTGCTTGCTTTTAAATTTGCAGGTGAAGAAACATAAGCATTTCTTTAACTTACATGAGCAGTGTACAATTCATAATATAAGATTATGAGATTCACAATATACAAATTCAAAGCTATACCTATCGTTTCTACTTCTGTGTATGGAAAATGCCTAGTCTTGAGCATTTAACAATTTCTTAACAATATTTTAGCACAACATTTTAAAAAATATGTTTCAACCTTCATAGTTTGTCCTAGGAAGGAGAAACTGTTCTTAACTGAAGTGTATTGCAGACGATAAATATTCAGAGATTTTTTTTTTTACCACATACACATTTTACAGCATTTCTGGACTTTTTCACTTTCTCTCTTGCATCTTTTCCCTCATGCATCTGTGCTGTATCCTAGCCTAGGTTGCCCTTAAGACCTCTCTCGTTTCATTTTCAAATGCTATAGTTTTTTATTTGAATAACCTCTTGCTTCTTGCTAAACACATTGCAGTAACACATAGACCAGACAAAAAAAGTACTCTCTCTTAAATATTTATGTTGGAAAACTCCTTTGTAAAGTATTTCATTTGAATGAGATCCCTGTTCCATCCCCACATATTATGGAAACTTAGTCCAAGCTAAGCAAGAGTAAAATAAAAGTTTGCAGGGCAGGGAGTGTTTATCAAAAAATGTTTGTGCTGCTGATCTAAAATTCTGTTGAGCATTTATTTTTATGTTGCTTTTAGTTGAATGCATAGCTTTGTGTCACTTGTATGTATTTTAAAGGAAAGTCTTGGACTAAATTCCAGGAAGAGCCCAGTCTCAAAGCTGGCTGACCTTTTGGTGTTGACACATTTGTCAAAGTTCTGAAAGAGTTTTAAAACTGCTAAAAGCAACTAGCAAGAGAAGTATTCTCTGCATAGACCTAGACACATTCAGATTTCTTTAAAAAGTAAGTGAATTAATGGGGTATTGATTTGCTTTCACAGCTCAATTTCCTAACTTAAACTGATGCTGATAGGTAATAAGTGTGTCTGCTAAGTGGGCATATACATCTTCCAGGACTTAAAGGTTCTTGAGTTTGTACATCAACAAATATATAAAACACTATCCTATTGCTAACTCCTTTTTTTGTCAGTTCTACTTCAGTCTTGCAAATAGAGATTCTCTGCTTACAGTTTTAAAAATCTAAGGGATTAATATGCAAAATTAAACAGGTGAGTGAAGAAAAACAAAGAAAGTGAGAGTCAAACCAAATGAAGTGTTTTTTTCTAGTCACGCATTTTACTTTTGTACTGTTGTAATTTTTGCTTAGGCATGCCAGATTTTCATCATTTTATGGTAGTTCCTAACAGGAAACTTCCATAACTGGATATGGAAGAAAAGTTCATTTAAAGGAGAAAAAAAGGTAGCTAGAGCATAAACAGGATTCTGGTTGGTGTACCTTTTCCCCCTTAGGTCTTCAGCCACTAAAGTTTACTGCTGCTCATAAAGGGAAAAAAGTCAAGATAATTGAAGGAGGCAAGAATTACCTGAGAGGGATGAGAAGGGTGATAAAATACTTAATTAGGAAAAAAAAATTAAAAAGTACATTACAAAATAGGAAACTGAAGAACTAAAAGAAACCTGAATGGAGTCTGGAACGATACTACGCGAACAGGAAAAGCAGTAGTTACCATTGTACAATTGTACATCATAGTACATTGTACTACAAGTAAGTTACCATGTTGAGCTAGAAGGAGGAGGAGAATAGGTAGGATTTTCCCTTTGCAAATACACATTTTTTAATGCTGTTGAATTTTGACACTGGTCTTGCACGTGGTGCTGGCAGCTTCTTTCTGTCTTTAGCAGAAGTCAGTACGCAGTAGATGCACTATTGAAAGGCCTTTGAAAGTGGAAATCCTTGTTAGTGTTTATTTTTCTAAACTACTGGATTTCCAGACAGAGTAGAATATGGTTAAAAGTAGAATCTCCTGGGAGCTGTGCATGGGCATAATAAATGTCAGTCATCCTGGATGCTACCATCTGTTTACATTAAGAGAAGCAATCAATTTTTACAGATTGTCTTAAACCAGAGAAATTTTTCTACTTACATTAAAAAAAATTCAATTTCCCTCAGTTTTTTTTTCTCTTCCTCTTTTATGGCAGCATGAAACCACACAAATAAAGTTAGTACCCTTGATGGAATAAATACTCTGGTTTAAATGGTAAGAGCTTAAGACATGAAATAGTCATACATTCTCTTAAATATGAGCAGAAGTGATTTCACTGGCATCCAGCATCAACTTACTGAAAACATTCAAGTGGTGTAGTTCAGATATATCATAGTAGATATGACTTTTGCATTAAACTAAGTCTGCGCTTCCACATTGGCACCTCTAAGTTTCACTTTTGTTGAAATAAATGCCTGAAGCCTCTTCTGAAACTAAGATTGAAACCTTTGGGTAGTCCTCTATTTTTACACTTGCAGCTTTCAAAAGTAGTTTGGCATTGAGGATCACCTAGAAACTGCTATGATTGCTACTCATTATTGCTATTATCCAGTAATAATGAGTGATTGCACCCTTGTTCTTCCTTTAGTTGTAACTCTTCAATAGCCTCTGTTCTGCTTGTTTTAGCACAGCAGTCTGTTACCACAGTTAGAATAAAATTTCTCTCTTTTAAGAGCTCTAGTCTATATTAGATTATCTAATTAATTGGTGGTAGCTGACTGATCATGTGGTAAAATGCACATAAAGAGTAGAGAGCTAGAGAACAATGGCCTATGTAACAAGCCAATATGTAAAGAGGCATTAGTCGCAAAAATGCTAAATTTAATCCTGTTTCTATTTGATCTCTTCCCTCCTTTCAAGTTCTGCTTGTGCCCTGCAAAAAAAAAAAAAAAAAAAAAAATCATCTGTGGTCTTGAGGAGATACCTAGCAAACACACAGCAACACATGCAGTGAAAAGAATCTGACTGAGACAAATATTTATTGCAACAAACCCTTACCAGTTGGACAGCAATGATACATGGAGGAAAATCAAAAGTGAAAGTTATTGTGGAAGATGATAACAGATTTCAAATGTGTCACGGGCTCAGAAAAATAATTTGGAGATTACCTTTTTGTCATATTGAGGAAATAAAAAGTGCATGTACCACAATAATCTGTATGAATCCCTTCATTTGAATGACACAAAAAAATGTACCAGGTGATCCCTCAGCTGAACTAACTGAACAAAGCTTCCCACAAATATTCTACAGGCAGTTTTTAATAAGGATCAGAAAATTACTTTTTGAGGGTGCCAACCTTTTTCATTTCAGAGAACAAAAGCGTCTGTTATACTACTTTGCTGAGATCATAGAGATCAATATCTTCTTCACATATATCTAGACAACTGTCACCTTATATCCCTCAAAATGTATTATTATGATCTCAAATTACTGTTGAGCTTGTCTGTTAACCATGTGTTAATTGTCCTTCTGACTGGCCAACTAAGAGATTCAAATATCACTCTATACATTGTGTTGAATATGTCTATTCACTGTGCTACAGCTGCAGCAGCTAACTAGATAATTTGCATTGAAGCTTTTACCCATACTCTTGCTGAAGTGCGCTCCTAGAAGATTTTCAGCTGAGTATTTGGGATAAGATTTAAAGAAACAAAAGGATTATCAGAAAAGAATAAGACAAATAAAGCTTGAGGACAGATTATGAGGAGAGTCACTGAGGTTACAGATGTCATGAAGAGACTTTGGGTCAACTTACAGAATTTTTCATGATTGTTTAATTATAAATCTTTCAAGTTTTCTTTAAAGCGTGTTTTATTTAATTTCATCACAGGAAATGGGGAAATTACTTGCCTTCAATAGGTGGATAGATTAGATAGATAGATAGATTAGATAGATAGATAGATAGATAGATAGATAGATAGATAGATAGATAGATAGATAGATAGATAGATAGGCAGAGAGATAGAGAGATAGATGATAGACAGATGGGATGTTTTCATCAGTGCTCATTTAAGTTTGTAGACTCCTCTGGCTCCAAGAGGCAGGTTTGTCTCTGAGGAAGCCTGGAAAAACCCCTGCACTTACACCAAGACAGGTGTTTTCTCTGCCACTGTGCAATTCTAGAAAAGAAATGTAGTTCAATCTTAGCTATGAAGAGCTGTATTACACAGATTCATGTCTCCAAAGAGCAAGAGGAGTCAAAAAAGAAAAAAAAGATTTCTCTTTCCGTTTCCTGGAGAAAGGTGGAAAGTGCTTTGAAAGTTGGTTACATGCTAAGTGTTGACCAAGTGAAGCATGAAAAGCAAACGGATGGCACTGGTGAGGGAGCCAAGCTCCAAGCCCTAGCAACACTGCTGAATTCTGGCTGACCCCTGCAGAGGGGAAAGTAATCGCCTTCTCTTAGAATATGAGAACAAAGGTGCCCACAGAAAAGAAATCAGGGGAAGAAATGCAATGTCCCCTGTGCTGTAAAATTCATCAGGTGGCACTACAGTTTGCTGCACAAAGAGAGCAAGCCAGCTCCAAAGGTCTGTGGGGCAACAGCCTGGCACAAGGTGGATTGCTGGGCATTGCCTCACTCTTTGTACTCAGCTCCTGAGTGCTACATGCAGCAGTGCAGGGCTCTGTGTGTTGCCCGATCCGAAGAAAACACAAACAACCGAAGTCGTTTATGCGGTGCTTTATTGAGGGCCCGGGAGCCTGTGGACTAGCGTCCAAAGACAGAGCCCCATTTCACAGAAAAATCACAGGGTTTTTATATGTTTTCTACACGATTTCTTCATCATCATAATTTCTTAATTCTCTCTCACTACCTGGTACGATTATCTCTCTGACATTTAAATTTTGCCAAGAGTACATTCCTAGATTATCTCCTAGTTACACTGCTTACTTTGCAATATCTGCCGTATAGTTCATCTGCAGGTTACATGTGGCCTACCAAGCCTTAGCATAACTACTACTAATGTCAAACTAATGCTAACTAATATAGTTTATTGAACTAAATGGCAACAATTCCCCCCCTTTTGAGCATTCTTCAATCTTCTGCAAGAATGCTCAACTCTTAGTCATCGTTGGTTCTTTCAAATGCTGGATTATCCTGCCCAACGACATCTTCATACTTCGGAGGAAGTCGACGTCTTTCATCGAGGCGTATCTCATTGGTTCTTGTCAAGGCTTTTATCACTCTTCTGGTGCGTCTTGTTTCTTTTTCAATGACTCCTAGAACACACTTATAGGCTAACCAAACAATTAATAGCAAAACTACAAATAACAAAATGTACTGTACTATTGACGAAACCCATCCAGAAACCTGAAGTCCTAGGGACTCAAATATAGCTCCGATCCAATTATGTTGTGCTTCTTTTTCAATTTCTCTTGTTTTGGATTCAATCGTTTCCAATTGAGAAATATCTTTTTCTACTTCAATGGTCACATTTGGAATATGGATGCAGCAATGGTCAATTTTCGTTTTCAGATATTGACACACACCATGCTCTTTTAACAATAGCATATCTAGTGCCATCCTGTTCTGTAAAGTCATTCGAGATGTGGCTTGCAATTGCAAATTTATGTCTTTAAATCCTTTCTTGGTGGCTGCTGCTAATCTCTCAGTTTGCCCTAGCAGTTTGTATAGCATTTCTCTGTTCCTGTAGGAGGCTATAGGTGCAAATAGTGATTCTAGAGCCCATCCAAACTTAACTCCACCATCTGGCTCGTGCCATTCATTTTCTAACTCAGTGAATGCATCTACTTCTCTTTTCTTCCGGTTGGGTTTTAGTTTTGATTGTTTCCACAGGGGACAGAGGGTTGGGACTCCTAGAGTTATTTGTGTCACAGGTCCATCTACAGGAATATGCGTAGTCCATTGTCCATGTCCCATTACCCAAACTAAATTTCCTGGACTTTCAATAGTGGTAATTCTACAGCTTACAGCTCGTCTAATTCCACTGTTTCCAGATGCTTCTCTTGTAATTGTATGATTAAATTTCCTGCATTCGCATCCCCACTTAAGCAATACTCTAAGAGGTGCCAGGCTAATTTGGCTTTCAGGGGTATCACATGTAATAACTTTGGTACAATTCCAGTTTTCTTTAGCTGCTTTAATTTCTCTTGTGGAGGTCTCTGTTTTATAGACTTCTTTTGAGGTATGATTTTTACTTCCTGTCCATTGTATACACCAATCTACTGCCCCAATATAGCTATAATGTTCTAACAAACTCGGACCCCATATGGTTTTCCATTCGTCCCACAATGTGGTTTTGCTCGTAATATTTTGACAATCTTGTAACTCATCATAACTACACCACCCTAGATCATTAATCCCTCTCATACGGGTGAATTGGCTGCTGGGCAGTTTCATGCAATCTTCTTCAGGTCTGATAACTACTCTTTGGACAGTCTTTTGACATACCATAGATGTGCTGTCTGCCGTTTCAGGTAGTAATGGAATGGGGATTATTCCCCACGGAATTGGTTCTCCTGCTGCTTGTGGGAGGGGCAAGCATGCCGTAATTCGAGACACATTTTGGACCTTTCCAAAATCCCTGATCAATCCTACTACTAAATTCTCTTGTTCATCACTTCGATATGCTGCCACTTCTGTATCTCTCAGTTCTCTATGCTTCTTTTGTGCATCCTTACCCCAAATTGTGACAATTTTTGCTTCTGGACAATCAGCACCTTTCTTCCAGGTTGCTGACACGTTCTGGACTTCAGTTTTCCGGTCATAAGTCAGGTTCCCATCCATCTTTTCCACTGGTTCGGTACCTGCAACTACCATAGAACCGTTAACAAGAATTGGTTTCGTCATTACCAGTAACAATATAATCAAAAAGGCTACTTTTTGCGAAAAATCATTTGTGTTGGGGAGACTAGTTGAGTCTCCCATTGTACAGGGACTTTCTTGACTCGGGTGTAATGGATCCATGAGTCGATTCCTTCGACCTTTACTGCAGTATAAGTTGTCAGGATCACTTGACGGGGCCCGTCCCATGTCTCTTTCAAGGGGTGGGTGGACCAATTCTTCACGTACACTTGGTCTCCTGGTTGAATGTCATGCACCGGATTCTCCAGTGGCATAGGTCGGTTCCACTGCAAGGCTCCCCTTAAAGCATTAAGAGTTTTGTTTAGTGACATGATGTAACTAAATATTGTCTGATCACCCTGCACGTGCAAGTCTCCTTTCAACACATTAGCATGGTATGGTTTTCCATATAGAATTTCGTATGGACTAACTCCCACTCGCTCCCTGGGTTTGATTCTGATTCTGAGCAATGCTAATGGCAGTGCCTGTGGCCACTGTATCTTTGCCTCTTGGCAAATTTTCTTAATTTGTCCCTTAATTGTTTGATTCATCCGCTCCACCTGACCACTCGATTGAGGTCGCCAAGGGGTGTGCAAGTCCCAAGATATGTCTAGTATCCTGGCCACTTCTTGTACTATTCCTGCTGTAAAGTGTGGGCCTCTATCTGATGACAGTCCTAGAGGTACCCCAAATCTTGGAATGATTTCTTTCAACAGTGTTTTAACCACTTCCTTCGCTTGATTGGTGCGACAAGGAAAGGCCTCAGGCCATCCTGAAAAAGTGCATACATACACTAAAAGATACTTAAAGTTCTGTGCTTTCGGTAATTCTGAAAAATCTACTTGCCAGTAATCTCCTGGTTCTGGTCCTACTCGTAATTTCCCTAACTGAATCTGTTTCCTAACTATTGGGTTATTTTTCAAACAAGTTGAACACATGGCATTCACCCGTTTTGCCAATGTTAACATCTGGTTAGAAATTACTTCTCTTTTTAGAAATGTTACCAACGCTTCTGCTCCCCAATGGCATTTATTATGTTCCGTCTCTAAGATGGCTTTCATAATTCGGGCGGGAACTACAACTTGTCCCATGATTGTTACATACCATCCAGTTGCATTCTTCTGTGCTTTCAGCAGCGATGCTAATTTTTCATCATCCAGGGAATACTTCGGTTCCTGAGTTAAATGTGGAGTTACAGGACTCACCTTAGTGGGTATCAGGGCCATTTGAGTCCACACTTCTCTGGCCACTTCTCGTGCTGTGACATCAGCTAATTTGTTTCCCCGATATATTTTTCCTTCCTCCTTCTGGTGACCTCTCACATGCATTATTGCAACCTTTTTAGGTTGGTGTACTGCATCTAGCAAGGCTAGAATTTCAGTTCTATACTTGATAGTAGTTCCTTGGGAGTTCAATAACCCTCGTTCTTTCCACAAGGCGCCATGAATGTGCACAACCCCAAAAGCATATTTAGAATCAGTCCATATATTCACTTTCTTTCCAGAACTTAACATTAGGGCTCTAGTGAGTCCAATGATCTCGGCTCGCTGAGCTGATGTTCCAGGAGCCAAAGCTTTTGCTTCCACTACAGTGGTAACTGTTACCACTGCATATCCCGCATACCTGGTACCGTTTTCTACAAAGCTGGACCCGTCGGTGAACAATTCCCAATCCGGATCCTCCATTGGAACATCTTTCAAATCTATTCGGCTGGCATACACTTGTTCAATCACCTCCATGCAGTCATGTGCTAATTCTCCTTCTTCTTGCTCACTGCGGAGAAATTCTGCTGGGTTAACATGATTAGTCATTTTTAGATCTACATCATCCTGTTCTCTCAGAATTGCTTGGTATTGCAGCATTCTGCTGGATGAAAGCCAGTGACCCCCCTTTTGTTCCAAGACTGCCAGTACCATGTGAGGCACAAATACCTCTATTTTCCTTCCCAAAGTCAATTTCCTGGCTTCCTGGATGAGGATCACTGTGGCCGTAACTGCCCGCAAGCATGACGGCCAACCAGCACTTACTGTATCTAGTTGCTTCGAGAAATACCCTACCGGGCGTTTCCAGGAACCAAGTCTCTGAGCTAGCACTCCCAGTGCCAATTTCTGTCTCTCATTCACATACAACTGAAAGTCCTTGTTTAAATCTGGAAGGCCTAATGCCGGAGCTTCTTTCAATGCCTGTTTCAAGTCTTCAAAGGCCTTTTTCCTCTGTCGATTCCAGCTCAACTGCGGTTCTTTCAACGCTTCATATAATGGTTTAGCTAGAAGTCCAAAATTCAGAATCCACAGCCTGCACCACCCTACCATTCCTAAAAAGGACCTTAGTTCTTGATGGTTCCTGGGAAGGGGAATAGCACAAATAGCTTCCACTCGATTGACTCCCAACCGTCTCTGGCCTTGGGTGATTTCACATCCCAAATATATTACACTTTCTTTTATCAGCTGTGCTTTTTCTTTTGACACTCGGTAGCCAGCTTGGCCCAGCATATTCAACAGAGCAATAGTCAATTTCAGACACATTCCTTTTTCTGCTGTCGCTAAAAAGATATCATCCACATACTGGAGAATGACATAAGAGGAAGGTAACTCTCTTACCCTCAGCAGTCTTCCATTCTTCCAATTCCTTTGCCAATTGATTTCCAAATATTGTAGGGCTGTTTTTGAATCCTTGCGGCGCAGTCGAGACCCAGGTGAGCTGTCCTCTTTCTTCCAGTATCAGGACTCTCCCATTCAAAGGCAAAATATTTCCTGCTTTCCAATGCCAGAGGGATGCAGAAGAAAGCATCTTTCAAATCAATAACAGAAAACATTTAAATGTTTTCTGACACAGATGTTAATAAAGTTTACGATTGGCAACCACTGGGTGAATGTCTTTGGTAATGTTATTAATTGCCCTCAAATCTTGCACTAGCCGATACTTACCATTGGATTTTCTAACTGGAAAAAATAGGAGTGTTAAAGTCTGATTCACATTCCTGCAAAATTCCTTGTGCTAAAAACTGAGTTATCAAAGGAGCGACACCCTGTTTAGCTTCTAACTTGATTGGGTATTGTTTTAATTCTCACTGGCTGAGCTCCTTCTTTTAATTCTACTACCACCGGCTGAGCAGCTTTTGATTTTCCTGGATTCCCCAGTCTCCCATACCCAAGGTACTACAGCTTGATCTACTTCAATAGGAATTAGGAGAGGGATCAATTTCTTTTATTACAAACAATTTAGCAATTTCCTCTCCCGGAAACCTCTAATTTTCCCCTCCCATTTTCGAATATGATTCTGACATTTAATGATGACAACAAATCTCTGCCAAGCAATGGCTTGGGGCAATTAGGCATGTACAAAAAACTGATGATCTAATTCTTTTCCTCCAAATCTCAAATTTTAATGGTTGCAAAAAGGGTCTCTCTTCTAATTGTCTCCCGTTGCCCCCACTACCTGTATGGTAGTAGTAGTATCGCTGATAGGTCCTAACCTTTTGTTTAAAACTGAATGCGTTGCCCCCGTACCCACGATAAACTCTTGTTCTTTCCCATCAATATCAATCCTGACCCTTAAGTCCTGTTCTAGTCAGCTTTGATTCTGATAATTTCCCAATACAAATGCTTGGGCGCCACTTACTGGATTCACAGGATAACCTGTTGGTGCATTCACTGGCATTCCTCCCAATCCAGCTTTCACTGGGCACTCATTCTTCCAGTGTCCTATTTGACGAAAGAACGCACATTGATTGGGAGCAATCTCTCCTTGCTGGGGACTAGGAGGGGCCATCCCCCGTCCTCCAAATTTAACATTCTGGAATCCTGCCCTGCCGCGTCCAGAACCACGACCGCGCCCGAAACCACCTCTGCCTCCCCCCCTTTCACTGGCTTGCTGCATTATAGCTAGTATGTTCGCTCTGCTGTTTCTTGGCTGTTTCTTTCTCCCTGTTATTATAAACTTGTCCAAGCCACTTCTAGCATTTTATCCAGGTCCCGAGTATCTTGTCCTTCTAATCTCTGCAGTTTTTTTTTCCGAATATCTTTCCTGTGTTTGACCCAAAAAAGATTAAAGCAAGCTGCAATTTCCCTGCTTCACTGTCAATTTCCAAATCAGTGAAGCGTCTAGCAGTTTCTTTAAGTCTTTCTAAAAACGCCGAGGGGGATTCATTCTTATCCTGCCTGCCTGACAGAATACAGTTTCGACCAATTTAGCGTCTTTAGGCATCCCAGTCCTGATTCCTTCTACTAACAACTCCTGGTACATCTTGATGGATTCCATTCCTCCGACCCTGTTTGGATCCCACCCTGGATCATCGCTCGGAACTAAGTCATTTACTGTTTCTACTGTACAACGCAGCCTAATCTCCTCCTCTCGAGCACGCTCTTTCATTGCCCGTACCACCATCTCCTTTTCGGTGGAATCCATCAAAGTATCCAGCAAAACCTGCATGTCATTCCAATCTGGATTCTGGGTTTTAATTATCATTTTGACCACCCGTGCTACCCTCTCCGGATTCTCACGGTAACAGCCTGCTGACTGCTTCCAAATCACCAGATCCCCTGGGAGAAAGGCACTTTCACAAGTACTTTCTCTCCTTGGGGTCCTATAGCTTCTCTTAAAGGGGCAATAAGCTGGGATTCCCCGTAATTTTTACGTCCTCTGTCTAGTGCGTGCCGCAAGCGGAGTATTTCGCCGATTCTGGGGAGTAACAGGGGAAGGGGTTTTAGGTCGGATAACAACTTTCTTAACATTCCCCGGTACTATGCCGTTAAATTTGCCACCTCTTCCTCCTCATCCTCATCCTCATCCTCAGTACTGGTTTCTGGTAACGGTGGATACAAAGAGGAATGGGGTGAGACAGAGGGAAGAGGTGAGACAGCAGGAGGGGTTAAGACAGCAGGAGGGGTTAAGACAGCAGGAGGGGTGGGTGAAGCAGGGAGCGCACCGGGTGACACCATTAAAGACAAATCCTCCTCTGGTCGAGAGGTTAAGGCCAAGCACTGAACACATTTAGATCCTTCTTTACAACCCCCGCACTTGGATTCTTTCATCTCTAATACCATTATCCCACACTCAGTCTGCCACTCCTTCTTACGGCGCAGTAAATGGAACAGGTCTAAATACTGTATTTCATCCCATTTTTCATTTTTCCTCCAGATAGCGCATTAACGAATTTATGGTGTCCAAAATCTACAGTACCATTCTCTGGCCATGACGGCCCTTCTCGCCGATATTCGGGCCACCAATGATTACAATAGTCAATCATTTTGTCCTTACTCATCTCCTGGAAAAACCTTTCACTTTTCCACCTCTTCAGTAAACATCCCAGCGGGGTATTTTCTGGGATACCTTTATTAGACTGAACCATAAACTTAAGTGTCTTGAATGGCATTTTATACCTTACTCACAGCCGTACAAAAACTCAGTAACCAATAGCAACAACCCAATATGCAGCAATATATGAAACAATAAAAACCACAATCAATATTAACAGTCCAACAAAATCAATCATACCACGCACTCACACAACAATCACTTCAATACTGAGGGAGTTTCCTTTTTAGCAGCAACAAATTCAACTAACAAATTATATCCAAAATAAACAAACAAAAGGACTAAATACCAAATAAATACCAGATAAATACCAGACCAATCCAACTTGCCGCCTCTCGACGCCGCCAGGGGCAAGTGCCCGGACCTGCGCAGCTTTCGCCGCGTCTGACAGCCGGCGCCTAGGCTTCCCAGAACCAACCAGAACGTCTTAGCCCAACCCTGCGAGGATCGCCGCCTCGTCTTATGAGCAGGCAACCCAAACCAGAAAGAAATAAAGCACCTTCGGGCTTACCTTTTGCAGGTCGTCCGTCAGGTGCGGGGGTCGGGCACGAACCGATGACTCCCCGAGAATCACTCGGTGCCGGCGTGGAGTGGATCAGAACGCGAAACCGCCCCAGGCACCTTCGGAGTCCTGCCGCGGTCGCCAGAAAACTGTTGCCCGATCCGAAGAAAACACAAACAACCGAAGTCGTTTATATGCGGTGCTTTATTGAGGGCCCGGGAGCCTGTGGACTAGCGTCCAAAGACAGAGCCCCATTTCACAGAAAAATCACAGGGTTTTTATATGTTTTCTACACGATTTCTTCATCATCATAATTTCTTAATTCTCTCTCACTACCTGGTACGATTATCTCTCTGACATTTAAATTTTGCCAAGAGTACATTCCTAGATTATCTCCTAGTTACACTGCTTACTTTGCAATATCTGCCGTATAGTTCATCTGCAGGTTACATGTGGCCTACCAAGCCTTAGCATAACTACTACTAATGTCAAACTAATGCTAACTAATATAGTTTATTGAACTAAATGGCAACATGTGCAGACAGAGGTACCCGTTTAGAAGGTACATTGATAGTAGATCTCAACTCATAGCCCCATCCTAGATGTTTTCTTGAAAACAATCCATGATCACAGGGATCTCCAGATGCCCATGCCAAGAGCAGGCACATATTTTATAAGGTTGTTTTTGCATTAGTCACATGGCAGAAATCAGCTTTTCCTGGGCTGTCTACAGAGATGTTCTACGGCTTGGGCAGACTACCATGAGCTGGTAGAGACAAGAGCGGCCTGTAAGTGTCAAACTGAAGAAACCTCAGAGAGAAACCTATCACACACCAAGCAAAGCTGGCTTCCCTCACAGCTGATTTAATGGGTGTTTTTCTCAGACATCCACCGATACTTTGCTTTCACTGGGTTGAAAACATGCATTATGAAAATATCTGTGTTTTGTTTGTGCTTAATCAGATGCAGTTAGGCAGCTTTAGCAGCTGTGAAGTTGGGAAGGCAACCACTAGTGACTTGTTCTTTTTTTTCTGCAACAAGCAAGCCGAGAAGAAGTTTTAAATCCCGGTAGGAAATGTTTCTTACACAGTGAGCCTAGCTTCAAAAAGCTGCTGTCTGCCGTGGAAGAGGCGGTTGCTACTCTCACGGCCTTAAGTTTAACTAAGAGCTGCCCAAATAAAGCCGCTGTTGCTGCATGGCTTCCTCCTGAGCCCCTTGTCCTTGTGTCCCCGCAGCAGCGGGAGAGGGATCCGCAGGGACCTGTCCCTGGCATCCCCAGGGCGCTGAGGAGCAGGTACGGGCAGGCAATAAACAGTTAATTTATGCACTTTTGTACCCATTTGGGGAGAGAGATGCTGAGACAGGGATTCGTGTTTCACACGTTCCCTGCGGCGCGGAGGAGGATGCACCAATGTTGCTCCATAGGGACTCGAGGCTGTAAACGGTCCGGAATTCCCTCAAATCCCGCCGTGCTGTCGTGCCCTCCGCCCCCGGCCCCTCCCGCACGGCTCCGCCGCCCGCCCCCGGGGCCGTCCAGGCGGAGGGACCGGGCCGCCCCCGCTCCGCCGGCCCAGGGAGGGAGCAGCGCCGGCCCCGCGGTGCGGCGGCGGAAAGGGGCCGGGGAACGCCATCCCCAGGGAGACGGGACGCGGTGAGCTGGGGCTCGGGACGGGGAGGCGAGGGGTGTGTGTGTGGAGGCAATAAATGTCTGAGCCTGCGGCAGCGGAGCTGCGTCCCGAGCCCTCAGAGCGGCTCCCCAGGCGGCCGCGGCAGCGGCAGGTGAGCGGGGCCGCCCTGACCCCCTGTCCCCGGCAGAGCTCCCCTTTCCCCCGGCAGAGCCCCCTTTTCCTCGGCAGAGCCCCCCTTTTCCCCGGCAGAGCCCTTTTTCCCCGGCAGAGCCCCCCTTTTCCCGGCAGAGCCCCTTTCCCTTGTCGCCTCCGTCCCGCTGGAGGCAGCGGCCGGGCAGCGCCGGCGGCCGCCGCTGGTGCCTCCTGCCGGCCCATGGAGGGCTTTCCTCAGGGAATTCCAGAGCGTGTTCTTTCCCGCTATGCCGGGGTGGGATAGTGGGAAAATGCAGCGGGGTTGCGTTCCTTATTTTCAGTTCTGAAGGGTTTGTTATTTTGAAAACCTGAAGAGCGACCAGCAGCCAAGTCAGTGAGAATGTCGTCTCTCGATGGAATTTAGCGTCAGTCTGAAGCAAAAAAGTTTTTTGGTTGTTTTCTTGAGGGAACAGGGGTTGGACAAAACCTCAAGCTGATTCTACAGCCTTGGTTTTACCAGCAGAGCAGGTTCAAAAATTAATTCTTTGTGCACCTTTTCTTTGCATCACCGTGAGGCTCCACTTGTATCTCTTATCCAGTAAGCTGGATGCATTTTAAGAAGAGTTTAACTTTGATAGAAACCAAGAGGTAGAAATACTGATACTTTACAGTGTCAGTCGTCTTCCTGCCCTCTCCTCCCTTGACATTTACTTAGACAAAGGTCATTGATTTCTCTGCTGTACTGGCTCTGTGACATCTATGTTGAGAACTAGAAATACAAGAACTGTGTAAATCTCGGTCCCAGTTAAAATCTTTATAGCAAATGGGTTGTTTTCATGACTGTAGCATCCAACAGGGAAATCTGTGAATGCTTTAGTTGTGGAAAGCACAGCTCCCCTTCCCCCTCCCGTCCTTCTACCAATGGAGTCATGCTTATGCTATGGCAGGGATTCCTGCTATTTCTTACCTCTAGCTGCTGACCTATGCCAAGAGTAGGCTGACCTTCTCAGAGGAGATTATTCCTCTGCTGGGGAGCTGTCTCTGTCCCTCTTAGCCCTCTACCCTACACCATTCAGTGGGCTACAGCCTCATTTCAGGAGTCACTTAATGCTGTATATGCTTGTTGGTGTGACAGAATTAACCAATTTCTTGTTGGTAAGGTCCCAGACAGCACTCAGTTTGGCCTGTACTCAGTAATGGCTGTTAACTCTTTCAGGTAGGATAAAAGCAGCTTTCTTCAATGAAAATTTCAGTGCTGTATTTCTGAGCAAGCAGAGCAATTCACAGCAACTTGCAGAGCTGCCAAGTCATTAAATACAGAGCCTTGGCAAAGAAGATTCTGAAGAGTTAGTTTATTTTTGGACATGAAGACACAAATTATGATGAAATTACGCTGTCAGAAATATTTTTCTAGTTCTCACTAACTTAAAGAGTCAAGTATATACAGTTGGATGGAGCTAGGCCTGTGAGAACCTTGTCTCTCCTAAATGCAAAATGCTGGTATCTGGGAGGAGGACCCTGGTTCTATATCTGTTACCTACCAATCAGGCTCTCTGGAAGATAAGACTATATGGATTTTTGGCAGAGCAGAGATGACTAAATGTGATTATGTATATTAAAATATGGCACTGATGAAAGGTGTTAAGGCATATCCAGGGATGGTTTTCAAAAGATTATGTGTATGATCATATTTCCAATCCCAGAGGCTTGGGAAAGGTCACTGAATATCCATAGGGAAAAGCAAGTTTAGGAAGAAGAACAAAGAATATGTATGTTTGTGCAGTATAGGTGCTCTGGAAAACATTTTTTTGGATTTGAAACTTGCCTATTTATATGTGATGTTTTCTTCACTCTGTCCAAACTAAACATGCTGAGGTTCTGACTTCTATTATGCATCATTTGTTGGAGAGCTCTGATGGGCAGCTGAAGCCCTCCTCATCTTTTGTCTGTCTAAAGAGAAATGTGGCAGTGGAATTGTCAAACCAATAACCCACACATCACTTGATTTGGGTGCCACATGAGGTGGTGCAGAAAGCTGTCTGTGCTATGAGGAACACCACAGAGTGCCTTGGCATGGAGAACAGCAGCAAGGACCTCCAGTTTGGGGAGCTGGCTCAAACACTGCTCCAGCACACAGTGGTCTTCATAGAAGTTTTTATATCTGAATACTTGTGATAAAGCAGGGGAAAAAAAGAGAAAATAAGAAGAGAATGATATTTTAACTGGCACCAGAGACAACTTATGCAAAATAGCTTTTATTAAAATGCCTCCTTAAAAAAAGTAGCTATCCCACTTCTAATTCAATCATCAGAAGTGACTTGGTGCTGGAGGCTTAGTTCTGTGTAGCATGTCACTCTTCCTTTCTTTTTGTTGCCTTTTGTATAATGGATGTGACTGCTGTCATCTGAATTGTTTACTGCATGAAGGATATATTCTTCCTTGTGCTCAAGTCTCCCGAGCCATCCCCAGTACGGTGCAAGGTGATGTTCTTCTTGTCCAGGGTACGTCACTGTGAAAGATGAGGCATGAGTCACCTCCCCCGTGGGCAGTGATGAGTAACTGCCTCTCCTTCGTGAGCAACAATGTGGAGCTGCCACACCAGCAGCTGGGCACACAAGGAATCATCACCTCAAATCAGCTCTCTGATGACTATATGATGTAAAAGCAGTTTATTAAGTTGCAAGATTAAAGACTTTTACAGCTCATAAAGGAGGCAAGCTCATAAGAAGGTAATAAGAGAAGGAATATTTAATTTTGCACAAGTCTTCCTAAAAGTGCGCTGCTTCTGAAATGTAAATCATTAAAGATTTGTATACAAGATTTCACAATGTGTCATGTAAGAGTTATTAGGATTAAACTATAAAAACAATTACTTGTATAAGATTTGCTTAAAGAAAAGCACCTTCTTCTAGTGTACATGTCATAAAGCTCTTTAGAAATCTCTTGCCTTATTAGCAATATGTAGAAGACACTTAGAATTAGGAGCAGGTACAAAATATTCAGGCTAATTTTTGTGTTGTAAATGTTTTGGGACTAACATGAAGTATTTAGTTTTCAACTTTTCAACTGAGTCTATATGAACACTTAGAAGAAAAGAGAGAGAGAGAGAGAGACTGCAAACCAGACCAGACTCCTACCTTTGCAATAAAATTTCCCTTAAAACTGCTTAGGAAACTCTGCCTTATAGCAAGGGTGGATTTACACTTGGTACAGAAAGGCAACATCGTGGATTAAAGGTTTTGTACCTGGTTCTTTCCAGCTCCCTAGTCATGCCTCTGGTCCTGATCTTGACTATTTGGGTTTCCTTTCCAAAATTTTGAGAAGGTTTGACTCACAAAAAATAACATGTTTTTAAATGAAAATACTCCAGTTCTGTGGAAAACTTTCTGATGTACAGATGCAGGTCCAAATTTTGGCTGGAGGGAGAAGAATGTACAGGTCCATGTCCATAGCTCAGGCTTGGGGAAACCCAAATTTAAGACCAGGAAAGCCAAACAGGTTTCACAGAACAGTTTTTAATTATTACTCCTGCATTTTTATGGAAGAAAATGAAGTTTCAAAGAGGGAATGAATGTGTGTGCCATTTATGCTGCAGTATTACAGATATTGTGTATAAATACCAATGACAATGAAAGGAAGATGAAAAGTATTCTTTTTGTCTGCTAGTACTTTGTTAGCAGTGTTGGGATTTCAGGCTGGTGATTATCTTTTCAGTTTGATCCTGAGAGGCAGCAGTTATGAATAGGGGCAGGGATGGAACCACAACTCCCCCGCCGAGACGGAAATCTCTTCCCGATTGAAGCCCATGACAAAACTCCCATCAACATCAAAGCAGAAAGATTTCAAGCACAGCAACCTGAATGCATCTGAAATCCACTGTTGGGCAGCTTGGAAAGGTCAAGGTTTATTTCAAAGATTAGTAGGGGAAATAAAAAGACTGAGAGCAAATCATACTAGCATAAAGAGAAGAGGAAGTTGACAACTAACTTCACAGTTCATTGCTAAATCTCTGTTTATTAAGGAAGGTAATTTTTGTGAAAACTGATACAGGCATTCAGCTGGCTTAGGTGTTTCTGCTTCAAATGAGAATGGGATTATTTTTTTCCTTGGTTTGATGTTAGGGAAACAATTATATAAGATTTGGTTGTCACAAGTGGTATCTATAGCACTATTGTGGCTGTTTACTTAACTAGCATATTCTGCAAAGAGAATTCAGAATTTCCCAGATTACCTGCTTCCTTCCTAATTTGCTAAAGTTTGTATCTTATGCATATCATAACTTTCAATTTCCATGTGTTTGTGTTATTAAAAAACAAATGTAAACAACAAAATATTTGTCATCGCAGAGTGCTTAAAAATTTATTTTAAAATATTTTAAAACCTTTTGCAAAGGAAATAATGAAAGAGAAGTAAAAGGTTTTGATATGAATTTACTGCTCACTCTGTATACAGAAGGAGTTTAATTTATAACTTTGGTATTTAAATTTAGTAGTGACATCTCATAACATGTCTTTAGTGTTGAAAAATAGGAAAATAACCCCCCCCAATGACATTTTTGCTCCATTTTTCCATACTGGAGCAAATCCAAACCCTATCAGATTTATGAAGTCTGTGAAGTTTAAGGAGTTTATTGTGTTAAGGAAGCATAAATTACTTCATAAAGCCACAAATGAACTCGTTAAATGTCTGCCTTATGAGTCTCTTGGGAGCACACAGGCAGTGTAAGGCATGCTCTCCTCACGGATGAGATGGGAACTGACCAGTGTGACAGATGTCAAGAGGCTTTTAGGAGGGGAGGATGGGCTGAGCAAGCAGACTTCTGCTGCCCTGGAGCAGCTGGTGGTGCTCAGGGGCAGGCTAGGATGGAGCCTGAGCTTCAAGGTGCTGGAGAAACTGTTTGTTACTCTATCAGGCCCTAATAAATTAGATTTTTGGGAGAAGGATGATGGTTAAAGCAGATAAATAGAGGTGCTGTGGTTTCCATCCTAGCTTCTCCAGCTTTTTTTTTGCCCACTCACTTACCTGTTGCTTTGCAATTTTTACTCACTTATGCATGTGCTGCAGTTGCGCTTGTGCTGTTCATGTCTTCACTGTCAAAACAAGCTAAACTGCACCATGAGTTTGTAACTACTTCTGCAAAAGCAGACTTGCATCACTGTTTTCCTTATTGCTTCCTTTTGTTTTATTTTTCAGTTTCTTGTTTGTGAGTCACTGGCACAGAAAGGAATCAGTGGAACACATTATGGATGTAGCAGCACATCTTAAGCTGCACAGGGACCTAGAACTGAGTTCATAGCAAGGGTTCATCTCCCTGAATTCTGTAACTCGAAGGTTACTTGTCAGTTTTGATGTTTGGCACTGAATGATGTTTTTAAGTATTTTTTTGGTACAATTAGTGTATTTTAAACTGTAATTGTTTTGTCATATTGAAATATGAATTTTCAGGAATTTATATTTTGGGTTTATTAATTTCAAAGGTAAGACTTAAGCAGTCTGTAGAGTCATCAGAATTTGGAATCAGTTGAAGCTATGCTTCCAGGGTACAAAACAGCATTATTCTCTTGAATTACCTTTTAAAAGTGTTTTCAATAGATTGCACTTCTCTGTTGCCTTGAGCATTTAACACGAACTAAACTCATAAAAGTCATCTAATTGTTTTTGATGAGACTAACGCTAATATCAAAGGACAGCATCAAAAAGGAGTGTCACTAATTATTCAGGTGTGCTTCTATTGTCTCTAGAGACGGCAATAACATGAGCTGTGTTCCAGAGAGCTCACAGATTAAGCAAACTGAAGTTTTGATTTCTTGATTTCAGTTTGGGACTGACCATGTACAGAGATGATGGATAATCAGTTGTTGGATAAATGAGGATTTATAATCCTGTCAATAATAAATTATCTGAGGGCTCTGGCCAGGGTCAGCTCCTTGCTCTGTGTCATGGCAGTGAAGCAGGTGTTCCAGGCAGAATAGTGTAAGTACTAAAATCTCAGCTAAAACTTAGGCAGAACTGATGAATTGGCTTAAGTGAAAGGAAAAAAAAAAATAGAGTGTGGAACAGAATGTAATCTTTAATGCTCCATTAATATTTTACTGAAATGCTTTGCCGTGTATTATTAGTTTCGCTTTATGTAAACACTGGCAAAGTGTAATAAAACATATTAAATAAGATCTATTTAATATTTTATGTTTATGTTAACTCTCATGTTTATTCAAAAAAACAAATTACCATGTAACATTAGGAAATTAAATAGTAAAATGTATATTTTTCACTTCTGGAATAACTGCAAGGAACCATTCAAAGGACCTACAGCCAATAATTTCTGAGAGGGTGTTTGGGCATGGTGTTGATTAATAAATATAGCTGAAATGTGATCTGTGTCTTTATAAACATTCTTTTATCTCTGTCTTCAGGATTTTTTCTTTTTTTAAATCTTATTCTAGTCAGAATTAAATTCCAAATTTCAGTGTTTTTCATCCTTAAAGTGAAAATAGAAATGGGGGGTGGAGAGATCTGTGTTATTGTGAGGTAGTATTTCCTTTGAAATTCAGGCGCTTTTTTTGGATTTTGCAGACAAAATTCTGATTCCAGGACTCTGCTACATGCAGCTGAATCAATGGTGGTGGCAGCAGACGCATGACACTGTGAGCAGGGATTCTGCTGGTCTTCTGTGTGCTCATCATACGGGCCTCCAAACTGAGCTGAACTTCTGGAAAGCAAGACAACATTTTAATCAAAAATTAAACTGGTAAGAGATTTCAGGTATTATTGCACACATCAAGGAGAACTTTGTTTTGGATTGCCTTTCTCTATGCACTTTGAAAAATGAGGCACCAAAACGATTTTGTGTTGTTTCATTTTGGCAAATAGCTTATAGCGGTTTCCCAAAGTAATCAGGGTTTGCGTAAATCACAAAAGAAAAACTGAATTAAACATAAGAGAAAGTTGATGTTAAGGGGTTAAACAGCTGTAAGGGATTCTGTTGTTCTTGTCCATCTCATCTAAATTTCTTCCTATGACATTTCTCACACTCTGGAAAAAATGACCTGGAGAAAAAAGTTTATATTCAAGAAATTATTGCCAAATTTGGCCATGAATCAGACAATGTTGATTAATAATAATAACCATAGTTCGTTACAAGCAAAATAGCTCTTTTTAATTGAAAAATATAGGCAAGGTTACTTTTCAGATGGGAAATATTGTTGGGAGCTGTGTTTAATCCTCTTCTTTTGCCATGCTTGTTATTCACAGTGTTGTGATGCCATGATGCCAGGTGAGTGAAGAATCCAGTTAATTCCCCATGTTTTGACCTTCCCAAAGCTTTCAGCCAGCATGCATCAGTCTTTATTTGTCAGTAGGCTTGGGACATATTTATTCATTAATTCTCTGAGTGTACTTGTAAGTTCTGTATTTTTGACTGGCAACCATGATCTTCAACTGTTTTCTTTCTTTTTTTTTTGTAAAATTATAGCTACAGTGTTTTCTGGATAAAAAAAAAAAAGAATAAAAAACCTAAAATCTTAAAAGCCAAAGAAAGCAGCTGTTACCCTGCTTTTCAGGGCGTTTTCAACGAATTAGGAGATGGTAGAGTGATTGAGATGTATAGTTTGTGTTTATGTGTCTAAGTGTAACAAAGTAACCCAAAATTTGTCTTAACATGAGAGTGTAAGTCATGGTACTAAGTTATATAAGACATGCAGGAGCTTTTCAGGTGCTGAGATGGCTCATTGTTCCTTTGTTTGTTTGTTTGTTTTAAACTTTATGTGGATACTTTTCCTGTAAAAAAAATAGGTGAGAGAGATAAAAGTAGCAAAATCAATTAGAATGTTCACTTTTTTTCAGCATTGTTCTTGATACTTTAGATGCAATAAATCTATAGATAGATAAATTCTGCTGCCAAAATAAATTAAGGCAGTTAACAATATAAAGAAATAACTAGCTAATATAATATTTTGTCTATAAAATTAAACTGTAATGAAATATAATGAAATACCAGCTTCTCTTATCATGTTATTCAGCTTAGAAGACATTAGTTCTGCAAAAAGCTTACACTTACAAATATTTACTCCTGGTTAAAGATCACTGATAAAGGTTTGTAATAAAAGCCCATCTTGTAAAAGCCCCAGATATTGAAATTTATCTGACACCACTGGAAAAATACATTATTCTCTTTTGGAAGATGAAATTCCCAAAGATTTTTAATTTAATCCCACCTTTATTTTACACCATCTGCCTGATATGGAGCTGCTCTGAGTTCCACAGCACTCCTGTGTGATTCATAGTCACAACCTACTCAGGTAGCTGCAAGTAAGGGTTGTAAAAGTAAAAGTACTTAATAAATAAATGTTACTTGATACACAGCACACTATTAAAAAAGACATGGATTTAATCTGTCTTTTAGCTGCCTAATAAACACCAAGATTAAATTACAGATACTTTCAACCAGTTCTAGATTATTAAATTTGAACAGAAGATGAATAAATAGTTGTCAGATAGTCATCAGCCATACAGGTACTCTATACTTAAGAACAAAATATGCTTCTTGTCTAGTGAAATAAATTCTCTAGAAGCCATATAACCTTTTCAGAATGGGTTGCTCCTTATTCTCCTTTGTTGGTATAAGTTTGCTGCCTTTTTTCTTATCACATTTCTTAGTAGGTATTTTTGTTTGTGAATTTCAAAATGCTGGTAAGAGCTGCACACCCCAAGAAAATATGGGCTTTGCAAACAAGCTGTGAATGACCTGCCTTGAGGCACTTTTTGGGGTCAATAAGCTTTTCCCATGTTTCCACTGAAACCAAGTGTACCACTGAGAGCGTGAGCACTTTCAAATGTTGGCAAGCAAAGGCATTCTGTAGGGTTCACTGTTCTGGAGCATTTTGTTGGTCAGGAAGTAGGAGAATTATACATTACATATGCATGTGTGCTAGCTTTGATTCTGGGGTTGGGGAAGCTCTCTTCTGCAAGTTTACTAAATGATAAAATCTAAGAGGACTCACATTGCCATATCTGTATATGTTGGAACAATATATAGAATTAGTACCCAAAAGTTATGGCAATGCTATGTCAAACGGGTGAATAAATTTCCAATATTACTTTTATTGAGAGGAAGAAAGTCTCTTTACTGCGTTATTTTCTGAATGTTCACTGTACAGAAGATGATATGTAAGTCAGTTGAGGATGCTCTGGGAGCACCTCAGAAATGAGCATAGCATTATAAGATAATTCTAAAGCCAGAATCATTAGAGATAAAAAATTTATGACACAATACATGTTGAGGTTTGTGTTTATACACAAATTGAAAAGTAACTTTATGACTGATGTCACGACTACATTTTGAAAAGTAACTTCTAATATTTTTTTCCTGTGGTTCATTTATTTTCATTCTAGTATAGATTGTATCTTTCACCAAAAATATTTTTGAATAAGAAACTGAAGAAGCATTAGAGTATGTGAAAACAGCTAAAACTACCTTAAAAAGCTTTAAGGATTTATTCTTTAATCACAGAAACATGTTGGAGAGTTATTTTGCCTGTGCCAAGGAATTTAAACCATGGGATTTCACATCTGAGATTTTGTTTTCTAGATTTGATATATTCCCTGAAAGCTCACTGAGGATTGAGGTATTACTTATTATCTATGCTGTTGGATAAATACAGTATCTGAGAAATATGGGCTGCTTTCAGTCATGCAGACAGCAAGGCTCAGCTTTCTAATATCCGGAACACAAAATCACAGTGCACAGAGGAGAATTAAGAGTGCTGAACAGAATGTCACATGCTGTGCAAGGACCAGACTAGTAATAGCATTATGAGAAATTGCAAAGGTGATTCCTAAATCCACCCCTTCTTAGGGTTTTGGAAGTTGCTTCAGTAAAGCGCTGGTCTCCACATGCAGCCCATGTCTAGAACTTTCTCCTGAGCATGGCACCTCCCTCTAATAACTAAAGATTCATCTATTTATAGCTATAAATGGAGAGTTTTAGGCTAGTCCTTGGATGAGACAGAACACCCTTCATCTCCCTTTTTAAATCTCTGCCTTTAAGCATGGGAAAATGAAAAATCTGAGGTCAGGAATGAAGTGCAGAACATTTGTCTAATATTGTGGTTAGTCAGTTGTGTAGGATCGGAGCAGCCACAGGTTTTGGTTCCTGCTTCTGGGGCCTGCCTTTTTATTTTTCTTTACTGGAACTGGAAGGGTTGTAGTAGGAGTCAGGACTGGCATCTGATTAGAATTACAGGATCATAGAACAGTTTGAGTTTGAAGGGAACCTTGAAGGTCACCTAGTCCAATTCCCCTGTGATGAGCAGGGATATCTTCAACTAGGTCAGGTTGCTCAGAGCCCCATGCAACGTGGCCTTGAGTGTTTCCAGGGATAGGGCATTCCCAACTTCTTTGGACAATCTGTTCCAGTGTCTCACCACCCCCTCATACTAAAAAGAACTTCCTCCTAATACTCAGTCTAAATCTACCCTCTTTTAGTGTAAAACTATTATCCCTTGTCCTGTAGCAACAAGCCCTGCTAAAAAGTTTCTCCCCATCATTCTTATAAGTCCCCATTAAGCACTGAAATCTGCAATAATGTGTCCTCAGGACCTTCTCCAGCCTGAACAATCCCAGTTCTCACAGCCTCTTCTCAGAGGAGAGGTGCTCCGTCCCTCTCAGCATCTTTGTGGCCCTCTTCTGGACCCATGCCCTTCCAGGAAATGTGAGGCTCCCTTTTGGGGTCTGAAATAGAAAATTAAGTGCTTTAGCTCTGCAATTATTGAGGCAGTGTGCTGATCCATCCCACTCTCAAAATACTGAGGGTAAGAAATCCAATCTTACAGTGTCTGACAGTGCCCACCAGGGTGATCTGTGAGAGAGATTTGGGGTGAATGTGTTGGATCTCGGCTGTCTGTCATCAGAAAGACAGGTTGAGGTGCTTTGGCTGAGGGAAGTCTGTAATGACAATGTTGAGAAGAGGGGTCTGCAGTGACCAGGGGTCTGCCTGGGGAACTCATGACCGGTTTGCTCCTAAGGAGAATAGCTGTTGCTGAGCTCTAAACATACAAGGAAAAAATTATTTTCATCCCTTTGGGGCATAGAAAAATTACTTCATTCAAGTGAAATCAGAGACCATAGAAATTCATTTGGCACATGTTACAAAAGAGGTTAAAGTGTGTTCAATTTTATTCCTCTGGGAAAGATTTGAGTTTAATTTTCATAGCAACATTTTCTGTTATTATAATAAATCATGTGTTTATACATGAAAGTACGTGTTTATGAGAGCTTCTCTTTTTCAACTAGGTATTTTTTAACTCAGTCTGCTGAAATTGAAATGGAGTTAAGTGTGTGTGTTCTATGGGACATTTCCACTTGTGTTTTAATACTGGAAATGAATCAATCAGGATGAAGCCTTGCTGGAAATATCTGTTGCTCCTCTACCTTTTCTTTCATAGTAATTATTTAAGATAGCACAAACTTAACGGCTCATTCTGCCAAACCAGAAGAGAAAAGGCCAAATGGCAAAAACCATCTCAAACATAGGTTTGTCATTGACTTTTTTGTAGAGGTTAATTAACTTTTATTAATTTGATTGAGGAAATTTCCATTATTATATTGCAATTTCAAAAGCTGAAAAAAACATTTTTTTTGGTGGACTCAAGGGGCATAGTTAAAGAGAGCAGAATGACTGAATAGTTTCTGGAAAGCTCTTCAGAAAGAAAATACACAATCCTTTAGATTGCAGTATTATGTTAACATTGCACCCTGTACACAAGATATTATGATTTCCTTGTTTATTCAAAAGTATCAGTAAACTAAGAGATGTGACACTGGGAATGTTATATTGCTGAATTGAACTAGATAGGCATGAGAAAGACTCCCAACACAGCTGGGTACAGTGTCTATTATTTGTTCTTTAGAACAAAAATTAATTTTCTTAAGGATAGATTTCTGATTTTCCTGATCAGGTGAATTTTTTAGAAGTGTCACATTTAGTAGAGACACATTCAAATGGCTTTTGCCAAAGATTTTTAGTGGATAAGCTAAATTTTAGAGAATAAAATAAATTTGGATAAAATGAAACAAAGTTCCCCAGCACCATTTCCCAAATATTTTTTTAAAAAAGAAAAAAGGTTAAATTTTACACATATAAACTTTTTTTTCCTGTGTGTTAGGATGCAATTTGCATGCAGTTCTGGTACAGATACAAAATCAGTTAATTCTGCTCAGAAGATAGAGAATGTTTTTAAAATGTTGGTTTATAGAAGTGTCTTGCAATAAAAGCCCAAATAATTCCTAGCTCTATGCTCACCACCAGTCATGGAATGTCTTTATGAAAAAACAGAATATTACTGTAATTTTTTTACACACTTTTTTTATTATTTTTAAAAAATTTGGTGTTAAATTATTGCTATAGATATCTGTGAACTTGGAAAATTAGGTTTTTGGAAGGATTTCATCCCCTTCTAACACAAATTCAAATAAAGAAGAAATACCATACTATGTAGTTGGCTTTGCTGCCTGCTGGCTAGAGCACTTAGATTGCAGGAGGGCAGCCAAATTCTGCCTCTTCTCCTTCATTTTTACCCTGCAGCTTTG
Organism: Pseudopodoces humilis; assembly: GCF_049639895.1. Lineage (NCBI taxonomy): Eukaryota > Metazoa > Chordata > Aves > Passeriformes > Paridae > Pseudopodoces > Pseudopodoces humilis. The sequence continues at coordinate 120,887,177 of NC_142200.1, read as the reverse complement.
TGGAGCAGGGTAATATTGATTAAATTCCACTTGAAGTGAGGGGGCTGGTGAAGCCCAGGTGCATCCAGCTCCAGGTGCAGATGTAATGGGTGCCCTGGGATCACTCTCTTCTTCACTATCCTGATCCAGAAAGGGATTCTCCTAGCTGTGTCCCTGCCATTTCCCTGTGCTCCTGGCACCTGTGTGCCCACGAGGCTGCAGGGTTTGCCCAGATGCAGACCATTAGAAGGTGGGCTATAAGCTTTGCTGGTCTCTGCAGGCTTGGATCTGCAGTGTGGCAATTTGGGCAGTGTGCTAAGGAGAGAGGTTGCTACATGTGCGAGGAATGCTTTTTTTTTTTTTTTTTGGTAAGGTATTATATAAACAGGCAAGTTTTTGGAAACAGACACAAATATTAAAGTTGTTAAAATAGAAAATAAAAACAATTTGATAAAATACGTATTAATGATACTTACAAGAAAATTATTAGCAGAATATAGAGATTTACTGTTCCATTAGATGGGGTAGGAAGTATATTCTCTGTGTGCATACGCTGATTTTTTTTATTTTTTTGTTTTGCAAGTATATATCTTAATCTGGGTAATTAAAAACCCAGAAAAATGGTTATACACCAGATCTCAACTAAATGAATGGCCCATGCTTAGTTCATGCAGAAGCCTTGTAAAGCTGTTAATGCCTTTGGACTAAAATCCTGTTACTGCTTTCAAATCCATGGCAAAGCTTTCTATGTCTCAGGGTCAGGATTCGCCCTACTGTACTTCTGAGTTTCATTGCTCCTGATAAAATCCCTTAGGATTCACAGTAAATTCCTGCTGATCCCTGCACAGAGCTGCCTCAGAAAGGAGAAGCGAATGGCAGCAGTGACCTACTGCTACCTTTTCTTCCTCTGAAGCAGCAGGATGCTCTGAACCAGCCTTGTCTGTGGGAGATGGGGATTCAAGACACCCTTCTGAGGTCTGTTGCAGTTTACCTGGTCTTGCCTTTACCTCTGGAGGATTCCCTGCACACCCAACATATAAACATGAATTTGGTGACATGCTTGAATAACAGTTGTAAGCTGCTAGGCAGAGTACAGCAATTACCACATTTGGTTAGATGAAGACTGTAAGAGGGTTTGAATGGACCCATTTTTGAGGCAATGAGTGCTTCCTTAGTGACTTGACTGACTCAGGACAAAAGCAGCCTTTCTAGCACGGTTCTGAATGAGCGTTCTGCACTGTAAATTTGCTGACTTGCCAGCTTATTGCCAGGTAAAGCCCAGTCAGTGAGTATTGGTTTTCAAGTTTGAGTCGCTCTTCCTCATGCGTGCAATCTTAGTGTTGACAGCAGAAGCACAGGTAAAATGGCAAGCACCAATTACTGCACCCATTTTACTGTCACCGCTAAAATATTTATTTTCCAGGTTCTTCATAAACTATTTGCCTTTGGGTTTTACAATTCTAATCAGGAGCTTTATCAAACAATAGCTGTCACCTTACAGCTAATTTATTTCTCAGAAGTTTCAAAGTTCATGCTGTTAAGTGCATGATATATGAATAGTGTCCACATATTTCCAGGAAAAAGCCTTACATGCTTCTGGATAGGCAGGAATGTGTTTGGCTAAAATGTGAATGGAATTTCCCGAAAACCAGAACAGAGCAAAGATCTGATTTATGGTGTGACTGGGGGCTGGGGGGTCTGATCCCAAAGAGGATCAAAGGATGCTCAGCTTTCAGGGCAGAAATGTGGGCTTCTCAGACTAATTGTTTTAAATCAATTCTTGATGAGTTAAATATATAGATTTTTAAAAGTGAATATATTCTAATTTAGTCACAGAACTGTATCTAAATTCCTTTATTTGCCTTGGAGAAGTGCAGTAGTTCATCCTGTCATGGGTTTTGTGTATATATGAGAGGTCTTGTACTGTGTATGTAAAAAAAAAAAATTCAAACAAACAAAATCCATGTTAGTTGAGGGATGGAGTGAGTTAGAAAGGAAGAAGATTCTTAAAAAAGTGAATTTCATATGCCTATTCAAAGATGCTGGTTTTTATTTAAATGTCCACCTTGGCTACTGATACTTCTACTTGTTTATTTATTTTTCAAGTGGCTTGCTCTAGAAAAGAGATGCAAACTGCAAAGAAAAATATTCTCAGGGATGATTAACATTTAACATATTTAGCAAAGTAACAATGTATCTTTACATGTACGTGTTCCATGTTGCTGTTTGTGTTGCTAATGGAAAAAAGCAGAAGCTGGAGCTCTCCCTTTAGAGCCAACATGAGCTCCATTAATATGCACTTCTATTTTCTGCTCTGCTCTTATTTTTCCTAAAGTCCTCATCTGTGTACATGGTTAATTACCTTGAGTATTAATAGAGTACATCTGTGCTGTAGAAAATGACTGTTCTGTTGCCTGATACATGTGGTAGCCACAGCCTAATTAAATGTAACAATGATTCAGAGTCAAAAGATACTGTTTACTTAGTGAGTTGACTTCAAGTATTTGAGTAGCTGAAGTCTGATGTGCATAATAACCTTCTTAATGTTAATGCATAATTTGGCCTTGTAAAAACTTGCTGAGAAGATCTCTATTTAACAGGAGGGTTAACAGGATGAAACAGTATAAAAGTATGGAGCAATATAGATGGCTATCCCTCTTACTATGCTTCTTAAACAGAGGTGTCACTAGTACACACACGTATTGATTTTGCAGTGCTACACTTGCATTATATCTTAAACTGTTATTTAAAATAAATCTGTATTTCTAGCAAATGCTTCAGTTGCCAACTCAGTTTCTGTTAAAAAAAACCCAAACAAGTATCACTGTTAACACTATCGACCATCGCTCATTGGTTAAGAGCGAACTGAAAAATCTCAGAAGCGTGCTCAGTGACAAAAGTGAGCTAAGTGTTTAGCTCTACCATATGCCATCCATCAGACTTTTCTGCCATTGGAAAAACATGTATTTTATGCTTTTCTCTCTCTTTTTTATTTTTTATTTTTTAACATTACAAGAGTTTGAAGATGATTATACTGATTTTAAAGTCAAAACACTGAATCCTAACAGATGTGTTGCCTAAGTTTTGTGTAGGATTTCATGATTGTTCTAGTTTAGAATCTCTGCTCAAAGCCAGTACCTATATACACGAAATTGTTTATTTATTATTAGGAAGATAGTTTTGTGCATTGCTTAAATTACAGCTTTAGTTAAGCTATTTGTGAATTGAATGCTTTGAAATACTGACATATGTATTGCAGCTGGGAATCAAACTGTGTTCTATGATTCTGTTCTTGCTTCAGTGATGTTCTGACAGCAGGTTCCTTCCAGAAGCTGACCCATAGCTAAAGCCAGATCTAAAATGCACTTCTAAGAAAGAGGGAGATTTTCATCTCACTACACATACTGTATTTTGCATTTTTCTGCATGAGACACAGAGAATGCATAGAAGGCAGGTGTGTCCAGGTTCTCCATCCAGTGTAGCACATAGTTAACCTGGATAGCTGGAGCACACATTATTCTTACACAGGAATAATGAAAACTCAAGATAGGAAAAAACTGGTTAGAAACAGGTCTTCAAAATATGATTTAGGAGTCATAAGACATCAACATGAGTAAGAGAAGTCATCTTGTGAATAAAGAGGTTAGTATGTAAATGTTCAAATGAGTGGTTGTCCTGAAAGGCACAAGGATGTGCAATCTCACATTTCTATCAGTCTTGATGAAGCCCCTAGTGGAGTATTGTGCTCAGGAAAAGGATCTGTTGGTTGTCATTGAAGCTGAAGAAGAGAGAGAACAGGCATAAATCTTCAAGTACAATAAGGATTTCTGCATACAGGAAGGAAATAGTCTATTCTCTACACCCAGAACATACTGAACTTAATTTAAAGTGTAAGGCTCAAGTCTGATGACTGAGAAAACCACTTTATGCCAAGCATAATGAATTGCTAGAACAGATTGCTAGAGGAGGTGACAGGCTCTTCATTACTGAAAAATCTTCCAGGGAGAGCTAGAGAAACCTCTTTTGCAAATTGCATAGGTACAGGAAACCTCTTCTTGGAGCAGGAACATGGACTAATTATTTTTGAAGTCACTTTTAGATGTACATTTCTGTGACATTGTATTACAGTTGAACTGTGGAAGAGTTTTGTAAATTAGTTGTGGGTATAAAGCAGTAATAATGAATATTTAGCTACCAATTTTGAATAAATTAATTTTCCTTACATTGACACTTTTGGCATTGTTAGCAATTAAATGAGTGTCTTGTATTTAATGTTTACCCTGTCTCTTTCTAAACTTGTTTTCTCTCTGATTTCAGATAATACATACATTATTACATCTGTTCTTCCAAAAGGCAGATAACTTGTCTTAATTTTACACATATCAATGTGAATGGAAGGCAACTTAAAGAAATCACTTCTGCTTGCCACTGTTTTGGTCAGCTTTTACAGGTGTAGGTGCTTCTTTTTTTTTTTTTTTTCTCTAGAAAACTTTAGCTTACAAGTAAGACTCAGAATTTTTATGAGACTTGGGAGGAAGAGCCCAATGACTTATGAGAGAGAATATATCTGGGGAGAAAACAAACAAGTTAGAAAAGTACAGCATAGAATTTCACTTAAGAAGTTGACTTGATCCTTGTGTGTCCTTCCCAACTCAGAATATTCTGTGATTTAGAAAGTATCAAGAGTGTGGGGTATATGTCTAGATCTGGAAGCCTAGTTCCATACTTTTTAGGATATGAGCTAATCTGCCATTCTTTAGCATTCTAGAATTCATCTGCTGGGGACATGTTTAGAGCATATTTAGAAATATGTGGTTTGTTGGTAAGCACATGACACATACCAGCAGTATAGCTTGGTACAGTGCCGATCTCTGTTCCCCAGAAATATTTTGGATGGAATTTCATGTTGAGAGTATAGCAGAAAGAGAACTCTACTGCTTTCTCTGCTGTTTGGGTTTTTTATTTTCATTTCAAGCTTTCAACCATATTGGAAGCTTTCTAAAAAAAACCCATCTGTGGGGATAATTACCTCAAATTGCAATATTTCATTGCAATTGTTTAGTGAAGAACTAGATAACTGCAAATGAACATGATGAACACATTAAAAAGGTATTGAACAATGTAAAAATGAAAGTGCATTTTCCTGCTGGTTCATAATACCTTAACTTATAGTCTAATAAGTGGGGGTATGAGGAGGACGTTATAATTAAATCATTAACAAAAATACACTGGCTACTTTGGAAAAGCTTAAATGTTCTAAAGAACTGAAGGAACAAGTAAAGAAATTTTGGTCCTACTTCTCAGAAGGACCAGGAGTCCATAAAGAGTTTTTATTGTTCTATGGGGACGAGGTTGTCAAAGATACTCATGGGGGACCTAGACATCCAGGTTATTTGAAAATTGTGCTCTGTCTCTTCCTCTTGTCCTGATCCTAAGCAAACATACATTCAGGTTGGAATTCGAAGGATGGAAGCTCCTGTGAGAGCTTTAGACACATATGAATTAAATTATTGAGTAATAATGATTCCAGCACTGAAAACTGACATAGATAATAGCATGCAATGAGGGGAAAACTAAAACTTTCACCATAACTTGTTCATGAGGTGCTATCAGTAAAAGAAAACAAAACTGATTTGGTGTGTGTTTTTGCTTTGCACATTTTTAGAAATTCCAGAAAATACCTTTTATTTCTCAGAAATATGTGGAGGAGTTGAAATCTATTGACCAGTATGAAGATCAAACCTACAGTAAATGGAACGTTCAGGTGGATTAAACTTGTCAGTTTAACTCAAACCAAACTAATTAGGTACAATCCTCAAAACCGACTCCTGATGGTGAATTTTGATCCTGAGGTGTGTACTCAAAACAGTAACTAAACGTGTTTCTGATGTTTGTCTTTGATTTCATAGTCAAAAAATGACAATAATCTTCTAGGGCATGAATGAATCTTAGCATCTTAAGCCTTGCATATTTTTATAGAATCATGTAAAAATTCAGGTTGGAAAAGACCCCTAACATCATCAAATACAGCCTTAAATCCAGCACTTCCAAGTCCAACATTAAACCACATCCCTAAATGCCACATCTATGTGCCTTTTAAATATTCCAGGGATGGTGATCTACCATTTCCCTGGACAGTGTGTTCTGATACTTCACAGCCCTCTCTCAGTGAAGAAATTTCCTAATATCCAATCTAAACCTCCCCTAGCACAACCTGAGGCCACTTTCTCTTGTTCTGTCACTTGTCACCTGGAAGAGAAGACTGACCTCCTCCTTTCAGGCACTGCAGAGATCATAAGGTCTCCTGAGCCTCCTTTTCTCCAGGCTGCACAAGCCCAGCTCCCTCAGCTGCTCCTCATCAGGCTTGTTGTCTTTTTTTTCCAGTCAGGAAATCTAGTTGCCCTCTACCTGCTCAGGGAAGAGTTCTTTCCTCAAACAGTGAAGAAGGCCATTACTGTAGCAAATGGTTTTCCCAGAGACACGTGCAGGAATGTGATGGTAACAGTTAGCTCTTACCCTCTAAAATGCAATTGTTCTTTTAACTTTTCAAACTTCAAAAAGCCCTTAAATCCTTACTCCTAGATTGCTGAATGTTAATTAAATTGTGTCTCCTGTATACTTCCTCGTACTTCAGTCATTAAAATGGTATTTTAATGCCTTTGTATCTGAGGTTAAATGAAAAGTAAACAAAACATCTTTTTATTGAAGCTTCTGAAAGGATAAATGTAAGATGAACTCTTTCTTCCATCCCTTTAGAGAGAGGCTGTTCCTCTATTGAGAGAGGTGAAATATTTGCTGATGTTGAACCAACCCAACATTCCAGATTCTGCTTTAGGTATATGTTAGAAAAGGAGTAATTATACAAATCTTCCTGATTGTGGGATATGGGAGGTGTGTGTATCTTTTCTTTTGTTCTTTAAAGACTTGTTTTATATAATTGATGGAAAATCAGTTAAAAAAAAAAAGATGTTGTCTTTTGTTGTAATGGGGCCCATGGTCTCTTTTTGCATTTTTCTTAATAATGACCAAATTGTGTTCACTTTCATCAACCTCCTCCCAGACCCATATAGAAACTCCAGTGACTGTGTTATACTTTGCCTACCATATCACAGGTAACAGCAGTTTGGGACTGTTCAAATACAGATTCAAAAGGTAGAATTTGATGGCTGTCAGGTGGTGCTGTCTTACAGACATCCTCAGCCACCTTTTTCCCTATATATTCTGCCACACACCCATCCCAGTTACAATTTTTGTGAGTGGCAAATGTAATTTGGTGGAATTCCCTGAACTGGGAAAATCTGGTTAGAAGAACAGATAGAAAAGCACAGCAGCTGTAGGGTTTCCTACTGACACTATAAGAACTGATTAAACCATTGTTTTAAGAGCAGCATCTGCATATAAGAAATTTTGCTTGGTCTGTTTCAGGATATGCACTGAACTGTAAATTCTGTCAAACAGAGTTAGGTGAAAGTTAAACCAATGTTTTTAATCAAACAATTAGAACTTCTCTCCAGTATCAGTGAGTTTTCCAGTGCATGGGGAAATTTCTATTTCTGTGCCCATCTGGTCTAGTGTTTTTAGTAGGATTTTTGGTGTGTACCTTTAGCTGGTTTTCTAGTTACTCTGAAGTGACTCACATTTAGGCCTCCCTTTCTTGTACTTTTGATACAGACATAAACTCCCCATCAAGGTATCTTTTCCATCCTGATGGAGTTTTTTTTCACATTGTTTACTGGATGTTTTTTTCTTGGGGAGATTTGTGGAATGAGAAAGCCATTTCCATGTCATCTTTACATATTTGAAAGTGTGTTAAAGCAGCAGATGTAGAATTGTTTTACTTTGTGGAAGATTCCCGGCTTAATTAAAATGAAATTTTATGTGATTATACATAAAATAACTTGAGTTTATTAAGTTCAACTAATTTGTAATTACCAATGATCCATAAAAAATAATTATTTTCATGTCTACTAGACAAAAATTCTAGTAGAAACTATGACATAGAGTACAGTTTGAGTTCAATAATTCATTCATATGATTTTTTATTTGTAAGTAGATGCTGGAGTATTCTCACTGTTAATAAACAGATTTTACTGATATAGTTCTACCACGTGTGATATTTTTTGTTTAAAGAAAGTAAGTAGGAACTCTGCTATTCCTCTGTTAAATAGGAACTGTCCAAAGAATGGAATGTCATTGAGAATACAGCTCTGTCAGTATGGCACAAAGTAATTCCTCTTCAGGCATCTGACACAGTAGTTAATCAGAAGAAAATGCACTTTCTTGATGTATGTTGAATTCTGGAATCAGTCCTTTTTATTTCTGGTTTTCTTAATAAGAACAAAGTTAGTGACAAGTGACATTACCTGTTCTTCACATCTAAGCAGATGGAATTCAGAGAAAGATTCAAAATGGAAGGTCCCTTTCATTTTGATGTAGAAAATCCATATGATCATCTCAATAAGGCTATGAGTGTTCTCAGATAAAACATATTTGCTTGTAATGTTTCAGTACAAAAGCTAATGATATTTCTATGTTCACATTAAATATTTGTGAATTGGGTCTTCTAGGTTTTTGTTAGTTTTTTTTTCCACTGGGATTTTTTTGGAGGGTTTTTTGTTTTACTGCTGTTTTGGGGCGGTTTGTTGTTTTTTGGTTTGATGATTTTATTTTATTTTTTTTTCAAGATGCTGGTGTAATTCTAGTGCCACCAAAATCAGGTTTCTTGTTTCTCTTCCAGTGTTGCAAGTGCCTATGAAAAAAAAAATTAAAAAATTCAGAATACTTTCATGTTCCTTTACACAGTCATCATAATGTGCTCTTGAGCAGAGTAGCTTAAAGTAGGCTATTAAGTGTTTCTTTCTTAAAACATCATGGGGGGACTTTGTTAAAATTTATACAACTTTAAGAAGAAGTGGTTTAATAAGTTAAAAAATACAGGAATATAAATTAATTTCTTTCTATGCAGCTTCTCTTTTGTGGTTTCAATACAGAGCCCTTTGTATGCTTTTGGGTGCTTTCAGAGGCAATGCAAATGCAGGTTTGTAGCCTCCTTGCCACAATTCTCTCAGCTTTTCTTACCTTGAATCATGTATGCAGGATCTACAGATTACACTGACAGGTTAAGTAAGCTCAATATATCCTACAGCTGTACTTGGAGTGTTCCTTCCCTTCCCTCTTCCAGGCAAATCAAGAGCTTGAGATGCTGGAAAAAGAAATGCTTCTAATACAGGAATCTATCTACAGAACTATTTGAAGTATCTATTCCAGGCTACAAGCACATGAAACAATGTTGGAAGAAGTGCAGCTGCTCAAGAAAGTGTGGGATACTCATGTTTACATTAATATAAGATTTTTCTTAAAATTAACTATAAATTTGGAATATATTTGAATGTTTTATTTTTAATTTGATCCTAGAAGTGCTATATATTTTTTAAAAAATTAAATACTGAAGATGTTACTATTCCTTTTGTTTTTGAAATAATAGTTGCTATGTTTTAGGATAGCCAGAGTAAAAATATCTCTGTTCCCAAGTCAACCAATTTCAAGATAATCCCAAAGCAAAACAAACTTTGTAGTTTAATTTAGAGCTTTCTTAATACCCAGAACTTGCTTGATTAATTAAAATGACTGAGTAAAAATTCAGAACTCCATAAATCTAATTCAGAACTCAGGATTGTACATTTAAAAGCTCTACAAATCTAGAAACAAGTGTCCAGAAAAGTCAGTGTACAGACCTGTGTTGGGAATCAGTTTTGCAAAGTTCCATTTCCCTCAAGATGCTGCCTTTCGCAGGCAAGGTTAAAAATACATGTGCTAGATCTTCTTTCTGTAATTTTGTTTGTAGCTCCCCCACGAGGAGTTGCAGGGCATCTTCCCAAAATCTCCCAGGAGTTATGTGTGGATATAGACGTGTGTTTAATAGCAAAAGTAAGTTGTGCATGTGTGTTTTTATCAGATACTGAAACAGAAAACTGTTAAAATGCTTGGCCTTTGAGTTGAGTTTAGAGAAGACACATTATCATGCATGCTTTCTAAGTAACGGTGGTGTAGGAAAAAATTAAGGCCCGTGAGCTATGGCTGTAGGATGGGCTTTCGCCTGCATCCATTTATCTGTTTTGTAGCAGAAGGTTGTCTTTACCAAATGTTGTTGATGCTTTTATCTGTACTTTCTGTTTCAGAGCAGCATTGATGATTGGACTAAAACCCAGTGGAGAGAGATTAATGTGGAGCAGATGGATGAGCAGCTCAGAAGGTTTGCCAAGGCAGGTTCCACAGCCGTCTATTTCTGCAATTTATCTGTCTCAGTGCCACCCCTTCCTCACTCTTCCCACCCACTTGGATGCTTTGGTGGGTTTATTACTCATGTCCAAGCTGAATGTTCTGGAACATGCTTTGTTTTGGGGACTTTCCTTTAAAACTTTATTTTTCTGAATGCGTTTCCAGCCCCTGTGGAGTTATATGTAAAATCATGATTCTCTGAGTTGAGGCAGTGTGGGAAATAAAAAAAAAGAGGGTGGGGGTTTAGGACAGACCTCTCCAGACAGCAATCTCTTTTACAGGTGGAATTTGCAGAGGTTCATCTGCTCTGCTCACAGATGTAGCTTCCAGAGAGTTGGGAGCTGCAGGGATGGTGCTCATTTCTAAAGGGTGGGCACTTCTTTTGCCTGAAGTATTTCAATGTTTTGTTGACAGTAGCCCTACAGAAGAAAATTCCAATGGGAAGAGAGAAGTATGAAGTAAAAATAACAACAAAGTTTCACTCCCCAGGCTATTTTCAGGACACTACAGCTGTGCTTCACAGACAGTAGAGTGGTTGAATAGGAAGTCTTGAACTTAACAGATATAAAGTTTTTTTCTTGTTTACACATTTGTTTCATTCAGAAACAAATTATTGAATGCCCATTTGTTAGTCTTCTAAAAGAAAAATCAGACTTCATCATAGATGTCTTCTCCTAAATTGCTTCAAAATTGTTAACTCTACCTACCCAGCTCTGATACTTTTTTTATCAAAAAAATTCCTGTGGTTTTGGTACATAGGCTGTAACATGGAGCAGTTGTTGGTTTTAAAAATTTGAATAAAACTATTTTAAACCATTTTGAAAAAAAAAAAAGTCGAAGACAAATTTCCATATTTTTTTTCCATTTTTAAAATGAAAAAACTGTGAAGCTGAAAGTGTAGAAGAGAGCGTAACAGAATTTTTCTGTTTTTCTTCAATATACCAATGATTTATACCACACAGTTTTAATAAAAGCACATTCAAACTTATTTTTAATGCAGGAAGCTCCTAAACAGGATTAGCAAAAAATTGTGATATTTTTTTAACAAAATGAAAAAATAATCAACTGTCATTTTTTTCAAATCATAGATAAAAATTTTAAAGTTTTTTTTTAAATTGAATTTAATTAATCTTAACAAGTAGCAACAAAATACTGCAAATATCCCCATCACTCCCCAAGGTTTCCAGTTTTCAAATACCAAGTATCTTACATCAGTTTCAATGGCAGCTGTGCAAGTAAACTTACCTTCAGTGTTAAAAAGTACAAAACATCAGAGTAAAAGAAAAAATGGAAAAAAACCACCAGAAAACCAAACCTATGACAACATCAAGAAGTATTTCTGCTAGCTGATTAATTCCACACTTTGGTGGAAGATCTGAAAGTATATCTGGCATCTAGAGTAAATATAACTTATTTAATTGTGTTTTTTACTTAGATTCCATTTGAATACTTTGTTATGTACTTATGTCAGACTTTTTCATTGATTTAATTTGCTTCCTGCTGTGTCTTTTCTCTACAGGTCAGGCTTTTAATAGCAGAAGACCTTCTCAGGCCTTCTGGGACTCCAGTTTTGTAAAGGGAGAAGATGAAGTCCAAAGTGTAGCTGTCGATGCTGTGCATGACTTGAGTACTGAGAAGGTGAGAGGTGTATTTTTATTTTTCTTCTGGTTTTGCAGAATAGTATGTAACAAACTGTTTGTTTAGGTCTTGTTGCAAGAAATTAATCATAGAACTGAATATTTTCATGAGACTTTCCTAGGTATCAAAATTCACAGCCTAGCAAAATGAACTTCTTTTCTGTGGTGTAGTTTACCATCACTGTGAATTATATGTAATTTAATTAAATTCCTCAATTCCAAATATGAAATGTGATATACATATATATAGACAGACATTATTTTTACTCTTATTATTTCCAGATTTTGGAAGAAATCTGCCAAACATGGACTGCCATGGAATTTTCTTACCAAGAGCATAAAAAATAGAAAATCCTCTATTAAAGTTTAATGAACAGCTGCTTGAAACTTTAGGTAACAATCAAATAAGAATTTAATTATTATAAATATTGTTATTGTATCAGTATTATTCACTCCCTTGATGTAACTGGCAAGTTAAAACTTTTTTTCCTGAATCTTGATTGCAGATTTATATTTTCTCCAGATGTTAATACTGGAAATTTACATGTACACTGTGTAACTATTTTACATTCCTGTCTCCTTGTAGGAGTTAAAAAAAATAACAGCTTTCTAAGTTTTTAATTCCTTCAATTTAAAAAAAAATCCTTTAATAATATGCTGTCCATTTTCAGTGTTTAAAGATGTCTTCTCTTATGATATACAAGAACAACAATTACAGGAGAATTTGTTTAGGCTCTTTTTAGCTTTAGTTCCTCTGTTTGATAAACTATTTTGATTAGTGCAGTTTTTTCTGGCTTTTTTTTTGTTTTGTTTGTTTTTCTAGTTTCAGATGCAAGTGATTCTGAAAAGTAAATATGTGGAACATTTCATTGAACAAGTGAAAGGCTGGAAAAGTAAATAAAACATGGCAGATTCTGACATTTCTATTTGGATGGAATTTCAACACATGTGGTATCTTCATCAAAGTAATTATCTGCCTTGTTTTCCTTTTACATGGACCTGTAGTGAGTTGCTGGTGTCACAATTTGAGACAAAGATCTGCAGGTCATTCTTTCACATGTCTTTAATATCTTCTTGTATTTAATCTTTGTTAGCTTTTTAACCTCCTGGAGGCACATAGAGATACAATACTGCTGAGGTGAGGAAATCTTTTCATCAAACTCCATATCATTTAGGAAAGTGGTGGTTGAAATACAAGTTTCTGGTCTGTTATTTATTAATGTCTAAAGGTAACTATAACAATCAACATAAACACTTGAACTGACACAAAGAATTATGCCTTAATTGCTCACTCTGACCAAAAAAAGTCACTGACCCCTTGCATAGTAAAGATGATAATTTTGTGTTGCCAATACACCTGTAATTCAATCCACAGATGCCAGGGAAAGTTCTCATCATGTGCAATTCTGAAAAGCTAATATAGGATAATGCTCTACAGGGAGCTTTGAAATTTAAAATATATTTCTAACTGTTTAAATCTGCAATTTAGAAATATTGACAGCAACATGTCTCACTGTATGCCAAAAAAAGTGTATTTTTTGTACAACTTGTGAACCCTGCTAAGAGCAATGAAATGATTTGTGGTGTTTAACATGCATAAGTTTCTTCATGGTGCATATTGGAAAAGGCATTGAGCTTGCATGAGCAGAAATACTCTAATCATTCTGCTAAAATCTGCCATTTTTCTCTTCAAGAGTTTTTTTGGTATCATCAGTGATATTTGCAGTTCTCTCCATTAATATTACTTTTTCTTCATATTCAGTCTTAACACTGTCAAAATAGGTGTTTGTGGCTTTAATTTTTTTTTTTCTCATCTAAGAAATAGAACTTAAAACAAATTGATTAAGCATATTCTTTATTCCCATGTATTCCTTTTCCCCATGTTTTTCCTGTCCCCATGTTTTTCGGTGTAGTAAACCATATGAAGTAGAAAAAATAAATTTGAGAGTTGAAGTAGCTCCCTTTCTTTCTGTACAGCATTTGGTGACTGACATAACAAATAAAGAAAATGTGATGGAAGCTATAAGAAAACCGAAAGTGTATGAAAGCTTTGAAGCTCTGCAGCAGAGGTAAAATTTCCAGTATGATTACAAACTGTTCTAAAATGTAGTTCTGCAGCAAGCAGGAAATGAAAGCTGTCAGATTGTTTCCTTTTTGTACAGGTGTGAGATGTTCTGATGATATTTTTGTCATTTGTTTCTATTTGACATACTGGATTTCTACTGCTTTTTACATGACCAGTTCAACTTGAGGCATTGGTTCATTATTTAGGGATGGCATGATGTCAAAATTTAAAAAAGTCTTAAAAATATGTTCTGTTTGGATCAAATTCACTTTCTCCCTATCCACACTCTGGGAGCTGGGAGTCCTTCTTTCACTCTTGCAACAGGAGGTAGTGGATTTGTGCAACCAAAGTCCTAACACACACTTGAAGGAATGTTTTGAACTTCCCACCTTTAGAAGAGGGAAGCTTTCCCTTAAGAAGTAACCGTGTTTAGAGTCACAGTCCATTTCTTCTTTCAGGAAAATGTTGCAATAGGAAGTGAAAAACAACCCAACACAAACCCGTTTCTTGAGATGTCACTTTTGTTCTGAGAGATACAAAGCTAATAGCTGGAGTGCATCAGTCAAGCATAAATAAATATGGCTTCGTTTTCTTTCCTGATAGGCATATAATTGAATATTTTGAATCTGAATACTTTTTTTGTCAATACTAACATGTGTTTTCATATTTTTAACTCTTCATACATCAAAAATATGTGTGTCTTTTGTAAAAGTGTTTTCTTTGCTCACCCACTGAACTAATTCTTATCTGTTTTTTCATTTGTTGCTTTGGTGGTTTTCTTTTTAAATTTAACTGCACATAACTGCCCTGTTGAGTTAGAAAGCTTTTTTCTCATCCCTTATTTCCTAAGGCTGGATTCTTCGGAAGGTTGAAGAGGTGTTTCCCCCGGCCAGACTTACCTTTTGGGAGACTTTTCTGGCACAATTCCATTCCCTTGGCTTCCTTGGTCTGAATGAAATTGTTCCCTTTTGTTTTCTGGAAAGGAAATGTGAAAGGCTTGTCACCATCTCTGATCCTTACAGCTGCGTTCATAGTTATCATTTTAAATCAATAGTGGATTCTATTGTTCTGTTTTAATGTTTGGTCTGATTTTTACCTTAACTGAGAGGGAATTCCAGGCTTTAAGATTATTTAAGGCATGTGTCATTAAAATCTGTCTCTCTTTGTGAAAAAGCTTTGTCAGTATACTTAGAAAGCAAGGGCATAATTTTTCCTCTCTTCTATCTTGTTTTTTCAGCAGACTTGCTAGGCATCCTTTGAAGAGGAACACAGCCAGATCAGCTGAGCCTCTTTGTGTATTAATGTACTTAATTTTCTCTACAGAAAAGGAAGTTTTACAGCTAACCTTGTGAGCTGATAATATCATTGAACTGCACCTTTGTTCTGAGCAAATTTCTAATTTACTTTGAAAATAGAAACATTTTGCCTAAGGAAGGTAGTAAATACTTTTTCCCTCCAGCTAAGACAAGTACAAGATGTTCAGCAAGAAGAGATGAGAGACGTTACAAATCCCAATCTGCCTTTGCTGGAAATTTAGCCACGTGGAAGTTGCATTTGTTTGGATTTTTGGGTTGTAGGTTTGCAGGAGTTAGAAATGGAAAAGGTCAATGAGATCATCAAGTCTATTCTTCTTCTTCTAGCAAGGATTGATCAAATTTCAGGCAAGCAATGCGTAGTGATGATAAGTAAGACTGAACGATCTATGGTGTCTGGTAGCTGTTACTGACTGAGCTGCTGACCCTTGCACAAGGCATGTTTTTGTAGCTATCCTTCTGTGTTCCTCTCTTGAACAATGACCTGCTAGGTTTTGTGACACCAATCTGTGTAAAAGCACAGGCACTTTGATGTATTTCAGAAGCTTCATACTGTGTTATCTACATGCCAGATGATACTCCTGGCCTTGGTTGCTATCCAGCCACAGCCATCAATTCTCTGAGTGCGCAGGTTTTTAGTGTGCCTCAGGCAAAACCTTTTTTTTGAAGGACTGTGAGTTGTAACAGAAGAATTGATATTTTCAGAGATGACGAAGGCTTGAACATGGAGCCTTTTCAAACACTATGGTAGGCCCTCATAGATTCTTCACCTAATTAAATCTCAGGGATTTGTTTCATCCACACATAAGGCAAGCAAACAAGTCTTCTGTTTTAGGTGTCAGGCAAAAGAGCATGCTGGTGTGTAGACAGTGATTTTCAAATTCCATGGTCTTTGGAGAGATGTGTGGCTACAAAAGGCATTTAGACCTTAATAGGCAATTTGTAAAATAAGCATTAGCCATAAATAATAACAATCTCAAGACTCCTCAGTTTTATATTGAGCATTGTCCTTTAGACTCTTCTGACAACTGACAGAAGTGTAATTAACTCCATTCACTGATTTATCATTTTGGCCCAGCTTTTCCCCATAAAAACCTTGTGTGTAGTAATCATGCAACAGTCAGAGATTCATCAGCTTTAACAGAGGCGTGATTAGCGTGATTGACACAAATCTTATGTAAATGGTTTCCTTATACATCTGGTATTTTTGGATGCAAATAGCCTGTCATCTTACCAAACTTTTTGACAATGTTACCGATCTTACATTTTAAGAGAATACAGAGGAGTATATAAATGTTGCCCATGGGATATACAGCACAGAAAAGAAGCATATTCTGTTCCATGACAAATGCAGACCTAATGATCAGATATGTTATGTGAAGTCTCCTTGAATTTTGCCCTATTTGGGATATGTAGATTAAATAGATACTTTCAATTGTGTGAAATGCTACTTTTAATTATATAAATTTGGAAAAATTAAGAAATAATAATAAACCCAGAACACTTTGTTACCCAATACTGTGTAATTTACTAATAATTTAATACATTTTCTGTCCTCCTCTTGTACATAAAATGTTTTTTAGAAGAAGTGTAGAGAGTACTGTTTGGAAGTAATGAAAATGGAAAAACAAGTATTAAAGGTCACAGTACTACTGATCAAGACTATGGTTGAATGTTGCATTTTTCATACTTTCTCTTCTGCTTTTTTTGCTTTGCCTTCTGTTATAGTTTCAGGTCCCCTCTGCCTTATGCTTTAGCACGCAGCTCTCCAAACCTCCAGCGCTCTCACACATCCCCTATCAGCTGAATGGGGTTTCAGCTGGTCCTGAGCCTCATCTTTGCCAGCTGGCCAGCCAGGATGTGTGCTAACTGGATAGTGCTAGGTCAGGGAGAACAGATCAGCAACTTCTGAGACAATAACTTCTTGTTCTCAGAACAGTGCTGAATGCATTCACATTGCATAAAATCAATGTTGCTTGTGGTTCTAATGATTGATTGTCGCGGCAGGGAGGCCCCAGATTGAATGCACAAGTGTATGCAGCTTGCCTCTTGGAGGTAGTTTCTCCAAGATACAGCTGTGTTTGAGCTCATGGAGACAAAAAAATACTGTATTGTCTGTGCTTTACCGTCTGGGCTGTGGACACAAAAACTCCCGACTTTCTTATTTGTAGCTCTAAGACAGTATGTCTGTGTTTAAGTGGATATGTAAAAAAATCCAATATCTGATATCTCATCTAAATCCTACTGAAAGTACAGTGACAGAAAATGGAGGGAAAATCCACTCTCATTTCAAGTTTGTAAAAAGTGCTGATGTAAAGAAAATCCTTTGGAAGATTAGTGAGATGGACTTCCTTTATTTTTAGTACAAAATATACCATTTATATTATGTGCATAAATTTATGCATGGTTGGGGATTTTTTTGCTGCAAAAGCTGAAGTCTTGGTTGCTATGCTTTGAGGAAACTGTACACAATGCAGTTCATCTCTGCTGCATGGAAGCCATCCTGGCCTGTGAAGAGAGACAGAGAGAACAGTGAGTTTTTGACCACCCAGCCCAGGTTGAACTTAGTGCTTTGCAAACCTCATGGGTTTTAGATGCAGAAATGTCATCCAGTAGGCTGAAAGAGAGCTTGGCAACAGCCCTGAAGGATTGCCACAAGAAGCAGGTATGGATATCTCCTTTTTGTTTCATTCAGAGAAAATAAATACAGTGTGAAAATAGTCACATAGTTTGCAAAATAAATGTTAAACATATTAACATATTACTATTATATATTTATTATTTTATATATATTATATTATTATTTATTACTATCATATTACTATAACATACTCAACAATAGTTTCAGTGCACCTACTGAAAAAAGAAACGTGGCTTTTTCTTCAGTTTCTGCTACCTCATGGGCATTTTTATCACACCTTAATTACTGGGGCTCTGTGGGATTGGTCTGAACTGAGACAAAAGCTAAAAGTGAAGATACTGCCACAACGGTGTGCTAAGAAAACAGAGTACACATTCAGTATGTATACAAATATTACATCTGTATATTTGTGTAAGGAAGCCAAAACTATTGGGTTTGTTTGTGTCAAACCAAGCAGTTTACATCTATGTTTAATTTTAGTCCCATTTCAGTAGGTTACCTTGTGCCATTTGATTTTTTGCTTTACCCTTTTTTACCTTAAACTTCTCCGGAATATCTCTTGCTGTGAGTAGTCTTTCTCTTTGTAAAAACTTTCAGTAGTTTTGGTTTTGTTTTTCAACATAGAATATCTGCTGCAGGGAAATACAAAATAGGAAAGATTTATTAATAGGAAATTTAAAGGGGTCATGAATATCTGACAGAAATGTCTAAATTTTCCCTGTAAGAGAAAAGGCATTATATCTTTCTATTGATATTTCTATGTATTTTTATATTTTTCTCTTTAGAATTGCATGCAGTAGCTGAGATTGGGGTTTTCCCCCCATTAATATGAAACCTGAATAATTCCATGGTCACTTTGTATTGCATAACTTTGTATAGGCACTTATATTGTATTTTGTTATCATCCCCTTATTGCTTTGTCTGTTTTTGAAATGACCTTTCCTGAAGGCTGTGTTTAGTTTGCCAATAAATGTTCTTGTACAATTAGTACAATTTGGCAAAGTCTGGTACATATCTCTCTGGAGATTATAACCACAGAATTTTCAGTTCTATTTCATGTACAACTTCTTATCCATCCATTCCTCCTACCCTGCCTAGCTGACCATCTGCAACATTTGAGCTCACCTGGATTCTTGTTGTTTTGGAGATGGTTCAGATTTCTGCTTAAACCAGGATTTCTTCTGGCATCTCATGTTGAATATAAAAAAAATGTACACTTACAAGCCAGTTTTTATGGTGAATTAGTTCATGATGTAGGCAGAACTGATTTCTAGTAGTAATAATGGTAGACGGTACTGGAAGCCATCTGGTTTTAGAGGCTCACATGAATCTTTTCAGGTCGCTGAGCTGGATGCTCCTCATTACCATCCTGCTCGGAGATCTTTCCTTGGGTGATCATGTAAAAATCATGGCCAATTGCACCGAAGCTGTTCATGGCAGAGATGTGTCAGCAAGCCTTCAAGCCCGGAAGGTGCATGCTTGAATCTCCCATAGTTTGCATCCGCAGTTTCTTCTGCCTTCAGTAATTCACAGTGTGTTTTGCTCTCCTTTCAGAGGCCTGTGCATCTCCAGAGCATCTCCTTTTCCTGTGGTGACCTTTTATAAGTGCAGACAACTGAAATTTTGAATGTTTATTTAAACCAAAGTGTTTATGTATAACTTCAGGTGAAACTAATGCTGTTGGTTTGAATGAACAAAATGTTTCACCGGATTGGAATTGAAATAGGAAAGAATTCTTATTTTCCCCCTGAGCCTCAGAAATGAAATGGCCTTTTAAGGTGGCATTCAGATAAGAAGGAGCAAGGCTTGAGGAGTAAAATGAAACTCATTGTGGTCAAAGTAAGGTCAGTTCCCTTACAAAGACTGCATTGTTTGTATGGAGAGGCCTTGTGTTCTGCTGCAATAGCTCTATTAAAATTACCTTCTATTACACTTACATCTGCATAAAAGCACAAATGCCTCGAGGTGCATCTAATCCTTTATAACAGACTGTAGTAATTATTAGTCATGAGTGTCTAGGAATGAGTTGTGAGACCTACTGATGACAGCTGCAACTTTGTGATGGGTGGCATTTATACCACCTGAATAGCTCCTACCTGGCACCATGACTCTTTGATGACTCTTAGGTCTCCAGTTCCAGAGCTTTTGCTTGGCTGTCACAGGTGTGTCAGAGATGGGATGATGGCCAGAAACCCTGCTTTGCCAACACTTGTGATGCTTGGTTTCAGTACTTTTATGAGTACTTGGGAAATACCCCTTGTTAAGTTATTACACCCTTGACTGACAGGTAATGACTGCTACAAATAACAGGGCCTGGTTTATCTATTTCAGTGAATAAAAAGTTAAATGCTTCTTACAAGTTCAGAGTTCTTTCTTACCTCATATGTATATTATGAGGTTATCAAGACACAACATATTTGAGAATGTATGTGCACGTAGGTGTGTGTACTTAAGAAATGGTATGATTTTAATGGCCACTATATTTATAATAACTGAAATATTTTTTGCATAACCTAAGCTATATATATACATTAATTGTCTAGTCTGAAGGGAAAAATATGATGAGCAGATCTTTGCCAAGCTTAATCATGAGTTTTCAGCAAAGTTTTTTTGTTCATTTGTGAAAGTCTACATCGGTTTATTTGTTTTTTTCACATCACCTACAGTGAAACTTTTTTCTTCAGGGCATGTTTTGGCTTCAATATGGAATTTCTTGTTAAAACAAGTGATCCAAAAAGATACACTCAGGCATCATTGTTTGCTTACTGCTTACAACCCTCAGCTGGGAGACCAAATTCTGGGGCTCAAGTTTTTGAAATAGGCAAAGCAGCAACTACAGCCTCCTGTTTCCTGTCCTATGTGATCACTGATAGGATCTTCCTTCTTGATAAAAAATGTTGTAGTTAGTTTGCTTTTCTAAAATAAGCACTTTCCTAGTAGTACATGTAGTACCATGATTTTAGATTAATATGGAAGAGATATATTTGTGGTTTAGGACATTAAATTATAATGAGAAAGTGGACTTGGAATAAATTATCCATGAAACATAAGAGTTATAAAAATGCTCCTGATGTTGTAGAAGTTCATTGCAATGTGAAGAATCCCTTTTCATATGTTAAGGTGCTGTATTACCCCAACCCACGCTCTCCACCTAGCAGTGAGTGGTGCGCCTGCAGCACCAGCTGGCACAGATAAAGAGACCTTGTAAGATTTAGGCTGTGCCCTTGGTATGACAGTGAAAATTTTCAACTCTCCAGAACACATGGATGACAAGGTGAGATATTCTGTTAAGCAGTATGGAGATTGTTGTTTAGCTTCTTTTTCATGTGAACTACATTGGAAACTGTTGCTGTCAAGAAAAAGATGCCAAATCTTTTAATTTTAGTCTGTAAGGAATATCTATAAAGGTTTGGTCCAGACAGGAGCTTGAGGGTGCTTTGAGGAATTCAATCATCTCTTGGTAGAAGTCTAGTCAGTACTGGCAGTACAACTAACGTCTATCCATGATAAAATTAGGAAGAAAAATAAGTGAGTATGTTAGGAGTGCTTCTTTGTCCTTTGCAGGCTATAAATACTGAACCCATAGTATCTTCCTCCAAAGTTCCTGTGAAACTATTTGTAAATGACAGACTAGATGGTAACACAAAATCATCTGTGTAATGTATTACCCAAAAACACCTTTCTCTTCAAACTGTAGGGATAAATGTGAGTAAATCCTGGTCCTACTAGATTACAATTTAAGTTTTGCTATTGAAACTGGTTCAAGTCCTACCATGTGAGATCATGGCATCCTATGGGTGAGAAGTTTGGAGGGATTCAACTTTGCAAGTCTCAGTGATTTCAGGACTTTCCAGTACTTCTGGGAAGTGTTTTTCCACTGTCTTATGTTTGCTTTTCTCCATTCACGTTTTTTTTTACTCAATATTGTCTCCTGGCCTTTTCAAACCCTCTGCATCCCTACTAGTCTCCTTTATTCTGTGTTTCAAAAGATGATTCTTCTTATTGACATGCTTCAGCCGCAGGCACTCTCTGTGGCTCTAATAGTCCAGTGTTTTCCTTCTGAATTCAATGCCAGACAGATTACTAAAAGCTGATGCCTACCAGTGAAATACCTCTGCTTGATAATGTCTAGTAGGTGTTCTTTTTTTGTAAGTAGTATATTTCTTTTAACACTTCTTTGTGTTATCGTTCTTTTAACAGATTTAACAGAGTTGGAATATTTATTACTATTGTCCCTGGATGTTCAGGTCAGACAGAACCACATGAGAACCTCAGGTTCCCCATTCATACTTAAATATGGCAAAATTAAAGCTGATCATTTGGTTCAGCAGTGTATTTCTGAAAGGGGGGAAAAAAGAAATATTTGGTTTTTTTCAGTAATAAGAAAGAACTCTGAGGGACAAATTTGCTGTTTTGTAACTGGCATGAACACGAAATTCAAGATCCCGTCTTTGCTAGTATGTAACTTAAGATTTTTAATGAGGAAATTGTGAAATTGTTTAGCAATGACATTATGATTTTGTGTTCCTTTAGAAATGAGATTTAATGAGATTTTTTTCATTTGTGTCATTAAAATTTCTGGGGTTTTGTTCTAAAAGTTTGAGCATTTATATTTAAAAAAAAAAACCAGTGAAACTTCTAAAGGCAACCAAGACTTCAAATAAAAGCACTAAAGCTCTCCCAGAAAAATTGAAGTGCTTTTCAAAAGGATGGCATTTTTAGCAATGGTGGTGTTGCACTTGACTTGCAGAGCCTGCGCAGCTGCTGGCTGTGCCCCTGTGATTGGTGGCAAGTGACGCCACTGCAGCCTGTGCCTGCTCTGAGTTTGGGCAGTACCTGCCTGTGTTTCTCAGATGCCTCTTTTGTGCAGCAATGTTATGGAATACTAACAATCAACAGTGCCTAATTAGCTCATTTTGCTTTGAACTGAGGTTCTTGTCAGCTTTGATTGACACTCTTAATTGTGACTCTCTTGAGCTCTGTTCTTAAAAATGTTTGCACACATTTGATTTAGCTGACTTATTCTTACCATGTTTATATACTAATCTGTGTATTTGTATTATGGGTTGTTTTTTTTCTTGCTCCCCTAGAAGCTGTGTCAGGTTGTCCCTGAGCTGGTCTCTGAAATGATGTTAACTGCTGAAGGGTTTATTGACACCTGTCTGTTAGCCAGGAAGTTCATCACCTCGTAATCCCTCTGCAGGGAGCTGCTCCCTGAACAGCTGAAGGTTCTTTGGGCTTCTGGATTTGACACATATCCATTAACACACACTCCTCCATAACAGTGCAGCTGAATTGTATAATAGTATATTATTGTATAATAGGAGGGACTTATGCATATTGTCTTACTGTCTTAAAGACACTTTAAATTACATGTCCATCCTTAATAAATTGTCAGACATGAATTTGGAAAAAAGTGCCCTTTCTTCTTACCTTTGGATGTTTGTAATGTGTTAATTTTGTATTAAATAACAGTACATCACCGCTTCATACCTGGGATGACTGACTACATTGTGCTGCTGTGTAATACCCATGTAAATACCTATCTTTTGGAGAAGAAAATAACAGAGTAGAAATTACTTTGAAAAATAGCATATTGTAATTGAATGAAGATATCTTTAAACTTTCCCCAGTAAAAACACTGGCAACTGTTTGAAAAAAAAGGGGTGGAAAAGCATTTCCAAATAATTTAATTATTATACTAGAAAGAATCTGTGTTCAGAAATATTACCTTAAAAATGCAAACCCTAGAAACTCTGATCTCTTCCATGTATGTATGCTGTTTTGATCATCTCCAGCTGTATAATTTTTCACAAGATATTCCTAATATTCATTTTTATCAATGGAATAAAAACTTGAAGAACCCTTCAACCTTAAGCCATAAACTCAAATAGCAGGCAGAGCCTTTATGAAATAAGAAACAACTTGATTTTCCTGCCTGCATAATTTTGAAATTATGTCTAAATATTCTGAAGATTTCCTGACACATTCTTGCAATTTTCTAGAGATAATGAAATTAAACCATGCATATCTAAAGATAATTAATACTGTTTGCTTCACTAGAACAAGGATTCCTTGAGTCTAATGATTACTTTGTCCCAGAGGCGTGTTCTGAATTGAAAAAAGTAATTTATAGCATTGGTTGCCACTTCATTATTAATTATAGTTATAATAATAATATTAACATTAATGTTTGAAGCAAAATCTGGAATGTTCTTTGTTTACTTTTTAATTCTCATTTGGTTTGCTTTTAATGGAAATGGGAGAAATCAAGTATCTCTGAGAAAAAATTCTGGGCTTCTGCACAAAATATCCAGCAGTTCTGAGAGTATTGCCCCAGTGTTGGGACTTTCAGAACTCTAAATATACCTTTGGGGCACGAGGATCCTAGCCTATGGAAACTGCTGCAGAAGGGTTATCAAGGCTTTCCTTGTTGTGAAGGGACTTCTGGTCCTGCCATACCATGGCAAATAAAGTCCTTGTACACTGGAAAAGCCACAAACCAGGCTGGTGTTGAGATGTATATCCTGCTCTTTAACACCCTTTCAGACAGAAAAACAACAAATTTTGGAAACAAACAAACAAAAGAAAAAAACTTCCCTAAATCTAACCAAAATCTTATTAAACACATTTTATTCCTAAATTTCCTGGTTTCATTATGAACTCTGTTTAACTTCTTTGCCCAGATGTACCATTTCTAAAATGTGGAGACTCTTTTTCAGTACAGATAACTGGCATCTTTATTACCTCAGAAATTTTTTTCTTACTGATCATGAACTTGAGTTTGAAAATTGAGTTTTCTTGAGTTTGAAAATTACTTTTTTTAAGTTATTCTTTGTGATGTATTTAGTGCATTTGATTCACACTTACAGAGTTACCACTGTCATGGTAGAGGACAGAGGCATGGCATCTGACAACTTAAAATGGTATATTTTAAGCTGTGAATTTGCTTCCAGTTCTGTTTTTGTTTTGGATTTTTTTGTTTGGTTGGTTTTTTTGCAGGGGGGGGTGTCTTTCTTTTTTTTGAGGGTGTGGGAAATTGATAATACTAATAGGCTATATTTATATTGAACTCCTAGGTGTAGCTGCTGAATGTGTTTTCAAACTTTACCCAGTTGGTAGCCAGTTAAGAATAGGGAACCAAATTCTGGAATACTGAAAATTAAATGGATATACAGATATATCTATATTTCAGCCTTTCATATTTTTTAGTCGATCTCTAAGGCTGACTGAAAGCCACTGAAAGACTGTGACTAAAAATGTCTTGTTTCACTCTGTGTAAAATTGTTTTCTTCACAAACATTTCCATTTAGCTTTATTTCATGTGCTAACATGACTGGTTAAAATGTTTTTGTAGAGCTGTTATCACTGGGAACTTCATACTATCAATTCAGTTTTGGTAATTGCAGGGTCCCTGAAACAAGGAGACAAGAACAGACCTGAAGATTGGGTAAAATATGTTTCTGGTGTTTTGCCTTTGAATAAAAACAGAATCCTAAAAAAAATTATTTAATATTTTTGTGATACATTGTTTACCCTCCTTTTCCATGTGTTTATATGAGCCTTAAGAGTTCAATTTGCATAAAATAGTGACAGATGATATCCCAATTTTCACAAGCCTGATCAGTGACCTGTTTCCAGCTCTGGATGTTCTGAGGACGAGGAACCTACAGTTTGAGCAGATGGTTAAACAATCTACCCTGGAGCTGTACTTGCAGCCAGAAGAGAACTTTATTCTCAAAGTAAAATAATTTGTTGTCTTTAATTATTCTCCTTAAGATTTTTGATCAAAATAATTGCCAGTGGGTTAGTTGTATTAGACAGGAAGATTATTTTTGAATATATTAAAGCACTGATAAATTGTCTCTCAATGAGTCAGTATTTCAAAGGCATTTCATTGTGGCAGTAATGTTCCTCAGTATGATAAATATGTCCATATGGAAACATGTGTCCTGTTCAGAAAAGCTGTGTACAGTGGCAATCTAGAGTGACAAAAATGTTCGTGCACAGTAAGAAAAATTTGTATTTGGCAGCAAATTCATTGTTGGTCAGATATTTCTAGTCAGGTAGAAGAGCAAGGGAAAAAAAACATAAATAAAAAGGTGTGTATTTGGAATGTACATGACTACATGTGACTTTTTTGTGTTCTGGCTTTTAGGTATAGTATCATGCATGTTGTGTTATACACATTAAATGTATGCATGTATACTCACAAGAATTAGTTGCCCATAAGCTAAATTTAAGCACTAAATTAGTTTAATTACAGACAGGATGAAAAAATGAAACATAGAAACACTGGTTAGTATACAGACCAAATAAAAATTGCATACATCCCCACCTTTCTTCAATGAACATCCACATCTGCTGTGTGTGACAGCACACCCCTTACCTTTATTGGGGTATGTTGGAAATAACAAGGCTGGTTGAATGTGACTGATCAGAAGATTTATAAAGGATTTTGTGGTCTTCTCTCTCTTGTTCCATTATGCTGACAGAAGGGTGAAAAACTAAAAGGTATGCCTTGGGGTAATGTGAACTTTGCAATCAGCCTTCTACAGAGTGCTTTGTTTCCTTCCAACTGGGTAAATCAGAAAACAAACACTAAGCATCATGAAAATGTTCCTGTTAGGCTTTGGAAAATCAGACAGAATATTCTTCACCAAAACAGAAATCCACAAGCAGCCAAACTATTTCTATTCTGTGACTCATAAAGGAGACTGACTTTGTATTTTTCTGAGTTACAGCTGTACAACTGATTGTGGAATCTGATCTGCTAAAGCAGTGGCAAAATTGTGATAACTGTTCTGTGTACTTGGGTTTTCACAGTCCTGCTGGACTGTGTGGCAGTCTGGCAGAATAGGATTTGTTCTCACTTGGTGAGGTAACTGCTTTAACTCCTTTCCACTAACTCTCTTATCATTTTCTGAGAGACTGTGTTGCTTGATGCAGCATTAGCTTTGCTGAGGCAAATCTGCCAAGAAAGTACAAGCTTATTTTTTCCTATTAAAGGGAATAAGAATGTGGAGGGTGAAAAAAATCTTGTGAATAATTATCTCTGTGATAAGACCTACAGCAGGAGAGGAAAGGTGCTCATTGTGTGTCCCTCCTGCATGGTAGGATGCTCAGCTAGAGGAGCAGCCAGCAGTGTGTCCCTCAGTGTTTGTGGTTGGAATTGCAGGGAACGGAAAGGGCAAGGTACCTGCCTGCCTGTGTAGCATGTTTTCCATCTCTCATTGTAAAGAAACTGCCACAGCTCTCACATAAAAAATTCTTCATGTTGCCTTTGCCTGAGGCTGCAGGGTAATGACACTCTGCTGAGGGCACTCGGTCAGCCATATGATGAGCAATAGAAAGCTCAAATGTTGCAAGCAAATTCTACATTTTATGTGTTGTTTGCATGTCCCAAAGGACAGTTAATCATGGCATGAAGTAATGAACATTCAATTTGACAGATAGACTAAGTAATACTTTGTTCTGGAAGGAGAAGCAGGATGTTTTAATTAGGCTTCTAGACAGACATAATGGAATTTCTTGCCAAAACACTAGACAAATAATTCTAATACATAATGCTTGCCTATTTCTGCTACTAACTGTTGGCAGCTGCATAGATTTTCTTCTCCATTTAACACTTTCTATTAGAATTTAGTGCAGAATACAGCTATTTCAGACTGGGACTCTCCTTTCCTATCCTTAGGCTTAATGGAAATTTGGGACTAAACTAGCACAGAGACAAGAGTAAATTAATATAAAACTGTCAGCTGAGTGAAGGGATTCAGTCAGGGATCCAGTTCAGGAAAAAGTCCAAAATTCCTACTATGTGAAAATGGTGAAATTAGTGTCACTAACATTCACTCTGTTCCTTCTCTTCAGGTTCTGAAAGTTCATCATCACATGTATGTGGACACAAAAGAAATGCCCATTTGGAATGAAGTTAATGCAGAAGTTCTGACAGCTGATAAACTGTGTGGCTTTATACCCCAGGAAACCTGAAAGTGGAAAGCTGGCAAGAAACAGATGTGCTCTTGCTAGGATATCATTCTCCATCCAAAATGGACAATACAAACATGTAAGAGACAGAATTCTTCCATTTTTCTGAGGTTATGATGTAACGAGTGGTGAGTGCAGAGCACTGGTGGCTCTGGAAAGGCTGGAGGGCAGGATGCTGGTAGACAGGAAGTATTTACCTGAACAGTGCTGATCCAGCTGCCTTGAAGGGCCTGTTATTTCCTCCCCAGACCCATGGTACCTCCCTTATCTCACCCATATCATTAAGACTAATGAGCAACTCTCTTGTAATAAAAACAGAAATAGGTCATTATTACATAAAATGCAATATATTTTTTTCTGTATTTAATTTTGCTGTATTGAGTGTTCACTGAATTTTTTGTTATTTTAAATAGCCACCTAATAAGCAAAGAAAACATGGGTTTGATGTTACAAAAGTTTCTTGTTTCAGTGATGTGTCATCTTCTGAAGTTTTAATTGCAGTGCAATGTTGTTGAAGCACTTAAGTGATAAGATTCTATTGAAATATAATTTTCAGTTCACCTATCATCTTCTCCGAGTGGACAAGCCAGAATTACCCATGAGGGGCCAGAAAGGTTTGTTTTAAATAGGGATACAGATTCTGTGTGCTATGAATGCTAACAAGGTGAGCCGTTGAGACACAGTTACACTGGCTCCCTCTCTACCTGTTTTCCCATTTTCTTCTTCCTCTATTTTCTGGTGACAGTTTTGCAGTGTGCATTCCCTTTTTCTTTTATTCTTATAATTTCTTTGCTTTTCACTATTGCTAAGTAATATTTTAGTAGCTAATTAATGCTTTTATGTCTTGCCTATTTGGCATCGCAAAAAGCCTTAAGTTAGCCTATGAATACTGTAATGCTTATTGTGCCTCCTAGATGTGAGCTGATGTAATTCAAGATATCAATGATAAGATTATTGAAACTGGTATTTGGAAAGTCTCTCAGTAAAATACATTTAAGATTGACGTCCTTGAATCACTGTACTATGGAAGGCTAGTGTAGAAAACCTGAATCAGTCAGTCTAAGTGCAGTAGGATACAGACTTCTTCTTTCCTTCTTATTAATTATACTACTAAACCAATTTTGTGGGCCCTCTGAAATGCTGTAATGTAACAAAATCCAAATCTGAGATCTGAGTGTAACACTTGGAAAGGGATTGGAGTTTTATGCTTTCCTATCTTACAAACTTAAGCCCTAATAACCCTCTGGTTACTCAGCAAGGTGCCTGGTGGAGTGAGCCATATAAACCAACTTTATCTGAGAAACAAAAAGTGGCTTTTTCAATAAAAATTTTTGAGCACCTAAATTTAGAGTCCTGCTCTGAATCATCTTCTAATTATTTCCATTGACCTTGAGGAAGATTTTTCCCTCCTCTGCATTTACTTGCTTTCAGGAGAACTCACATCAGCAAAGCAGGCTCGTCACCCTTTGAATTAATTTAACTCTAACAAGCTCATACAAGGTCAAGTAAAATCTTTTGAATTTGTTGTCCCCTGTGATTCTGGTAAAAAACTCTAGGCTTGTTCAAACAGTGTTTGTTTAACTTGCTCAAGGAATAGTGTATGCATTGTGTTGCAGATAATCCTCTGTGGGACTGTAATAAACATGATTGTGCTGACCACGTTCTTGTTAAACAATACATCTTAACTTCGTTTTTCTGAAAAGTTTACTGATGATTTCTAGGTTCTGACCCTTACAAGCAATGCATGTGTGCCTATGACTCTGCCAATGTGGCTGCTGTTTGAGGTACATGTCTAAGAGCTGCTGCCCCAGCTACAATATCCAGAGCTGGTATTCATCTCCCGAGACCCCAGGACCTGGAATAGAACCTGCAAGCATCTGATAATATTGGCTGGCATTTTTAACATCCAATTTGAAGATTAATTGGTATAAACTCCATTATTTATACTAGGTCTTCCTTCTAATTTTTATTCTGGTAATTTATTATTTATTTGGTGGCCACATATATCCTCAAATAGGCATTTCAGAGAATTTTGCCATCAGTTAAGTGGGGTATTTTCCTCTGTGTCCTGCTTAATCAGAGCAGTAGTGTGGAGGGCTGATCCTGGTTGAATGCCAGGTTCCCACCAAGCCACTGTTACTCCCCCTCATCAGCTGGACAGAGAGAAAAATATGATTAAAGACTCTTGGGTTAAGATAAGGACAGGGAAATTAAATACTCAGCACTCTGTCATGGGCACAACAGACTCATCCTGGACAAATTCATTTTATTTATTACCAACCAAATCAGGGTAGGGTAGTGGGAAAAAAACCCCAACTCTTAAAAATACCTTCCTTCCACTCCTCCCTCTTTCCCAGATTTTTTTGGACCTTTTATCCTTAGTAAGAGAAATTCAGTCTCCAGGTCCATTTAAATCATTGAGAATTATGCCCGCTGCAACTTGTACACCACAAACTGAAGATTTAACCTTTTCCTATGGCCACATTTATACACAGATAATTTTTTTTTTCCAACTAAATTAGCTTTACACAAACAAAGTGTATGAGATCTAGAGGAAGCAAATCACTTCATCACCTTTCCACTATGCTCTTGAACAACTTGCAGAGTTATATTTGTGGAAGACAAATTGTAGAAGGTATGATAGTAAGATACATACCTGTCAGTGGAAGAATAGAAAGCATGAGCTGTTAGTTGAGATTGCCTCAGTTTGAAAGTATGGTTATTTTTGCACTTTTTTTCAGTGTGTTCTGCATAGGATATTCTCAAGTGAGTCATGGTGTTATGGTTGCATTAACCTGTATTGTACAACTTTTTAATGCTTAGATGAGTAGGAATTTTCCTGGGGAGATTAGGAGTCTATGGATGTAGAAACATGGATCTGGTGATCAAAAGATATAATCCATTATAAACTCTCCTGTTGCCTTTGAGGGTTAATATATGATAGGAAAATACAGAGTTTAGAAATGAAGTAGTTATCAGGCAAGGAAGCTTTTAGGTGCTCACAGTAAATAAAGCTGTTTACTGCCAGCTGTTTGTCCAAATGGTTTTAGGTAAGGTGAAAGCCAGGCCACAAATTACATTGAAATAATTGAGAAATTAAACCACCTACATCTTTCATCAGACTTTGCTTTTCTTACAGTTATGGGGAGACTTGTGTTCTGTAAAGCCAGAGGTGGAACGAATGCGTTTCAGCTACAACCAGATTTCAAAAGCTTCCTGTTAGAAGAAGTTGAATAAAATTTTTCATAAAATATAAAAATACTAAATAAAAAGTAAAAATACTGCATAAAAAGTTATCCACTAAAAAAAAAATTTTAGTAGTTCTTTGAGAATTAAAGAATGGTGTATCCTGTTTCATCACTTTCTAGAATTTAGTCCTAGCCAGAGAGAGAAACAGAAATTACAGTTTCCTTTTAAGAGTAAACTGTAATGTATTTGATGGAATATTTTCCTTTTTAATGTTAGTCAATCTTTGTTCACACATTTTAGACTGTACATCTCCAGTAGTTTATTGATTTACTCGCAATAAAAGGCAAAGTAGTTTTGCTTGCTGGAAATGCTGGAGTAGGAAAAACAGTGTTTGTAGGCAATAGGCTTGGTGCTGTCTCTGAAGACGAGCTCCAGACCAACAATTCATTCTACTGCCACACAACACCAGCAGTGCTCCAGAGTAAGTTCCATGCAGATGTGAGAAACTTATCTTCCCTCAACAGCAGTGATAAAATATATTCCACAATGATTAGAGTCTTTTCACAACCATTGGCTACTGCTCTTGTCTGGGACTTTGCAAAGTTCATTTCTTTGCAAACTGGAAAACTTTGAAAGTTGTGCCAGGCGAGGGGAAAAGAGGAGGATGAAACTGCTTGATGCAAACTGGAACTGACTGTGCTCCCAAAAGCTGCTGTCTGATTGCAGATGAGAAAATTTGGAATTTCCTCTGTTCACCAGAAGGCTTGAGCCAGCTTCAGCATAGCCTGGGTATCTCTGCATGGTGCCTGTAGGTGTACTGAAACAGACAGTCAGAAGTTGAGTTTACTTTTGCTAGGTACCATAAAACATCCAAGGAGGGTTAATTCCTGTCTGGTGGAGTTTGGAGTCTCTGTAGATGAGATGGATGCAGATCAAGGGAAATGTTAATATAACACACAAACGGAGAGGGCTGTATGTATGTATGGACAAAAATATTATACTAGTGGTAGATTTTGGAACAAGAAGTCAGGTGGTGGAAGGAAATAGGTTCATAAAAGCTGTCTGTTTTGCTCTTCATGAACAACACCATCAAGGGAGAGCTCAGCTATCAGTGGATGTGCCCTCTTTGCCATCCCTCTTTTTTATCCTTCCTGTAACTTGAACAGGAAACAACTATTAAAAAAACCCTATGTGCCCTCTTTGCAGTACAACTTTTCATGCCATGAAAAACACTAGAGAAGTAAATTAATACATTGGCTTGTCCTTTTAAATGTCTGGGAGAAGATGCCAAAAGATATTTTCAGTTTTAAAAAACTTTCTATGATTTTAGAGGTCTTCAGATAAAATCTTTAGAAGAATTTAAGTGTGTTTGATACGTAATTTAACTGCTTTTTTAATCAGTTGTCTAATTTTCCAGCCAATCTACACTGCTGCTAATGGATTACATTTTTACCTGTTTTAAAAAGGTAGGTATAAATCAACAAATCTTAATTGAATAAGCTTTCACCATGTTTTTTCTTTTGTCTTGTGTTAAATTCTTCTGTATTCACGTCAGATAAAGACCATTTTGTCTTCTTTATCCCTTAGTTTATTCTTTGAAGTGTTTCCAAATTCACATTAACATCGAATCCTGCATTAACAGAACTTAATTGCCTTTTTGCCCATCAAAATGAATGCAAATATTAGGAGAAAAGAAATTTGCTGTGCATCAGAGTGAGATCATGAGCTGTTGTACACTGTCATAGCTCCTTTAATGGGGAATCAGCCTTAAAAGGCTTCAGAAATTCTTTTGATCAGGGAGGGATTTTTCAGCTAATGACTGCCACTCCAGTAGCAACCATGGCCATGGTTCAAGAGTACAAAAGCATAACACTTTCCATTGCAAAGAGAAGATGAGGAAAGGAGCTCCTGGGCAGCAAAGGCTGTGTCTTCTTGCAGGAAACTTCTTAAATAAACCAGAGATGTGAAGTCAACATCACAGAGGCTTGTTCTCCAAGAGTGTTACACCCACAAATAGTCTTGTGGCATAAAATTTGAAAGTTTATGAACCTGTAAGGATTTGATGTGAAATTTTAGTAGTATTCCTTCACATTTTAAGTCAGTGTTGTAAGCCACCCTGCTACTTCTGTAAGCCAGCCATGCTCCTTCTAAGAAAAATTAAGACATATACAAAGCAGTGGATTCATCTCATTGTCTTTCTTCTGCCCACTGCTCTTCAGCTAAGTTCCTCTTGTTAAGTGCTCTTCTACCAAGCCCCTCTGCTAATCGCACCAGGTGAACTGCATGACGATCCAGAAACAAGTATATCGTGTTCCTTTCCTGCTGTGTTTACAGCATTGTCTCGGTGAGCTGTGACAGAATGATTTTGTACTGTCATGTGTACATCAAAATGATGGCCCCTTGCATTATTTTTGTGTTTGTGTGCACCGATATTTTCCTCCTGGAAAATGCATTCAAGTGATACACTGAAGGGCCTTCATGTATCTGAAGCCATCACTCCAAGCAATTATTTGGAACAGTCAAATTGTGGATTGTTTTCATAATGGAGAGTCATTCACAGCAAATTGCACAAATGAGCAATTTAAATTAAGTCTTAGTTCATAAAAAAGAGCTTAAGAGATGAACTTGTTAAAGTACAGTGATTCAGTACCATTCATTGCTGTGTTCTTTCCACAGTTCAGAGGTTAAAAGATTTTTTCTCACTGATCATATCACTTTTAATCTGCAGTATTTTCTGTCAGTTCTCATCTTATCTATAGCCACATAACTTCTTTTGAGGTATCTGCTAGAGTGGGTGAGATTAGCATGTAGTGTAGGGTTTTATTTAGCATTCCCCAAGGCATATGACTCATCCGCTCTGCCTCTAGAACAGCAGAAAATTTCAAAATGTTGCTTGATGGAGGCATGTTCTGATGCAAACTAATATTGGTACATTAATTCTGGGGTCCCCAATAATGCTGAAGTCTGGAACGCTGCCACAGAGAATAAAAATGTGCAATATTTTTTCCTAATTCTGGACATTATTTAAAATTTAGATAAGGCTAAGGATCAAGAGGGATGATTCCTAATTTGGGGTTTAAAATTATGGGTACACATTGAGCTAAAAGACCAAAATTGTCTTTTATACAATTAAGAGGCTTTAAGCCTTTCATATGCGCATAGTTTCTGCAAAAAGTTTTTCCCTTCTGTGATAAGAAATCAGGGTAAGTGCAGCCACAGCTTTTTCCCCCCAAAGCTTATGATCTTCCAGTTTCAAATATGTTGAGGTTCTCCATTTCTGTCCTGTCTTCCAGCACACCTTCAGTCTTTCTCTGCTTGTTTTACTTCTCCAGCCAATAACCATCCTTTCAGCTGACTGACTAGACAGGAATGGCCTTGGAAGCACTTGCTACCTTTGTTGAGTTCACCAGTCAAAATCACTGTTGAGGTTTGCAGATGATTCATTTCACTGCAAAATCTATGACAATACTTCTGTAGCCCTTCTGGAAACTGCTTGCAGTGATGTATTTGTTTATCCTGCTTTGCCCAAGGAACTAATAAGTCTGATGGGTGTCAGGACCGTGGCAGTGCTGTGATGTTCAGCTTTCAGCTATCCCTGTGCAAGCGCAATTTCTGTTTCCTACAAACTCTCATGAACACGTTGCCCAGTTTTTAAATAAGCAAGACAAGTTTAAAACCATATACTTATGTTTCATTCTCTTTTTTTTTGGCCATCCCAAAGTATTTTAACACACAGTGCAATAGAAAAAAAATTTTAAATATCTGTAGTGTGCATTTTTTCCTCTTCTACTTATTATACATAGAACTGATCTTTTTTTTTTTAAATACATATAGGCATTTCTTATTGACAAATATTAAAGTCTTATTAAATTCTGGCTTTCATCATCTCAAAATCAATAGCAGGTATATCCCAAATTCATTACATTATTGACTGAACAAAAAAAATCTGGGTTGGATGTACAAAACTTTTGAGAAATACCTTTTCTCTTGCAGAACAGTATTGAGTTTGCATTAAATTCTCTGATGTGCTGCAGGGATTTTAACCACTGTACTCCCTAAATTTCATAACCTCCTTTGGTTCAAATCCCAGCTCTGAGACAAAGAATTTAGGCTGCTTGTTGAAGGTGAGAGCCTCAGTCACATACTGCAGTTTTCCTTGAAGTCCAACTATTACTGTGATTTTGTTTTGTGCAATAATAGCAAAATATTCCTGTGATAATTTGAACAAAAAAAATACACAACCTAGGAAGGAAGATTTAGTTTTCTACTTCTACTTTAATAAATTCCTGATGATTTCTGCAGGTTTTTGTTTCCATGCACAATATTGAAAGAGTGCAATTAGAAATCAGACTTCTGTGAATGTTGAATCCTGTCTTAGGTATCTGTGGAATACTTCACTAAGTGGCAAAAGTTGAGGATCACATTGTACCAGAGTTCAGCATTATAATAATGCTTAACAAAAGTTGTGTTCCTCTGTGTTTTCAACATGACTTAGCAGCTTTCTGTAGCTATTTTTTTCCCCTTGCACATCTAAGGGAAACAGTGTAGTTGGATAAGAACTGCAAAAACTCAAAGTTTATGTCTCAATATTTTACAGTTCTGATGAATACATAAGGGCATTTTAGTTAATTTGTTCACTGTCTTAGTAAATTTGTAACCTGATGGTCTGCAGTGACCATCGTGTGACCACCACATTTGGGGGAACAGGCAGAAGTTTATTACAATCACCTTAATGTGCCTTTGTCTGGGAGATGACATTGCATTAGATTCCTGATTAAATGATATCTATCATTCATATTTTTGCACTTTATGTATTTTGGTAAAGATCTTATTTAATCCTTCCCAGGAGAAGGAGAAAATAATCTACTCACTGATTAATTTTTTGAGTGCCAGGATACCTGGGGATTTCACACTCAAAGCATTTCAGTTTCAAAGGATGCAGATGGATATGCTGTGAAATTTTCAAAAGCTGTGAAGTAGTCAATCAACTAAATCAACACGACTTTTCTGGGATTCAGAATCCCAGGGTGATATATTCTCAAATACTATCTGTGAGTTTCACTGATTGCTAAGGCCTTCAATAGTTAAAAAAAACCCCAACCTTGTACATGGTGAAATGTTCCATCAATTTTAGCCAGCATGATTTTGAATTCTTCATTTTATTTAATTTCAGTGTTGCTTCATATGGTTATAATTCTTGTGTCTTTCTATTACATTTGAGGGATGTTTGGAAAAAAAGCTGGAGGAAGAACATGGTCATACCTATGTTCCAGTAAAACAATGAGAAACTTTTCTATTTTGTTGGTGATTTGAATATGCCTGAAGTGGATAGATATGGAATGGTTCAGCCTCATGCATTGATTTGTCAGCATACTAATCATAATACTGGTGAGCTTTTGCTTCTTAATGTTATGATATAATTTTTGTGCTGTGGTCCGTGATGACAACCCTAAACCACAGAGAAAATAGAAAGCTTTGAAATTAATTGATTAAAGAGAAAAGCATGTGCTCTTGGGAGGTTATAAACTGTTTTAGAAAAGAGAAGCAGAAAGTGAAGGGGCTATGGAGTCTTGGAAGGAAAGTGTCCTTCAGCTGCTTTTGATGGAGCTGCTGGACATTGGCCCCACTGATGGACTATAGAGAGCAGGGGTGGCTGAGATACAGAAACTGATTCCCTAAATTGCAGGTGTTTCACCTGGAACACCTGTTTTCTTCACCTGTAAGGACAACAGACAAAATCCATAGAAACTTTATGATACTGGTTCAAATGAACAGTCTTTTTCTGCCATGAGAATAAAAACATAGAAGATGGCCACTGAAGGATAATTCAGTTGATTTGGACGATTAAGATAGTTACAGAATCACAGAATCTCAGACCTGTTAGGGTTGGAAGCAACCTCTGGAGATCATCTAGTCCAAGATGTCAAAGCAGCGCTGCCTAGAGTAGGTGACAACCTTCTTACTTTCCAAATGACAATTTAATTTTTTAATTTCAATATTGAAATATATTGTATTCCTTCACCACAACAAAGTTTCCAGTCCAAAATCAACAGATTAGTGTTTTAGTTCATTCTGTTACGGAAATACCAATATTCTGTGTAAATACTTCACTGTTATCATAAATACGTGTTAGATTCTTGTTCAGATACAAGCATGTCATCTAATATGACATGAAGAAAATATGTGACTTACAGAAAAAACAATTTGAATGATTTGTACCGTTCTTGCATCTTTTAATGCAGATGAATTGGATAATTTTTTTCACTGGGTCATCCTTCCTCTCATGAAGGAATGGCACCAGGCATCAGCTGAATACCTTGTTAAGCAAAAAGATGTAAAAAGAAAAAAAAAAAAGGAAGTGACTACTCAAATCTGAAGCATCTCTGGCTTGGAGAAATCAGTCAGATCTAATTTGGTGACGTGCAAAGCTAATGTCTCAACGCTCTCCTGTTTTCTTCCCAAAACTATATTCTTTTTGAGACAGGAGAACTTTTATTCTTTAACAAAGATTTCAGAGTTAAGATCTCAAAATCCCTAGTGCTTAAAAGGTTGGGTGCTTCTTTCTTTTGAATGGTTTTGAATTTTTTAAAACAAAACCTAGCCAAAAATTCAAAATTTCAATTTTTACAAAAGAGATAAAATCAAGAAAGATGTTGACCCTACAATTCAGGAATTTAATATAACTGCTTAAGAATTCTAAAATAGAGCAAAATTCATTGCAAACACATGGAAAGTAAGATAACACATTATTTTATGAAGTTCTGGGAAGAAAGAATTTGTTGGTTTGAGTAGGGAGTAACTGCATTATTCATGAGTTTTCCTTTTACAGTATTTCTTTCAAAGACCTGCTTGTCCTAGTTGAGATGTACACTAAAGTCTAAAGAAACAAGATTGTCTTCCCATCTGGACAAAAAGAATACAAATTGCCAGCAACTCCAGAGCCCTTTTTTCTTTTTCTCTCTCTTTTTAAATTTTTTAGGTAGCCACCTTTTAATTCACCAGTTGTGTCATATGGAGAGCCAGAAAGAATATTGGATAATGCAGCAAGCAGAGGAGCACACCCCCTTATACTCCATGATGGTCTTTTCTGTTTTTTTTCTTATTGACATGAGCTAATTTTCCCCTTCTCTGTGATGAGTGATGGTTGTGTGCATTCTCAAAATGATTTGTACTTCTTTTGACCATGCTTTACTCATCTCCAGGTGTGTTTGGAGCCAGTTTGATTACAAAAAACCCCTTACTATCAGAAGCTTTGTAAAAATGTGGTATCTTAATTGCAACAGAAAATTTGAACAAAATATTATCTGATGGAAACTGTGTGATTATTCTGAATTTTAAAATGTCAATCCCAATTGGATGCTTCCATGGATATTTATAATCCAGATTTCCTGTAGGACAGAACTGTTGATTGTTCAACTGAGGTTAAACCTGGAAATGTACAGTGCTTCAGTGTTTTGTAACTAATATTAATCAAGTTACAATTTCTTTCTCAATTATGATAGGCAGAAGCTAACTATCAAATAAATTCATAATTTTCAGTATGTTGTCTATATGAATCTAGCTGCTCACAGCTTCATTATCAAGCCTGAGCTGCAGCTGGGGTTTGAAATGTCATATTATAGCAATCCTGTATTTAATACATGAAATAATTTCTATTTAGCTTTCCACTACAATAGGTGGCAGATGAAAGGGAGTAGGAGAAAATATAGTGTTAGAAATTTAGTACAGGTTGAAAATCTTGCTGTTCTTATAGCTAAACAGAAAGAGACACACTGGATTTATTATGGCATTGAGAGTTCCCTGAATTGCAGTCTCCTGTGGTCATTCACCTGTCAGATGTGCCCTTGGGGCTCATAACCAGACATGCAACTGCTGTGGAACTGCATCAAGGATGAGGCTAGAAATGAAGTATTTTCTGTGACACACAAGTGGCTGTGTGCTCAGCAGGCTGTGTTGTCATTTAACACTTCATTGACTCTTATCTGCTGTCTGATGCTGGAGAATCTTCATCTCCTTTTCCTTTTTTATTTTCAGGGATATTTTGCAGTATTTGCCTCCAACTTGCTCTGGACTGAAACCAGGGAATCTGAATTGAAATTCAGATTCCCTGATTACCATCTACAGAAAGATAGTTTGCTTCCACTTGCAGCAACAAGCTTTTGTTCCACCAGTAATCAGGAATGTTTGAGCCATAGTACAAGCAGACATATGTCTTCACCAGGCAGGGATTCAAAACTTCCCACCAACTGATACAAAGCTCCATTAGATCTTTAATATGTGAGACCTCTCCAGCAGCTTTCAGGTCTATACCATGGGCTAATGTACCTGACAACACTATTATTGCTGATCTTTACAGTCTAATGGTGGATGTTGAACTGTGGGCTGATGAAGAACAGATACTTTTTGTACAAAGCAGAAGATAGTCCCTTCCCTAATGTGAGCATGGTCAGGTAGAGCAGATGGGTAGAAAGCCAAGACAGAAAATGTATTTAGTGGAAACAGAGCAATGGTTGGCAAAGTTTGCTGTGTTTACTTTTTTGGTTGGTTGGTTTTGGAGAAGAGAAGGTCAGCATTTCAAAGGGTAAAACAACTTTTGTAAGACTAGGTAGAATAAAACAGATATTGAGGAAGTTCTGAAACAATAATCATATAATCACAAAATCATTTGGGTAGCAAAAGACCTCATAGATCAATGACACCAACCATTAGTCTAGCACTGCCATATCCACCCTTAAAACACGTATCTAAGTGCCACATCTACACATTTTTTAAATACCTCCAAGGATGGTGACTCAACTGCATCCCTGGGTATCCTGTTCCAATGCTTGACAACCCTTTCTGTGAAGCAGGGTCTTCAAAGGGTAGCTGAACACCAGAGCTGAGATTAAAGACAGAGGGAAGGATATAATAGCATCAGCAAGTGCTGGCCTCTGTTGTAAAATCAGGTGAGTCTGATCCTGGTTTGTTTTTATCTGCTTTCCTGTTCCTTGGAGTGCAGCTCTATTCTTATACAAAATATTTTTGTTCTACCCACCCCGTGGATCACTGTGAAGGCAAGGAGGCAAGGACTTGTCAGGTCCTCTTTTACACCACACACCTTGTTTTGGTGGGGTTGCAC
This sequence comes from Pseudopodoces humilis, assembly GCF_049639895.1. Lineage (NCBI taxonomy): Eukaryota > Metazoa > Chordata > Aves > Passeriformes > Paridae > Pseudopodoces > Pseudopodoces humilis. The sequence continues at coordinate 120,846,970 of NC_142200.1, read as the reverse complement.
TGGCCCCTCATGCATGTCTGCACCCATCCTGGCGTGGAAGTTGTGAAATAAAGAAGTTTGAGGCGGCAGCTGAGAAAGTGCTAATTTTGTCATGTTTTCTTGAGCAGTATTGAAAACCAGGGCTAGTGACCATGGAAGCTCCTGGCAGTGCTGATGCTTCTGTGTGTCCTGTACTGCCCTGGAGCCTCAAGCCATAAGGGCCCACCTAAGTGTGCCAGTCAGTGCAGAGCAGACATTTGTTTTAACTGTATTTTACATGTTCAACTGGCTGGAGAGCTTGCTAATTTTAGACATCCTGGTTCATGTTCAAGAATATATAGATTCAAGCACAATGTCTACTGGATATTTATTAAGCGTAACTAATGTCTTTGCAGAATATATCAGTCTTCATTATGACATCCTATTTTGATGCCAGATGACAACATTACAAAAGAAAATATTTTTTTTACCTTTAGGGCATTTGGTTTACTACACCCAAGTGCTTACAGCAATCAAATGAAATTCATTATCTCTAGATCATGGATTGGCACATGTCTATGGGAAAGTGCAAAGATTGTGGAAACAAAGATTGTGGACAGTGGAAAGCAAAGATTGTAATTTCTGTTATAAAATGGTGATGGACACTATGGAAAAGTATTTTAAGGTATGTTGGTGGCTGGAGAGTATTCTACCTAGTGCTAGCAAGTTAAAAACTGAGTGGTGACAACTCTTATTTATTGGAATTCTATGAAGCCGTGGGGAGCTACTTGAGGAGCTCCTAGGGATCCTACAGTGACATGCCTGCTTCAGTGAACCCAGTCTTGTCTGAGGGTTCCATGCAGTGGGTATAACTGAAATACCTATAAAGGGAACATATAATCCATTCTGATGCTAACTATGCTTGCATGAAGTCTTTGCTTTTTGCTGTTCAGGAGTTGCTGCTGTGCAAACTCATAACACTCCTAATGGAAGGTTTATGCAGGGCACCAGGCAGCAATAGAGCTGGTACATAGGCTTTGTTGGTGTCCTTGTGGAAGAGCAGATTGTGGCTCTGTGTTAAAAATAACCTCCATTTTGTTTCTTTGAACAGACATTCACCAGGTTTTTTTGCGCTCCACAGAAATTAACAGCACTTATTTTCTGAGACTGGAGACATAATCTGTAATGTTGTAGATAGTTTTATCTTCTCTTTTAATTAGTTAATGATGTATCAGGCCCTTATAAGGAAAGCAATCTTTGTCTTTTGTTTCCAAGAAAGTGAAAATGCTTTTAAAATTCAATTAGTTCAAAGAAAGGACAATACCTTAAGCAAATAGTAAATAATGTGGCTGCATGGCAGACCTGGAGTTGCTTTGCTGCCTAGACTTGTACTTTTTAATATCTAAACTAGCCAAGACTTCTAAGTGTTATCACAGATCTATTTTATTTATCCATACCATTTTTTTCATGTGTGCTTCCCTCACCTCAGTTTAATGTAATTTGTATTTTTCATGTCAGGCAGTATTTTAGTACCATCGTGGCTTCAAATCTCAGCTTCTGTTTCTAAAATCTGATTTACTACATTTGCTTTGTTTTCCTAGCCAGAAGAAAATCAGCCAGTTTTCAGAAGATGAAGGTTTTGCTGAGTAAGTGAGTCACAGACTTCATTGTTGCTCCTTATCATTATTTGTAACCTTTCTTCAACAGATACCATCACTCTGGTCATGTGTACTATCAGTGATTTCCAGAAAGAGACAGAGGCCCCTGCTGGCAGAGATTAGCTTTGTTGAAGCTGTTTGTATTATTTGCAATGTCAGATGGTTTAACACACAAACTTTTCTTCTCAGTGGGTTGTACTGGGATTTCAGTGTCATCATTTTTCACTTTACACATAATCAGACAGGAACTGTATGAGAAAAGGCACTCTTGACAAAGTAATCTATTGTAGGAGTTTCACTCCAAAAGGATTAAAGAAACTCTTAAATTTCAAAGATAATCATGTGGACCTTTCATAGGGACTGTAGATTTTTTTGTTAGGCTGATTTAGAGGTTGATGTGATAATCATCAGACCTGCAGACAGAAGGCTTCTCAGGTATCGCTACTTTTGCTTGAAAATGCTGGTAAGCTATTATCATCTCTCTGAGGTGACTGAGAGTGGTATCTCAGTTTGGCAAACAAAGTGGTGGGGTGTCTTAGGCTTACAGTTTGGCAGTCCTGGAAAAGGGGTTGTGAAATTAAACCCCGTAAGTTTTTTCTGCACCTTTTATGGGATTTTTTTCATGGATCCATTGTGAAATCATGAATAAGGCTGACAAAGTTCTACAGTGAAGTCAAAGAGAATTGGCTCTCAGTAATGTTTTGGTTGGACAGGTTTTTAGCACTTTATTAGATGCAACCAGATTAGGCACATTATACCTTTATTTAAGAAGGTTCCCATCCATGTTTTTTCAAGTTTTTTTTAATTTTTTTTTTCCAGTGGAATGAGACATAAAGAGAATGAAGAGGGTATTTCATTGATACATGTAGGAAAAATTAAGCAAAACGTCCAACCTGCTGTCTCTAAGCTCTGGTTTTTCATCCCTTAGAATCTGCATCTGATTTTAAAAAACAAAATTTTGAAAATAATCTTTAGATGCTCATATAAATTACTAGAATATAAACTACAAGAGATTCATTTCAATGTGTCAAACATAGGTTTCTGTGGGAGGAGTTACCTCAACTTACGTTTCAAAATTTTAGCAATTATTAGATCTCATGTAATTTTCCTAATTTTCATTTTTCTAATGAGGATAAGTCCTATGATCAAGACATAACAATATGCTTTAATTAGTCTGGGAGAGATATTGCAAGAGTCAATTAAAGTTTGATGCAAATTTGTCATTAAGTGATTCATTGTCCTTTAGCCTTTGTGGGGCAAACTGCCAGATGTGAAATTCTCGTGTGCTACAGCCCAGTCAAGCTCCCTTCAAGTTCTCCAGGTCTCTGTTCTGAGTTCAGTCAGGCCCATCAGAACCTTGGTGGGGTGCTTTGGAGCAATTCAATGTAAAGAATGTGTAACCAGACAGCTCTGGTCACTGGTAACCTTCAGTATTTGATAAAGGAAAAGAATGTTTCTTTCCACTTGCTCAAATATTGCAAGCAATAGCAAATTCTGAGGTGAAGATAATTCACCTTTAGATGCCAGGAGAACATTATGTCAAAAAAAGACAAAAAAAAAAAGAATGGGGGGAGTGGGAAGCAGGCTTTGTGCAATAAAAAGGAATTGAGAAACTTGATGGCTGTTGAAGCTACTTTATGTTACTTTTCCTTTATTGATGTTTCGTCATCAGGTGCTGAATCAGTCCTATCCTATAAACTTGTAGGGGTTATGAACTTCTGATTGGAGTAGGTGGTAAACAGAGCTTGTCTGAACTGGCAGGATGCATCTGCTCCCTGGAGGTTTTCCAAATTACACAGAAGAAACCAAGGCCTCAGGGTAAACTAATAGATATTATTTGAGTCTGTTGAGTTCGTGACTTCAAGAATGTGTTTTGTTGTTGCACAAGCTTGATAAAATCACAGGCAAAACTGGAATTTACACTAACTCCTATGGTTCCTGTGGTTTCCAGCTGTACCTCTATTTTTGAAAACTGAAGAGGGAACATTTTCGTCTTCCTTCTATATGGACAAGCACTATTTCTGAATCTCAGATGTGCCTGAATAAGGATCTGATTGTGGCCAAATTTGGTGGATTCCAGTCCCCAAAAAGCCCTTCTGTTACCTTGGTCCGTGGCCAAACTACCACAGCGTGTGTAGCTCAAGGCTTTGTCAGTCTCTGGTTTTCAGAGGGAGGTGGATGCTGTTCTGCTTTAAAAAATGCAGCGTGTTCTTCAGTGTGTTCTTGGTGTCTAACTTCTTGTGCCCTCCTTCCCTGGTCAAACGAGGTGCAGTGTAAGATGTGGACTTAGGTGGTCATTTCCTCCCTGCTGTTTCCAAGCAGGAAAGTTTCTAAGCCTCTGTTAACAAGCCTGAGAATTTGCTTTGCTAGATTTTGTGACAGCTTGGTCAAAACAGCCAGCATTGACCTTATTCTGTATTTCAAATGTGGTCACACTCAAATGCAACCCATGTGGGTTGTTTTCTTTCTGGAAAGACAAGCCAAAAAGCATTCCATGTTTATACCACATGTTCCCACACCATGTCTCTTCAGGGCAAAGTGCACACCTCTGTTTTGTTGGGGTTTTTTTGCAGCTAAGAAAGCTTTCCTAAATTAATTCACCGCCAACAACAACAACAACAAAATATATAAAAAAAGGTCTTTCAGAAATTTCTGAATTTATAATGGATCTGACTCTTCAATGCCATTCCCACACAATTTTTGGTACAGTAGAGGTTGTTCTTGATGGGAGCTTTCATAGCTTCAAAGTACATTCATGGAGAGATTTCTTCAATCTTTACCACTAGGTCTTGTCAAAACTTCAGTGTCTGATACAGGAAAAAAGAAAGGCAAACTGCATTTCTCTTTGGATGTTATACAACAAATTAGTGATATGTAAATAAGCTGAAAAACGTAAGGAGAAGACAGCAATGTGTTGCCACCACAAACATGTATTTCACACTTTGTCTGTACCAACGTTTTAACAGAATATGAGTGATTGCCTCCTTTCCTTACAGGTAGATCTTGCCAGTTTGTACATCAAGACAGGTGCCAAGAACATGCCCACAGTGTTTTTGCTGACAGATGCCCAAGTTCCAGATGAATGCTTTCTTGTGCTGATTAATTACTTGTTGGCATCAGGTGATTAAACCAACAAATTTCTTGAAAGATCTTTTCCAATGACAAATGATCTGTGTTTTCATTGAACTTTAAAGAGATTTTTTCTCTTTCAGGTATTTGTAAGGGGATATTTTAGAGATCTGTGTCAAGCCATCCAGCTTGAGCATTGAGTCAAACTTGGTTAAGAAACGTGGTCCATTGAGGAGACAAATTGCTAAGGCTTATCATCCATAAGTGCACTGATCTGGGGGAAATGAGAGTGCCCCTTTGACTTAACACTGTGTTTGCTTTGGTGTGATTTTACTAATTTCAAGCAATGTCCCCATGACTGCACAAGTGTAGCATGTAGCAACGAATGTTTTGAAGGTTAGAGAACCTGGACTTTGAACATGGGGATAGGATGGAAGAACAAAAATGCACATCTGCACAGCTGGGAGTGCATCTTGAAAGAGTTTTTTTTAAGTTATATTTGCTTTTGCAACCAGAGTAGTAAACAATTTACCAACAGCCTGTGAAAAAAGAGCCTTTCTGAGGGGAACATAATTTATAAGTAAACTTCCTATCAGGGAAAATTCAAAACAAAGTTCTTTCCTAACCCTTAAAAAAATAAAAAACAATAAAGAAGTTCCTTCTAGGCAAAAAGACATAGGGAACAGGAGGAGACTTTTGTTGCTAGATATATGTAGCATCATACCATAGCTCTGGTTATCTTCTTAAATCCCATTGGGCTAAATACCATGTAGGACATTCGAGGACTATTTGTAGCTGTTACCTACCCCTTTGTCTTTTCACAGGAAAGGTTCCAGATCTGTTCAGTCATGAAGGTCATAGTTGCAGGAGTTAGAAAAGAAGCCCTGGGCCTGATGGACATCAGAGAACACTCCTGGAGGTGATTGCTCAGAGTGTGGTGCAGTAGAAAATAAGACATATTTCAGGGGCAAGAAACAGTGATGAGCTGATCAAAATAGCAACACATTTCAGTTATCTCATAACCCAGCATATGTTGGCATACTTCTCTTGAAAGCTTACTTGCTGATGTGTGGCACCAGATTTGCCTCCCTGTAATAACCTGCCTGTGTGGAGGCTTGGTGTGCACCAAGTTTTGCTCCTAGATCTGGCTGTTGACTGCCTGCCTGTTCATAGGAAAATCACACATCTGCTCTGTGTCTTAGTTTCACGTGTTGGACATCATGAGGCCCTTCAGAGAGAACCAGGTGCTCATGAGGGGTTTGTGGTGCTGTTAATGCAATTGGAAATACTCTTCCTGATTATACTATATATATATACTCAACTGTTAAACTTTTGCACAAATGATTGAAATTTCACAGAAAATGTTAATTCTTTCTACTTTTCCTTTGCCGTATAAAACTGGAAAAATTAAAGTATCCATGTAGGTGTTTTCAGACGTAAAATTGTTCAGCAATACACATAATATGATATCATAATTGCAACAAGTGTCTCTCCTAAACTCTGTTTTAGAGGCACTGTTTTGGTGGGAAACTGTGGTTCTCTCCTGAGAGCTGGAAAGCAGTAGCTGGGAAAACTGGTTTGGCAGTGGCATCTTTAGGAATTTTCAGGTTATGTAGGCTTCAATTCACACATCATCTGAAACATCTATGTAGCTGATAAGAAAATGAGAAGTCTGAAAACCATTAACCCTTAAGAAAGAGAATGTTTTGAAAGGGATATATGCCTCATATTTTTTGTATTAAAATGATCTGCTTGATTTGGGATTAGAAGAACCTTCCTATACCAGATTATTTCTGAGGTGTTTAACCACTACTGTTCTAAAGAGCATTCTGATTTGGCTGAGTTTTTATCAAGTTCTTGTGCTTTTATAACATACCACTTTCTCTTCCCCCCTCCCCTTCTCTTTTTCCAATCCTGCTTAAATTTTGCTGAAGTTCCCTCCTAACTCTAATTTTGTTGCCATTATTCCTTCATTCCACAAATTTATTCTGCAAATTAAAGGCCAATGGAGACTGGTATACAATCCAGTGTGACATATTCTGTATCATTTTCAGTTTTACAGACTTCAGTGACATGGTCAATAGTGGTGCTTACCTTCTGCATTTTTCTTTCTGACAGTGCTATTTCACTCTGTTTCATTGCTATTGAGTTTATATATATATATATATATTTAAGAAAGGACAGGGAAAAAATTATTTCTAATATCTCTCTTCATTTTCTCCTTTCATGTTTTTACCCTTTATGTTTTCCTTATTCCCACAATAATTTTGTCTTTCCTTTCTTTTTTCTTTTCTTTCTAAGGGCTTTTTGAAAGCCAGCTTTCGGACTCCTTTTACCTTGCAACAATTTCACCAGTCCCCTACTGTGCAAATTAGCACTTCTGGAGGCAAGAACAGGACATACCTATTCATGTTTCAGGGAAGCAAAGTAGTGACATTATAGGACTGAAGTAGACATAAATTTTGTGAGTTAACACACTGGTAGATATCTAAATGAAATTTTAGTTAGTGCAGGGTAACCTATCACCTCCTCATTTCCTTAGATTTGAAGAAGAAAAGACTAATATAAGGTGAAAGAGAACAAAAGGGTGAATTTAGACAGTTTCATAATGTTAAAGCTCAGTGAAGTGATATAGTCTCATTTTTCCTTTTCATTTTAGAAAAATCAACATCCTACATTAAGCCACGTTTTCCCTTGAGCTCACTTATAATTTTACATCCTGCAGTTCTGTTTATGCTGAGGAATCTGCAGCTCAGGAACCAAAACGACACAGTGCTGTGCTTTGAATCTCTTTGGGTTTGTTTTGCTTGTTTTCAATCTGGACATTGCAATCAATTCTACTGCCAGTGTACTGAGAACATGCCATGTGTGTAGGTGCAAACCTGAGTTGAAAGTTTGTCAGGTGAAGACAATGGGTTGCATCTTTATAAAATATGGGTCCACAACTGAAGGGTAGAAGAGGAAAGATAAGCACCTGAGAATTTCAAGAACTTTCATAAGGAATGGTGAAACAAATTATACAGGAAGAATGATGCTCAGGAAAACAAAGTTGATGAACACTGTAAGTGTTAATGTGCTGATGGGTCTAATGCATACACAAGATGAGACGTTTCTGAAGCTCAGTGATTTATTTGGGTTCCAGATTTTTTTCAATATCCCAAATCTTCATGCAGTAATCACTCTTAAATACTCTGCACGTGACCAAAATTTCTTGGAAAAGTAAAGGTCAGAAGAAGCAATTATTTCTCAAAAGCATGAATATGATGCAATCAGTCTTGCTGTCTCTGGAGCTCCATCTGATTTACTTTACTTTACTTTTTACTTTACTTGTCATGGTAACCTTCAGCTTTTCCCCAAAGATGCAAACACCACACCTAAATACCTCTCATCCCTCATGCCCTACACAATGATTCCCACAAATGAACTCTTTCTAGTAAGTATACTCTTTGCAGCAATCCATCTTTGCATGACTTCCAGGTTCTAACTTCAGTGCTCTTAAACATTACTATATATTCCAAAGTTGGACATGTTAAATGACTTTTCTTTTGAACTGAATCTCTGTTATTCAGCCACCATGTGCAGCCAGTTTTCTTCATGAGCTGCTGATGGGTACTTCAAATACTTGCTCCTCCATCCTTGAGCAAGTTTCTTCACAGTGTATTTTCCTCATGTAAAGTTTACAGTCCCTCAGTGGCTGTTGTGAAGTTCCAGCACTAAGAACTAAATTTTCTAGTTTTATGGGAATGTCATTTTTCCAATTTCCTTCCAGCTTGGCATGACTACTTTAGTCATCACATCTTCATAATGATCTCCTCTTTCTACAGTCCTGTCAGGATTTACCTGGCTCCCCATTTTCTATTGAATTTAGTAGTACAGTAATTTTGTGCTTCAACCAGAATTAAAGTCAAACATAGGCAGAGTGGGTGTCCTGTGTTGCCACAGGCAATCTTGTCCATATTTTTGTGATTTCTTTTAAATTATTGTCTTTCATTTCCAAATCTTCTTTCATTAGGACACATTAGCCTTTTCCTTGTGGTTTGTCTTGCTACTGGCAGAACATCTGTCTTTATCTGTGAGTCTGAGAGGAACTTGTGAAACCCCATCAGAGCTCAGTTTTGGCCAGGTCTCATGGTTTTTCCTTTGAGGGCATTAATACACATCTATCTGCTTGAGTGCTTAAATGCCAGCCAAAAAGAACTATGTTTTTAGGGTTTATGGTTCTATGTTAAACTATCACTGCCCCCAGATTGTTTTGGATTTTGGTTTGGGTTTATTTTTTGTTGTCTGTTTTGTTTGATTCAGTGGGGAGTAGCTATCGAGGATTTCTAAGTTCTGTAACACAGAAAACATCTGTTTCTTCAGTTGGCAGGCTCTTACAGAGTTCCTGTTTCTGTATGAAAAGCTCCAGGCTTCTCTGATTTGGATGTCAGCCATATCTTCTTGAGCACTCAGAGAGCTGACTTTCAAGGCTACATCTGTATTAGTAAAATTATGGAGGGCATTTTGTGGCCCTGAGGACTAGTAGCATGAAAAGGCTGGTATCCGTATGGCTTAGCTTTTCCTGTGCTCTGCTCACAAAACGATGGTGATGGCACAGAGCTGGTCAGCACTAATTCCTGGCCTGTGCAGCTCCTCACTCCTGCCACAGAGTTGCTTGGTTTCATATGGTAAAATCATGAGATTTTACATCTTTGTTTGTTTGTTTGTTTGTTTACACAAACACTTAAGTAGGATGGGCCCTGCCAGACCAGTGACTGAGTATGTGCCAAGGTGCTCTTTACTTTTCTGTCTTGCTCTGTTTGAAGCACTTAGTGAACCTAGAGGGCTTGGGTATTTGAGATGAGCAGGAGGAGGCTGAGCCAAAAAAATAAGTGTAAGATGCACATCTGTAGTGGGAGTGACATGTGTGAGGCTCAGATGGACACTTAAGAAAACAGGGGGTTTGTGTTCTTAGGTGTGGTGAATGCTACATGGAAGTTGATACTGATTTCACAAGATAACAGTTCTTTTTTCCACAGTGATTGTCTTCATTACTCCATTGTGTGTGTTTAAATCTCAAAAATCCTCAAAGAAAGGGATGTGTCTGTCTTCAAGAACTAACTACTCTCTTTCTATTTCTAGATGAAATATTTTCACTGTGATATTTATATTTTGTCTTGCAAGACATTCTCCATTTTTTAAATGGAGAATTTCCTATTCTTTGGGTTTTTTTCCCCTCTGTCAAATTAAACTGTAATGTATGGCTTGGACAATAGATAAATGTTTTCAAAATAAGGCCTTCTTGCTTATGCAAAGATTGTTCAAAATGTAGTCAGTAATAATTACTCAATTTTCCTCACAGCTCTCTTGCTAGCAGATCACATGGCATCTTCATTATTCTGTGTGCAAAGCAAGCAGTGCACAAGGTTCTTTGTAGTATGGGGAATTCACTGGGGAGAATGCAAATGAGCCCTGAAAACATGCCATATCAAATCTATGCCTGGTGTGAATTTACCAAACTTCACTAAAGCTAAAGGAGAAAGAAGGCTTATGCTGTGGTCAGGATCTGGTTACATTCTTTTTGTGACTACCCTTTTAAGAATATGCTGTATCCTATATTTTTGTTCACAAAAAGTAATTAACAAATTGATAGTTATCTAATATTACATTATATCCAGGGCTGTGCTGGAATTTCCTGCCTAGCAATACAGTATAGTAAGAATCTCTTGGGTATGTGTTTTAAGGAAAAATAATGGAAATTATTTAGTATGTCACAGTTTGAGCTCTAGGACCAGATATTTCAAGAAGTAATTTATTAAATAATTGAGAAATTATTCTTCTACACTTCATCCTGTCACAATAATCTCCAAAATTTTTGTTTAATTCATTTTACCTATTACTGCACTCATTCCCTGTAAGGTTTCTAGAATTCAGTTTTGCAGAATTCATCTACTTTCTCAAGTCTTAGCCTTCATAACAGTTTAATTCAATTGTTACCTGTTACTTTGTAAACCTGTACTTATAAAACGGTACTTACACATTTGAATACATCTGCCAAGGCAAGGAGAGAACAGAGGAGTTCTGGGTATCACTTAGTAAATCTAGAATTTAGATGCTAGGGTAAGGTTTAAAGTAAACAATCCTAAGAGCCCAGTACTGCCTTCTCAGGGATCTGCAGTTCATATAAACTAATGCAGCTCCTTATATACACAAGTAATTCTTCTAAATCACTTCTAACAAATTACATTGGGTAGGGAAAGCATCTTCTCCCCTAAAGCCCAACATAAGATTGATGTAAATAGTAATCATCCCATACAAACAAATCATTCAATATTTAGGGAGATTAAAATATTACTTGGGATATAAGACTAAAGAAAACACTAAATTCAGATTTTTTTTTTTCTGGTGAACGGCGCAAGACTTTGATTTGAACTCTTCTTGCAGTCCAGTACTTAGAGAGTTAAGTCCAAATATGAGCAATGTGAGGAGCGTAGGAGGGTGTAGAAGATGAAACTTCAAGCAAGTCTGTGTATGGTTTGCAGCTTTGGAGGTGTGATAGGTTCAGTTTGGCACCGGTGCTGTAGCAAGGGCACTTGTGGGCAGCACATCAAAGCATGGACTGATCTCTCCAGGCTCTCCTTTGCTGCTGCTACCACAGCAGGGATGGTGTGCAGATCTGAGAAAGGTGGCCACTAGAGGAATAAAGAAGAGAAAATTGGGTTCCCCAGGCTTCAACATTGCTCACTGTGAGTCTTAGTATTACAGCTGAGCATAGAATTTTTTCAGAAAGTGAGGTGACACGAGGGAGAAATGTCTGACTGAAGGATACATAGTGTAACCAAGAGCCAAATTCAGAAAACTCAACAGCGCTCGAGTCATGAAACAGACCTAGCAGATTCTTCCCCTGCATTTGTTTTTCTTCTCTAATTCAGAGTTTTGTGGTAGAGACCATTTATTCTTGTATCTCTTTGATTGTTTCTTCTGTGTGTGCCCATTTTTATCATCAGCAGTAAATTACAAGATCTTTCTGTGTCTTTGTACTTTTTACTTTGTTTCAGTATAATTTTCACTTGGCTGGAATTCTACATGGGCATTTCTGCCATTTGTCTCTTCAAATATTCAAAGTAGATTATTTCTTCTGTACCTTAAGCCGACTTGCTGATTGGCCCATCTTTGTAAACATTTCTGGAGAACCTGGGTATTCTTCTTTTGACTTGGTTCCACTATCTAGGTTATTTACATAAATTCCTGTCTTTTCTTCTCTGTGTTTTCTAGTGCAGAGATGTATTTTTAGAAACTATGAGATAGTGGCAATTCTTTTCCATCTTCATCATTATTTTATCTTCCTTCCAGATACCATTTAACTATTTTCCATTGTTAGTATCTCCTCATCACTTTGCCTCTTCTATCTGACTGCTTTACAATTCAGTGAAGTATTGAGCCAGGTCAACCTCTTCCTTTCATCGCTCCTTTTTTTTTTTCTTCTTTTCTTTCAACTTTCTGCTCTTTTTCCATTTTTTATCCAGTTTTCTCTTATAAGAATGTCAATTCTCAATCAGCCTAAAGGAAGAGTAAACTTGTCACATCCCTGGCATGCCTGATGGGGCTCTGTCCTGGCTCTTGTGGCTGCTGGACAAATTATAAACTCTTCTGAAAACTTTTGGTTTTATTGGAATTAACCAATTAGCCAATAATTGGTAATTATTTGAATTAACAGCATCAGTGATGTGAGGTTTGAGACAATAAAAAAACTCCTTTAGTAAGAAGCATAGAGGAGAGACTCCATTCCTGTCTTAACAGCCTGATGTCTGTCATTTTACCAATTAGCCAAGAGCATATGCAATGGCCAAAGCGTGTGCTAAAGCAGTACGAAAGTTCACAGAATTGGCTGAGGACTAGAATAACCCCTCCTTCTAAAATTCAAGCTGCTTTGTGTAGACCTGGTGATATCAAGACCCAGTCACAGTTTTATTTTCCTTTGAATATTTTGCCCTACCCTTTTTGTACATCTCTTTCCACTCTTAGTAAGAATGATCCCTTAAAATTCCCACACAAGCTAAGATCCAAATCTCCTTTTCTTCCTGCTCTTTTAGAGGGGTCGCAATGCACATAAAGAGGCTTGAATAGGTTTAGAAACTCAGTAACAGGGTTTCTGTCACCATGACCAGCTGCAAGTGAACCTTCTGGCTGTCTGCATGCCATCCAGTCCCTGTGCCTGCCTTATCACCTATAGCTATCAAACTAACTGATACCAGAGTGGAGAGAGCAGAAGGAAGCTGCAAAAGTGCCATGTTTTTAGAAGGGAAAAGGAGCAAAACCTACTTGCCCAAGGCTGCTGGCAAAGTTTATCAGGTGCCAAATTTGGCTTGGAGCCTCAGCTGTGTACTGGCTGCTGCTGGACCATGGTTTATTGCACGCCTCTCTTTGATAGCCTCTACTTGCACTGTGGTTCTTTTCTCTCCATGTTCCCTCCCTCCTCTCTGCAGTTTGTCCTGTGTTCCTGTCCCATCAGTGCCATGCTGTGAGCACGAGCTGGGAACTTCCTGGCGCAGTTAACTCCCGTGCTAGTGACCAGCTTCATGAGTGGCCATGGGAAGCCTTTCCCTCCAGCGGCAGGAGGTTCACTGAGGAACCTGAGGGGGTTGAGGTACAGTTTCAAGCTCATCAGTTTCCTAAGAAAGCAGTGGAGATCACTGAAAGACCGACAATTGAATAAGCTGGGAAAAAAAACAACCCTCTTTTTACTCCTTGCTGCACTTACTGCCTTTGGTGCTGTCCAAGTTCAGCCTTGCTAAAAGTTGAATTTTAATATGTCACTGCCTGATTCCTTGAGGAGATTTAAGGGAGCTGTCTAGCACAGGCAGAGAAGTGAGGGAAAGAGAAGCACTTGATTCATAACACCGTCTTTGCAGAATCCTTCCATTCAAAACTTTTTAGGATCTTATAGATACAGAGTTTATTTAACCCTTTCCCATGCAGTTAAACATATTCACTAGAGCTCTAGCAAGTAAGGTTGAAATATTGTTGTGCACAGTTCAGATGAACCAAAGAGTTCTCCATCTATTCAGCAATAAGACAGGTAGAAATTTCCCCTGGAAAGACAATCCATGGCACCACACAACAAATGCATTTAGCATTTTAATATCTGGTAAATTATTCTTTTTTTTGTTGCTGATTGATGCAGAGCGTGACATGTTTGTTTTCAGGAAAAAAACCCAAACAAAACCACATGCATTAGTGAGTTTCTCTTCAGGGGAAAGGAATATTCTCATGTTCTAGGAGTCTTAACAAGCTGCCTCTGATGTCTTTCCTAGCATGGAACAGCACACAGCAACCTGATGCTGACAGTGAGACTGCTGGAGTTACTCCTGTAGATCTGGAAAATGCTTACTCTCCTTCAGAGACTGCCATTGCACAAGTTTCATTCTCGAGTGCTGTTACACTTGAGAGCATTTATTAGTGTAGGGGTTTTTAACCAGGTAAGACTGAGGATTTCAGGAGATCCCAAGGAAGTGCCGCCTGGTTTTAGTTTGAGCGTAGCAGCAGGCAGCCCTGATTTGCAGCGTGTCCCTCCGTTCGGAGCCATACAGAACACAGCAGTAGCGCTGAGATGCAGGAGAAGGGAGGGCAGGGCATGGCTGGGGCTGCCCTGCCCGGGGATGCTCCCGGTCCGGGCTCCTGCGGCACACGGATGCCTCCTGTAGGCCTGCGGGGGAGGGAGAGATGTTTGCAAATCAACCTGGCACTTGTATGCTCCATCAGCTGCTCCTGCTTTGTCTCAACAGACTCGTAGTGTCATCGGGATAGTTATTTGTTGTCTGCTGAGCTGGGGGGGGATATCCAATTGAATTAATTTTTAATGTGATACCAAGTTCTTATTTGAAAGAAGCAGGTATGATTTCATGGAGAAAAGAGATTTTTATTTTTTAAAAAAAATTTAAACATTGTGTTCCTCAAGAATTCTTTTCTTTTTAGATAATTAACAAAGATTTCTCTGATCCTAGCAACTGTTAATGAGTTTCCTTTTTTCATCATTGGTGTTAACTGCTCCTGCTAAGTATCTTTCCTGATTGATTCCCAGCAAATAAAATAAATGTCAACTAAAAACATAACATGACACTTTATTGACAGGAAATTAAGAGGTTTGTGTCATCAATGTATGTAAAGCAGTACTG